>NC_138575.1:171935110-172535110 GCF_964289735.1 Phaethon aethereus | reverse complement strand
TACTGCGTTTCCTCATTTGGAGAATTTTGGCTTTTGAAGACTGATTGGTAACTCACTTGAATATGCAAATACTCACCTGAATATGATCTCAAATCCTTTAAGAACACATTTTATTTCCATCTAAAGTACTATACCTTTTTATTCCCACATGAATCCAAGTTTCTTTCTCTTCTTTTTTTTACTGTTATGATCACTATCTCAAAAGAGAAATTATAGTCAAGCCTCAAACCGTTAAAAAGCAAAATAAAAATTTGCTTGAGGATATTAATAGAGACATTTCTAAGTTACTGTACAAGCAAATTTGATGTATTTATTTATAGCTTATATCATATGGAAAAATAATTTGAAAAAAGTTATTTGTTTCCATTGTTATTATGGTCAACTGTCAGTCCAATCCTGCAGGTCTCTAACTTTAAGCAAACCTTACAGTGAAATCAATTTATAGGTTAACAGATCAAAACACGAAAGCAACAACACAACAAAGGGAGCAGTAATAAGGGTTTTCCCCTTTCTCATGACTTAATGGCTGTCTAATACCAAAGTCCATACCATACCAATACCACCCTTATATGGTGTATATCTGTCATGACTTTCACAGTTATCCTCAAAACCTGTGTATGGAAAAATTTCCTTTCTTGGACCTCCACTCTCCTATCTCAAAGGACAAAGTAGGCATGCTTTAATAACATTATCTCAATCCACTTGAAAAGCCCTCTTAATTCTTACTAAAACAATCTAATCTGTTTGAAGCAAGATTTTGGTTTTATTTTGAATAGTAAACCTTATCTAATGAAGTGTAATATTAGGATGTTAACTAACATACACAAACCAGCTTCTGAGAGTCCACTGCATACACGTGCTAATTCATACCAACTGAAGCCTAGACCCCAGCACTGTAGTTAGCCCAACAGGCAGGGCCTAATTCTATCCCCCCGTACGTCCTTGATCCCAAGTGTCACACGTGCAACCCAATTCACTGGTAGTGGGCTTACCTGGGGTGGAGGGGATCCACTGTTTATCCTCATTAAGAACCAAGGGGAAGGTGACAACCAGTGTTTAATGTTAAGACCAGCTTCAAATTTCACTATCAACCACAAGATGGTTACTCTTTTCCCTTAGAACCTATCTAGGTAGTCACAGCACTTGCTATAGTGCAAAGCAAAATAAACCCACAATTTTAGTATTGGACCTCATCTAGTAGGACTTAACAGTTGCACTCTCCTTGACTGCTACACTGCTCAGCCATGCTGCAGTTTTCCAGTTTCACCTTCAGCCTTCCTTAGAGATATTTTCCTTGACTGAAACATAAATCACTGAAAAGACAGGGCTCACCTTCAGTATTGTCAAGTTCATCAATACAGTATAAAAACTGGATTTACCATCTACTGAAATCAGTGGGGTTTTTCGGTTTCCAAAATATAGCTTAAAGGTCAAAGATTCGCCCTAATGAATGGACTATTTGATTATTCCTGTATTTGTTTCCAACCAGTAAGACTAACTCAGGACAGTTTAGGCATAAGCACCTAATCTAATTCAAAAGTTATATTCAGTGAATGGAAACACATGATGGTTACCAACGCCTTCAAGAACAAAATTTCTAAAAAAAAAAAAAAAAAATTAAAATCTCTGTTTATCAGCCACCGAGTACAATCTCACATATATGCCCCAACACTTGGTCACAATATATTGATGTTATGATGTGCTTTAAGTATGGACAGATTACTCATGTAACGTAAGCCACAAATTCCACTCCGAAGTCTAAATATATACTGCTTGTCTTTGTACACCAAAGTGCCCAGCCAGCTGGTGTGGGGAGGAAAGAAAACCAGCTTACATTTTTCACCAGAGAGGTAAGGAAAAAAAAAAAAAAAAAAGAGAATAAGGCCCATGTATCAGCTATTTTTGTTTTGCAAACTAGTCAGGACTTGCACTTTTTAATTTTACTTGATGATTGATAATCAATACAAACAAACACACAGTGTAAGGTTTTTGAGTACTACAGACCTACGTAAAATAGCCCAAACACCAGATAACAGATGAAAATTAAGGGGCAAAAAAATGTTACGTTTACTCAATGCTCTGGTTTTCAACTTTTAGTGAGTTCTTTATTTATTAGTTATAACTTGTTTTTGTTGGAGAGGGTTCAGAAGGGGTTGTGAGATTTTTCTAAGCATCAGCTTAAAAGTACTTACAACTATTTCTTATATGCCAGCTTAAGAAATGTATAAATTCAACATTGAGACCTCTAAACTTGGAGAAACATGCTCAGAAGAGGAAATGATAGTTTGTTAATAAAGAAAGGTAAATCATTCTCTAGGCTTCCGGTGGGAAACTTGGCAGCAAAAGGATTTTGACCTCAGTGGAAGGTAACTGCCACAAATGACAAATCAAGCAACTTCTTACAAGCGAGGCAAATGTTTGACATAAGGCTGGACTGCATTCAGATCTATCATTCCCTGTGGCATATTCTTCTACTTTTAACAAATAATCCTGCAAGCGTTTTGCACTGACCATATTAATTTTCTCTTTTTTTTCCCCCTCTCTCTCTGAGTAAAGCCACGCAAGCCTAACATTTTTTGTGAATGATTACTTATTTCCTATTTGAAGCACAAAAGCTCATCACTTATAGAATAGGTCAAGCTTTCAGTGCCTATTAGTCCTAGTCTGGAATGAATTAATGCATTTTCCTATGTTCATTTTCCTTTTTCGTTGTAAGAACAGCATGTGGGACATTTGTGCAAAGGAAGCAAGCAAAAATCCTGTGTTATTTTCAGGTGATGTAGTAAACAACAACAAAAAATTACACTTAGAAATTGTACTATATCGCTGTGAAGTTTGCAATTAAAAATACTGGTTTTCCCAACTCGGAACAATAAATGGGAGGAAAAAATGACAAGTAGCCCAGTTTAATTTCAAACGTTAATATATTTTCTATTTTATAGTGAACATATGCATCGTTCACCCCTTATTTGCAGCAACTATGACGTTCTCATAAAAAGGGGTGACATTTGTAAGATGCCTCTTAAAATAAATATTTCTTTTTATAAAATAATAAAACTTCAAATAAATATTCTTTACACTAAACAATATGTTGAAAAAATTAGAAAATAAAGGCTGAATTTTACTGTAACTGTACAATATACATGAAGTCCAAAGGGAAATCAGAGTCTTGTAATAGAAGGTTTCTGTAAGACAAAATACAATCTAAAAACATACTGATTGATTCACATTCTTCCGAATGTACAACATATTAGTATAATATTTTGTGATTGTGCCATGTCTTATGACACCACTTATTTTTCACAGTTGAAAATATTATTGTATATACAAAAATATAGCACATTATCTCTGGCAGAAAACAATGAAAAAAAGGAGTCATTTGCTAATTTACAAATTTTGCAAGTACTATTCACAAACAAGAGTTGCCTAGGAGTGTCTGTGTTGCTTTAGCTTATGCAGTATGTGGGTCACAATGTACTGCACCCCATTTTTTTTTACTGTATCCCACTAGCTGGATTCTAACAAGCATATCAGTTAAGACGGCACACACCAAGATAAGCATTTCACTGCAAACAGCAAAGTATATCCCCAACCCTTCTACTACAGTGCCAAGACCATAGCTGCTTAGTTGGTTGCATATGTACGTCAAAATAACCCTTGTTACTTTAGTATTTCTGACTAGTGATGCTATGTTGGCTTTTCAAAGTTCCTGGGGGGGACGTTGGGAACTTTGCAGCAAACAGTGTTGGAGTGTTTACAGCGGCACCCAGGCCGATTTATCCGGTCGTAACAGCCCTGGCACAACTTAAGGCAACCCTTGGCTGGTAGGTAACACCACAAGCAAGGCAGAAAGAGGGACACCACACCCATGGCGGACCATCTAGTGCAGCAATGCGACTGACTGCAGGAGCAGGGGTTGTCAGCACAGTTGTCCTCGTCATCGTTAGAGCAGTGATAGAAGAGGCCCTTCACACAGCAAACGCAAGTCCCGTAATCGACCACGTTCTGGGCTGAGCAAAGACACTGCTTGTCACAGATCCAACATGATGGGAGGGTCCTTGGATAAGTGCACTCCTTACACTTACACTTTCCACAGTCCTCACACCTGTAGCTGTGCGTTCCCAAGTCTTCTTTGCTCAACGGCTTCAGCTCACTTGACTTGAGCTCAGACTTGGGCTGCATTCGGACTATCCCGTCGGCAACTGGCCCCGAAGATGATCCTAGAAGTCTTTGTTCAGATGAATTACTGCTCGTACTTGTCCTTGTACTGCTCCGCGAGCCTGTGCTGACTGTGCTGATGGATCGGGACAGAGGTGCCCGAGGAGAAGCGTGCGTTTGTGTGTGCTGAATCCGGCTAAAATGACGATGCTCGGGCAAGCCATGGGGCCTTTCATTTTTGGGTTGGGTTGTGAGCCGAGGAGCGGACTTGACCCCCGGCCGTGGAGCCACCGTAGGTCCCTCTGTGTACTCATTCGTGTTTCGGATGGCTCTGATCTGGTCCAACGACAAGACGTGAACCTGCTGCATCAGGACATCCCGCAGGTCAGGCTCCCCGTGCGGTCTCCCACTGTCACGCCGAGCCTGTAGCAAGGCCTGAGACCCGCTGCTGTGCTGAGCTCTTGTCTCCATCAGTGCCCGGAAGCGTGCTCACCCCGGCAGGCTTAGAACACATCTGAAATCCTGGAGCAACAAAAAGAGGATTCACTATTGCAACACATCTCATGCTCTCTCCAGCAGCCTTTCAAGCCTGCAGGATCCCACAGCACCGCACACAATCAAGTAATGCATCAGCCATTAAAAAGAGGAGTCACATCTGAGGCAGAGCATGGGCACCAGTCAGCTGAATGCACTTCCCTTGGCCTGTGCTGCCTACTCCTGCGAAGAGCTTAAAGGAATTCTGTTCTAGGTCCACGCATCTTAACCTGTGGCTCTAGAAAGTCTAGGTTTTGCGCCTGTTAACTAAGGCTTCCCAGGCCATCTTCTGGTTAGACCATGGCCTTTGAAGTGATTACATTTCAGCCACTTGAAGTGACTCTTCTTGTCACATCGGGCTACTGAAAAACTTATATTTGAAAAAAGAAAAAAAAAAACCAAAACAAAAACCAAGCCTGCAACTATTTAGCAAGTGTAATGTGACCTGCTGATGACAGACACGTAATTCTCCAATTTTGTTTAAAACTGGATAATATTTTGGTAGGCTAGTCTCTTTGCACATTAAACTTTACATGATGTAAATAGGAAATTTTAGTTTAATACCAATGGTCCCAAGAAAAACACTAAATAGCAATAAAATGTTTGAGGTTAGACATTAAATGAGTTAGCGCTACCAAAAACTTCAACAGCACAAGTAAAAATATCTCTCTCCAGTATTTTAGTGTGTGTCATACTTGTGTACACCACTGTGATTGTTATTTTAAGGCTCAATACTACAAAAGCAATGCTACCACAGTTTTATTTTTTTAAAATGTGTAAAAAATTCCATAGACTACATTTCGAATTGTAAATATTACCAAGAGTGGCTTGTGGGACAGAGGCATGCATAATATAATCAAACAATGCCAGCATCCAAGAAGTCTACTTGATTGCTAATATTACTTTAAAGGATCATTAACTACAAAGTAGAAACGCAGACTTAAGAATTTAAATGGAAACCCAGTAAAAGACCCCGAACATGAGAACTTGTAAATAACTAACTTCCATGCTCAGATATGCAAAAGTTTCAAGTGCTGCCCTCTAAATTAGTTAGTATTTGTTTTGCCTTTATCATATGTTAAAGTGGTTCCAAAATCCAATTACCTATACAAAAATACAGAACAATATTTTACAATTAAAACCCAAGCAGGAACCAAGCTTCTCACAAGGACCACACAATGTCTTCAATTATACTTAGAAAGAGCACCACAGTTTTACTCTGTACACATCAGTTACCAACAATAATACTATACCGTGGTATAATAAAATATAGCCAAACAGTTTAACAATGAGTATTTCAAGACACTGTCTTTATCCTAACAGCAGTGGAAAACATTTAACCTTTTAACTCCTGGCTCCCTCCCTTCAAGTGTTTTTTCTTTAAAAAAAACCCAACAAACTCATTTTCAAGAGTGACCACCTATTTTAAATATTGCCAAATCCTGGTTTTGGACACAGAGTGCATGCCATGGTGTGTGTGTCTGTCCCGCCCCCCCCCCCCAAAGTCTTGCAAATTTATCTTGAAGCATGGCTTACGTTTTCTTCAAATTAAAACCTTTGCCATATAAAAAGTTTCAACCAACAGCCTAAGTAGATATTTCCTTATCTGAAACTATCTGGAGATAAAAAAGAACGGAAAATAAAATACTTTCCCCATCCTTGAGAGGAAGTAGCAGCCCTATCAGCCTTCCACGTCCAGATTTTAGCCGGACTGTGCCAGACGAGAAGATAACGCCGAATCAAACCCTGCCTCTCTGGAAGGGACAACCCGGTGCAAAAGCCAAAGCTGACCCTGACCCGCAGGCGCTTCAGACGACACCGGTCTCGGTGGCGGAGCCCCCCCCTCAGGCGCCAAGGTGGAGCAGAAGGAGAAGCCTCCGGGCTTTGCCCCCTTCCCCTCTGACAGGCTCCACGCTGGCGCGGAGGGGGCGCGGAGGGGGCGCGCAGCAGGTGGGAGGCGGCAGCCCCTGGCCCGCAGACGCCGCTGGCAGCCTCGCAAGTGGAGACAACCTGGAGATAACCAGGAGACATCCTCTGGGCTGGGAGGTGGGAGGGGGCTGCTGCAGCCGCCTTATCGGGAAAGTCAAACCCCTGTTTCCTTTTAACTCTTCCCCCCTGCCCTCCCCCGAGAGATGCTAAAGAAGCCTTGCCCCCTCCCGGGTAATGCAAGGCGCCCTGCAGACGCTTGGAGACAACACCTCCGGGACAGCTGGGCAAAAGGCAGATTACCCCCTCTCGCCTTGCCATAAGCACCCATTCACCTCCACAAAGCCAGCCGCTGGAAAAGCTCCTCTTATTTTACGCATATTCTGCAAATTCCCTGAACTTCAGTCCGCCCCAGCCCGAAGGGACCCAGAAGGCATTTTTAGCGGGGCATCGGTCCGAGCGATCCTGATTTTTTTCTCCCCTTGACAGATCCGCTAAGAGGCCAAGATGTAAATCTCCAGCACATTTATTTGCAAACATACATTTGCCTGAAAATTCTTACGGGGAGGCACGTCCCTCCCTCCTCTGATCTAGCACTTCTCCCCTTTCCGTCCACTAAGAGCAGAGAAGCAGCATTTGCCTTTTTGTGTGTGTACGCGTGTGATAACGCGATTCCCCACTTCTAAAAGCCAAAGTCCACTCTCGCAGAGCTCAAGTGCCATGATTGCTAACTTTTCCTAGCTGGGATTGGCAAAAGGGCGAGCAAGGGGGCCGGGTTTCGCGTTCGGCACATTTGGGGAAGTTTAAAACGCAAGGGGCTTCTTGCGTGCTGTGGAAAAACCCCGTGTCTCGCTGGCTGGGAGAAGGCGAGCCCAAGGGGGAGAAGTCCTCTGCCCGTGAATTTCTGTTTTGTGTCCGGAGCCTGTACAAGGCACCCCCACCCCCATCCCCACCGCACACACACCAGCCACCTCCTCTTCTTTCAAAGTGCTTTGAAACCCCCATTAAGGGCCGTGTGTGTGATCAGACTATGGATTAGGGCAAAAGGGACTTTACCATCGGGGTGGGGCAAACTGACACACAAATAAACTTGTTTTAAACACCAGCAGGATTGAGGTTTTTTTGAGGGGTGGTGGTGGTGTTACAAAGTAAACCTACCAAAGGAAAAAAAAAAGTAAAAGCAAAATTTAAGTCTTTCCTTCTCCTCCACACATACCCTCTGCATAGAATAACCTGGGGAAGAACACTCCTCGTCTTACGCATTGAATTAATTTCATCACATGAGAAATATGTGTGTATACACACATAGAGACACGTATATATATATTTATACCAGACGCGCACTCACTTCCGAATTGCACGGATCTCCCGACGCCACTACAGACGGGCGTAAATCACGCACTGAAAGGCGGGTTGCTCGCTCTCCCCCAAGACGGGGGGGACAAACAGCCCCGGGGCTCGCCAACCCCGCGGCGCCCTCCCTTCACCTCATCCTCCACCCTGGGGGGGGGGGCTTGTCGGAAACCCACGCGTGCCCGGAGAGGCAGGAGCACGCAGGACCGCCCGTGCCCGGCTCCCCGCAGTACGGAGAACACGCCGAAGTCGTGTGTGTGTGTGTGTGTGTGTGTGTGTGTATCCCGTCCCGCTCGCAGCCTCCTCAGGCATGACTCCGCTCCCGCGCAGCCCTCCGCCCCCCGCGCAACCTTCCGCGCCCCCGAGGCACCCCGGCGGGGCGCAAACCCCAGTGGAGCTTCCCCCCCTTCCCGCTCCCCGGAGAGAAAACCGCTCCGAAATCCCACCTCCGGCTCCTCTCTGGGAAAGGAAGGAGAGGGGAAGGGGGAGAGGGAGAACCTGTACGAATGGAAAAGGGATCGGCCTCAAACATTTCCACGAGTTTTCTTGGAGCAAACGCGGGGGGGGGGGAGGTTACTGAAAAGCTTGTTTTGCAAAGAAGGAAAAGGCTCTCACCGTGATCGCGGCGCTGCACCAAACCCCTCTCGCTCTTGTATTTTCTTCTTCCTGCGGTTTGCAAATAAATCCAGCCCTAAAGCAAAAAAAAATTCTTTTCCAAACTCTGCTTTAGTCCAACTTGCAAATTAAGAGTAAGAATGATCACCATGTAAAAAAAAAAAAAAAAAGTCCAGAGCAAAGTTAGGTCCCTCTCCCTAGATCGATTGTAAATACGTGTGTGCGCGTATATACTATAATGATAATAAAAACACCTCTCCGGATCGGGGTGGGTTTTCTGTGCTCCTAAAAAGAAATCACTCTCAGTCTCTCATACACACACACTTTCCTTTTTTTCCTCAATGAACAGGAGGCCGAATCGCCAAAACCAAGTCACTTTTTTGTTGTTGTTGTTGCAAGTGATCAAGAGGAAGGGGAAAGCCAAAGAAAACAAAATAAAAGTGGATCTAAAATAAAATCCCAAAGCTTTCTTCCACTGAGCTCCTCCAAAAAAGCAGCTTGTGCAATGTAGCCGTTCTGCTGAGAGGCTGCTGGCTGCAGAGTCCTCTCCCCTCTCTCCCTCTAGCTTTCTCGCTGCCTCTGCGAGCGTGTGTGTGTTGCAGGCAGCTCTGTGGTTTGCAATCGGGGAGGGGGGGTGTTTTGGGAGCGCAGCGGATTTGTGGTGGTGGTTGTTGTTGTGTGTTTGGAGGAGGCGGAGGAGGAGGAGGAAGATTTGAGATCTGAGCTGCAGGGGCTCGGCGTTTTTCTGCTCGCTCGCTCTCTCCCTCTCTCTCTCTTTTTCTTTCCGGAGGAGGTAGGGTGATCTCTCTGCAAAAGCAAGCAGTAAATGGCGTCATGTGGATCTGAGGAGGAACAGAGCAGTTGTTGTCCCAGAGGATATATCGCATCCGGTCCCAGCTCATTGGCTCTGCGGGGCTACATTCACCGGCGCTCCCAGCGCCCTGCCAGCGCTCCGAGCTGCGGGAGGCATTCAAAAGGGCAGCGCCCCGACCCCAGCCCCGGCTCCGGCGGCGGGGAGCCCCGCTTCCCGGGGCCTCGCCGCAGCCTGTGTTTTTTTTCACGGGAGGCTCCTCCGTGCGCGGTCACACGAGGCTTGGGGGTTGCTTTTGTGCTCCCGTAGTGATTCAGAGGCAGGCGGCGGTAGCTTTGCCGGGGAGCCGAGGGGAGCTCGCTTCCCCCGGGGAGGAAGGCAGGCTCTCCCCCGCCGCTGCGGGCTTTGCCGGAGACCCGTTTCCAGGTGCTTCCCCTCCCCCCACCGTGTTTTGTTTTTTTTTTTAATCGAGTGGAATAAAAGTGTACACTTTCTGCCCCCACCTTTTTCGTTAGTCGGTCCCCGGCCGCGCAGGGAGAGGGAAAGGTGATTCCTGGAGGCGTTGTCCCGCGGATTAACGTGATTAGGCGGCGCGGAGGGGGCCCCGTGGGCTGGCGGGAGCGCGGAGCGGGGCCCGCGAGGCGCGGAGCGGCGGGCCGCGCGCCGCGGGGAGGGGGCGGGAGGCGCGGGCGGCGGGACAGGCCGCTGTCAGCGCGCCGCGGTGCTTCCCGCGCCTCCGGCAGCTGCGGGATTTGCGGCGTCGCAGGCAGCAGCGGGCTCTCCCCGCCTGTGCGGTGGGGTGGGGGGTTTTTAGGGGGGAAAAAAAAAAAGAACAAGAACAAACTTTGTTTTAATTAATTCCCATTTATGTGGGGGACACGGTCTGCGAGCTGCTCACGAACGTGACTGTTTGTTTTCTGGGCGTTTCCTGACACGGCCACAGCTCGGTCCCTTTTGTGCCAGCTGAAATCACCGACGGGGCCACTGTCGCTGGGCCCGGGCATCTTGCGCCTACATGTATCTTTAAGCGCGCAAAGCAGCGTATCCACGTAGGCATGCACCGAGCACGAATATACCCGTATCACGTGTGGCACTGCTTAAAATATACACGAAGTGCAAGGCAGTAATGCATTGCATTATTTACGTGAACAACCCTCCGTGCAAAAACCCCACCAGCCCTTTTTTGTTACTTCAGGCAATTTTGCAGGCACTTCCTCTTCTACACCTGCTAGCCGCCGCTTTTTTGGAGGGGGTGGTCATTCTCAACAAAAATCAGGGAAATAAAAAGGGCAGTGTCCCACGCTGGCGGCCCTCGGGTTTTCCTATTTTTATACGTAGATATCCGCTCTTCCACAATCATATTCTGAACCTGCAAATTATTTTCCACCCTTGCTCGAACAGCAAGGTTAGCCTGAGTCACGCGAGTCTAACTCCTTCCCTCTCACGCGGGCTTCACCCGGCCCTGCCCTGCGCACACCCGCTGCCGCCTTGGCGGAGACGGTGCCCGGCTCCCAGGCCTCCCTCCCGCCCGCCCCCCCGGCAGCCCCAGACGCAGCAAAATGCCCCTCGGGGCGGGGGAGCAGCCCCGCAGGGCCGGGTTTCACCCGCGGCTGCCGGCGCACGGCGGCAGCGCGGCCGCTCTCCCCGCCAGAGGGAGCGCGGCGCCGGGGCGGGGGGCGGTGGGGGCTCCGCGGAGGCAGCGCCCTTTGCGGGGAGGGCGGGAGGAAGGCCACGGGCCTTCCCCCGGTCTTCTCCACACGGGGCAACCGGCGGCGTGGGGTGGCGCTGCGGGGCGCGCCCGTGGGTGCGCGGAGGACCGAGCTGGGCATCCTCGGGGCTGTGTCCTACGTGCGGGCTGGGGGGTGCCGGCCGGCGAGGGAGTGGGCGGGAGCGGGGAGCGCAGGTTAAAATACCTGGGGTGCAGGAGGCACCATGTTCACCTCGCTTCACAGTGGCAAGGGAAAAATCACCTCCTCCCACACAGCAAAGTCAAAAACAGGTGAAGAGCTCTGCGTACAAGCCTGTACACATGGGAGAGGTCTGTCAGATTGTTTCTAACACAGTATGAGTGTTTATATTGGGTATATAAATAGCGTTTTAACTGGAAAGTTCATAATACCATTTTTAAACCTGTCGGTCAGTAGTGCAATTGGCGATTTATATCCCAGTTCTCAAGCACAGGTGTATACACTTAAAATAGTGAGTAGTCCCAAAGACAGATATGAAAACAATGAAGCTATTTTCATTCACCGAGCCAGCTATGTGTGCAAAATGGTGAAGTGTCAATGTCTTATAGCAAAGAACCCCAACAAAAAACCACAAAAAAACACCACCACCAAGCATACAGCATCCCAGTACTGCTGAGTTTGGAAGAGAAGCATCAAACCTGCAAAAATTTGTGCACAAGCTTAACTTAAACACAGGAAATCAAGGACTAGTACACAGATATGCAAAATGAAGTGAGCTTTTTAAATTATTATTTATTTTCGGGTTGGAACCTCAAAGCTGAATTCTCAGGCCTTTAATTTCATCATACCTTGGAACCAGCTTTCGCAGGATTACATCTATCACTCACATTTCACATTTCTTGCCATGGATAGTGGCTTAATGCATGTGACTATGTTTCCCCTAGTGGTTTGCTCTAACCACTGCATGATTTTTTTGCTTTTAACCCAAGCCGACCTTGTTTTTGGAGATGAAGGTCTTCAGTTCATTCTCAGCAGAGGAATGTAGCTGTTGCATATGTACGTGTACATATACATATGTATGTGCATATGCATATACATATACATATGCATATGCATTTGTACTTACACACACATATGACATACTAGAATAGTAGCAATTCCAGTGACTTCAGGTGGAGGGCTGGGCACAGTGAGGTCTGTGACATGAGAGACATTCTTCTGAAATAGTTGGGACTTTTCTGCAACACCCTCAAATCATCCCATAAGGTTTTACTTGTTTTAAATTTCAGACCCAGGACCTGAAAATAAGTTGTATTTTCTCCTTTTTGTAAAAGAAAGGGAAGTTCATTCATAAGGAACTGCTTCTCACAGAGGAATGAAAGTGCAGTACATTTTGCTGACTTTCAGAACATTTTGTGCATTATCTCATGAGTTAATGCAGTGATATAAGGGTATTGATTCCGCACATCCTGAAAGGACTAAGTTTGTCTACACACTGCTGCTAATGCCCAGTATTTCCTTAGAAACTTAAAACTTTAATTGATTGTCTTTCATGTTTGTAACTCTGAAAGAGGCAATGTACATAAGAGAACTATAGGATTTTTTTTTAAGTAGTTTGTGATTAGCTGTGAAGTTTTTACCTGCTGATATTTCACTGAAATTCTCAGGGCAGACAAGGATACTTACATATATCACGGAGAGAAATAGAGAAGTCAAACTCATGGTACTGTGAACAGTTGGAAATTTTTTATGAAGAAAATTATGTCCCTGACTCAGTACCATTAGTTTTGCTTTTGTGATTTTCATTGTAGGTTACCTGAAGGAAATCCCAGAATTCCTTAACAGGGGAAAACGAGAGAAGGCAATACATTCGGCGTGCTACTGGGGTAGCATATCGGTGTGATACTGGGAACCTGCTCTGGTGGGACAAAGAATAGCACTGTTAGATGTGAAAAACAGAATAAATACCTGCTGCTCTGGTTAGGAATACACATGCTCTGCAGCTGCTGGGATTTGGTCTCCTGCTTTCAGTGGTGCCCAGATCTTCTGGGATTAAACTACTCTTACGTGGACCTTCCTTAAAGGTGATATAGGCCAGATCCTGTGTAACTTCATCCATTCTGATGATTGCCCCAGTATACGGAGGGACAGTTGCCAGGAGACTATTTTCTTGTTAAATACCAAATATACTTATGTAAACTTTAGAAATAAACAAATCCCTTTCCTGATCCTTCTGAAATTATACTAAAGAATACGTACATTTAGTATTTATAATATAATGTAGAGCTTTTGCATATAAACTGTTCTAATAAAGCTAGTATGCTCTTTGATGTGCCGTTCAATGTTATTTGGTTATAGTTGTGTCCTTGATAAAATCAGCATTGGTTTTTTGGAATTCAACTTTATAAACCTTTCCAGCTTATACAATGCATTTTATAATTACTTCTCTCTTCTCAAATACCTTGATACCAAATGTTCAAAAGTGGGACAATTTGGCGTGGACAGGACTAAGTGCAGTTTATTTGCTAAACTGGTATTATAGCAGGCTTTTTATGGTTTAATGGTTTATTTGTTTGACCTACGATTTTCCTCCTAACATTTTTTGACTGCTTTGGTAGAAGTAATCATGAGAATGACAGCTACGTCTGTCAGCATTTGAAACGCTGCACTCTCTAGCCTCATTTCAATTATAGGCTAGATAACACTGGGCTTGACTATACTAGAATTTTATGCAAAATTAACTGATTGCCTATTAAAATGCTAGTGCTAGTTTGGAAATTCCCAAAACATTTTGTAGCAGGATGCAGACACTTGTGTGTTGACTTGGGATTAAAGTGACTCAGAAGAAGCAGAAGAGGTCAATATTAGCAGTTATAGGAAATTTGGGAACCAGAAGGTTTTGTGAAGAGATCTATCACATCTCTACTGTGGTTTGCAGCGGTAGTTTTCAAACTTCTTCAGTCTGTAGACTTTTTCTATGCTTTAGAAAAGAAAAAAATCATTATGGAAGTGCAGACTTTTTTAGAAAATTGTAAGACCTCCCATTTAGAAGTAGTCCATAGGAATTCGCAGATCACAGTTAGAAAACCACTGATGTAGAGATACCCAAACTAGCTCTAAACTGCAATGTAGTGGAAAGGTAAATTAATATCTTGCGTACTGTAAGCAGTGTAGCTGGAAGAGTGCAGACGCCTACTCTTCTCGGAAGTGCGAGGTAGTTTGCATGGACCTCCATGCTGGGACGGCTACCCCGCTCCCAGAACATACGGTACCTTTCTTCACTGGAGCCTGGGGTTCAAACGAATAACTCCGAGAGATTAGCAATTGGTAGCATATAACTTGCAAGCCTGCCAAGGGATATGTACAAGGAAGACTTACAAATTTTGCTGCAAACCAAAGCAAGCAGATTGAGAAATTGTTAAAAATTGTATCATTTTTCTCCCATGTGCTGAGATTATTTTTATTTCCTCAGTTGTCAAAGGCTTGTATTCATCTAAGTGGCACACAAGAACATCCTTAAAGCAGGGATGACGTGTGCAGAATGGAATAGTTTCCCAGAGATGAATGAATTTTGCACGAAAAGGAAAATAAAAACCTGGTGTTTCCCCATCATTTGTCTGAAAATCAGAACACAGCAAAAATTACTGTGTGTACTGTTGCATCAATTAAAAAAAATTGTGAAAGGCTGTGATCCTGCTGTCAGATCTTCATAGTACTGTCTTCATTCTGCTGATTATAATGGTAATATCAACAACGATAATTAAAATGCTGGATATTCTATCACAGTTTTGTCTGCAGATCTCAAAATAGTTTACAAGAGATGTCACTATGTCTGTTTGACAGGTGAGAAAACCCAGAGGTGAAAGAAAGAAGCAACTTATCTGAAAAGCAAGAACTAGGAGTTCCAGGTCCCAGTCCAATCTCTCCACTGTGTACATGCTGCTTCACACACAGACCTATGTCGTTGCATGTCCTTGTGTGCTTCAGGCAGAAAGCACAACTAAAATTTTAGGATCTGTGTCTAATAGGATCGGAACACCTTAAAGGAGAGTAGGAACTGTCAGATAATTATACTTATCTCACTTAGAGAGGGAAGAGGACAAAATGTTTGATTATCTAAACAAGGTTATCTCTGCAGGAGCATCCACTCCCACCACTTGATTAAAGAGTTCCTCTAAACTTCCGTCTCTGCATCTGGTGTAGTTACTCCTATCTTATTTGTGGTTTTGTAATCATCTTTTCCTGTATTTTAAGCAGGCCTATTACTTTCAAAAGCCCCACAGAGACAAAGGCAGAAATTGAGTCAGAAGCCGAATCTCTGAGCAGTTCCTCCTGAGCAGGCCCCCGATGCCTTCTGGAGCCCAAGTGAAACTCTGGGGTGCTCCAGGTCACGGGGGCAATCCAGCTGCCCAGAGCAGCTCGCAGGATGGTGTCCTAATTCACGAAAGCTAAAGGAAGTGCTGGAAATGGCATTACGAACATACGCAATAAATCCACCGCATCTGACAGAACGAGCTTGCAAAATAAGCCCACTGGAAAACTTCCTTCATTCTTGAGGTTAAATGTTTAAGCCATTTAACGTATTTTAAGTTTTCTTATTGTTGCTTTCTTGCAACACAATTCAAATTGACATAAATTATATGAACTTCTGATGGTTTATGTTGTGTCAAAGAAATTATGTTTTCCAAACTATGTGCTGTTCAGTTTTTATTTGCTTTAGCTCTGTAGGTTTGTTTTCTCCACAGGGACACAAATTATGGTTCTATAAAATCCGTCGTAGCTAAGGAAATTTCTGATAATGCCTTATTCAAAATCCCACTGCAGACAATAAAAATAAAGGTAACGACCTTTATTTAGTTGAATAGATTTTGCATCAGGTAAAGTTTGACTTTTGAGAAGACACAGTCTTTGCAGAGCTAGAGAATATGTGTATTTAGACAGTCAACATGTAAAATTACATGTACTGATTGTACGTGCTGGGCCACAGCCCGGGCTAGCTTTAGTGCTTTCGTGTTTTGTCAAAGCTAGAGCTTAAGCAGCAAAGGCATAATCTTCATTCAGCCCAACTTCAAACCCAAGTTTCTATTTTTTGCAGTAGTAAAAAAGGAATAAGAGAGCTAAAGCGTTTTCTCTGTGGTGAGGTGGCGGCAGGAGGGAAGAAATCTTCCTTTCGCGGAGACCTCCTGGTTCTTAGCATTGCAGAGGCCGATTCTGAAGGCAAGTTAATGAGATACAAGCGGGAATTTCCTCAGCTCTCCTTCCTGCTTCTATCTTTGCCTGTCTCACCTTTTGAGAACATGATTTGTATTTGTATACATGTGTGCGATCCCCATTTCATTGTTTGCCTTTTCACACAGGCACTTTCACCTACATCTCCCCCCCGCACCCCCCTTCCCCTCCCTTCCTCTCATTTGGCAGCCAGTTGGGCTTCTTCCTGCCTTGAATACCGCATTCCCTGGTTATTCAAGCTCAGTCATTAGCACCCTGTCCCCCTACTGAAATTATGAATGAAAAGCCTTGTTGTTCTTTACAAATAACTCGGGCTTCCTCAGTCAGTCAAATTCAAATGGAAGTGACTGCCAGACAAAGCGCCTGTATGATGGACAGTCCTCTCAGCAAGTGATCAAGGCATACAGGAAGTTTTTAAAGGCACAATATAGGTAGAGCAGCCCGGGCGTTGTTCCCCCGCCCCGGGTGCGGGCTGGTGAGAGGGGATGGGGATGGGATGGGGGACAGCCCCCTGCCCTCCCCGCCGGGGCGCGGAGGGCGGCGGGGCGCTCCCCGGCGCGGAGCCAGGAGCTCTCGCCACGACACCTACACCTTCGCCCGCCGGAGACGGGGCCCGGGGCCGGCACCGCCGCGTCCCGGCGCTGAATGCCGCGGGGGTCGCGGGCCCCGAGCGGCACAACCCCCCGCCGGCGGGGCGCATTGTCCGCGGCCCCCTTTTCACAACGGGGGAAAAGGTAATTGACAGCCCCATTGTCCGCCCCGGCCCCCCGCGGCTTTAAAACACTCCGGGGCCCCAGTCACACGTTGTCAATAAGAGCTGTCGGAGGTGACGAGTGAAGAAGGGCTGTTCAGGAAACAGTTTGAGCCCTTCAAGTGGACAGGCCTCAGTGACTTCTGCGGCACTCCGGCTGCCACAGGCAGCCCCTTCAAAAATAACCTTAAAGCAATAAATCAAACATGTTTCCTGGACTATACAAGGAACAGCTGGTTATTTTTCCTCACTCCACCCCCGCCTTTTTTTTTTTTTTTAAGCCTAAAAATTATTTAAGCACAGGAAATCAAGCATGTCAAAAGTTTGGCAAAGCAGTTTGGGTGATTTAGCAGTTACAACACTTCTTTCTCCATTAGCCAATCTTTGGGCTTTGACTTTTTATCTCCTTGTTTCCACTGATTTCTGCATCTGCTCTGGTGGCTAGGGTAACTTGTCCCTTGTCTTCCACACAACGAGGAAAGCGATCTGCGTGGTTTGCAGGGAGAAGCCATTCCCCCTGATTCTCATCTCTCACAGGAACTCCATATCCTGGAGTTCAGAAAGATGTCTTGGGCTTAGTCGAGCTGTTTATTTAGGAACAAAAACCCTGCACCTGAGAATTACTGAAATGTCTTGCCATAGGCAAGTCTGGACGCCTATGCCGTAGTTAGTGTTTTATATATGCAGCACTCATTGCCCTTATCTATCTGATGCAGGCAGTGTTGATGTATCATCAGACGTGACACATCGTATATGATGTGTGTGTATGATGATATGTAGGATGCATTAAACTTTAAATACAATTACAGGTTTTCTCCAAAGGCCTCTGCACGCTTAGGCTCTGTTGCTGCAGCTGGATCCACAGCGGCCAACATTTGTGTTTGCACCGAGCCCCTTCAGGAGCCCACCTGCCTGGATCTGATTTCAGCCTTGGAGCTGTCGTTTCCTGCCATCACATGAGGTAGTTAGTGTATGCTAACTAACTATAATCCAGATCTGTTAGACTTAGTGTTGTCATTTAGCAATGCCCAATTCTGCTAATACATTCAGTGCATGGCAGCGATGATACACTTAGGAAATAAAAGGCAGAGGTCAAATATTCTTTGCGATATTCTGCAATGTCAGTGCACTGTGACTGAAGCATTGTATTGCAGCCAGAAATGTAACTCTTAAAAAAACTGACAGTAAGACCAGAGACTGAATTAAGGAGAAAAACAAATTTTCTGGAGTTTTGAGCTCTGTGAAAATCGAGTTAAAAAAGAAAGAGCTAGCTAATCTCCAGCAGCATTAAATTCTCCTTACTCGCATAACACAGGTTATGTGTCCTGATTTCTTTATCAAGCCACCTATTAACAAGATATAAATAACACCACTGTTCGCTTAAGGGTGGCCAGGGGATATTTAAGCGAAATAAACTGTCATGAGAAAGGAGGTGTGTGGCAGCAGGTTTAAGCCTGTGATCTATAGGTGCAGCACAGTTTACTCCGCTGCACTCACCCGACTATTCTGGCAGCTCTGCACTTACGGGTCAGGCCATGGGGAAGGAAGATTTGCATATTTTTTGTATTTGTGGAGTATTGTTATTGTCTTTCATTTGCAATTTGATACATTTATATGTCTGTTAATATAATTTCGTCTCCTTGTGCATCTAGTTCCAGTTTCACCTATCCACAGCACATTTCTGCCATATTTTAAAGACTAATGTAACACAGACTTGCTAAGTGCCCGAGACCAGTTTACAGGCAGTTTTAGCTAAACCTTACAGCATGCTGTAAGACATGGCCTTCCTGAATACCTTTTGAAATCTTATGGGAGTAAAAGCTGTTCAAAATCTCAGACCAGATGCTTTGGTAGGATCCAGTCTTTAGATTGCAAATTACTTCAGGCAAGGACCTCCTTCCTGTTTGGCAACTTCCTAGAACACTTTTGCAGCAGCATAAATAAACAGCTTATTATATTGAGGAGGAGATACTCAACTGGGGTGATTTACCATTGCTAACTTCCACCCTCTGAGAATCCAGCTCCACACGGAGGTCAGGGGTTATCCATATCCTGCAAAGGTTTCTCACACTGGGAACCCATGATAGGAAGATTTCGCTGTATGGACCTGTTTCACTTACTCTTCTTTGCTGCGATCAAGAATTACACATTCTCATTTGTCATGTTATAGCAACTAATGCTAATCTCAGCTTGGCTCACACAGTGCGTCTGGCAATATTTTGCTGTTAAATTGAGTAGCATTTTAGAACCTGCCAACTTGGGTGCTTCAGGGTGTGTCTTTTGTGCTGGGGAGCTGTATAAAAATGCACGGTTAGCAAGTTTGCTATTACCTTTGCCCAACAGTGCAAAATGACTGCCTAGACCCCATTAGATCAGTGTGGGGAAAAAAAAAAAAGCAAAACCCCCACAACAAAACAATAACAATGATAAAAACTCTGCTGTTCACTGACCTACATGTAAGAAAGCACTTGAAAATCCATTACAGAATATGTGTGCTTATCCCCCAGCAGAGCTGAATCGTTCACTTCTCAATTCTTCTGAGCTTTTTGGAGAGGCAAAAGAAAAAAAACAGTATTTTGGAACACCATTGACAGAGAAAGCCAGTGTCAGTACTTTTCTGACAGGCTTTTCCTTCTTAGCTAAGCTCATTTTTAATGGGGGACGAGAAGCAAGTATGACAAATATTTGTCTTCCAATATACAAACAGGTCTGTGAGCTATGGCTGTGAATCCTGCCATCTGAAAAGAGTGACAGCAAGATGGCAGGAGGGCTGACATCATGTGCTGAAAGAGGATTGACAGCAAGGCTGACAGAGAAGCTTAACTGGACAGTCAAGTGTGAAGAAAGGGCAGCTGGACAGGTGTCTGTAGATGTGAAGATGGGAGAAAAAAAGGGCCAAGAACTACTGACTGTCTGAACAGGAGGATCCAGTTTATTTAGTTAGTTATATTTTTATTTCTTGCTTTAAAACCCTGGAGAACCATCCCCTTTCCCTGGATTGCAGTGAAGAAAGCATTCTTGCTTTTAGTTTGCCTTTGCCTCAGTCTTGCAGTCACACTCCCTTAACATTTGTTGTGAAATCTAGACTCCATTAAAGTCAACGGGAATTTTGCCATCAAGTTTTAGTGTGGCCAGGATTTTACTCAATACATAACTCCAGCAGTGTCAGCAATGTTGTACTTGCATAGACCAAGGCTAAATTTGGCCACAGGAAGGCAACATTTCCCACATTTACCCCCACCCCTTCTTCCCAAAAGAAAGGTGTAAGAATCTGTTGAAGGACAGTTAATGGTCATTAGTCAGATCTCTGTAAAGCAGCGAGAACTTGGAGGAAAAACACCCATTCTGCAAGGTATATGCCAAACACAGCCTGCAGACTTGATTTATCCAGCCTGTAGCCTACTCGCAGCAGTCGTCTTCTGCAGGGGCAGCTTGGGAATGAACTGCATAGCACATTCGTGGTTTCTGGGAAACATTGTGCTACTTTGCATGCCAGTCCAATGGACCTCCATATACACTTTACCTCGGGCTATGTGAGTCGTAAGGGCTGGGATATAAAGGTCTTTCTGGCTCTTAGAAGGAGCCAGAAAAAATTGGGGACTACTGATTTAGATCATAGTAGAATTTTCTTTAGAGATTCTTGTCAGTTCTTCCACCATTCAACCAGGAAGAAGTTGGGCTGCCAAATGAATTGAGGGTGAAACCTGTTTCTGAACATATCTCAGGGTTCAGTAGCACATAAATGTAACAGATGAAATTCTGAATCTTTTGAAGTCTGTAGGAAAACTACCCTTGACTTTGATGAGGTCTGAATTTCATCTTTTTCCCATCACCTTCTTCTTCCCCTTCACTTTATTCACATCATAAAATAAAAACTGAGGCCCATGTGTATTTTTGTGTAGCTGTTTAGATTCCTTTGAGCTGTGCACTAGCATACAGGCTCCATTTGTATGTACAAAAGCCAGCTATACATATGCAATTGCAGTAACTGTGCATGAGAAGATCCTCTACAACCTTAGGCCTCAGCTTATGAAAATCTGATCCCGGAAACTTGGTGGTTCCAGACTCTTTTAGGGAGAGTCAGGGAGCCAAGGGATGTATCTGCCTGCTAGATTTTGCAACGAGCTTTTTACTTGTGAATAAAACCTGTAAGATGCTGAGTGCTGCTGTTTCCTTTAACAAGAGTGCCTTTGAAGGCATGGTAAAGTAGGATCCAGTTCTGTGTGAATCACATAATGAGAACCATGAGGAAAAGAAAAGGCCTTAATTGACTCTATCTTTAAGTTTTCTGGAGTCCTTTGTATGGATTTTCTAGTGCGTGGAAGAGCTTAACACATATTTCCCTCTGGCTGGAGTCTGGGGGCAAACCGTCCCTGCCGTTGTCAGCTGCGCAAGTAGCAGAAATATCATACGATCCATCCTCAAGAGTTTTGCAGTTATTGGGCTTCAGACAAATGGAAATTTTACCTGAGTAATGACAGGAAGATAAGGCTCATTAGCTAATTAATTCTCACAACACTCAGGTCACACCCCTTTCGTAGTCAGTTGGGCACAGGTATGTTAGATACACGTATATGTACAAACATGCCCTTTGGAAAGCAGCATCTCCTTTTTGTGCAGTGGCTGCTATGCACAAGCACGTGCTGTGCCAGTAAGCGAGGATGATTTGAAGGTACATTTTGGTGACGCAATCTGGCCAGCGTGCCCTGGGATATCTGACGTCCCATCTCGGTGAAATTACCTACCTGTGTCCGCCTTGGTGTTCCAGGTGCTAAAAGTTATTTACAGTACAGCAATCTGACACCTATGTTATCTTACGGCTGCATTCATGATGCATAGAAAGGGGCTTTTAGCACTGAAGGTGAGATCATAAATTTTTAAAAACCTTTTATTGGGGGAAAATTGGAACAGAAAAGGACAAACCTCCCCTTTCAGGTTTGAAGCCCACAAAAACCAATGCTCTATGCTCCCTCTGCTGGCCGAAAGGCAGCAGCTAACTGCCAGCACTTCCTCTCGGGGGTGGACTAGCACACCCAAAGCATTTACACTATTTCAGCGTTAAACGAAAAACTCATACATTTAATGGCACTGCTTTTTTTAGGTGCAGCATCAGCTAAATAATAAGCCACTTAAGTTTTTTTTTCCCCCCCCCTCATTCTGTGTTCCAGAAACAAAGAGTTGAGAAAGAAGGAGAAAGTGTAGCTAAGGTGCGTGATTCTGCATTTATACTTATGTCTAGCCTGAATGCGCTGCTTCTCATAACACAATCTATGGCCAAAAGGGGAAAAGACATATTTAGGGTGTCATTCATAGTGAAGAATACGATAGCATATTATAATTCTTATTTCCTTTTTTTTTTTTTCCTGAGAACCATATCTAGGCTGAGTGTTGCTATTCTCTGACTTCTGCTCTTCATTCTAGGTGTTTTGAAGGCTCTTAGTTTATTAATATAGCTAACCTATTTATTTATATGATTTAATGAGTATTAAGAAAGGCCTTTTTCTTTGCTTTTCCTTAAACAAATGGTAATACATGGTAATATTATCCTTTAGTGAATGGACATTTGCACCGGCTTAATGAGCTGCAATTCACCCTGTGTAACTTATTTCTTTTAACTATCCTGACTTTTTAAAATTAAAGCTTCTCATTTCTGAAAATATATGTATCTACTTTTAACTGTCAAACTGAAAAGAAGGATAATTTTCCAATTAATTTTATTACGCAATACTTTTTGAGGATACTGAAGAAAAAATAGTGGCAACATGCTATTATTTTATTTAGTACTTCTCTTATCTGGATACGCTTTTCTTTGCAGTGGTAGAAGTGGTGAAAATGAACAAGAAACTCTTGTAGAGTGGGTGGGATTGTTTTCCTTCCATTAGGGTTTTTCTAGCCTTAGCTAAGAAACAGTGCAAAATCTTTGGTTGAATGACTGAACTGTCACTGATCAGATGCTTCTTCAGGAAGAAGTGCCAAGATCCCTCTGAGGAATGGAGCAGAAGTGGCAGAGATGGTGATGGGCTGGGTGCAGACGTTGGCTCCGTACTGACCTCTTCCACACTGTCCTCGCTGGAGGGAAGTGATGAAGAGAGGGCAGATAGTCACTGCCTTGTGGTACCCTTTACAGTTGCTACCCATCAACTGCAGCTCATCTTTCCTGTCTCCTGTCCCTTCTTTATTCACTTCCTCTCTTTGCTTCCTGCAAAGAAGGACATACCTGGAAGGAAACCCAGATTGTCAGAGGTCAGATCTTTAACAGCTTTGCTTCAGGAAGAAAAATTGCAGTAGGGTTTACTTTGGTATTACATAGATGCTTGGGAGAGCACATCTTGTGCAGACAGGGCTAGCTGAAGCCAGCCTCGAGGTTGGCCACAGTCAAAATATCAACATACGCATACAAGACAGATCACATAACTCTTGGACAAATCAGGTGATGCTCCCACCTTCAGACAACATCCTTGGCTGTAGTCCCAGAATACTATGATTACTTTTGAAGGTTTGACTTCTTCCTAGGCCATGCATTCTCTTCTCTCCAAAATCAATGACAGTGGTTGATGCCATGACCAAAAAAACTTCTTAAAAAAGAATCTTTATTTAGTACAGAGACACTTCAAAGAAAACAGATTTGAAACCAATTAAAGAAATGTATGCATATCTAGCTTTTCCCTCAGGGTTATCTCTCCCTAGATCTGGGAGGGCCTAACAAACTTCAGCACTCTCCACGCACATTTCTCTCTCTCTCTTTCTCTTAGTGTGTTTCCTTGGACAGCTTCTGACAAGTAACTACAGCAAGATGGGAAATGTTTTTCCTGTTCCACAGTGGGACAAGATTTTTAAACTTATACACACAATACATGCAAAAATAACCACCCTCCCCGAAGATTATTGCTGAATAAATAAAACCAAATGATCAGGCATCTAATACAAATGTGATTTCACTCTTAAAAGAACATGTAGTCACTTATACCAAGTAAAATATTTTCAATAGGCAACCATATACTGCTGGGATTCTTTAAAATGCTGCTCCAGCAGCTGGAGTTGAGTGAGCACTAGCATTGCCCTGACAGTTTTCCCATTGCGATCTGCTCAGGGGATGAGTTAGGACCTAGAAAGACTGAAAGGAAGAAGTGCATGTCAGTTAAGAAGAGGAAGCGAGGGAAGAGGACGTGGGTGGAAGACCTGTTTTGAAGTTAAGAAGTAAGGTAAAGAATAGTAAAATGAAGAAAAGTTCAGTCTCAACTCAGCTTGGGGCTGGTAGATTGTATAACCTAAAGCAAAACCTCATAGTATGAGCTTCTATTTAATCTGGAGGAGGCAGGCTGATGGGGAATCTCCAAGTGGGGTAGAATAAAAGTTCTCTGAATTTAATCCAACTAAAGGCCCAAAATGCACGATTTCCTTTAATAAACACAGTTTTAGTTAGAGGGCCATGCTCTGAATGCAAAAAGCAAAAGGAAAAACTATGTGAGAGTACTCTGTTGGTAAACCCTGTTACTCAGTCTCAGAGCAGACTGTATTTTGTCTTCTGGTATAATGAGTTGGGATGTGATAGATAACTGTTCATGATAATGGTTTGAGTTAAGTGAGGTGAATGGGTATTTGTACTTTACTTTCCCATGTGCTGTTCAAACTGGGAGGCTGTTGGCCTCTCTGGGAGTGATACAGATGATGTTTATTTCTCTTATTTAAATGGAAGTAGTTTTTGTTTAGGCCTGAGAGAATGTCTTAACAATAATTTGATCAGAAATGTTACAATCCCACAAAAGATGGTCTGATAGGAAAAATCTCCCCTCCCCATTCCTGTCTAGCTTTAACAATATGACTTTCGTTATCAACCAACAAGCGCTTTCGAATTCATATTCTTTTTTTCCCCTAGGCTCTTTGGTTTTAAATAAACCTTACAGCAGCTCATTGGAGACAGAATCATTAAAACACATTGCTTGCTTCTTGGTTTTCCAGTGTGCACAAAGGTACTTTCTCTGGTATGGCTTTTTAATTGGATTGGTCTTACTATAACCTTGCCTAAAGCCATTCAGAAAATTCTCATAATTGTTGATGGTGGTACGGTAACTTAATTTCATTGACCAGATCACAAACATAATTCCCAAAATTATTATTCCCCATATTTTTATTTAGCAGACTGAGCAGTTGTACAACTGCCACAGGTACCATTGTGTTGGATCAAATGTCATTCTGGCTCAAAGGTTTGTGTCAGCTTTTGGAAGGAAACATGATCATGCACAGGTTGCAAAGTCAGATAGTATTACATCTCACAAAAGTAAACCAAAAAAGAGGTAATTCTCTTTATACATGTATACTCAGAAGGCAAATCTTGCTCTACTGGTAGCGAATTTTGGAGTGATGCTACAGTTTGCAATAGCATAACCTCAAATAAAGTGCTTTACATTCATCTAGCCCAGAGGGTCATGAAAAATGGATTTTACGGACAATATATTATTTTGTTATGATACTTAATTTACCATTATTCTTGTATGCTCATTAGTACCACCCACTCCGTGGTTAATTTAGAACAAAGCCATCCAACTGGTAGCCTACGGGATATTGTGGCCCATAGGACAGTTCTAGTCCTCAGGACAACTACAACATCAGATAAGAATTATTTGCCCTGAGAAAACATCTGTAATATAACACAGCCCTCAGTAGTCAAGAAGTTGTGCAGCCCTAAGTTAGATCAGCATTGGGAGTCTGAACAGCTCACATAATATGGATCACATGTGCACAGTAGGGAAAATAATTGGGTTATCATGGGGAGCATGGATGAAGGATGAATCAAATCCTCCTGAAGATTGGCCCCTACCTACAGCTGTGAGAGCCACACATTTACCCAAGTGCTGGATTCACACCGTGTTATGCCCAAAAATGAAACTGAAATGCTTGCACTGGCAAGAAAGGAATAAGGGCTGTGCTAAGGCAGACGGACTGTGACAGCTGACCAAGCTCATTCTCATTTTCAAGCATAAGGAACAAACACTTAATGTAAGTGATGATGAAGGAATCGGAGAAAGGCTAAATGGTTAAATTAATGTTTTAAATTCTGCATACTGCAAAGAATTTGGCTATCTTCTTGGTTTTTTTTTTTCCTTTTCCTTTTTCTCTACTTTCAATAGCATAAATAATCTCCTAGACACTTAACCTTATCTGTAGCTACACAGGAAAGGTGGAATGTATCTTCAGAAACTTATGGTTATCGTTAATGGAGAGAAAGAGGCACTTTTAGAGTACAATTCACCAGCCCTATTTCAGACGTGTGCTACAAGTTAAGATGAGAGACATCATGCAAGTGCCTGTTGCTCTCCAGTAGCTGTAAAGGAAATCAGGATGACCAGTTTGGAGCTAGATGTCTTTAAGCACTATGTTAGTTTCACCATGGATATCTTTATTAGGTTAGGCAAAACCCCATTGTAATTCAACTCCTATCTCTAGGTTCCTTTGTAGTCTTGGACTGGGAGAACACTGGTGATAAACTGGTCCCTCATATAAATGCGTTGGACTGCTGTGAGAGCAATATCCTGTGTGCATAAGACAGAAAAGACGAGGTATTTGTCTAAGTTAGTTCAGTACCAGAGATACATACTGGAGCAATTAACATAATCTAGGATAATATTAGAGGGAATAATAATACAACTGTGGTCATAAACCTCTTCTTTACACCTGCAAATAGAGAAACTGATTATTCCCTTGGATACTTTCGTTAGATTTAACCTCTGTTCTGTAGAGGGGTTTATTCTCTCTGTATGAGAAACAGTATTGACTTATGTTGCAGTGGGCTGGCTGCTCGATCAGCTGTCACTAGATAACAATGTATAATTGCATACTGCCTACATGAGAACATCCTGTCGCCTCGTCTCCAAGAATAACTTCACTGCGGAGTACATTGTTCCGCAGGGTCACTGCCAGTGAAGTCATATGCTGTGGACCTCCAGGAACTGGAACGGTTACACTAGTCCAAAAGTCCATGTTAAAAAAAAAAAAAAAGAAAAAATTTAAACCCCTAAAACAACAAGAAGAATAAAACAAAAAAAACACTCAACCAACAAACCAAACCCAACAAAAGTGGGTCTTTTTCACCCAGTGGTGAAGTTTGCAAGGAACAAAAATTAAACCTGAAAAAATTAAGCTTTCTTTTCTTGACAGCCTTAACACTTTCTTTATGCTACAACTTTTAATCATATGTTTACATACTGTTTTTTTCTTTTGGGCTTCTGTTTAATGTAGTGCACAGCACAGATCTTGTTCATTGATTTTCTGTTTACTTGATATTTCATAGTTGTTATTTTTGTATTGCTGATTATGAGTTGTTTACAAATGTATTATATAGTTCAGACATCTTTGTCTTGATATTATTCCTGTCTCTTGCTGACATCAGTGGCAGTTGTAGGTGTCATAACTGTAGAAGTTAAGGTCTTGCATGACTGTAAAGAAGTTCAGTACATATCTGTGAGTGGGAAGACCTCTTATTCTTTTTTCTTTCCAGTATTTTAAGTGATCCTTCCTCTCACTGATACAGCTGTAGCACTGAGAAAATGATTGCCTTAAATAAATAAAGAGGCAAAGGAATAAAATGGCATTTTCTGTGTATTTGGAAAGAAACGAATATTCTATTTGCATTTGGAAGCAGAGATATAAAAGTATATATATTCTTATAATGGTAGCTCATTTTAATTTTTCTCTGTTTCCCATGGGTTCACATTGCTTATAAAATATACAGTTGTCACTGGTGTATTTTAATCAACAATTATAAATAGAGGTAGACTTTCATCACTTTTCTGCATCCATAGTGGAATGATTAATTTTACAGTACTGGTTACTAGCAAACAGTGTTCATCATACACGTGTTACCTTAGTTGCAAGGTGAATGCTATATGGCTTATACCATAATTTTTCTAACAAAATAGTCTTTTACCTAAAAAATAGAATTTTATAAACCTCATTTTTTTTTTTTTAAACAGTTATTGTACTGAATAATGCAGAGTGCTTTAATAATGTCATTTCAAATTGACCAAAGTGCATTAAATTAAAATTGGTAATTTTAGACTGGGTTTCCAAACAATTCAGTGATACCAGTTTCCCCATCAGATCTGCCAACAGATGGATTATGCTGTCCTTTTAATTAGAAGACAATGATTATCAGGAAGATAATGCAATTTTGTTTGGCATCAGGAAGGAGTATGACACACACATATACAATAGTCTCAGTCGACCTGAGACACAGGTCTACTGTACATTTCTGTGTGCAGTTTCTGGCCAATAGACATTACGTGAGCTCTGTTTTGGAGATGACAGGGCCCACCAGGGTGACAGTATGTCAGTAGTGGTTATGTGTCCCAATGAATATGCACTGCATTTTCATTCATGTTGATGGCTTCCTTGTGTTCCCAGCATGGGGCCATTAAAGGTGTTAAAGGTCTCTAAACAATTTTCTTTCTTCCTACTATAAAATGCTTCTCCAAATGCACTGTCTTGTTAGCTCACGTCTCCATAACATATACAATCTAAAACTTCTGAAAGCAATTAGGATTACATTTTTTCATTCCATCCCCTTTGACTGAAGAGATTAGGCATTGGCAATACCTCCTAGGACTTTTATTCCCTTTCCTTGCCAATGTCAACTTTTTCTACCCATGTTTTTATTTTTTCTGTTGGCTTAACTAGTTAACATTAGGCATTTCTGAGTAAGACATTTCAGAGGTTATTAAAACTCACTACTGAATATTTTCCTAATGGTGAACTTAACATTCATCTTTGTTAATATTGTCCTCTCTATTCAGTTTGCTCTCCTACACAGCCCTACGTAATTCTGTGCAGTTTTCTGGTGAAATCTTAGTCACACTGAAGTTCATGGGAACTTTGCCATCAGCTTCAAAGAAGGTAGGATTTCATACCTGTATTTATCAAGGTGTACTTGTATTTTTCTGGGTGAGGAAGTCTTATATTCAATGCTTACCATGGAGTTCTGGGAGAACAGGATTAAAGTGGAATTCAGCACAGGTTGGAGTAACAAATGAAAAAGGTACACTGTCCAGACCTAATATTCTTATCATAAAGGTGATATGCTATTTCTATAATTCACAAAAAGCAAAGTTAAAAAATGGTCATCTAAACTTCTGAATTTTCTTTAATTTTGGAATCAACTTTGTAAATCGTCTGCACACATTAATTCAGCATCCTAGATTTCCTAATATTACAAAAGGAAGGGCACTATTTGTCTCATCTGAGTTGAAGCATATACAAGTTAGATGTCTAAAACTAAATTAGGCTGCTTTCTATACTCATGGGAGAAAAGTAGGTATCTCTGGAGATGATATTATTATAGTCTGACCATATTCCAGAAGCCAACATTATTATGCAGAGGTTAATTTCCTGTTTTTCTTTGTTGATCATGAAAAACCTAGAGGGACAGGCTTAAAGATATTGGAGCCTTCATTGCCTAAGATAGATCACATGAACCACACCCTAAATTTCCTACACCCTATGCCAAGGATAGGTCTCCTGATTAATCTTAATTCCCAAGTACCTCAAAAGTACATTATGTGTCTCAAAGCGGTCCTTTTCTGGACCTGTTCCCAACAGTTGAGGGCAATTTTGGAGGAACTGTCTCTAATTGTCTATAATTCCTTTTTTTTTTCTTTTTCCTTAAAAGTTAAATGTAAAAAATTTGAACACAGTTCAGGGTGGTATCTTGTTTTATTGTTCCAGCTTAAATTTATAATTCTTTCCTTTTTCTGTCATTGGTATAGTCTCTCTTTATCTCTCTATTTCTTTTCCCACTTCAGCAGCTATAAAAGTCCTGTTATTCTCTTTTCCCTTTCTGGCCTCTTCAGTCTTAAGACTCCTTGGATTCTTTTCCTGCCAGTCTTTCCTGTATATGTACTTTGAACTCTGAACAGCCCTTGTGAAGACACTGTGACCACTGCTTTGCCTTTTTATCTCCTGTTTGTTTGAGGTTTATTCCACAAATGAGTTTTAATCCTGTTGCATTTTCCCCAGAAGTCTCCAATTTTCTTTCATAAAGATAAACTTTAAACATTTATTCTCATCCCATATTGAATTGTTTATGTTTTCTAAAATCTTTCTGAAAGTGGAATCGATCCTCTTCTACCATTTTGCTCTGTGAATTATTTTCTTGCTGTAGTAGATTCAAGTGCTCTGCTTCCATATTGTCAGTGCCCTTTTCCTAATAGGTGAAACCTTGACCCAACTCATTGTCTTTATTCTTCACAATTCATTGTGTGAGATTGATATCTTTGCATCTGTATGCTCTATCCAGAGACTTGATCAACTTAAATCTCCTCAGAGCCTTTCCTGGCTCTGTTCCAGAGCAGTGGCCTAAAGGAAGTGCATGCTATTATTACTGTAGCTTTTCTGTTTTTTTTTTTTTTTAATTTCTTGTACGCTTACCCAAGATTTTTACTGTTTTACTACTGTCACTATCAAAATTATAGCATATGTGCTTTGAAAGCTTTATATAACATTTTTTTATACCTATCGATTTTCTCCACTCTGCCTTTCCCATGCATACTGCATCCTGTCTTTTCAACACACAGGAATTATCCCACTAAGTTTCAGTTAGTCTTTCCAGATCGTAATCTCCTTTATTTAGTACAGCACCTTCCAGTTGTTGCTTGTTTCCCCACACATTTGCGTCAGGCATTATATTCTTGTTATCCTTCATCTTTCGCTTCAGAACAATTTTAGTTTCTCGCTTAATTTGTATGTTGGAAGTACAAGCCGGATTATTCAAATTAAGCAAAAGCTTTCCCTTTCCCTCCTTCTCCTGAAGGTTTGCAGCCTGTATAACAGGCCCTGCCAGTTCTGAGCCCAAGAGGCTGGCAACCTGTCTGCATAAGTGGAGACGGTGTAATCCAAACAGTTGGCTCCGGCTGCAGAAGGCATTCCAGTGATCTGTGTATTCAAAACCCTCCAACCTACTCTATCAGATCTTCCCTTGGTTGGCTTCCAGTATCAGTGTTTTACTTTCTTCACCCATGCTTGGCACGGGGTAACCTTCTGCAAGTTTCTTATCTGCACAGCTCCAATTTTTTTCTTTTTCTTACTTTCTGAAGAAACAGTTGCTTATATGTTATATAAATGTACTTCACTGGTGTCATTTGTTCCTATAGGGAATAGGATGATTAGAAATTCTGGAGCATTACTCAATAAATCTAGCAACACCTTTGTTATAACAGTCCTTTTTGTCCTGGCTCTCTATCGTGTTTTCCTTATGTAATATTTTGAACTACTTTCCTTGTATGCGAAGTAATCTGCTGGGACTGCTCATCCTTTCTGCCTTTCTGACAGGTTTCTTTCAGTGCTTGCTCTGTGATCGTAGGTGGTTGGAACCTTTTTCTTCATATCGAAAGAATAACACACCTGTTGCAGGTGTTAGCACTGTTTCCATACATATTTCCCATCTGCTTTTCCTGTGGGATTTTTTAGGGTTCTAACTTGGCACAAAACTTTACTTTTCTCCTCTTCTATATGTGGGGTCTCAGTGGCCTCATCCTTTTCTGGTAATTTCTCCTCTTGGTCTTTGTCCAGCCCCTGTTCCAGTCTGCCTCTCCAGTTTGCACTTCATTTGGCCATTCCCTTTTCATTTGTAGAATACATCTATTCTCCACTGGGTTTGTCATGGAAAGGACACGGACATATTTTTGAGCAGCTGTTTCTTTCTGTTCTTCAGGCTGTTTTGCGGTGTCATGGCCCTTTGCAACCCTACATTGTTTGCGTCTGTCCTGCAGCTAGTGGTTCTCATCACTGCAAGGTTTTCTGCCCTGATTTACCATGTGCTACCACATGCCTGAGGTGATTCTAGCTAGCACATATGACAAAATATATGAGAGTGGGAAAGCTGGAGGAAAGGTAGGCCTGTATTTTGCTGAGGAAACAGCATACTGTGGGACCCATCTTCCTGCTTCAGCTTGAAAGAAGGTTGGTCACAGCTTTCTCTTAGGTCGGGCAGAGTTTGCTGCCAAATGCTGGGAGATTCGTTATAGCCATGGGTAATCAAAATAAAGGAAAATATAAACATCCTTAGCTAAGTGTGTCTAATCCATATAACAGTCATCGTAATACTTTGCTTTCAAATAATTTTGCTGAAAAGGGAATACAGTTCCCTATGGAAAAGGTACAGCCATCCAGTTTGAGGACAGATCACCCGACGCAATGTCATAGAGTCACAGGATCATAGAATGCTTTGGGTTGGAAGGGACCTTTAAAAGTCATCTAGTCCAACCCCCCTGCAATGAGCATTGTCCCCCTCTGCACTTGTGAAGAACCAACAAGTATTCTTGGGTCAGTAAAAGGAAAAGTAAGATGCTTAAGCAGGAAAAAAATAGTCATTATTATCCCAGAGCCAGCATGTCCGAGCTACCTCAACTGCCTTGTCCCCCTGGACATGGGCAGGGGAGGGGGACAAGCTGTTGCTTTCCTCTCTCTTGGAAAGGTCCAGGTACAGGCTCAAGAAGTGCGCCCATGTGAACATCAGGAGGTTCAACAAAGCCAAGTGCAGGGTCCTGCACCTGGGTTGGGGCAAGCCCCGGTATCAGTACAGACTGGGGGATGAAGCGATTGAGAGCAGCCCTGCCCAGAAGGACTTGGGGGTACTGGTGGATGAAAAGCTGGACATGAGCCGGCAATGTATGCTCGCAGCCCAGAAGGCCAGCCATCTCCCGGGCTGTATCCAAAGCAGCGTGGCCAGCAGGTCGAGGGAGGTGATTCTGCCCCTCTACTCCGCTCTGGTGAGACCCCACTTGGAGTCCTGCATCCAGCTCTGGAGCCCTCAGCACAGGAAAGATGTGGACCTGTTGGAGAGGGCCCAGAGGATGGCCATAAAAATGATCAGAGGGGTGGAACACCTCTCCTATGAGGACAGGCTGAGAGAGTTGGGGTTGTTCAGCCTGGAGAAGAGAAGGCTCTGGGGAGACCTTATTGCAGCCATTCAGTATTGAAGCTTACAAGAAAGCTGGGGACAGACTTTTTAGCAGGGCCTGTAGTGGTAGGACAAGGGGTAGCGGTTTTAAACTGAAAGAGGATTGATTTTGACTAGATCTAAGGAAGCAATTTTTCACAATGAGGGTTGTGAAACACTGGCACAGGTTGCCCAGAGAGGTGGTAGATGCCCCACCACTGGAGGCATTCCAGGTCAGGTAGGATGGGGCTCTGAGCAACCTGATCTCGTTGAAGATGTCCCTGCTCATTGCAGGGAGGTTGAACTAGATGACCTTTAAAGGTCCCTTCCAACCCAAACTATTCTATGATTCTATGAATCTCTCTGCATTGACTATCTTCCTTCTTATACCCATGTGTAAATTACCTGGCTTTTATTCTCCATATGGCCAAGCTATCTTCAGATACAACAGAGGATGGTGGAAATAAGGAACTTCTCTCTGGTTCAAGGCTGATTAGCCTTAGTGCAAGTTTTATAGGAAGCAGGTTTGGGGCACCTGACATAACCCTTTACATAGGTGGGTTATGAGGCCATCCATAGAAAGTGTGTGGAGGTCACAAGGCATCTGAACTCTGCTTTTTGCCCTCCAGCTTGTTTGATGTGAATTTGCTGGTGATGACTCCCTTCAGACAGGAATTCCTCACCAGCAGTTGTGATGTGGATTAAGAGCACTTTGTTCAAGGCAGATCTGAGCCCATTTTCTTGCAGAGCCAGTTCCCGAAGGAGGCGAAGGTGTTCAACCTGATTCTCTATATAGGGTGTTAATCAGAGTACAATTTTCTAAAAGCACTATTTAATTCTGTTATCCTTGGATGGTTGACTTCTGTTGACACTCTGCTCTTTGGGTGACTTGCATCTTTATTCCCTTATATTTTTCCCTCATTTTATTAAACAGCAATGTAAATTTTACAGGCCGCTAAGATGAAATGGCTGAGTAACAGCTACAAACAAAACTATTGCAAACATTTTAGAAGAGAATTTTGTCATTTGAGTCAATGAGCTACAATCGAACATATTAATACTAGGTGAAAAATAACGTTAAAAATAGGGGGTAAATTTGCAGTCTGCTAGTAATTTTCCATTCTCAAGAAGAAGGCTCAGTTTTGTCCAAAACAACTCAATCCCTACTCTTATCACTAATGTACATAGCATGATTGATATTACATTTCATTATGTAAACACTGCTTTAATGCTTCTCATTACTTCTGCTCAAGTAACCCTGAATAAATGTAATATCTGGCACAGGATGCTGTTCCTATGGCATTGTTTCAAAACTAGTGGCTTTGTGTTGCACAAGACGGAGGTCTTGGTGACACGGCAAAGCCTCCACTTTAAATCTTCATTTTAGGAAAGCTGTTCCATCTAACAAAAGCCCTACATCCTACACGAGGTTCTGGAATCATAGCCCAGGGCATCATGCCAGTGATGCCAGATTAACACCTAGGTATGAAAAGGTCTTGAAATCAACAGAAATAAGAAAGTTTTGGTTTAGGGCCTATGTATGGAGAGTATTAGGGAAATGTCTTCGGTTCTGTCTGTTGCCAGTCCAAAATCACTGTAAAAACACTTTGTTTTGATGGGGTGGGCAATAAGAGATGCAGAAGAGGAAAGAAATGAGTGTCTGTCTAATTATGCTTCTATAAATGTCCTCAAATACTTTGCTAATGTGGTCGGGGGAACTTTTTCAAAACCAAAATAGGCAAATGTTGAGCTTGCCTGTCCAGTTAAAAGTGGGCAATTTACACTCATCAGGTTTGGCTAGAAAGCTTCAGGAAAGCTTGGCTTTAAGTGTGGAGCCATACCGCATCATTTGCTGTGTCACGGTGGCCAAAATAAATGACAGCTAAAGCTGTCTATAACATAGCCTTGACTTCTAGGCTCTGAAACCTCAAAGAAATCCTTCATTCAAATGTACTGTATCTATGCTGGTGATGATATGATATTATAATCACTTCCCACCACTGGCAATATTTAGGTTAAAGGCACAAATTGTCATTGTGTGCTAAATAAAAGAAGGCAAGAGAAAGAAGTAGGGTTTTGGATCCTTCATTGCAGGCACTGCTTAATTGCTGGCTCAGTCCCAGGCTCTGGGAGGATCTCTCCAAACAACTGTTTCTGAGTCAATATGTGGCACAGTTCTGGGGATAATTTGTTCCAGGGACCACCTCCAAAAACAGCGTCACATTTTGTTTCAGTCTCTGGCCTTCTTTTATTTACCAACATAGACATAGCTATTAGGTTTGGGTTGGCCTGCAGTTTTATGAAGCTTTTGCAGTAAAGTCTACAAAATCTTTCATGGTGATTCTGTTTCTCAGTGACTTCATCTTATCAAACGTCAGCTTCAAAACCCAGTCTGTCAAAAACCCCATCTGCCCTAAAGTTTATTTCCTCCAGCCAGCACATCCAGAGTTCCAAATGTCCGTGATCTACTGTTTTATTCAAATGAACGTATTTGGCGTGGTTTTTTTTTTTTTAATTATTAGCTATGTATTGATTTTTTTTGTTTGTTTGAAAACTAGATCTGAACTGAACACAAGCACAACAGAGTTAGAGTGCCTTCTCATGCATCATTTTCATATATGTATGCTGGTGAAACTGATTTTTTTTAACCTTAGGCAATACATGTATGTGCAGAAGAAATACATTAAAAGGCATTTTATCTATCAATCCCTTAAATGATACTAATTTCCATCAGAAACATAAAATACAATAACTTAAGTATTCGACTTAAGACTTAGGCATTTAGCAGTATCCAACTGTGTTTTTAATAAAGTAAATTTGATTTAGAGGGAGAATGTACAACTCAAAATTTTTTTAAAAAAAGTTGAAAGGCACATGTTTTGATGCATGTAATTTTGCTTTTTGATGCATGTAATTTTGCTTTGTGAAGGCCTGCAAGGTGGCCTAGTAAGCTCTTGCAATCAATGAGCTTATAATTGGAATATAATAGTTTAAAGGAATGAAAGCTATCCATTGGCATAAGAAAACTATATATTGACGTGGGAAACATAAGTATTAATGTCTTGATGAGTAGGGGCCAGGTAATGGAGAGAATGGTTTTCATAGTTCTTCAGGGAAGGGAAATAGTAGCAATATCTGCCCTCAGTGTTTTCCTGTTAGTGTGCTCATTCATGGCACTAGTACATACAGTGGAAAGTACTCACAGGTATTACCACCCTTGTGATGTTTTAGGAAAATGCCTCTCTTTAGAATATTAGGATTTCTATGTCTGACATTAGGCATATTTTCCTTCAGAGAGGAAGGAATGTTCATCTACTACAAAAAGGTTAAGTGTACTCAGTCCATACAAACCACTCTTTGAACTGCATCAGTTCATTTTTGGTACCCTATGGCTGGAGGACCTCATGGGTCTCTTGCAGTCATGCCTAGTCTAAGGCTCTGCTGCTTTTTTGAATAGTTCAACATTCTTTTTTTTTCTACTGAACTTTTCAGATGTTATGTTATCTAACATGCATAGTTCATTTTCATTTTTATATGTAGGTGTTAATCAGAAATTAATTTGTGTCTGTGGTAGCAGAAAAAATGTTTCATACTGACACTTACCAGTATATGCTGAACAGTAAATATTATGAAGAACTTCTTGGTGCTGTAAATGCTTTTCGGTAACAAACATGTAAAGTCATATTCAGACACATGGTCCACTAAAGCTCCTTCGAAGTCAATAGCAAATCTATAATTTTCTGTATAAGTAGAAGGATAGATTTATTCTTGCATGGGAAAGAGTCACACTTTAGTCAAACTTTCTTTTTGTGTATATTATCCACTATTTCGGTTTTGAATGTCTTAATTTCAGAAAATATTTAGTACATACTGAAAAATAAACCCTTTTCTTGAAAAAGCTGTTGCACAACAAGTCATATCCGTCAGGATTTCACACTTCAGAAATTTTGTCATACCTTTTACTGAATTCATCTTCATGATTACTTACCCAGGGAGAAATATGTGGAGGGATGTGATGTGCTCAAGAGTATTTCTTCAAAGTATGTAAGATAATCTCAAAAACATAGCAATGAGATTAATAATTGATAGAAATTCTTGTGTGCCACACATTTGCATGCATGTGTGTCCATTCACAGAAGGTACCGCCAATCCCAGAATCGGTGTTTTTACAAGCTGTTAACCTCATAATGTAATGCAAAGCATCCAGTTCAGCTGATATCTCTAGATGTTAATTGCTCTGAAAGTCCGAACTTTTTTCTGTGTAAAGTTAATTTTTTTAAAAGGTCTGCCATTGTGCAGTGTTGACAGCACAACATGAAAACTTCTGCTGAGCTTGTCTATACACATGTTTTGCTGTGGCTGAGCGTAATGTTCTTTGTTATCCAACCAAATGAATATAAAAAGAGATTATGAATACATGTAGCAGAGAAATGAAGTATTTTTGAAAAGGTTTTCCTCTGAGTGAAAGAAGAACAAAACAAGATTGGCTAAGAGTCAGCAAGTTGCTTATATTTTTTTTCTACCTTGGGTGGCTCTGAGGTTTGGCTGGGTGCCAGCTAACAAATTAGGTCATCGATATGTTACTTTTGTGTATGGAGTAATTCTTGATATCTGTATGGTCTGTCCACACATGCGGGACTAATCTTAATTTCCAACATCCTTCTTTCTCATTTGGGGAAGCAGTTTTTAATGTCAAAACAAAATATACTGAGGCAGATTTCACTCCCCACCCCCTCGCCAAATAAGAACAAATCAAAACGAAAGAGAGCTTGTTGGAAGTTACTTAATTTCAAACCACCTCCCATCAGAAAGAATAATAAATAAACCTCACAACAGACTCTCAATCCTCTTAGGCATGTTACATTTCAGTCTGAGAAAAATTACATATTGTCATTTTCTGTGATAGGTAGATAAAAACTTTTTTAAAGATTTAAAAAAAGAGTTAACCAGAACGTATTATAGTATACATATGCTTATTTCACGAGCCTGGGTTCTTTTGGAGTCGGGAGAACTGAATGCAAAGCAGCTGCAAGATGCTACTGTTCGGATCAGGTAGTGATTTAGGATCAGGTAGTGATTTACACATATTTCGCACAAGACAACTCAGGCCTGTGCTTTCTCCCCCTGCTTTTCACTTTTTAGCACATCCAGCATTTGCCAAATGGTGCGCACTGATGATGTCCACATTTGGCCTCCTTTCTGGATCGGATCCTTCCTCGAGCGTTGCCAGGTTCTCATGTGTTCAGCAGGTTTTCAGCCCCGCTGTGAGCGCCGCACACCCCTGTGCCTCTGCGCAGCCACCTGGCGGGGAGACAGGCTGTCTCCCAATTTCATCTCCTGCTCCTCCTCTCCCACCCGGATTGACCAGCAAAAGAGGCAGAGGTTGAGAGGGAAGAGGAAGCGGTGGCTGGCAGTGGTTGCTTTAGGAAGGTCAATTAAAGGCTGAGAGTGGGGAAAGAAAAGGTTGAAGAACTGTCTGGGCTGGGATGGTGTCTAGGGAGCAGGGAGCTGAGGAGACTTGGAGAAGTGCAGGAGAGGAAGGGGGAGAAGATTTGGCTGCAGAAGGATCGGGGAGCGCAGTAAGGAGGAGGAACCACAGGAATGGGGGCTTTGGCAGCATAGTGAAAGCAAGATAACAGATGATAATAACTGATAATTTAAGGGGAAGGAGAGACAGGGGTAGGGAAGCAGAATAAGACAAGATACTAGGATTTTCCTAGATCCTGTCCTGTGAGACACAATCCATGTCACCCACTCAAGTATTTCAGTGTAGTAATTCTTCCTCAAATGTCATGTAAGCTGTTGATATGTATGTTTTCTATAAATTATAAGAGGTTTTGCAATGGAAAAACTGAAATAAGGTGTACAGTATAATACACATTATAATGTGTAGAATGAGGTACAATGTATTTCTGTATGTTCATTTTTTAAAAAAATTGTCCTTTCAAAGCTTTCTGCCATCTAGATATTGTCACTTTTTGTGTGTGACAAAACCTTACCTTTTGCATGCACTCTCACAAGAATGAATATTATGCCTATGCAGCTAAACAAAGGATGGCCAAAGAGAAAGTTAAAGCGCTGAACCCTTTGCTGCAATTCAATATATGTATGTATGTATTTACATATAAATATTTATATTTCAGGGAATTAAAAGTCACTCTGATAGGATTGTTCAGAAGACTGAACAATAAATGAGTCCAGTTTTAGCCTTTGAAACATGACTTTATTGGATTGATATTCATAAACAGAACACACTGCAAATGATTAGTTCCCACTCATTTGTAATCATTATTACATATTCAGTTAGTCCTTAACAATCATATCGCAAATTAACTATTGATCGTCTGCACTCATTCTCTGTCTCCGCTCTGGACTATGCCAACTAACTCTTTCCGAGACATATGTGATATAGAAAGGATGACACCCAAGCAATGTGGATGTGAGCCAGTCAGTGCCGTTAAGGCCAGCGATATCTCCTTTTTTAGCACTATAGACAGAGCAAGGGTGACCTTGGAGAAGCCACTGAAGGAAGAGTGAGTTGTTCTGTTCTGTCTCCACTGTGTTGGATTAAGAAACTGCCACCCCTAAGAGTTCATTCCTAGCCTCCCTATTGTATATATTTGTCTAAAGAATTTGAGATTTATTGATCTAGGGCAAAAAAAGAGCATGATGATTTAGAATACTCACCAGAGGATGGGTGTTCTCACATCCTGTCCTTCTCTAAGGGTTGTTTATGTGGAGGGTAAAAAAATGTATACTCATGGCAATAGCAATTTCCGCTTCTGCATATTGGGACAGGATTACAGTTTATTCTCAGAAATAGTAATGGTTTTGTCATCTGGTTTAGTTTCACTCAATCTTCCCGTTTTGGAAAATCAGGAAGAGATACTCATCAGGCTTGCTATTTTTGTTTTATTTATTGTTGTTGTTTTGTTCTATAACAGCATTCTTTAAAACAGTTGCAGCTATTTTCTGAAGGGACTGCAAGTTACTAAAAATTTATTGTCCTGTGTGTCTCTGTGAAAGAGCATTTTTACCTTCATTAACAAAGTCACAATGCAAGTCTGTTGTGTTAGTGCACAAGGAACAAAAGCATTTCTTCTGACACTGAGTAAATACAGTTTGGCCAAAAGGTCTGTGCTGGGAATCCATACAGAATTACAGCCATGCTGTGCAAGGTTTTTGTAAATGAACAACAAAGGTATTTTTTGTCATGACATTTGTGCAAATGGAACTGAGTAAACCATGAAGGACGTTTCATCTTCCACGTACACTATCGCAGAAGGGTGTGTTACTCCTCTTCTTGCTAAAGCTCTGCATTGTCTCTTCCCTCCAGGGACACAGCTGATACTGATCTCTGTACCTTGTGCTGCAGTCAAGACAGAAGCTTTATTAATAATGACAATGGCACATCCTTTGCAGTGTCTTCCTGCTTCACTTGGAGCCTTCTCAGATGTTATCTTCATTGTTTTGTAGTAGCTATAAATACAGAAGTATTTACAATGAATTGTTTCCAAACAATTAATTACTGAACTATGTGCTAAGTTTATATTGTCGTCGTTATGCCCAGGCTCAAAACTGAGGGCAGAATCACTTAGATAAATGAAGTTCTTCACATTTGTGGCATGAAAAATATCTTCTCTCCTATCAGCATGGAGTCATTTCCATTTGGAAAATGTGAGGTAGCATCTTGGATGAATGCACCCCTGGATAATTTTTTTTCAGGTAGGAATACAAGTACTAACAAGAAAAAAAAAACAGGCTTGAATTTTTCATTTGGTAAATGCATTTAAATGTGAGTAACAATATTTAACATACATACCACATCTTCTCTTGTTTGTAAGTCTCAGAGGAGTCTAGAAGTGGATAACACTAAACATGTGGAAAATGGAGACACCAGAGATTAGTTGACATGCCCAAGTCAACATTGCTCTTCAGAAACAGCGTGGAAATTAGGGCTCTAGCCTCTGAGACAGGAAAGTTCCAACTCCTTGGATATTTTCAACTGATGTTAATTTTTTTCTTTGGTCATCAGCCTCAAGAAAAATGTAGATATTTTAATAAGAGACATGTGGATGCAATTAGGTAGAAGATATGTTTAACCTTATAAGTTTTTTCTTTAATTTTCATATTGAAGCAGAAGCAAAAGGTCTCTGAAGACTTGGATAGGTTCAAATTAAATTTATTGATTTTTAATTGTGTATCCCAGAGTTCATAAGTTTGGCTGGGACTTACCTAACTACCAAAATTGTCAGTAGTATATTCCTTTCTGTAGCTCAGACAGCGATTAGACAATTAGACAGCAATTTCTCAATTGTTCTGAGAAAACTGAATATGATTCCGAGATGTACATACCCTGTAATTTTTTATTTTTGTCCAGGAAAGGTGAGAAATATGGTATACTACAGAGTAATCACTGAGGCTCTTCAGGTGAATTTGAACAGCAAATGGATATACTGAAAAGGGTATTTTTGTGTAAAATCATGTACGAGGGGTGATATTCCTATTACTGTATCAAAATGAGTTTTCATGTGATACTGGGTCAATGTAAAAAAGTTATTTTTTTTGTAAGGTGACCTCATATAGACTGAGGTGGTGTTTCTTGTACTGTCATGGTTGTGCTACTGATCTACTTTGATTACTCTGAAAAGCATTTTAGTCACCATTAAAATGAGAATGCAAGCATCTGGAGGAAAAACTTGAAGCTGAGGGCCATTGTCGAGTCAGACTGGTACAGAAAACACTGAGGCAATGATGTTACCCGTCTGTGCGCAGACCTAATAGCCTTTAATTGCTAGTCTTAATGGGAACTTTTTTTTCTTCTCCTTTTTTTCTCTATGGCTTATTTGTGTAAATGGGAGGTTGAGGAGGAAAGAGGATCAGAAGATGGAACCATCCCGGAGGAACTATCAGCAGGAGAAAGGAGGGGATGGAATTCCCCACTACCCCACCTCCCACTCCCTCCAGAGACACGTGTTTTTCTGCCTCTTCCCCCTTTTGGCAAGCAGGTTGTCAGTGAGAAGGCAGTACTAATTCCATCGCCACCGTGGGTGCGAAGTGGTGCGTTTCTCACTTTCTCCCACGGGAAGGTGAAATTAGCCTTCAGTCAAACGCTGCGGTACAATATTGGGTACAGGATTTGGAGCAAAAGGATTTTAGCAGGGTCCAGGGGAGAGCTGAAAGCAAAAGTGATTTTGAGCCTGAGAGCTGTTGTACCCAAAAGTACCAAGTACTCTTATGAAGATAGCACACAGTGGCACCCAGAGCCCAGGTAAGTGCCACAGAAATCCCTAAAAACATCCTTCCTTTCAGCCCCAAACCTTTGGGATCATGAACCAGGACATCTTAAGGAAGCTAGTAACCCCAAATTACTGAGGGATGAAGTCAGACAACTGCAGTCAGAGCAGACACGTGAGGAAACGATGTTATGCAGCACAGGAGATATACCCTAACCATGAATGTCTGCATCAGATCCTTCTCTTGAAAACATTAGCACCATCAGCACTGCTTTTAGTTCCCTGAGAAGTATTATTGACTCCACAGCCTTGGCCAGAGTTTATTTAAGATCCTCTCCACATGAGAAACAGAAATCCAATTTCCTGTTCCAAGAATGAGGAGCAGTGGTTCAAATGCATTAAGCTCTTGCTTAGGTTGTATCTTGCCAAAAACTTAAGATTAATTATTATTTCTTCCTCGTTAAGTGCAGAATATGTGCTTGGTGCTCTTTAAGACATATGGAAAGAGAGCACCTACAGCTAATTGTTTTCTGTTTCAATACCTATTCCTTCACAGCCATGCTTTCCTATTCCATTGAAACTTTATTTGGATGAATAAGAGTTATTTCAAACTCTTTCAAAGTTTGATCTATTTCAAAGACAAACAATTTACGTAGATAGATTCTGGCACATGTAAAGATTTAAATTACAACTGTCTCAACAGAAGACAGAGAGGAGAACCGACACAGATATACCTGTAAAGGCCAGCAAACAAGAACATAGGAAAGTAAAATTCTGTAGTTGTATATTCATCGTGTTCATAGAGTCAGTTCCTGCTTATAATCATTATACTTTGATTGTTATTTCTGGTTTATGGGAAGAAAGAGAAACAGTAACTAAATTTTTTTAACAGTAGAGTTTGGAAAGGAAAAAGACATCTGTGGTCTCATTGAGATATGAGTAAAGTCAGTAGTGCATTTTCCATTAACTTAAATTTAAAAGGATCTTAATTTAATTTAATTTAATTTAATTTACTTTAATTCTCAGTTTTCTTTAATACACTTTATAATGTAGTTTAAAGAGGCTCCAAATTTGAGATGATAAAACATTTCCAAATAAGATGCAACCAATATTCAAATAATGCTTATCCCTAGAGGTATATTACAGCAGTTGATACAAATGTCAGAACAACAGATCTCAAAGGTTGCTGACATTTAGAATGGCTCCTTATTGTGGCTGATATGGCTAAACTCGCAAAGGGCTACTGGAGCTGCAGCTAAACAGCTCTTTCATTGGCAAAGCTTAAACTCATTTTCCAGACAGAGGAAGTTATACTAGCAAAAGACTGTCTTGGCATTATAATTTAATAACCATTAAGCATTTCTGTTATTTGCATTGTGTGACTTATTCAGTGAAGTCCCTGTCTCACCTCCCACGCTGCAGCATCTGTAACACAGGTATCGCTACTTTGGGCAGTGGAGAGCAGGTCCCCTGATCAGCTGTGCCAGGCACAGGGAGCCCCAAAACAGGGAAGTGTGACCTGGGAGTGAAGTGTTTATGCTTTCTACAAAGGTCAGAGACTCACAGCAGTCCCTCTAGAGATATGTTGTCTCTAACTAACTGCAGCCTCTTACCATGTTCCTGCTTTCCTTTTATTTCTTAATTATTCAGTACAGAAATAAATTGAGATATCTTTATTTTGGTGGGTGTGATCAGGTTTTACAGAGTTTTAACTAGGGAATTAATAGCTACCGAAAGTTCACATCAGTGAAGCAAAAAGTGCAAGAAAATTTGAAAGAAATAGTCTGAGGACATGAGAGACAAGAGGCTTACCGCAAGTAGTAACATGGAAGGAGAGTCCAATGGAGCTTCGCAGCAGGCTGTAAGACAGAAGTATAGCTGCTGTGCTGCAATGTTTTCTGTGACTGAAATAAAGAATTCAGAAGGCTACACTGAATATGCTCATGTCAGTGCTCATACTTGCTGCAGTTAATTCTTAGTTGTGATGTCATACAAATATCAGGGAAGTGAGATCCATGTCCCTGTTGTTTTACATACTTACACATAAATTCTGCAATATGATAAGAGGGAGAATGCAAGCCCACTGGGACCTGGCATATTAGGCTTGTTTCATTTTTCTGCCATTTCTGTATAGAGGGTATGAATTGAAAAAAAAAAGTGCCTGAAAAACCTGTTCTTATGCTGTAATAAGGTGGTGGTGGTGAAACTACTTTGCCTGCTCCTTGGAACGCTTTGTTTTTCAACATCACCAATTGAGGGTATGTCTCTAAAGCACTTTTTTGATCCACTTATTTTTCAGGGGACTGCAACATATGTTTTTCCTCTTCCACTTTTTAATATTTTGGTCTCTGGTGGATCCGCATACAAAAGCTTCCTTCCTTTAGTTAAAGTCCACAAATGAAAGGCTTTTCTTTCTCTGATTGCAGATTAGCCTGCCAAGAAACAACTCTAACTGGAGAACATCACTTTAATTTATTTATGGGATACAGATGACAAGGAAGTCTGTCCTCTTCTCAGGCTTTTTGGAAAGCTTTGGGCTGACCCAGCCCAGCAGAGTTCATATGGCAAAGGCAAACTGTGCCAGGAACCAAAGCCAATAGTCATTGCAAACCTCTGAACCAAAACATTCCTTTAGTGCTTGAATTTCCCTATAATTTGTGTAGATTCCCTTTTTGTCAATGAAGCTTGCAGTGGATAACTAGCTTAGTGCAATCAGACTAAACAACTGTGCTATTCATTCAGCAATTAGATGATAGCAGTAATGCATGCTTTATGGTTTCCGTTCTTCATTCTTTCCTTTCTTTTAAAGTCCTTGGAGACAAACTCTGAGATGTTTGGCAAAGAGAAGGCTCTTGCTGAAAAATATCCTGTCTTTTTCTACTTTAGGGTTGCTAATAAGTTCTATTCTCAGAGGCAAAACATCAGATCCACATACATAGGAAGAAAAGATCAGCAAGAGAAAGAACAACTCTACAGTCATTTTTATATATATATGTGAACATTTGCTTTGATCTATTTAAACGATAGAGGAAGACTTTTTTTTTAAAATTACCAGCAGCATATGGCTTAATTTAGAATAAAATAAGAATATTTTGAATGCAAATAATTTTAGCAGAAATAGAGTGAGGTATGTTTACTCTATATATGACTTGAGAGGGGCGTAGGGCTAAAAGTAAGAATTTTGCTGTCGTTGCAGAGGATAAATCTTTGTGAAAGGGCAGGTTTCAGTGCTTCAGCTTTCAGTTAGGAGTTTCAGCTGTGGCCAAAATCAGCTGTGATTTTTACCCTTCCCTTACTGTTGCACATAACATCTCTGTGTTTGGAAAAAAGCGATCTATACATATGGATAACTCAATGACATTGTTAATGATCCTGTTAACTAAGGGGCAAACTTTAGATCTGTGCGTATTAAAAAAAAGAAAAGTCAATTAAAAATGGTATGCTTAGCAAACGTTCTCTTCATGTATTTGGAAAGTAAACTGTTGCTCATCTACTACCTTTTCATTTTCTTATTCTGGCAATTCTTCCTCCTTTGTTTTACACCGATTCTGTTGCTCAGCCACTGTGTGACCTCAGACAGATCAATTAAATTCCCTGTACTATAGTTTCTTTATTTAACAGCTGATCCAAACCCCATTAAACTCAATGTGGGCTCTGAGAGGTAAATACTGGCAGATTTATCTGTGATGGCTTAAAGCATTATAGCACCCACATGCCTTTGTGCTTTTTAAAGGATTAATTCCCCAATAGCAGGCAGGGAAGGATAGGACATGAGCCACATGTCAGTCACCGTGGTTTGCAGTACAGAATATTAGATTAAATTGCAATGAAGGTTGGTGCTCGTTAATAAACTGGACTATAAAATGTGGCAGTTGAGGCACAGGCACATATCCGGTTCTGTTGCTGTATAACATTGGCGATGACCTAAAAGCCTCTAACTATAAACATGAAAGATCATCTGCCAGAGCTCTGAAAATCTTACCTGTGTACCTCAAAAGTGTTAGAAAACACTGATTTCTGTAAAATGCTTGAAGACACTGATGGAAGGCAATGAATAACAATAAAGTATCGTTGTACATCTCAAGGGAAGAATGGTTACATTTAATTTGTAAACATCAAAAGGAAGAAAAAAACCGGGAAAAAGGAATTTCCAGCTGACTGCAAGTATGTTGTATTTCTATTCGACCACTTCATTTAGTTTCCAAATATGCTATTTTGAAATACCTTTCAGCATAAGGATTGTTGTTTTTCTCACAATGGCAGTCAGCCATGACAGGATGAATATCTGTGAGAACTTGAAACAGAAATAGGGAAAGATAGAGTGATGGGAAGTCAGTGAGGCAGTGTGGAATTCCAGCATGGTTTGTATTAATCACTGAGTTGAAATACCTTCTTAATGTTGGGACACTCCTCGGAAGCTGGTCTAGTGCCTCTCTAATTGTCCACTTGAGTTCAGTGAGCTCTTGTTCAAGGCCCAAGGTCACTCCACCTTTCTCAGATATTTAGCTGGAGTGCTCATGATTAGGGTCTTGCTGCCCTGGGTTTCCTCTCTTGTGAGTGGTCAAGGATAGGTCTTCAGAATTAACTGTCTATCTCTCCCCAGAAGAAGGAGAAAGAAGTGTGGGGAACTGGACTGTGGTCTGCCTTTGCTCTACTGACATCTTAGAGCAGCCTTATTGTTAAGATGATAGATAAATTTGAGCATTGTCTTGCCAAGGCAGAAGAGTTCAGATTTTCTGTTTTCAAGTCCAAAGCTGAAAATCATTATGCAAATGCTTTATATTAATTTTTCTTTATCTGGACTATTTTAACCAAACGTAGTATGATATTGGTAAGTGTAGCAGCGTGCAACATGAATGGTACCAAATCATAGAAGACTAACAGCATAGGATCAAAAGAATATAAGCCCATTGGTTTAGACCTCACCAAAAAAAGAAAAATGTAACCCACAGACCACTGAAAATCCATAAGAACTAGTGACATCTGCATGTTAATGATTAAAGCCTGCCTTGCACTAGTGAATGAAAACTAAAAATTTCAGAAAACTGTTACTGGTGATTCAGTCAGATACCCTACTTAACCTCAGAGAAATCAGCAGTTCCATAATGGAAACAAGTATACGAATTCTCCCATACAATGTCTATATTTGTTCAGTTAGTATAGCCTTTGAAACACAGGAAAATACAAATGGAACAGCTGTTTCAGTGGGTTAAGGCTAAGGAAAAATAAATAAGGTTTGCATTCAAGGATAAATGTTTACAACATTATCTTGTGGGAGAAACAAAAATTAAATGTAAAATGATCTCTGCACATAAAGAACAGTGATGTGAAAAATATGCTATTTATTTTACAATAGAAACATTCTTACTGGAAAGAATATGGCATTGGTTGAGTTCTGGCTATAGTGAAGCCTACTTGGAAATAAATGTGTAGTTTTATAGGCTATAGGCTAGCATGCTGCCTTTTAGCTTGGTGTTTTTCACTTCTGGGACATGAACAGTTACCAGCAATGCGTCATGAGTAAATTTACTTTATTCGTACTGCTTACTATCATTTGTAGTGTGTCATTATTTGAAGTTTGGTGTAAGTCTCAACTGAAACATTAAACTTTTTATGAACTGGAGATCTTGGAAATCCTTCAGAGGAAGGCTTTTATTTATGATATTGTACTCAGTGTTTCCATTATATCCCTCTGTTTTCAGGGATTTATAACTTGGTTGTAAAAAAATTATTCTCAACTGAAATATGGCATTTAGGACTGAACCCAGAGAATGATGTTTTTACCCAGTTTGAAAATAAGTTTGATCACATGTAAACTGCAGGGTATAGAAATGATTAAACGTATTCTTTAGAGATTATTTTGCTTTATTATTATGTTGCATTGTATTATACCATTTTCTACATTTATTTCTGTATTAATAATGTTATATTTCAAATATCTTTTTCATCCTACACTCCTTTCTCTTGGGTGAAGAATAGAGTGATTGCTGCTGTGTTTATCACTGAAATGTTGTATGGCTGAGTGCTTCTGTAGCCCCAAAAGAACATAATGGTTACTTCTCCTGAGTAGCATAGCTCACTAGTTTGGTACATAGAAGAAATGTAAGCAGATGGAATGCAAATAGACATCGGCACAAGCCAACTAACAACCACCACCACCAACAAAGTCCTCAAACTCCTAAAAGAAAAAAAAATACAAAGCTCTAGATGATACTAAGTAGCTTAGAGACAACATAGCTAAGGCATTCTAGTTTCTGCAGAGAAGTATGGCATAGAGTGACACTGTAGATTTTTCATTTTTTTCAAGATCTCCAGTTCTGTTCCTAGCTCAGAAAATGACAATTTTAACTGTCGGATTCCTGTTGCTTTCCCATTGGAATATCACCACAGCAATGATCAAGAAAAAAAAGACTGTCACTGCAAATTCACTGATTTCTGTTATCTTTGGAGGCTTCATACTAAGGTAATTACCAAGATCTACTTTTAGGCTGTCTGTTCAAAGGAGAGCACAATCCGAGTAAAAAAAAAATGTGGTTTTCAAATACTTTCACCAACCAGCATTTTTTAGTGAGAATTTCTTCTCAAATTTCTACGGGTTATATTAAGATTTCAATACAAATTTCATCTCTCAGAAGAAAATAAGAGAGTCTTATTGTAACTATCTGATTCTCATTTTTGCTCAGAGGATTTACATGATACAAATAAGAGTATGTCACAGACTTCAAACACAGAAAAACAATCCTGTGAAGCTATAATGCCATTAGGGAGATAGAAGGACTGCCCTTGTTCATCACCTCTCTTATTTTAGCTGAGAAGAAAACAGATATGGTGCAGAATGTACTAACAGGTTTGAATCTGGTAATTTATGACAGACATAACTTACTTCTTGTTTGGAGTTGCCATACATAAGATGATAATGCATAGCATGAGAACATGAAGGCATTAAAAGCTCTTTAATGATGCAGTTCAGTCTTCATTGTTAATTCAACAAAACCTACTAATGTGTCTAAAGGGAAAAAAAAAAGACACACAAAACCCCAAAACTAAAGCTATCAATAATCTTTTCTAGGACTGTGAATTGGCATGCTGTGTAAATACAGACCATTTGGAAAGATGTGATTCCCATTTTTTGAAAGAACCTGAGAGGAGAAAAGAAGAAGAGGGTTCATAACGATAAAGAAGGGGGGTCATAACGATATACAGACACTCTGGAGGATGCTACAGACACCCTGGAGGATGCTACAGACACCTTATTGCGAGGGTGACCAAGCACTGGCACAGGTTGCAAAAGAGGTTATAGAGCCTCCATCCTTTGAGATACTCAAAAGCTGTCTGGACATAGTTCTGGGCAACTGGCTGTAGGTGGCCCTGCTTGAGCAGGGGGGTTGGACCAGATGATCCCAAGAGGTCTCTTCCAACCTCAACTATTCTGTGATTTTGTGATTCACTGACAGACTGGTGTACTCCATTTTATGTTGTGCTGCAGTGTCTGAGTGTGATATTTATATCTCAGATGTAATGGAGTGTTTTTAATGTTGTGGTTTTTTTCTGTTGCATATGTTGATACAGTCAGTACAAATACATGGCACATCTCCACCCCAGCCAAACAGCAGAGGGTCATAGGTTATTCTGTGGTTTGACTGAGCTACTTATAACTATCATGTACAGTTTCTGAAACAGTTTACTTTTAGTCTTGTGTAGCTGATCCCAATGACCATGAAAATCAGGAAGGAATCTATCCATTAACATCAGCGAGCCGTGGACAAGCTCCTCAATGTTTTGCCCTGTTCAGTAATGAGTATATTAAATATAATGTTCAACAATATTAAGTTCAGTATTAATAGCTTGGTGTGAGATGTCTGAATCCATAACTAGATATTGAGACATGATGAGAAAAGGCTGAGACAGAATTGCAGAAAATCAACAACTAATTTTAGCACATGTCTATGGATAAATACAAGAGGGCAGAGATGTGCACAGCAAGAAACAGGGAAGCAGTAGCACAATGAGAACAGTAGTGAAGTAGGTGGACAGAGTTAGTGAGAATATGGTTAAACTCTCTAGGGAATAAGAGTTAAGATTAAGAATTTGGGAAGGGTCCAGTTTAAGAAGGAAATTAAACATGCAGGGTTAAAAAGGGAAAAAAGTATTTCAGGAAGGTTCCTCAAGAAGTGTATCAAATACACTTAAAACTGGTATTTCTTAACATTTTAATGGATACTCGCTGTTGATAAAATGTGTGTGATACAAAATGAGGAGGCATTGGCAACACGGTTAAATGATACAGGCAGAGCTGACAGACTGACAAACTGGGATGAATAGGATTCTAGTAATTCCTGTTATCATCTGCAAGATGTCTTCTTGAGAGGAAAGACAGCGTGTGTTAATTAATCACAGCAATGTGATCCAGTATTGAAAAAGGCATATGACACATAGCGTATATCAGAGGTATAGAGACTCAGATGAGGCTTTGATGAGGCCTCCTTCACATTACTTACAGTTTTGACCATCCATATGTTTAAAAATATGTTAAGTTGAAACAAAAAGGAAGCAGGAAAGACAGGATGGCTAGGGAAATGCAGAATCTGTCTTCTGAGAAGAAACTGAATAGGCGTGATATTTAATGTACTGAAATGAAGACTGGATGAGAATTTGATTACTTTCTCTAAATATGTTAAGGACTTAATGCCAGAAAGGGAAAAAGTTATGATAAGGAACAATGTTGGCATAAAAACTAGGTGCATGTAAAATAGACAGGAATACGTGCAAATGAGAAGAAAGTCTTTAACTGCTGGAATACTGAGGCTCCAAACCAGATTAGAGGGGTTAAACAAACAAACAAGCCAACCCTTCTTTAAATACAGCTTCATAAGTTTATGAGGGAGATGCTGTGATACGGCTGTCTGCAACAGCCATACAAAACAAACCTGATGAACCACAAGGTCCTTTTTGTCTTCATTAAATGGCCTGATTTTCAAAACTTCTTATTTCTTGCAGCTCCTGTTGTGTTGTCTCTGGATGTTCCTCATTTCCCTGTGACACTCTTAGAAGCCAAGACCTGATGGCTGGAAGTATTTAGTAAGTTATAGATTTACTCTATGATTACTGTGAAGCGTCTATTTTAAGGTGTATGGTAAAGTGAACTTACAAACAGTTGTATTATCACTGTGAGATATGTGGTTAGCTTAGTGTTACGGTTGCTAGCCTGCTTGTCGTGTCAGTACAAGCCATGGAAAACAAGGGACTAATCAGTTGACTCATTTCTATATCAGCTAAACAGCACTCATGTATTCCTCTTCTCAACCTCCATGACTTTCATTTCACTGTCCCATAGAGCAAGTATGTACCCTCCCCCTGAGGTGGTCAGTGGTCAGCCTTAACTCCCAACAAGTTTCAGATATATGCACATATATTTTAGAGGTTATTCTAGGTTTGGTGTGGCTTCCATGAATCATAGTGTATATAGCTTTGTATTTACATACATGAATGAAGTCTAGTGTTGCTTTCTAAGTGGTAGCTGAAAGATGTTTTTCTGTAGTGTTTGAGATTGAGTGGTCTTGGCTAGTAACTGTCTTAAATATAGCATTATTTTTTTGTGAAAAATTGCTGAAATCTGTAGAAGATTGTGCCTTTGGTCCATTATCCTTATGGTATAAGCTGAGACTTCATAACTGCTCAGGATGAGGATAAAAATACGTAGGTTAACTGTGGTTTAAAGGAATAGTGGAAACTGAGAAGAGGAGAAGCTCAGTGGAGTGTGACTGAATCCTCTGTTTTATTGTTTTTTACATTTTCTGTTGGTGGGATTTGCAATCTGGCAAGCTACCACCAAATTAATGAAGTTCATGGACTGGAATTTCACCCAGAGTGATAGTTATTTGTATTGACATGTATCATTTCCTCTATGCCCCCTGGCATTTTTTTCTGTACCTGTGCTTTCAGGAACACACTATATATTTTTTAGCCAGGTCTGTGAGATTTGATCTATTAAAAAAACCATCAGTATTCATCCTCTAATATTAGCTTTGATCTGCCAAACGTATTTCATATCAGTGGGCAAAAAGAGGAGTGTGGGCTGAAAGTTTTCCACACTGATTTAGTATGCCATAAAAGCTTGCACAGGCCACTCCTCGGTTCCTGCATAGGCCTGCCTACACTGAAATGAAGTTCTGACAGCTTCTACCTGGATTTAATACAAGATCAGCTAAGCAGGTGTTGATATCCCTAACTATATTTTAAGGTTGCTATTTATAAAACCAGAGACAGCAATATGTCACTTGTAGTTTGGTGTCAAGGGCAGCTGCAGGGATACTTCATCACTGCACAAGACCTGTTGACACATGTCCTCTATTTTGAACAAAAATGACCTGCCTGGGTTTTGTTAGTTAAAATGTGCACTTAGGATTTCCCTTATTTTTACTCCTTTATTTCAGAAGCTTTTTCCTTATTAACCCAACTTGCTAGCCAAAACAGAAGCATGAACTTAACTCTGTAAAACTAGAATATATATTTTTAGAATATTTTGACAATCTTGTTAACTTCAGCTTTACTCATCTTTGTTTTTCTCTGCAGTGGATTCATTTCCAGAAGCATTTCATTTCTCTCTCTCTCTCTATCATGTTATCTTTATACCACTAAGTAAAAGAGCCTGCTGACTTGTCCCCTAGGCCAAGCGACACCAAACAGCTCACATTCACACTACCAAAAACCCCTCTGAAGTATATTTTTCCTAGGTTTAGTGGTCCAAAACCAAGGCTGTGAGTGAGTGAGCTAACTCTTAATCTGTATGAACAATCAGCAGTTCAGTACTTGAGTCATACCCTGGCCCTTTTTCATTTAACAGTACAGTTATAGCCTTAGGCAATGTCTATACTAGTAAATAATGTGAGCCAAGGCCTATTCTGTGGACCTGGGTGTGTGGCATGGCACAATTTGCGATGTGGCTAAATAGTCCTTTACCTCTGTGAAGGTTGCCTTCATCTATAGAAACAACAGTGAGCAATCTGTGGCTTGTATATCCCTAAACTATGCCTGGGAATGGTCTGAGAGACTTCTATTTAGACTAAAACTGTGTCAGAGAATGTAATTAATAATGATCAAGTAACTTGGTTGTGACATGGTGCTTGAGCCCATGTCCTGGCCCTTTGAATTTTACTGTCACACGCAGTAGCCATCGGTCCGGCTGCAAGTCCTGGAGAAAACACTGTTGAGCACCTACAGCTTTTTCTATCCCGTCCTCCTGAGTTTTGTCCTGTTTGCCATGTCTGTGTGCCTCTCACCTTCCCGCTTTTGGCACCTGGTCCGAGAGCATTTTTGCTCCAGACCTGTCTCTATACTTCATCTCTATCACCCATCTCGCTTTCTGTTCTCCATGTTCAGGATGAATTTTCCTGCTCTCCCACTAACTCCTTGTGTCCAGTGAGCTTCTTTTTCTGCACTTGTCCCATTCTGCTTCCTTTTTCTTAGTTTTTTTCTTTTTTCTCACTCTCCTCCCCCAGTTTTGCCACATATTTCCATCTCCTTTAATTCTTCTTGCCTTGATTAATCCACTTGCCTGGCTTCCAGTCCCCATATCCCCATGTTCTCCATGCCTCCATATCCCCTACCAGGCTGCTTGGCAGATCTGTTGTCCCCACCCTGTGGCCTGGCCAGCAGGCAGCTGGGTGTCTGTGGACAGCCCCAGTCTTCTTCTGCTCCTGTGTCCAAGTTACCAGTGCCCGAGTTTTTCCAGTGTCACTTCCCATGGATGTGATGTGATAGTCACCAGGGAGGCTCAGCTCTTCCACTGTAGTTTTAGTTTGCTTCCCTCAGGAAAACACATGCACATTTGGGTGAGTAGAAAGTGTATTGAGGAATTGGGTCATACCCAGTCAGGGCCCCATTTTCACAGAACTGTAGTGACTGAATTGATGTATTCTAAGTGCTGCATGAGTGTCTTTCCCTAATGTTTCTTATTGGCTGGTTTTGGTCCTGGAGAATCATCTGAAGAGTAGAAAAAAATACAAGCAAAGGGACTTCAGCAGTGATTAGAGCCTAAGAATCTGAGGTTACAAGCAGGTGCTGAATACATTAAAAAGGGAGACTTTTGAAAGTTTTGAAGTTTGGACATTTCTATGCAGACATCCATCACTGACAGAAAGACAGCTTCCCCATCTCCACTTACCTGTCACCCTAAACTTCAAACTTCTGCTTTATGCTTAAAAACACTTGAACTTCTCCAGTAAAGGGTCACCAGTATTTTTTCAACATTGCTAAACAACAGATTTTCTTTAACCTCATTCTCAGAAACAGCTGTACCATTTTGGATGAAACTTCCTGAAATATTTCTGCCTGAGGCAGACACCTGGCATGGAAAATTTCAGCCCAAACATTTAAGGTTTGGCAAAGTGATATGCAGATGAAAACAGGCTTTATAATGGGAAGTGTTGGGCAACTTTAATAACAAGCAAAATTACCAGCCTCACCCCAGCACCAATCCTAACTGATGTGACAAGCTCTACAATAAAATACTTAGCTTAAATGAATGAAGTCCTTACATATCAAAGGACCAAAAATAACTCAGAACATAGTCTTCTTCCAGATATAACAAGCATTTCCGACTTACAGCTTAGTGATGTAAAGAGGACAAAGTAGTTTAATAACAAAGCATAAGATGTAATCTTAAGAAGAGTGAAGTGTGTGAAGTGTACTGGCAAAGTATATACCTTTGTTGCTTAGATCTTACGTGTTTGAGTCATCCAAAAGTCAGATGGTTTATTTTTTCCAAACACACCCCAAACTGTTAGCCGGAAAACCACTTAGACATTTAGATGGCAAATGTAAGTTCTGAACACAATAACATAATTTATTAATCTTTCAGCAAGTCACCCAAAATGTTTAACAACTGCTTTTTTATTCAATTCCCCCTTCCAGTACAAGAAGAACTTCATTTCCTATTCCATTTGTTCTCCTCTTTCTAAAATATAGCCCTGTCATGGTAGTCATGTTATTCTTTAACCAAAATAAATCAATAAATATGGAGAAGAGTAATAAAATTTGTTCTCCTTCTGTGCACAAGTACAGTGGAATAGCTCTGTAGTTTTCTCTTCATATCTTTAAAAAATACGTTTTAACTGTATTTTTTGGGGCATGCTCGCAGTGTCTAAATTCTGTCTGATATATAACTTTGGTGGATTTCAGACAGCTAAATATTGTAGAATATCTCCTATTGCCTTCTCACAAGCAGTATGTAAGCATTAGAGATTCTTAAAAATGTAATACCACCTGTATTCTGGAGAAAGAAACACAGTCCCTGAGTATGGCCTCCACCTGGGACAGAAAAGTGGGTGTCCAAGTGATTAATTTATACTTCATTTATGCTTCACCTAAGTCCCAGGAGAGGCTTCATCTGTTAGATACACTTAAACCTATCTCATCTAAACAGCCCTGAACTCAATTCAGATAATAGGTGATGATGTTGAGAGAGACAAGAATGAAGAAATAGCTTGACCTGTACACTGTAAAGTAGAAAGGAGAATTTGGGCCTTGGGTTAGTATTGCCCTGAGTCCTAGCTTATGATTTATCCTATTGGATCAAATGTACAAACTGCATGGGAAACAGGGTCCTGATCTCTCTCTTTCTCTGGGAGTACTTTTACCACTATCCTCAGGGAGAAACAGAAAACTGAGGCTACTTCTGCCTTTCATTGGAACTGTGAGCTACAGTAACGTAACTTCGTACTAGAGGGAAAGTGGTGATGTAAATTACCTTGAAGCCAAATCTCTATTTCTAAAATAAGGGTCCCAAAAGCTCATTTTAGTTCAATGCCCACTTCATATCATAGAAGGCTGTAGCAGTTGTCATGAAATGAGCTGCCTCTGGGATGCGATGTCTCTGAATCTGTCCCAGTCTGTTTCTATGATCAGAAAGAGTATTATCTAGACCTTGCCGTATGAACAACCCCTTTAGGTAAAGTATATGGACACCATTTGTATCATGTAGATCTAGTTAATATTGACAATGTTTTTTTTTATTAACGCCAAAGCCTTATTGGATTTACAACATGAAGCTATAATTGGTAGTAAGAGATGTTGAATCAGGCAGCTAACATCTGTAAATTGTGGAATTTTCCTCTGCTAATAAACAGTTTTAGTGTGTGGTGACCAACAGAGCTATTTTAAAGTGCATTTATCCTTTAAACAAGTCCCTTGCAGGAAAAAAAAGTACTTATATTAACTCTTCTTCTCCCTGTCAGCATACCAGCAACTATATTAAGATACTACATAAAAGAAACCCCAAAACCATACAGGATTAACAGTAAAATAGAAATCATGTCTGTGTCAGAACAAGGACCTTATTAAAGAAAGGTATGTGTCATTCAAAGCATGCTAGTGCTTCTGATCTTTTTACTACACCATCACTGGCAAACAGTTTTTGAAAAGTACCAGAAGCATTACCCAGTGATCGCGATGGATTCAGGGGAGTGCAGTGAGCAGAGAGACTCCACTTTCTGAGAGCACTGTCTGGCGGGAGGGAACACTTGGCTGAGAGCCATGCCACTGCAGAGACAGAGGAGAAGTCCTTCGGGTCAGCAAATAGATATGTCTTGACACTCTACCGTGAGAGTGTGTGTGTGGGAACTTTCTCCTTTACTGAGGACTGAGCAAGTCTTTGAAATGTGGATCACATACAGCCACATGTACATATCATATGGTAGTAGCACAGGAACTTGTTTCAGGAATTGCTGTTGGGATAGTGGTTAGCAGGAGAGGCATCTTCCCCACTGCTGGGATGCGTAGGCAGTGCTGCTCAATATCCTGAGGAGGTGCCAGGTCAGAGACTTAGTGACTAACTAGGATGTTTGTACAGACCTTTTACAACTCTCATGGTATATGTGAAATTCAAACAGCATAGACTGACTGCCCTGCAATCCAACAGACTTGGTAAAAGTGTAAAACAGCTGTCTCTAATGGCATGACTACAACATGCAGTTCAGCAAATGTGACTTGGGGCCTCATTACTGTGTCTCCACTTCTGACATTTATAGTTAAATGATGTTGTTGATTCCTGCAAGAGATGCTACAATTTCTCTAATTAAAGGAGGGAAAAAAAACCCCAAAACCTAAAAACAATCTTCTTGTTCCTTCCCAGATTGTTCCCATTTACTGCAAATAAGCATGAGTTCCTGCCTGGAAGCACTATCTGCAAACTGCAGTCAGATGTAAAAGAAGCCTAATCAAGCTTGGGAACCAGGCCTTAATTAGATGGCTTGGAAAACAGAGCAGAAGAGCAAATGAAAATTATTAACCATCACTCATGATTCCTGTTTCTAATTTTAAAGAGGAAATCATGCATTAATCAAACTCTAGCCCTAAGCTCAGAGACACGTTTTAGAAATATCCTGAAATAAAAGGAAATCTTTTCAGTGTTTAGAGAAAACAACTCCTGATCAGCTAGTATGTATAGCACAGTATATTTTGACATGAAATAAGCTATCTTTCAGTGTGCTTAGCTTTTGGTGGGTCCAAGAAAAACAAAACCAGTACCAGCTGAAATGAAGGCACATGACAACAATTGGGGTTAAGCCTGGGTTTTGTTAAAGGAAAACAGAAATGTAGAGTGTGTTGTTTTCATGGATAAAGGAAAGACATGGAAGGGTAAGAGTAAGCGGAACAATGCAGTAACATCACTGCTATTGTGTACTTTGGTCGTAGCAAAGAAACTCTTTGGTGCACATAAACAGTATTTAATACAACTTATTTCTGATAAAAAATAACAAACAGGAGCACAACCTCTAAATATTACCCAGAGATCACTTGAGATCATGTAATAGGATTTATCAGAACTTACTTCATAGTTTCTGTTATATTTGGACTATAAAGATAATTTTCTATTTTTTGGCAAACTAATGTGAACTTTCTGGCTGTGATTCAGAAACTAGCATTTTCTGGTGGAGTCAGATTAAAATCTTTAATTTTCCTGGAACTCTCCAGGAAGAAGAGAGAAAATGGACTCTTGACCTATATTAAACATTGCACCCGTTCTTGTGGAAACATCACATTATAAAGAATGCTCACTTTTTTCAAACACAAATATCCAAGCTTCCTTCTTTGAATTACAAACAATGTTTTCTAGAACATACCAGTTTTCCTATTGGCTCTCCAAGCATTTACCAAGTACTGACTGTTTAGATTTCTAAAGCTAGTGGTTTCATGATCTGAAATTACATATCTAGAAATGTTAAGATGGCATGCATGCTTGTGTTACTATTGTGACTCACAGACCACAGTTATTGTTCTGTGAATAGATTAAAAAATTAATGACAAATGAGAAAAATACAGGCATTTTTTCATCTATCATGCGATATATGTCATGTTTTAATAGAACTAAAAAATAAAGTTCAGCAATCAAAGTTGGTAATTTGATAGAGCATTATGGTCCGGAGGAATGGGCACAGACAAGAGTTAATAAGTACTGAATTTTAATGATTCTGGCATGGGTTCTTCTAAAGTCTTGATGAGTAACTTCCACGGTTCAGCCCTATGAAGAAAACGGTCTGAACAAAGCGAAGGGTTTGTACTCCAGTTTGGTGGCATCTGCCTGCACAATGTAATACAGAACAGAGCTTTTTGGTTTTAATTGAAAATTATGCTAACTTTGTTTAGTTATTTTGGCTGAAGCTTCCATTATTTCTTTCTGACTCCTAACACACAGACCACTTGGGTGATGCCCTGGCTGCTAGAATTCAGTTGCAATGCTTCTACTAAATTAAATATGACAGGATTTAAACTCTTGATTTCAGTGGATGGCTAAGGACAAGATAGAGCGTGTCTAGTCTAAAAATTGGTGCAGTTGCCTTGGAGGTGAAAGATTGAGGTTTAAATCCTCTTAGGCTGAACAAAGAGCAGAACCCAGATTTCCCGTCTGTGGTGTGAGTGCTGTAAATGCCATATTGTTGTGCAAAAATGTAGGGGATAGGATTATAATGTTTTGTAACAAAGTGGCTGAGACTCTTCCTTCATGCTAGATTCAAAGTTGCTTGTACGCGTGTTCTTGCAGGACTTTATTTTGGCCATGTAGTTTAGGCTATGTTCAGCAGCAGAACTCAGGTGGTAGAAAGGAGCATTGTAACCTGGAACAGCACTTTTCTTACACTTTTTGCCTCCTGGATGGCTCTCATTTCACACTGCTGTGCCTAGGGAGCTTTAATCACTTTATGGACACTGGAGAAAGTAGTTTAAGACAATTTGAAGCATTATATTACCTTTTTAATACCCACAGCTCTTTCATTTTACCTATATTAAGTAGAGTGACCTATGTCAATGTGAATTTACTCTCTTGCTTGCTGAAGAGTTTGGTAAACTCTAATTTTGCTGTGGCTACTTGTTTTTCACTATATTTTTCACATGCTTTCACTGGCAATCATGTTTGTACCTCTGGTTTTCAATTTTATCAAAGCACTGTAACCTTTCTATCAAAGCAGTGATTGTATTCCTACAATAGCAGAGTCTGCTGATATCTGCCTTGTTTTCATAGTTATGGGAGTGCACCCTTGCCCAGTTATCCCTTCAGGTTAATCTACTATTCTGGAGACTACCATGTGATTTCTTGTAATAATTATTTTTCCCTGCTTTCTTATCCTATACCTGCAGTTATCCATCAGAGCCATACAGCCATCAACGTTCACAACCCAAAAGTGGAAATGAGCCTGTCACTGTTGATTCCATATTTATGTACCAATGTTAACAGCCTGGTAGAAATCCAAATTTGATTTGATTTTTGAGTGAGTTCCAGCACCATTTAACTCTTTATAGAGTAAATCTCTTTTTGGTTAGCTTACTTTGATGAAATTACATAGTTACGTGCCATAACAGTGTCTCAAATCTGCTCTCCCTTCCTCCTTTTTTTCCCCCCTCCTCTTCTTTGCCTTGGCTATCCTTTTTAATCTTTACACATTTGCTGTTGTTATTGTAACTATGTGCTTTTGGGTAGCAATCACAAAGTTCTAGGTGCTTTCCAAACATTAAAAAAGAAAACAAAAGCTCCATTTCTTGGCTATTGTAATCATGTCCTTGCAGGTCTATCTTAATGCACCCTCTATGTGAAATATGCCCACAAACACGTGGCTTGTTTGATTTATAGCTGCTTGTGTTTTTCCAAGTGACTTGACTGTTGAAGAACTCTAATGACTGCTCTGTGTATTTTAGCCAAAGCTGGCTCTAGCACTTAGGACTCTGCACACTGGAACAACTTATTCCTAAGGTTTGGTTTTGCTTTACATCCATCTGCAATTTTAGTTCCCTTTGCTCCACTTTTTTGTCTTGCATTTGGTAATTCCAAACACTGTACCTGTTCTGTTGTTTTATCCATTTTGTAGTCTCCCCCTTGTAGACACTCAATGATTGAATAAAGGTCACTTCAAAACAAAGCAGAAAGATATGCTCCACTTATTGTTCTGGACTTTTGTTACTGTTCTCATTTGATGTCATTTTTGTGTTATGATGGAGGTTTGTCTGCAATTGTAAGCAGTTTTAAAAAAAAATTCCACAGCAATGCCAGATCCTAGAAGAGAGAGATAACAAGCACAGTCTGTGTTTCTAGGAGGATCTTAATCTGCAGCTCTAAGCACACTGCACAAACTGCCTGTGAAATAAATATATGTCCCACAAATCAGATCTAGTTTCTCACACACAGTAGGAGCTTATCGCTTCTCCTTGTGGTTGCTTTACCAGACTTCTCAATATTTTAAGCTCTAAAAGGCTGCACTCATACTCCTTTTCTGTTGCATGCGCTGGTGCAGACTGAAGTCCTGATCTACCAATTAGCCAGATCGTCCTTTGATTAGAATTTGGTCTTGCTCCTACCTGGACTGTGAGCACAGCTCTGCTTTGCAAGGAAACTGGGATGTGGAGATTGTATATATGCAGCCTGCAGCCTTGCGGCAACTGCAGCCTGCCATCTGACTTGGGGACTGGAAAGTGCTCCTTGCTCATCATGATACAGCCATGTACAAAAGACACTTGTACAGCAATGAAGCATGAGGCTTGACTGCTGAAACCATACAGGATGAGCTTTGGACGGTGACTTACATTTTTCTTGAAGGGAAATAACAAAATGTATTTTGCTGCAGAGAAATGTATAAATACTTCCCGCGAGGTGAGAAGTGTTCAAGGAGGCTGTATTAGCACTAAAGGTGCATATAAAACTATCAAGCATTGCTTTGTATTTGTGGACCTTAGGGCAGAGAGGAGAGTATCCCCAGAATTTTGTCCTTATTATCTTACTGAGTGGAGCACGGTCTCTAATATGCTTTTCTGACGTTTAAAGTAAAGCTGTTTACCAAGCTGTAACTGGTCACAGAGGCTTTGGCTAAATGTGAAGTTGAAGAGAGCTGGGCATTTGTCCCTAGTCAGTGTGGATGGCTCAGGACTAGTTCCCCCTGGAGAAGATATATCTTCTAGAATGGTCCAAAACAGATGTGGGAGCAAAGCAATAATGAAGTGATGTGGACAACCCTGGGTCCAGTGTTTGAGGTTGCTCCCCCCGGCTTTATTTAGCAATATAGACATAGCCTTAGAAATCTGGCTGTATCCCTCACATCTCAAGCTGGACTCAGTTCTGCTGTATGGAAGATGGGTTCCAGGCAGCTGATTTGTGTAGAGTGAACAGGAGGTAAAGGGTTCAGGGATTTTTACAAATTCATTAGCAAAACCTCGGGAGCTGGACATTGGAGTGCTAACCTGAGATGTGCCAGCTTAGCTTTGCTTCACTGCTGTATTGCAGAATTCCTGCCGACCTAGGGGAAAGCAGCTTCTGTGAAAAGGTTTTGCCCATCAGTAAAATGACTACTGCAGTATTCCTGCTGTAGGTACTTGCATACCTCAGTGGTATGAGGTGTTGCCATGCTGGGAGAACAGGGATCCTACAAATTCCTTAGGTAAGTGGACATACCAGTGTTAAAGAGGGTCCTGCAGCAGGGAGATTTCCAGAGCTGATTCAGAGCATCTCTGCAGTCTAGAAGGCAGGGCTGCTTTAGAGTTCAGAGCCAAGCTGAATCTCAGAAGCAAGATTTAGGCAGTAAGGAGATGACCTCACTGAAAGAAATGGAAGACGAAGTACTTCATGTACAAACCTTCTTTCTCTTTGTTTCAGAATGAAGGAAACTTTTATGGTGTTCAGGTACACTCCTTTTCTTACTTACCTGCCAGGGATATATTGCCATCTTACTTTGTTTTTAACTTCCACTTATAAATCATTCTAAAACAAGACAGAACCAGCAGATAGCACAAAGTGCAATACAGTCATTTAGAACTTGATTACAAAATGAATGGAAAAATTTATGAGAAAGAATACTGGAAACTCCATTTCAGCATTTACACCCAGGGGAAGGAATGATTTTTTTTTCTCTCTACTCTTCCCATGCATTATACTTTTTCTTATGTCTTTAAAGAGTGCTTGACATTGATGAAGCTTCAGCTGATGAAGGTCTTTGCAAACCAATAAATAGAAATGGTTAAAGTATTGCCTCACATATGGCAGTCTGCATTCCTGGTGTTGACTGCTCTGCTGCAGGGGCTGCTACTGCTGTTTCAGTGTTGATACTGACTGGCCTGTTAGGCAAACTGGCTTTGATCTAGATTTTATGTTCCTTTACCATAATACAATTTGACTTTATTGGACCAATTAAAATTGCGGCCTTCCCTTGTAATCTCCATAGGATACAGCAGAGATACAGCAAACTTAAACGTTTTCATTTGTACTGGGTTTATGAATTCTTGTTTTATGTCTCAAACTTGAGTTTATAAAGTGCAATTTACTATTGACCTTACCTGTCATTTTTGTAATGAATATTTTAAGACCAAGATTAAAAAAATATTAGTCAGACATCATAGAATCTTTGGCTTGGAAGGGACCTTTAAAGGTCATCTAGTCCAACCCCCCTGCAGTGAGCAGGGACATCTTCAACTAAATCACCTTTCTCAGAGCCCTGTCCAACCTGACCTTGAATGTTGCCAGGGATGGGGCCAGTGTTTCACAACCCTCATTGTGAAAAATGTCTTCCTTATATCTGGTCTAAACCTGCCCTCTTTTAGGTTAAAACTGTTACCCCTTGTCCTATCGCTACAAGCCCTGCTAAAAAGTCTGTCCCCATCTTTCTTATAAGCCCCCTTGAAGTACTGGAAGGCTGCAATAAGGTCTCCCCGGAGCCTTCTCCAGGCTCAACAATGCTGACTCTCTCAGCCTGTCCTTATAGGAGAGGTGCTCCAACATTCTGATAATTTTTGTGGTCCTCCTCCAGACCCGCTCCAACAGGTCCATGTCTTTCCTGTGCTGAGGGCTCCAGAGCTGGATGCAGTACTCCAGGTGTTTGTACGTGGATATGTCATGTTAGATATGTCACGTTGCTTAAAGCTCTGTTTGCAACATTGATTACAAACGTATTTTAATTGGCCAAATTTCAATAAAATTGTACCTTTTTTTAATAATTACTTACAATATTTTGCAAAAATGGAGCTTTGCTCCATTTAGTCCATGTAGAAAGGACTACATTTACAAATACGATGCTTAGAGAAGATCAAAGTGAAGATAAGATCAGAGGTGATTTCATAAGTGTCTTTAAGACATAAAAGGGGTGATCCTGACATCCTTCCTATGCCAGAATTACATTGCTCCTCAATGTGCAATCAACTGCATCATATTAATTATCTACTGGTAGTTAATATTATTTTTATATTAATATTATTTTCAACCATATCACTTCATGCTGCTGCTGCTGCTGTTCCACCAAGCAGAGGCTAGTGCTGGTGCAAATGAAGTGCCTGAACTGCCCCCCATTTTTGGGGCAGCATAATCTCTGATGGGTTTAAGCAGCTCATGCAACAGCACATCTTCAGATGTGTTCTTGAGTATGAATGTCAGTCCTGATGAAATTCTCACTGATATTGGTGAAAGCAGTCCTGGTTTCTAATTACAAACTTATAGTACAAATGTAATAAGAAACAAAATCTTGGTTTACTGACGTTATGTAAAAATGATTGTATACTTTTATTACTGCTCCCATGTTATTAAAGCCTCATCTACAGAGAAGGAAATGGTCCAGTCAAGGACATTTAACACTAAAGAGCTGTATTTGTTAAATACAATGTTATAACTGCATCAAGACAGTTGCTTTTGATGCTTTAAGGGAAACATTTTATTTCTTAAAGTGAATGTTCCTTGTTAATCTGTGTGTACGTAAATCTAAACATTACCTCTTTTTTGCCTGTTTTTAAGTATTTCTCATGGACTTAGTCATTGCATGTTAGAATTACAAGGTACTAGTAAATTAGGCAGTAACAGGGAATTTTCCTAGGCACTGGAACTCAACTGTTTATTCTTGTACATTGTTACAGCATTCCCTCTCACAGTTTTGGTGAGGGCACCTCTCAATTTATCAGTCATTCCCAGGCTTAGGGATTGGTATTCACACAAATTAGGGACTATTTCCATTTGGCAGCCTGGTTGTAGCCATGATGTTTCAGGGATGAAGAGAATTTAACAGACCTTGACAGTTCCATGCCAGTGGACCTCAGAGCTAGAGAATGTTTTGATGCACATTTAATTATTGGTACAGATGTGGGAGCTGACCAAATAGTCATGTTCTAGTCTGTCAGGACACTATGCTCTAGACGTGTATCAGGCTGATGGTTTTAGGTCTTAGGAAGCAGTGTGTTTATTAGAATAACAAACCCATTGGAGGAGGGATTTTAATATAAGATGATTAGAGGCTACCCCATCTGAAAGGATTACTTTATATAATGGGTGGTCTCAAAAAGCTGCATGACTTAGTTCTGACAGATTTTATGTTGCATTTTGATTCCAAAATAGTTAAAGGAAATACAGATGCAAAGAAGTAAGACTTTTTCATTGCCCTCAGTAAGTCTGTTCGCAAAAACAAAGAACAGGGTGGGGTGTTTGTTTGTTTTTGTTCTTTTTTTTCCTCCTGGAGGAACTCTAAAGGAACTACTCAGCAAATTTTGTCCTTATGTGATACATTTGCAGCATAGTAAAAAACATCAATTGCCTGTTTTATTTGCAACAACAGAAACCAACATTGACTGTAGACAGTATTTTAAGAACATTTTAAATTTTTCTTATTTCTATATTCATAACTTTTTGCAGTTTTTTATTGTTCTATGCAATCCTAGCCCTGCCACCTTTTAACATAACCCATTTGCATTGTATGTGACTATACCCCTTTCTCCATGTATATTATCCTCCTTTGTTTGCTGTAAAGGGGTGTTTTTGTTTTTGCTAAATTGACTAGGAAATACTGAGGAAGAAATTTTTGAATGCTTTTTAATTGATGTTAAAAGGCAGCCTAGTGCAGGCCAGCAACTCTTGTCAAAGGGATCTACTTGTATGTTCTGTTGTCATCTTTGTCTTTAAATTTGCGAAAACAGAGTCAACTGCTGGTATACTAAACACTATTCCTTGTGTGAAATTTGCAGAAAGTAAAAATAGAGTGGCCCTAAACCCAAGGATTACCTAATATTTACTTGTTAGACATATTATAGGCCCATATATTTTAGTTTATATTGCTTATTACAAATACTTCAAGACACATATCAAATTGGTAGACAATGAACAGTTACCAAAGCTCATTTTGGGGAAAGAAGAGAGGAAGGCTGTGTCAATGCATTTTAAGAGAGACTTGCGCAGTCTATTTTTATTCTCCAAAACTGAGAACTATAATTTCAGAATGACTACTAATCTGTGTTCATTATGCCAAAGCTTTGTACAAATTCAAGTTAGACTACTTTAAGTTAGAAGACGTGTCTCAGGAAACTGGCATCCATTAGCTGCATGCACCAAGATCATGGCCCAGTACTGTTCATTTTCTTCTGTGAAAAGACTTGCTTGATCAGAATTTAGTGTGGTAATGGTCTGAAAATGAGAAAAAGGATTTTTGCAAACAAGATGGCTTCTCCAGATCATGATTTATTTGTGATCCATGCTGATCAAACATACTGATGGTTATCTGGTTTCCCTTTATATATTTATACTCCCTTTGTGTGTCTTAGTAAGTTTTCTATGAAAATAAACCTATAAGCAATCTAGACTCCATGCTACAGTTCAAAGAATTCTATTAAAAAAGTTCAGGAAAGAAAGACATATTTTTATTGTAAATGTCAGTGTAATGCAGCATCAATGTATATGTCTGTTGGGTGACACCACAGGTAGGACTAGCCTCACCTCACTTTACTCATCTCAGGGTCTTTTATTCTGGAGGAAATACCTGATGGAGGAGGTCATGGGATTCCATTGAATGAAGAGTTTGACTGACTCAAGTATGCTCTGACTAATTCCCTTGTCTGCTTTTAGCAAACCATAAGATTTAGCCAATAAATTGCCCCATAAGCATTTCCCAGAACTCTGGTTTCATCCAATTGGGTTTATATTCCAATAATGAGGCAATAAAAGAATAACAGAGACTCAAAGCACAGCTTTTGATAGGAACCTAACAATGTACAACTAACACTATCATTTACCCCACTTAACAAAGTTGTCTGATACAGTAATGACCACCTATATGCCAAGAAGTCATTTGTAGGCTGTTTGTGTTCATGTGCATTCTATACTGTGGAACAGTATTGCCTGGAAGTAGGAGGAAAGAATATCAAGGATAAGATGAATCAGCCATAATAACACTGCTGTTTAGATAACAAGAACTTCTTCCAAGGTTGTGAAATACTTGTGTAGCTCAACAGCTGGAAAATATCTTCAGATGCTTCCACACTATTTATATTCTCTGTTTGTAGGAAGGGAACTTAATTAATTTTCTTTGTCACTGGAAGCTTTCTAGAGGTTTTAAGGTGATCTTGATATCACTGCCTCTTTGAGAGAGATCGAGATGTTAGAGAATTTATCTGCAAGTCATAAATGTTATTGCTGTCTGTGCTCAAATGTTCATGCACATTTATAGTCAACAGTTAAATTAAAAATTTAAAAAGAACAAAAGACGTGTTCCCAGGAAACACAAGAACATGCAAAAATTGACTTAAAAAATAACAGCTCTTAATATGCCTAGGTAGAGTTTTTAATAAGTGTCATACATAGGGAATAAGAAGGCACGAGGGTAGTTGCGCTACATCAATGCAGACCACAACCATTTTTATTGTATTAGGTTCAATAAACAAAGTTTTTTCTGCCTGTATTGGAAACCTGAAATGAAGCTGCAGTATCTTTTGCTAATTCAAAGTGAGTAAATGCCTAATAAGCAAACTGTGCTACCCACTAATTTTATTTTTATTCTTCCATAAATTTACAAATCCAACTTATTATCTTATTAACTTACCCAAATTATTCCTCTTGATTTGTTAGGTTGAAAGTAAATGTTGACCTTATTCTGGAACGTGGCAAACAAACTATCACTGAGGACCAGCTGCTCCTTACGGGACAGGAGCTGAGGGGGATAGTACAGTCAGCCAGTGCCTAGACCAATGTTATAGCAAGGCAAGCAGGACAGAGTTAGAGATAGTGGCCAGGTCCAACAAAGAGTCCATATCATGAGGAAGCATCATGGTCATGAGACAGGTCTGAGGTCAAATCTAAAGTCAAGCCAGAATTTTTGCCATATGTTCACCAAATATCATAATTGTAATCATTACAATTACTGCTGCACTTCTTTGAGATCATGTCAGTGTTGCATTAGGTAGGAAGACCCTATGCTCTTTGCTCTAAACCTGTGATCTCAGTTAAAAATACACAGAGAATCTGTGGGAAGCAGGGAATAGTATTCTGCCCCTTTTCAGAACCATGAAGTGGAAGTACGGTCATGTGACTTATCTGTTGTCACCTTTGGAGCCAGAGGTTCTCAAGTCACTGTTCAATTCTTCATTGCAGTTACCATTCCTGGGGTAGAAACCTTCAAACCTTCCTTTTTCTTTTTTTATTTATTTTTTTTTTTAAAAATAGAGCCATTTTGGGGGAAAAATTCTACTGAATGGCTAAATTGTTAGTATTCCTTTACTGAATGGGATTAGAGGGAATGAAAAAGTCTAGTCAGCATGTTCAGTTTCCAAGGAAAATTAGTGGGACAAGGATTAGAAGGAAGCAACTTTCCTTCCATGTGTGTGGTTACTTTTCTAGCTAACACTGTTTTCAAAAAGAAATTCAAGTTTCTGGAGAGTTCAGAATGTTAGGCAGACTTTATCCATGGAATAAATACAACTTCATGGTTCTAATGCCTCTCTGGTCTTCAAGTGTGGCATTGTCATTTCAGATTTCCCGTGCCATGGCACGTATCATGCCGTGATAGATTGTCATCAGGCCTTTATAGAAACACACTATTTTCAAACTATGGAATTTTAAGCTCATGTAGCAAAATTCTAAGAATCACACAGTTTGATTTCAATTCAGATTATACACAACATCATACTCTCAGACCAAAAATAAAAAGATTAATATGTTTTAACTACCCTATTATGCAGCTCAGGAGCTGAACATTAACAAACATTCTATTTATTTGGTTTAAGGTTATCTGTTTCATTGCATTGAAAAAAAAAACCCTTTAAGATATTGGAAGCAAAATAAACAGATCTGGTTTTGCTCGTGTTTTGTATACTCTAGCAGGATTACATTAAAAATTTTTTTGGGAAGCTTGATTGTGGGCTTCTGTGATTTGCAAAACTGCAGTCAGTATGTTTAGGATTGATGATGCAGCTGGAAAAAATTAACAGACATCATAAAGAAGATATGATAACTATGAAAGTTCAGTCTTGAAAAAAAGAATAGGAAGAATATAGTCATGTCACAACGTTCTTGATTGATTCAAGCAATAATTACAATATAAAAAAGATATTTGTAAATTGTTTCATATTATTAGTTTTTCCTGATATGAGTTCTCCAGTGCCTATGTTCGGCGAAATGAGGAAGCTTCTAAAATGCCAAGCTGCTGAGTGTACAACGCTGTGCATAGCAAGGTATTGTCCCCTCCTTAATGGCATTTTCTCAGAAGTGCCATGAAGACAACAGTACATAACATATTTTTGACAAGTTTCTATTTTATCTCTTCCTTCTATCCTCCTCCGTCAGGGGATGGAAGAAGTGTTTGAAAGTGAAAGATAACAGGAACTAAACTAGAAACCCTGAAAGCTAGGACAGTGGGGAAATTTTCTATGAATTTGAATAACAAAATGGGAAGTCTTCAAAATAACTGGGAAGCCAAAAACAGATTCTTACAGTCACTCTCCAGAGAGTAAACTCCAAATCTGTAGTTTGGTCTTTTCCATTTAATTAATTTCTACAGATTGTACCCTTAAAAAAAAGAAAAAAATGTGGAATATGAGGAAGTTATCAGTGTAGGGTGCAGACGTATTTTTATTTCTCTAGGTGTTTGTTGTACCATTCTTGTGTTAATAGCATCTGTGACTTTCTCAACAAACTTGAGTGCACACTGAAGATGTACTGGTTAAACGAGTAATTATTGTAATTTTTATTGTAATAGTGGTTAGAAGGTCTTGTCAGTAACAGGATTGGCACTGATGTAGGTAAAAAATCTTAGCTCATATACAGTCATTTTGCTTCCTTGCCATTGTTGTGATGAGGTGTGAAGAGCCACTAAGTGATTGTTTGGTTTACGGGTATGCAATGTATTAAATGTGATAATTCGTAACACAACATTTTTTATTTCCCTCTCATCATGCTATTGTGTGAAGAGGGAAACGTAACAGTAGAAGCAGAAGGGTACCAAAAGAAAAGTAGAGTGAATGGCAATCTTTCCACTGGCTGCAGTGGATTTTGGAAAAAGTTCAGTACATAAAGACCACAGCTATATAAGTAAATTGAGCAATGCCAGGTGACTTAGTTCTGGAACTGGATCATCTATGCTGTTACACTATCAGAACGGTCAGTGGAATGGCTTTGGTCCTGGTCCACTTCTGTTCTCCCATAAAACTTCTGGGTATGATTCAGATATCAGCATCATCAGTGGTTGTTCACAATAATCAGTTTGAGAGTGACCACTCTGTTTGGAGAGTAAGAAAGTTTAATAATATAGATGTAGAACATGCTGTTCCAGTTGGCCCCAATGCCAGACAACAGTCTTAGGCTTGTTTGATTTACTGGTATAGCTGTAGTTAAACTGGAGATGTACCACAAAGGCAAAGGCAGAAAGAAGACAGGGCAAATAACTAAGCAACTAATAAAAGGTAAACACAACTCAAAGGCAGTGGCAGCTTCTCTGTCCTGTGTAGGGTGAGTTGTAAGGAGCTGACAGGCGAAAACCTACTAGGCTTCCCCTGTCTCCACTTAGTATGCCCAACTCTTTGTCATATCAATCAATTTGCCAGGTTATTTGGCATCTCTTCCATTCACAGCTCAAAAATATGGGGAGTAATGTCATTCATAGGGTGAGAGGGAAAGTCTGCAGTCTAGGAGGCACAATTAAAATTTTAGCTTTGGAAAATCATTTTTGTAGCTTATACCAAAATCATATGCTGAAAAAAATTTAATAAAATAAAAATAATTCTCCCAACATTGTAACAAGATGAGTTAGTGCTATATGAGAGAAGAGGGACGGGAGAAATCTCTGTTTCTATACTGAAAACTGCAGTCCCTGGCTGAGTATGCTCTTCCTTTTCCCTTCAAAAAACAAAAACAAGTACTGTTTTATGTTGTAGGCCTTATGTATTCTTTTTTCCCACACATCACACTCCTTGCTCTTCCAGTACCTCAGAAGAAAATCTGACTTATACTCTCTTGTCTGTTTGTTGGGTTTTTTTCCGCAAAAAACAATCTCTCAAATGTTTAGTGATGGAACTATTTGGAGACATTCCAAAAACACATCTCAGACAAATAATAGAAAACCTTCAAGAGATGCTGTGCACTTTCCATAGAGATGGAAAGGGGGTGAGAGAGTAAAGACAACTGGTTTGGTCAACCCATAAGACAAAACGATCTTAACATTAAGTGCTAGAAACAGTTAGTTTCTTAAGGAAGGAACTAGTGGCCACAGTTCTTGAATACACTATGATGTGATAGTTTGACAAAACCTTATAAAGCCTTTTATAAAGTCTTTTGGATTATTTCTACCTATATATCATTTAGACATCTACTTAAACCTATCTATCTCAAATAGTACACAGTTTGCATTCATCTTTGATACCAGTTAAACTTTGGATTCAGTGAGAATTGGATCAGATACAAAAGGGGACACTTTTAAAAGAGTGAAAATGATTCATTTAGGACCTTTGAACATAATTAAATATTCTATTATATTCCTCATGTTTTGAAGTTGTGAAATGCATTTATGCTGCAAAGAACTCTGAAAAATTGCTGGTATATCACTGATATTAAGGCCTGCAAAAATATATTTTAACCGCAGAAAAGAATCTTTCTATAACTTATTTCACTGACATTTCTCAAAATTCTTAGCTTAGCTCTTAACAATGGCATAATATTGGTCTATTTGAAGAGAACGTTTTTTCAAAGAAACATTCTTCACACACCCCTGCAAAAGCACTAAATGTTTTTTCTCCAGTCTCATGTAAGACAGCATGGTTTTTATGCTTTTTCCTGGGCTCTTAATTCTGATTCTAGAAAGCTAGATTCCAGCTACAAAGCATTTTCTAAAACCAGTCTGTCCTATCTGAATATATTTTTTGGTGCTAGATAAGTAACAGTCCTCAGAACAGCTTTATGGAATTACAGGCTGTGAGGCAAGCATTTTGCATGTCAAGAGCAAATTTGCAACAGACTTCAAGGAAGTCAGGAGCCATCATGTAACAGAATTTCATAAGGCTCAACTGACTTCCACTGAAATCAATGGAAGGCTTTCCTTTGACTTCAATGGGAGTTGGAACAGATGCAGAAGGGGCACTTTATAAGGAGAGAAAACTAGTTCATTTAGGATTTTTGAACATAATTAAAGAAATATTCCATTATTCACATATACAAATGCCAACTTGTTGTACCATGTCTTTCATGATTAACAATGGTTGGATAGTATCCAAATAAAAATCCTGGCTACTTCTGGCTATCTGGCTTAAATGCAATGAAACATAATGTGCCAGATTCTTGCAATACCATATGTGTATGCCAAGGATGATCTTTCTACATCATATGCAGTTATTTTACATGGGTTTAGAAGGGAGGGGATTCATTAAAGAAAGTCCACACTGTTATTAGGAAATATTTTTATCATACAATGCTGTCAGTGTAATATGTTCAGCAAAAAAAACCTGACACTGATTATAAGGACCTATGAACATTGCTTCATGCATTGCCTAGACTTGCACAAGAATAGCTTATTCCATAGCCAGAATACTTGAAGACATACTCTGAGCAGAACCATACTGCCCTCTGTCCCACAGATACTCAGAAACAGATGTGCAACCACATGTAACGTTGTCTTGGTCCTATGCAGTTCCACTAAAACTACCAGGTTTTTTCTCTGTGCTTTAGTCAAAAGTTTTCCCCTCCTCCATGCGTATGGTTCTCTAATGTGCCAGTGTATCACTGTGCCAGTGATAAAACTGTTGTAAATTACATGCAGCCTATTTCAGGTATTTTATTTTAAGGGTCCATCAAAGATAGCGTTTCTAGACTGTGGCTGGTTTAGCCATACTGTCACTGTCTCTATCTCCTCCATCATGTTAAATACAAACTCTTACTCTTCATTAAGAGAGTCTCACAGCCTTTTCTCCCTAATCTTCCTTCCCTCTCTTCGTATCTGGAAATAGATTTTTTTCTCTCTTTGGCTGCAACCGTACAGTTCTCCCTGTATTAGTTACATTTCCAAGCATTTCAATAATTTTTTCCCCTGTTGTCCCTCATAGTTGGCAAACGTTCTCCTCAGTCACCTGCAAAGCTATATCACCTTGCTTCAAATCCTTATTAAAATTTTCTTATTCTGATTTTTTAAAAAAAAGAGATAAAGAAATAGACTTCTGGAAAATTGTGGCTTCCTGATTGCAAAGGGAGGCCTTTGTTAGGGAAATAAACAAATGCTGCTCTTTTTTAGGCAACCTAAAGCCTAGTGTGTTAATTTGCATACTGAAGATTGAGGTCCATACTTTTTGCTTCCTTCCTGGACATAGTAGACCAGCTGTAATGGCAAGTGACAGTCAACAAACTTTAATGTGGGAAAGGAGGAGAGCTCATAAAGAGAAAGCAAGGTACAGATTTGGTTCTGATGGATTTGCTGGGATCTCTTTGGAAGTTGCGTTTCCTTCCCAGCTGATCATATTGCTTATATTGCTAATTTCAGTGATCACATTTGCCATTGTAGTGCAAGGGAAATAATTATTTTTAATAGCTAATGAAATAAGAACTAAATTTACTTGTTTTTTCATACTGACAGGATTAAGCCATTAAGCTAATGCTTAAAAACCTCCAGAAAAGAATAAAACCCTTAAGAATTTTGTTCTCAAGCTTATTTCAGGATGATATCAGGATTTAAAACCCTAATTGTAATCTAACAAGGGATGTTTTTGCAGTTACCTCAATGTTTGCAAGGCTATGACTCATGAACAAATTACTTTCATGGTTGGATTACATTTACACAAGCCAGTTTGTGAATTTTATGTGCAGATCAACAAGATGGGACAGATTTAGGTGTGGGCATATTTATATAAGGGATTTGAATATGAGTATGGAAGAATGGAGAGCAAAATATTGCACTGGTACATTTGCTACTTCAACCAGAAATTGCTCACAATCATATTGATGAAACTTTAAAGAGACTAATTTCATACAGGGCATTAAGTAGGATTTTGGCAGAGAGTTTGCGGTAAAAGAATCTGAAAGCCAGTGACATCCCAAATCCTTAACTAAATATGGATTGATGCCACATGTCAATCCTTCACTTACAGCAAAATGATGTGGACCTCATCCCAAAGATGGCAACCAGCCATGTTAGCCTCTCCAGTAGTATACACAATGCCACTGAGCTTCAGAGGCTAAAGGGAAACTACATGCATGCAGTTCAAATGAAGATAAAACAGCACATTGTGCTGTGTCTCCTACTAATACAACACGTGTGCACAATCTGGCATACTGACGTAACTCACAGCGGGGAGGTGGCACTTAGCTTCATACTGAAAATTCATTGCTTAAAAGGCAAGGGGTGGACACAGAAACTGTGAAAGAAAGTATTGCTTAACAAATATGCAGAAGATGAAGCATCATAACTAAAGAACATTTAGAAGAAGAGGTTAGGCAAAGATTCATTCATGTCTACTTCAGACTTTCTTGCATCTCCCCAGACTTTTTCTTCAGTGTTTACTCAGTTTAGTCCGAAAGTTAACCTTTGAGAGGAGAAAGACATCCACAACTATCTATGTCTTAAATAAGAGCAAAAGGATTATTTAAGATCAGAAATCACTCATGTCAGTACAAATTTGGATATTAAGGATATAATTTGTATGATCAACTATTTTTAAAGGAAACTATTCTGTTTTTCCTCCTAGTAACTCCTTCACATTTCATGTCAAAAATAGCTTGTAAGCTAAAGAAAAATGGAATCATCCAAGAGCTCACCTTGCGTTTCATCTTCCATACCATGACAAAAAGGTTGACACTGTGAGATCTGTTGTTATGACTGTCTTAAGAAACCTGGGTTGTGATCACAGCTACTAATAGAAACACAAGTATTCTTTATGATATGCAAGAAATGGCTATGTAGGTGAGGAGAGAAATTGTAGAATTATTTAAAAATAAATACTTCTGCAAGAGACAAACCAAAAGAACAATGCTGCCTTCCATCTTGCATTGTTCAATGTATAGTTTCGTTTTTGTGTAATTTTCCCATTTGAAAATTTTGTCTCTGGATGTTATTTTGTGCTTTTGGTTTTGAGAGAATTGCAAAAAAAGTACCACACATTCCATGTAATTTTAGTAGGTCTCTAAACTAAACTGTTTGTCACCAACCTAAACATTGCTCTTTGTCTACAGTTCTCTGCTAGATATTCCAAATTGGTACCCTTTTGTTCAAGATTTGAACTTCAACATTCACTTTCCTAAGTTCATTTTTGTATGTTTTTTCATGGCTTCTGGAGAGGAACAAAGATGTTTCCCTGTTTTTTTTGGAGGGTTTTCCCTGTTTGTGTTGACTTCAACTGCATTTGCAAATAGCTAAATCATTAAGGTAAACTCTTAGAAAATGCAGTCAATCTGAATGGAATGTGACAGAACACTTTTTAAGGTCAGCTTTTTTTTTCTTCTTTTTCTACAGTGCTGGCTCCATAGGATGACTGACAGGGTCTAGACCCATCTAAAAAAGCAAGAGAATGGTAGAGGAATATGCAACTCTGGCAATGTTGCTGTTAAGTTAGTTGTCACATAATCGTGTACGTAACCCAGATATGAAAATGAGTAAAATCTCTCTGATCAGTCTCCTAAAAATTACAGCAACATAGGAGCAAGAGAAACTTTCTGGGTCAGAGAGTCCAGTCCCTGGCTATTATAAGCACTACATCATATAATCCTTATCATAAAGTTAATACATCCCTTATAGTGCAGATGTTCCTGCTGGGAAGGATATAGTAAAGTATATACAGGCTTTGTACACTTTCTTAGTTTAAAATTTTATTAAGCTATGCCAACTGGAAGAGTGGTTTAGTTTTATCTGGGACTCTGTATGCCAATATCAGAATCTGCAATGGTATTTTAGTCTGGTCTTAATGGATAGTTGAGTTTTATAGTACCCATTAATAGTTTATGATATACAGAAATAGCCTGGAAGAAGAAAGTCCTGTTAATGTACTAGCTCGGTTTGAAAAGAGTTACAAGCAATACAAATCCCACTAAACTGATTTATCTCCTTTCAGTTGAATTTAGACAACATAGTCTAGTCCTGTAGAGGATTGTGTTTCTGGCTGGTAAGTGGGTTTTACTCCAGCTCTTCAAGTACCAGGATATTTCTTTTTCCTGTTTGTCTCCATTACAGCAATCATATCAGACATGGATTTGCCATTATTTGTAAATCATGAAGGAGCTTTAGCTTAGGGCACAAGTCTGGTTTGCTGAAATTTTAGACAGACTTAAAGCAAGTGTGTTAGTGTAATAAAACGTTTCTCATGAACTTATGAACCTGTAGCTCTTACAGATTTGTCTCTCATGGTTTACTGTATAAATGGTATGTATACTTCCTTTATTAAGTATCTGTCAAAATGATGCATAGCTTTTACGTAAAATATGTCTCTGGATGCATCCAAATATGAGATATATCTAAGAAGCCAAGGAACATGCGAAAAGGAGAAAATTTATCTACATGCTTTAAATAGCATTTCTGAGTGCCATTTATCCATCTTTTTAATGAAACAAAACAGTGTTGTTTAGTCCAAGGCCTCTGTCATCGATAAAAATCATCTAAGTTCATTAGCTTTTGAGCAGCAAATTCTTCCAGTAACTCCAAGCAGGTTGCACTAAAGCCTTTGTGACACACTGTCATGGAGTATTCAGTGTGCTACACTTTTGACAGAAAAGCAAATTCAGAAGTTTGAATGAAATTCAAGTAAATGATGACTTCTCTTTAATGCATCTTCCAAGCTTTAACATTTAAGATTTTAAAAAAAGGTAGTAAGGAGGACCCAGGGAACTACTGACCTGTCAGCCTCACCTCTGTGGCTGGGAAGATCATGGAACAGATCCTTCTGGAAGCTATGATAAGGCACATGGGGGGCAGGGAGGTGATTCAAGACAGCCAACATGGCTTCACCAAGGGCAAGTCCTGCCTGACCAACCTAGTGGCCTTCTGTGATGGAGTAACCACATCAGTGGACAAGGGAAGAGGTATGGATGTCATCTCTCTGGACTTCTGTAAGACCTGTGACACAGTCCCCTACAACATCCTTCTCTCTCAATTGGAGACAGATGGATTTGATGGGTGCACTGTTGGGTGGCTGAGGAATTGGTTGGATGGTGGTCAGCGGCTCAACGTCCAGATGGAGATAGGTGATGGGCAGTGTCCCTCAGGGGTCCATATTGGGACCAGTACTGTTTAATATCTTCATCAGTGACATAGACAGTAGGATTGAGTGCACCCTCAGCAGGTTTGCAGACAGCACCAAACTGAGTGGTGTGGTTGACACTCCTGAGGGACGGGATGCCATCCAGAGGGTCCTGGACAAGCTTGAGGAATGGGCCAGTGTGAACCACATGAGGTCCAACAAAGCCAAATGCAGGGTCCTGCACCTGGGTCGGGGCAACCCCCAGTATCAATACAGTCTGGGGGATGAAGGGACTGAGAGCAGCCCTGCTGAGAAGGTCTTGGGGGTACTGGTGGGTGAAAAGCTGGACGTGAGCTGGTAATATGTGCTTGTAGCCCAGGCCAGCTGCATCCTGGGCCGCATCCAAAGCAGCGTGGACAGCAGGTCGAGGGAGATGATTCTGCCCCTCTGCTCTGCTCTGGTGAGACCCCACCTGATGACCTGCGTCCAGCTCTGGAGCCCTCAGCACAGGACAGACATGGACCTGTTAGAGCGAGTCCAGAGGAGGGCCACACAAATGATCAGTGGGATGGAACACCTCTCCTATAAGGAAAGGCTGAGAAGGTTGGAGTTGTTGATCCTGGAGAAGCCAGTTGAGCCTGTTGAGCCAGAGAAGGCTCTGGGGAGACCTTATTGCAGCCTTCCAGTACTTCAAGGGGGCTTATAAGAAAGATGGGGACAGACTTTTTAGCAGGGCCTGTAGCAATAGGACAAGGGGTAATGGTTTTAAACTAAAAGAGGGTAGATTTTGACTAGATATAAGGAAGAAATTTTTCACAATGAGAGTTGTGAAACACTGGCAAAAGTTGCCCAGAGAGGTGGTAGATGCCCCATTTGTGACAACATTCAAGGTCAGGTTGGACGGAGCTCTGAACAACCTGATCTAATTGACGATGGCCTTGCTCATTGCAGGGGCATTAGACTAGATGACCTTTAAAGGTCCCTTCCAACCCAATTGTGACATGATCACAATTGCAGAGGACTCAGAGAAAAGAAATTTTTAATTAATACTTTTTAAAATTTGTTGGAAGAGGCCTCAGTTCGGCAAAATGCTGAAACAGTTATTAAATATCATTGAAGTAGACATGTTCCAGACATGAATTTAAGAGTTTTGTTAAGGGGATAGCATCTGATATGGGCCATTAACAAAGTCATAGTTCTTTAAATAATAATATTGTGAATTTAAAGTTCAGTATCCTGAACAAAATACATAAGATTTTGGTAGAAGAAGGAACTTTTTCTGTTAAAATGAGATCTGTATTTCCGCAAGTTTAAGTGTATGATAATGGATTATAACATTCTAACAGATATATTGAAAAAAAATAATCTTAGAAATTACTTAAGGAGTTCTTAAGAGAATAGTAATCTTTCTATTGGTCCAAACCCCTAAAAGTAACAGTCTTGGTACAAAGATAGCTTGGCTTTATAGTAAGGACATGAGATCAGTGACAGTATGTTTCTAAGGACATTTTAAAAATGTCCTAAAGACATTTTGAAATTCCTTAAAATCATTGTATAAACAAAATACTTGGTGGAGAAAGATTTCTATTGTAATTTCTGTAGAATACTGTGCCTAACTCATTCTTGAGTGATGTGACCATCTGAAACTCATTCTGTCTTTTGCTTCAATATTTTCTCCTTTCAAATCCAATACCCTTCAGGTCTCTGTTGCTGACCTTTCTCCTTCCTCTCTCCACCTTCAGAAGACAAATGTCACTAGCCGAAACAGCAGTTGTTGTGACATATCCTTATCTCAGTGTTTGCAGCCTAAGCATAATAAACCTAATGTATCTTTGAGATGTTGAAACTCCCCAGCACCCATGTGCCTAGTATGTGTTGGACTTCAGGCTGTGCAGGTCAACCCTGCACAAAAAGTGCCGAGTTCTTCCAGATGTTAAGTATCTTGTTCCATTCTAGTACTCCTGTTGGATTGACAGCCATCTGGAAATCTGGAAAAATTACTCAATTCTACGTTTTTGCCTGGAGAAACAAAACATGTCCTGGTACAAACAGACATAGGGTACTACCTCATGGTGTTGAAGGAGAATACAGAGTAGGCGAGAGCTTCCTACAGCAACATTGCTTCCTACCTCACTTTTGGATAAACACAACCCCATGCCAATATGAAAATGTGTCCTTAAAGTGAGAAAATGATGATGAGGAAGAAACCAAAATACCTTGATTTTATGTATGTTATTGCTTTGTTTGTTTAAACCAAGAGAATGTATGCCTGGTGCTAATACATAGGTATAGTATGTTCTTTTAATATCCACAAATCTGAAAAAAAATTTCAAAGGAAAAGTGTCTTGCTTACTGAACAGGACATGCAGCAGGACCATATCTGTCAAAAGTCTCAGCTGAAAAAAGCAAGTTGCATGATTGTCTCCAGAATAACAATGAACTTTCTTCTTTGACTGTGACAAAAATTTACCCTGTTTTGACAGGTAGCCAAGATGTGTCAACCCTGAAAGACATGTAAATTTGATAACGGGTGTTGTTACTCAGTTTTAACTGTTTAGACAAATACTAACCCAAATGTACTGTGTTACTATGCTCTGAAAAGCAAAGCATGTGGGAATTGTTATGTCCTACTTTTTATGGCACAATTTAATGGCCAGGTTAAATGATCTACGTATTATATTCTTTGTCTAAAATGTGCTAAATCAGTTAACAAGATATTTCTTTGTATTATGTAGAAGAGTGATAACATGAATCATCCAATTTCTAGGTTCACTATTCGTTTGATCACCTCTTGTTTTATATCGTTAATATTTCAGAAAAAGAAAAAGAGAAAAAGGAAAAATAAAAAGAAAAAGAAAAAAATAAGAAAAAGAGAAAAAGAGGTCCTCCTCTCTAACAGTGTGCATTAAGTGCTTTAAAGACAAGAATGATTCTCTTGCAAGACCAGTTTAAGTAGCAGTTGAGCCGGAGCCACTGTTCTTACTTCCTTGTTCTTGAGTTTCTGTTAGTTTATTCCCCCTCTTACTAGGTGACAGAAGAATTGGATGGCACCTGCCTTAGGTACTTTCACTGTTGTTATCTCGGTAGTCAGAGACTCTTGTATTTACACATGCTTAAGGGCGCACCCTTCAAAGCTGTCTAATCTGCTTCTACAGGGCATGGCTGAATTTCTTCCTGACCGTATCTGCAGAGTTTAAAATGACAGGATGGGTTTAGAGTAGGTGTAACTACACATACATTATTTTAGGCCCCTCTTATCTTTTAAATTACTATCAATAAATCCCAATCCAATTAAGTGCCATGTCGGCTTTTCCTTACTCTACACAAGATAAGTGGGGAGGAATTGATGATACTTTCTAGCTCTTGGTGGAGAAATATCAAGAGATTCAGCACACTGCCAGGATAACTGCCTCAACTATCACTTTTTGCTTAAGTCTGTTATGTATCAGGTAAATATTAACACTCTTTGCTACAAGAATAGAGGGCCCTGACAAAGTCAAGTGGTGAGACTCTCTCATGGCACTTCTTCAGGCAGCAGGTGGAGGGACAAGACTCCAGGCATCGTCTTGCAGTATATGTTTCTACTTTCTACTCCTGCGTATACAATCATTTTCTGTTCGACAGATCAGACATTCTGCAGCACAAATCCTTCAGCAGTGGCTGCAGAACTACTTTACTGGTATGTCTTGGCTCCTAAGAGCAATAAGAATCCTTGAAGAATTATTTCTTGAATATTTAAGAGCATATAGCTGACTTTCACATGGGGAATACTTAGGAGGAAAGTATCTAGCAGGTGCTCCACTGGCTTTCACATCGTCAGCAACCATTTAGCAACCATTTAGCTGAGGCAGCACAGTAGATAGCAAAGAAATATTCCAGGACTGGGATTTAGCTGTAGGTGGTAGTCAGCTAATTGTGTCTAAATGTTGGTGTATGAGATATCCAAATTTAGTTACAGTCAGTGGAGATCTAGAAGTGGAGCCTCAAGTACTATACAGATGATTAGTATATGTGTGTGTTTGTGCTTGAACTGAATCCTCTGCAGACTTCTTTGCAGGTACTAACCAGGGGTGTAAGTTGCTTGTCTAACACAGGCAAGGTGATGTTTGAGATGTCATAGCATACCAGAGATGTCCTTGTGAGACTGACGGATGTGAGATGCATGAGCATTTCTGAGCTCCATCAAACTTGATGTTTGACATGGAAAGTCAATGTCATAGTGTTATAGACTGACATTTCTATTAATGCATCATTTCAATGTAGCAGGCTGAAGGACAATATTGGCTGAGAGGTGGACAGCAGAGCCAGCAGAAGAGCCAGGATGATGGTTGCAGAGAGCACTGCATGCCACAACCACCTGCAGAACCTAACCTGTGCAGTTAGGCGCACTTCCTTCTGGGAAGGGGCTGCTAACATGGGACATCTTTAGGAGCAGGGTCTTGTTTTTTCCAAAGGTTCTAGCATTAATAACTTTCTAACACATAAACCAGATCTTAATGCTAAACAATTACGCACTACAAGTACATGCAATAATTATCATTATTTATTTGATGGTAAAATCCTCGTAGCTGGAAAGGACCATTCTGTTTCTAAATAGACCAAGTGTTATGTAGTGTCTGTAGTGCCTGTAGTGTGTGTAGTGTGTGTAGTGTGTGGTTGTAGCTCTGATGCTTTAAGGACATTGGCAAAGCAGAGTTTGGAGGTAATGGTAATGTCCTTTATTAGACTAGCCTCTCCTTGCTTAAATAGATAAATAACTTTTCCAAGCTTAGAGGTTGCTACAGAAACATAAGAATTTACATTTATAAAGCCCTAAACTTTTAGGATCACAACAAAAAAAAAAGGGCTCAGAGATGACCTGCCCACCTAAGGCCTCTCTTCTAAGTAATATCCAGAGATATTCCTGTTATTCACAAGTCAACTGAACATAGTTTAGACCTTGGCGTTTTCTCCTTTTAGTGAACCAGATTCGGAAGGCTGGTTGGCTGAAACCAAAGCCTTCCATGCTCAGTGTGATATGTGCTGCAGTACACATGGGAAGCTGTCCTATTTTAATACTTTTTTTTTTTTTCTTTTAGTGCTTGTACTGAATGACTGCAAGGATTGTCTCTCGTTCTTTCAAAAGCAAGTCATTCATTAGGATGCTTTACCTTTACTTAAAGACATGTTTTCAACTTTGGCATGGCCAGTGGCCAGAAAAGCAATTTCCTTTTTTTTTTCCCCTTCAAAAAAGAGGTTGGAAACCATCAGCCTGTATCAGAAAGAAGGATTTCAGTTTTAGAGGTGAAATAGCATTTGTTCCTTTTACATGATAAATGGAAGAAATAGGATACGCTAATGAAAGAGAGAGGACATAGCAATTAAAAATACCAGGAGAGGGTGGTACATAAGTCTATCCTCATGTTATCTGAAAGTAAATTAGCATGAGAGGTTAAAGAAGCCAGACTTCTTTTACTTCATAAATTACTCAGCTTTCAGTACAGGTTTTACAAGAACACATATTACTTACCTGAACAACTGATAGTGTGGTATTTATCACATGCTGCCTCCATTTGTAAGGTCATAAATTCCCTTTCTAGGGTTGCCAGTAACTTGTTTTAATGCTAAGTGTAGCAGTAAAATGCTAGAAGAAAATCTATACATTCAGCTTTTAATACCTGACTCTGTATTTTATCCTATCTTGAAGGAAGTGAGAGATAAGGCTGAGGTTGCCTAAAATGAGCAGATATAGGAATAATTGCTACTTAGTGTCTTAACTGTCATTTAAACATTGATTCCTGGCATTTTAATGGACGGGGAAAGAAAGCTTTTCCTTCCTACATTAAACCAAGGTACTTCAGCTTCGTATCTCCCCTGAAACTGTTGTCCCTTGAAACTTAAACACATAAATCAATACAAATATATAATTTCAAACTATACAATGTACTTATATTAAGATATATTGTATTTATAGTATATATTTTATATTTATGTAAGTTATTAGAAAAAAGTTAGTGTACTGTATTGACATGTGTCTTGTTTAAGGCAAAATGCTGTTTTGACATTGTTTTCATTCCAAACAAGAATCAGGCTCTTAAATTGCAAATCTTTTAGGGTGGAATCTTAGCTTTGCTTTCTTATCTGTGAAACTATCTACAGTGTCCGATTCACTGATTATATCCCAACATATAACTTCAAAACCAGCATGGTACACTTCTATATGAGCTATTGAAGAGACATGCCTGCGTAAGAAAATCTTTACCTGTGTGAGCAACCAATATCTGTTTCACCTCTGAGCAAACTGATCTAGTTGAAGATGTCCCTGGTCATTGCAAGGCGGTTGGACTAGATGACCTTTAAAGGTCCCTTCCAACCCAAAGTTTCTATGGTTTTATGAATCTAAGAAAAGGGTTTCTTGCCACAGCTCATAGAGCCAATACCTGCCCTTCAGTGTTTGTTAGACTCCTCACTGTTACCCTGAGCAGATGAGACCTCTGTATGTGACCTTCTGTGTGCCCGTTCTACATTCACCCACCAGACATAGGAATGTGCTTTTGTGTTTCTTTCAAAGATTTTAAGTGATTCTACAGTTTGCATCTTTCTTATTTGTCCATCCTACCTGGTAGGATAAATAAATTTAAAACAGACAGCAAAAAATCAATTTGAGAGGAAACAAATCAAATACATCATGGTGGTTAAACAACTTTATCAGAGAGGAGTGATGATCTATTTGTTTTAAGCCATGGATATGTTACAAATGAAGGTTAACTTGAAAATCAGTGATAGAGAAACCCAGAATTGCTGTCACCTTGTTCTCAAGGAAGCAGAGTCATCTCTAGGTGAAAAGGGTGATTTTCTCATATTTCCTCAGTTTTGAATGAACAACCTGCTCACTTTGCTCTTTCTGAAGAGTGCAGACTACTTTGTTATGCATGCATTCTGTAATGCGGTTTGCTCTAGGTTAATACTTAGAATTTTTCCTACAATTTACTTGCTTCTGTGTTCTTGACCTGAGATGAGAACATCCAGAAAGCCCAACTGAAGTAAGTGTGGTTAAATGATGGTTACCTCAGTAGATGCATATCTTACAGAATAACTCATTTTTAGGTGTGTGCAAGCCCAAAGGGAAATACCAGGTGGCAATGGAGGATGTAGCACTCTCATATGCCATTTTTTTCCTGCTCCTTGATGCAGGTTCACTTCACCTCTTCTGTCTCACATGTTATATGCAAGCATTTGGAAAGAAGATGACACAACATACCTGTTCATCTACAGACCTCTGATTTTGGTTTGCCACTGTCATATGGTGTGACTTGGTTGAAAATAGTAGGGAGACCTGCTCCAATCATGCATCAAAGTTGTATCTGCAGCTGATGCTATTTACTTCAAGGAGAAGCTATGCTATAAAGAAATGTTATAAACCAGAACAGTTTATGTCAAATATGCCAAATTAAATATTCTGCAAAGAGGTATCTAAACATTTTACTCCCTTTTTTTTTAAAAAGAAAGTGGGAAACAATTAGCTGACACCAGGAGATTATGAAAATCATTAAATTCAGCCAGAGCATGGATTTTTAAATTTATCCAACTTCAATTATAGTTTTGTAGTATTAATAGGTTTACTGGAATGCTAATTTTTCCTGCACTTGACAATGAGACGTTTTCTTAAGACCTATTCCTCAGATTATTTAGTAAAAGTATTCTTTAAAATACACGGTTAGAAACTTTCTTTACACAAAGTATTTTAAAGAGCTTAATGTCCTCATGAAAAAAAAAAAAAAAAAATCACCAAAACTCACCAACCGGTGCCTGAATTTGAACTACTGCAACTACTAAGCATCTTCAGGCTAACTCCCATTAAAAATCCCCCTGGATGTTTCTTGTTTGACATCTGTTCACTGCAAGTGTCTAAAAGGAGTCATTGCCTATCTTCTCTGTCTTACAGTTCAGAAGGGGATGTTTGTCATGATTATTTCCAATAAACCCTAGTCTGTTTTTTCCTTGCTGTGTTTTTTGTTTGTTTGTTTCACAACTTATAGGATATCAGTGCCTATTGCTTTATGGTGACTTGTTTTTTGTACTGGTTTCCATTTGCAAGATAATTATGCCGTCTTGAAAACAGGAATATGCTGCTTATTGCAGATCTAGTGCGTACTTTAGACTGTGAAGGATTCATGTCCAACAATATTATGTTTTCTTTACAGATGTCTGTAAAAGTTGCTCTTCTGAGGCACCATGAGATGTCTGGAAATAGTTTTGCTATTGATAGGTTAATAATTTTCTCAGATGCAGAATCAGATTGCAGCATTATTGGAAATCAAGCTGTACTGTTTTGTGATTTGCATTTCCCTAATAGGTATGACATCTGCTTGAAGACTCCTGGAGCATGCTTAATAATGCTGCTGGCAGGTTTTGCTCTTTCCTGCATTTTGCAGATGTTATATCCAGTGGTGCTCAGTTTTATGTCTCTCCTGAGGCTCTCATGAAAAATCTGTGGTGTTGCATGCATGTTGTATATTATGTGCTACAGGACTGAGATGAAGACGACTTTCTCAGGTCTTTCTCAGCACTATAACTGCTGTCCTTTGTGACCACAGGCATATCACTTAGGAGGTTTTCAAACCTACATATGTCCTGTTCTATGGAGAAAGAGATTATTGCGCTGATAGCCATGTACAGTTGCTAAAATGTATTCAAATTTAATGGAAGGTTTTTGTTCATTATGATGCGTACTTACCAAACAAACAAACCACAAATTCTAATCAAAATTGAGCAGTTTGCATGTTAAGTAGGCTGTTGCCATAACCATAACCATGTTTTACTCTCATGAATATAGAGAAGAACTAATCCTGTATCTCAGACAGAGAAGGTAGGGCAGGAAAATTAAACTATTCCCTCAGGGTTACAGATAGGTGTGTCAAAATCAGGATTCAAAAGCAGTTCTTTTGAATAAGATTTGTGAAACTTTAGCCATCTACATAACCTACATCTCATCTATTTATGGCTCAATTCAGAGACCTTCATTCAGGCATCTAGTGACATTTGAAATGCCTTAGGATAACTGGGGCATGCTCACATGCCTGGCAGATATGACACAGGACTTGAGGGATACCCAAGCCCTTCTGATGCAGTACGTGAAAGGCAGCATGATAGTCTAAGGTATCACAAAAGACTTTTTATACCTATGCTTAGGCAGCCGAATCAAGTCTTTACACTTCCTTTTTGTTCTGTGCTTTTAATGACATTTGGATAGTAGATTATCCAGTTTATTTGCTGGCAGAAGACAGAGAAATTTCTTAAAACAACTCCATTGACATGAGGAATTGCAAAGATCACAGTAGTCCCAGAATTTTGTATTTATTTGGAGTCCTGAGAAGAAAATACAAGGACCTCTTACCAGGGCTTTGTAACCTGCATCAGTGCACATCTGCCTGGGCACAGATGAGCCATGGATGAGCCCTGGTCCCCTGATTGAGTATACTGCAGTGCTCTCCCTCTTGAAATGCATGTTTATGTTTCTTTTCATGGTCATGCAGGGACAAGAAAAGGAGGAGTTGATGTGCACTTGCCTACTGTACCTGTATGAAGCTGTGATTTGGTTTCCGTAAGCATCTCAGGCTAGCAGCAGAAAATCTTGCCTGGATGTTGTGACACAGATACTGCTACAATTAGGTGAAGAAATCAGCCTTTGCATAGCTTGTGGCAATCTTTGAACTAAGCCAATGCAATTTACACTTATTGTAATTTCTACAATGTCTTCAAAACCAGAAGAAGGCACTAGGGACTTTAAAAGAGGGAAAAATCAAGAAAGGGTAAAAATGTTGAAATTTCTAGGAATTGGAAATTATAACTTTGTAATCCCCACAGTTTGAGTCTGCTGTGAAGAAGGCAGCTCTTTTCATGTTAACAGCATAAGGCAAAAACATAGTAACACTAGATTATCCACACTGGGTCAAACTGAAGATTCATCCTGCTGTTAGGTGTGAGAGGCATCAGACACCTCAGCAAAAACATGACAAGCAATCAAGTAAATATACCCTGCAATATATTCCCTGTCTAAAGTAATCTAGGGCTTTGCAGATAGCTTACTTTTATAATAGGAAATAAATGCTTCAAAAGGAAAACCACACAGAAGTGGACAGAGGTATTGTATTTGTTTGTAATAGCTCTTGATGGATTTCCCATCCCCCCTTTTTCTAGTTGCTTTTTGAATCATGTGGGAAGGAGATCAACAACAAAAATACATCTTATTTGAAAAATCACATCCTTGTTGTTTGTTCTGAACCTGAGTTTTGTCATCCTCATGTCACTGGGAAGTGCTCTTCAGGGTACTTATAGCACTATTAATGACAGAAATTTCAGGGTAATCATTAACAAATGATTAGCCTAAACTCATTTTACATAGGGAACTGAAAAGTCTCTGTATAGAAATAGCAATTGGTAACTACTGAGCCTGAGCTTTTGCTAGGAACAGAGAGGTGAAAGCCTCTTTATTCTGTTCTTACTACCAGTCTCCTGTGCCACACAGTTCTTCAGGATGCAGGATTTAAATGTTCAGCAAAATGATTTCCACTAATACGACAAAACTTTTCATGGTGAAAGCCCAGCTGGAGAGTTGCACCTTTTATAGGAGTCTAATACTGTGTTATTACTAGCATCCTGAAAGTAATTTGTGACAATAAGGAAAGAAATAGGGGCTATCAATCAGACTGTCAGTTCCTGTTTCAGCCAGAACACATTCAAACAACATATTGTAAACCCAGATCTTTCAATGTGCCAGTTTAAGAAACCTTTTCTTGCTGATTTGCAGCCTCAGGAGGAAGAAACCTTGCTAGATGCTGGTAGTGCTCCTTATTATATTCAGTGTAAATTCATAAAATAAATTACCCAGATAACTGGCTGTGTCCTCAGTCCATGTGCACCTAGACTGTATTTTTTCCATAGATGCAAAACAGATTTACAGCTTAAAAGTAAGTGCAGTGATAAAGGAATATTACTAGTAATAGGCTTCTGCCAAGTTTTATGAGCAGCTACAATAAAAAAGGAGTTCAGCCACTCTGAATAATGGGATCTGTCAGGTCCTACTCACTGTTTCGTAGATCCTGATGGAAAAGACCTACATAGAGAGAATACATTTGATTCTTTCATTCAACATGGAATACATGTAGTAGTATTACATTTTCAAGAGAGTAATGTTAAAAAACACTAATGCTGAGATAAAAGCCAGGTTAAATAGTTCTTAAATTTTATTTTGCATCCGGTGAGTTAGCCTTCTCAGAGGGATCCTGGATCTTCTTGGTTTGGAATTTCAACCTCTTCAACCTGAAATTGCAAGCTGTAAGCTATGTTATCAATGTAGCTCAACTTTTTACAATCTAGCACATAGTGCTGTAGAGGAGCGACTACAATAACAATATTCTTATAATATTAAAGTATTATAAATGGTATTAAGGCATTAAATAAAATTGAATCTGGGATAAGAATTAAACTAGCAGAGAAACAACTATGCAGAAGATGCAATATCAGTAGCATAAATGAATGTGTTGGTCTAAGCATAGGAGGGGAGGAGAGGTTTGTTTGACAGAGTAATATTTTTTAATTAAAAAAATATATGTAGTTGTAAAAAACAAGCAAGTTTTTAAGTATGTTTTGCCAATGATGTCAGTTGGACCCAACAGTAGAAAACAGTTATAGCGTCTTATGAAACACGCTCTCCTTTGAATGAATGGAGCAAGGCCTAGTATCTTTAATTAGACTTGTCTCTTTTTCAAACTATATCCATTGACACAGTAAAAGAAATTGCCTCTTTCCACAGACATTATTGTGCTTGTAGAAAAGAGTATATCAAAATGCACTATATATTTTTTCTATTTATTACTATTCAAGCAAAAGAAATATTTTGCTAAAGTCTGTGAAGTAACGCTTGTTCTTTTTGCCATTTTTTTAATCTGTCCGTTTTATCATATTTATAAAATGCAGTGAGTGCAGCCAGCCAAACAAAGCTATTGCTAGGCAGGGATGGCTTGGTAGCCCCTGAGGGGGGACCTGTGCTCCTCTGGGGGTCGGAATGCTTCCCATTGCCCCCCTAAAGCAACTCAGCCGTGCCCTACTGCAAGGAGACCCTCGGGGCAGAAGAGTGTGCTGGATTTTCTGGTCTCTGTGCAAACAGGCCCTGTAGGACCTCCAACTCTTTCCACCCTGTAAATTTGCATATATTCAAAGGCCAGCTTAAATAATGCTCCAGCCTTTCATAGCTTCCCGCCAGGCAGGATGCATTTCCGAGAGGGAGATTTTGTGCCACTAGTGGTCAGACTTTCATAGGAGAGTAGTACCTGGCATTTTGCACTCTTTGAATAATCTGCTTTCCTACTGTAATACCAAATAGGTTAGGTCTCTAAAAAATGTGAATCTGAAACCAGGCAGTGATTTCTTCAGAAAATTTAGACTGAGACATCCAAAAAAACCAACCAAACAAAAAAACCCCACTACCTTAAAATCTATGAAGAAAATTAGAAATGTCTGACATTTTTAAAGCTCTTTATAAGGCACGACAGGGAAAAGAAATCTTCAGTGCTTCCGTCTTCAACCCTCAGTGTATCACAAGCATTTTTTTCCTTGCCATATTGAGAACCTTCCTTTCTGCTGTATTGTGTCTCAGGATTAGTCACATCACATTACATTCCCACTTTCTACATTTATTTTACCAGTTTGGCTGGGGTATGACAGATCTTATCATGTTTAGCAGGATTTGTTTTGATGATGAATAGCTCTGCAAGTCTTTGCTTGCAAAGTATGACAGTCCACATGCATATTCTTCGTTCTCACTCCATTTGTTAGTATAGTTATACATGTTTTTATATAATTCTGATGTTTTTTTGTGCATTTTAATTAAGTTGCAGATATCTAAAAGCACACTTTGAGGGGGGCTGAAAAAAAAGCTCTGAAATTCCATTGAATTTTGAAGAGATAGCACATATAAGCTTTAAAAAAATCATTCTTTTCTAGGCAAGATTTTATTTGTGAAAATAGAAGCTGTACTATTGTAGAGACAAGGCTTAAATTATGGTTATTTAAAAGTTTTACAGTTGTTTTCTTTTGGACACTTTCATGATCTTCTATTAGTAATTTATGAATAATCATGTGAAAAAATTGTGTAAATTGGAATATGTGGAAAATGTTTATTCTTTTACATGTATAACTAGGCAACGGAAATAGCTTTACTTAAACAAAATAATTCACTGTATGTTGATTTTATGTTTTAGAAATGTCATCTTCTCAGTGAACAGATACCTTATTACATGATGTAGGCAGCTTAAAGGAACCTAGCAAATGTTTTGAGAATACATAATCTAAAATTTATAAATTAATTATGTGTAAAACCTGATGTGTAGAGTGCTTGCTCATATATTGGTGACTGCACCACCATCCCATTGCCTTTAATGGAATTTCTTACCAATGTAAGAATTTGCCAGCATGAGCTGTCAATTCCAAGCAGTCCTTGATATTGGGAAGAGAAGATAAAAGGCATAATTTTTTTATTCACTACAAATTGAACTGCAACTATTACATAGACTGTTGATTTTTGTTGGCTGAATCAACATTTTATTTGTGTGGTGGATAAGCTCTTTTGATCTGCTGTTTTGAGAAGATATAGACTGAAATGGAAAACACTTAAATACCTGAAAAAACTGTTGTATTTTCTTTACACACTGTTCTGGTCTTAGCTCATTACAACGATCATTCTGAAATGAAAATAGTTTCTGCATTAGACACCTATAATAATCTTTTAAAGTAACATCCTCACTGCCAGAATTAAAAGTATATAATTTTATTCTAATAATCTAATTTTCAAAACATGAGGCAAAATCTGAAACAAGTGAATCAATATTCAACAGAAAATTGTTCTGTGCTTGTGAGTCAAAGTATTCACTAATAATTTATGAAATTAGGTATTGATTTGGAATGATTATCTATGTCATCAGCTTAGATAACAACATTAGCAGCTCTAGCTTCCAATAATATGTCAAAAGAACAATTACATTACCATGTGGGATTCCAGTCATCTGGGAAGGGAGCCTTGAGATCTCATGAAGTCACCAGTGCATCACTCCAGGAATACCTGAAAGATACAGAAACAAAAGAGTACGAAGAATAGAACTGGCTGCAGTTTCTTCATGTTAAATCTCATTCGGATGGAAAATGGTGAATTAATCACTGAACTGGAAACTAATATTTTCTTAACAGAGTTAATAAGAATCTGTTTCGTATTTCATATGTAGCTAAAGAATGGCCCAGTGGTGAAAATACCTGGCTCTTTTGAAAGCTAATTTCCCAAAGTTGAAAACAACTGATGACAATAGTGAAGGAAAACCCCCCACTATTAATGGATTGTTTGTTAGATTCTGTGACTTCAAAGCACAATTTTATAATCACAAAAAAGAACTTATTTTATTGAAAGCTAGATTAAAAATGGACAATGAAGAGAAAAAATTAAGAAATGGGAGAGACCAACAGATAAAATAAAAGCAAAAGCAAAGACTGCAACTGAGAATACAGCCACTGGATAAAGGAAATTAAGGCTATAAAATAAAAGAAAATACATACCTCATTTGTATAAGGAAATGTGAGGAATTAATTAAATTATTAGAAATAATGGTAGTTATGATATAGGTCGTATATGAGACAAAAATTATCTTAGCCATTCAGAAAAGGCAAGGATATTTAACAAATAACTGTTCTCAATCACATAACAAAAAGTCAGATGTATTCAGTAAAAATTTCTGTTCTGTATTTGAAATAAGGGAATTTGTTCATATCTTGCAATGTTAAAGAAGTACATTCTACTTCATCAGTACCTGGAGCAGATATTAAATGACAAAATTAAGAGTGAAACTTTTTTAGATCCAGTAGATTGGGTAACTTGTAGCCAAGAGTACTAAAGGAATTGGCAGATGAGCTCTTTGAGACATTCATGTTGATTTTAAACAAGGCTTACAAAATGGGGGACTTTCCAGGATGCTGAAAAAAGCTAATGTTGTTCCAATATTTTAAAAGAGAAAATTTATGACCCACGTAAGTATATCTTGATACTTATTCTGAGCAAGAGGCTCATGGGTGAAGCAGCCACTAGAGGATATTTGTATAATTAATTCCAGTCAACATACTTGAGGAACATATATCATTTTTCAGTGAGCATGTAGGCCTGCTTTTTCAGGCTGACTATTCTGACAGAAATTTATGTTTGTACTGTATTTGACTTTGTTTCATATGGCATCTGAGAAATTGCAAAATAGGAAAATCAAGAGAGACAATATTAGCCACACTCAAATCTGGTCAACAGGTAACAAAATGTAAATATTCCTAAATCAATGTCATAAAGATCCAAGTTCGTTGTCACTTGATGCTGTTTAATGATTAATTAAACATTAATTACACATTAATAATGATGTTTAATTAAGATTAAGATTTAAAACTTGTGATCTTAAACAAAATACAGATTCATTTTGGCGAATGTTGTAGATGGCAAAAAAAGCTGTTGGAAAGGCAAATAACCTCAGTGACAGATTGCTAATAAGGAGACCCTGGGATGCTTGGTAACAAAGGGTCTCTTAAAAAATGTAGTTTAAGATGATGGGAGAGCATGTGTTTATGAACTAAGAATGCATAGATGGAAAAGGTGGTTAGAGTCATGTGGAAAATAGCATTTCAGTTCAGTGGTAGCTTTTTAGTTGGTAGGGGTGTCAGCAGAAAATTATGTGTATGTCTGTGATATGTGTGTGCATATGCACATATAACAAAATGGAAGCTTAAGAGAAGAATATCATACAAAACAGGAACAATATAAGGTAAGTGTTATATACTAACAAGATGACAATATTTAATGTTATCTATTAGAAAAGAGAAAAATGTTTATTACCTTGTAGAGAACATTGTAACCTTTTCCTCTGCATCCCTCTTCGTATTTATCCATCCCAAGCTGCCACATGCTTGTCACTGTGATCTTAAGGAGAGCTGGCAACGTGCCTACCGAAAGCCATTCCACAAATGCAGGTGAGCTCTGTAATGTTTTTACTAAACTTGTTTTTCAATAACAAAATCTACTTTATTCAGCTTTGTTAAGAAAAGAAGAGATGAAGCAAAGTTAATCAATCAAATGTAACCACTCTGCTAGAAATGAAATTGAAGGATAGGCAGTGTTGGGACCTTCTATGTTTCTCCTATATATCACTTTTGTGTTTAGCCCGTGTTCCCAAAAATCAGTTTCTGTAAGACTGGGGACAGCAAGGGGAATCCTCACTGGGAGGTACCACGGATGTGCTGTGCAGTTGCTATTCTGTTGTATGTTCATGTTCTGTTTTTTTGTGGTGCTGGGTTTGGTGCTAACACTCAAGCCAAATGAGCTTGGCCCAGGAGGGAAAAGGAAAAAAACACAAAAACCACCACCCACTGAAACCAAAACAAAAAACCAAAAAGATGTTATCAAAAATTGTACAGTTTTGAAGGAGATAGATCTCGCTGTCCTCAGGATAAGACCTGTTCCTGCTTCAGTGTCATGTTAGATATCTTCTGAACATTGATTCTCCATGTTGTGTTATAGCTAACAATGCAATCACACAGATATTCTGCAGAACACTGTTTGGTGTTTCTTCTGTGTAGTGCACTAATTCAACTGGAAGAAACTGCAGTCTCTCTTGTATCCTTACTTCAAGTAGGATGTTGAAAAATTTGGAAGAAATTTGAGAAGAGCTCAATTCTGAGGTTGCACAATGGACCTACAAACCTCTTTTCACAGATGCCATGCAAATATATTGTCTACATTCACAAAATCCAACTGTTTTCTCTACAGAAATTAAGATTTTCTTATACATGCTCTGCACCTTGCAGTCTCACTGTAGCTGAGTTATATATGGCTGCAAGCACCCAAAGTTGCTTTTCTTTTATGCAAGATGACTTAGCGAAACCTGTGAAGGGAAGGTGATTTTTAAAGATTGCTTGCAGGCATGTACTAGAATTCACAGATAAAGAGGATGACCTTCAGCTTAGTTCATGAAGAGCACTACTGAAAGAAATAAACATTTATAAATTCATCCATTCCCATGTGACAATAAGAAGTGGACATGTGTATAGCATCTTGGAAGTTTAGGGACCAAGACTGGTTTTAGATTGGATCTTCCCTGTCTTCCACCCTGCCCACACATTGGTCTCACTTAAACTTTAGCCTGAAGAAAGTCAGCTGGCTCCCTGGTCAGGGAATTTCATGCTTTGTGAGGTGGGACACAGGAAAGGGGGAGCAAGGTTCACCCTTGTCCTTTGCCCTAAGCAGGCAGAATGGATGCAGCTGACCCAAGACACACAGGTGTGCAAATTTGACCTTGAACTTGAGTACAGCTATGAAAACCATTTCTTTGTCCTAATTAGAAGTGAGTAAATATTAAATATTTCAGATTCATTCTTAACTATAGCACATCCCATATTCTTCTTCTTTTCCCCTGACTGAACCGAGAAGTTGAAATTCCTCCTAAGTAACAGCTGCTCTCTATAACCCAGCTGGCACTCTTATAATAAGGGTGTTTGGAGAAAACTGGAAAGTCTGTGGGGCTGACAGCTTTGCACTGATGTGAACTAGATCTGCAATGATGAAATCCAGTTTCCATACAGAGCTACGGGTTTTTCTCAATCCACATCTCTCTCAGGGGTAAATACTTTGCTTTGGAAAGCAGTAAGTGTAGGAAACTCCATGAAGTAAAACAGGTGGGACTCCAGCAAACTGTATCTCCTCCCTGGGATTCTCATGGGAAGAGACAATTGAACTGACAATAGGAAAGTAAAAAATGTTTTTTCAAATATGTCAAGAAATGATGATTATTACACAATAGAGAAGCCTATGGGATCCCAGGGGAAGAGCTGCATTTAGTCATGTCAACACAAGGGGCTGGATGGTCGCACAACATATACTCCAAAATTTGGCTGGCCTTTCTTTGCACCTTCAGTTTCAGCCTCCAGTCCAATCCCCTTCTCACTCTTCTGTTATCCAGCAGAATCTGGAAAGAAATCATTAAACCGTATAGTTGTTCCAATAGCAGCTGCTTGAGAGGCGGCCCTGGGAGTTCATGGCAATTCCTGTGCTGTGCGGGGCGGCTCAGTGCTCTCATGTGTGTCCCTGGCAGCTCCCCACTCTGACTGCTCCAGCACAAAGTTGTGTGCAGTCTCTGCAAAAAAGTGGAAAGAAGTGAGAGTGGGAAGAAGGGGCCAGCATGGCTCATTGTATGAACTACCTGTGTGCAGGAGAGATACTGCTTTTGATAGGATGGGGTTTCTCCCTCATTTCCTCTTCCTTGTCTTTGTGTTTGACATTTTGTTGTTGCTTGGCATTTCTTTCTTTTTCTTTATCTCTTTCCATCTCCTTTCCCCTCTTTTCCACTGTGCTTGTATGTCACTTCACCATTTCTTATCTTCTCCTTTTCACTCCTTTCCCCTTATCCTCCTAACCTTCCTCTTGCTTTTAGAAATATTTCTCCTGTTTCTCTCCATTTCCTCATGTATTTTATTCCTTTCTTTTTTTTCCTGCTGTTCTTCCTAAACTGCTTCTCTTCCTTCCTTCTCTGCCTGATCTTCTCTCTCTGCTCTCTTCTGTGCTGCTGCCTTCCCTCTCTCTCCCAAATCCCTTCTCCATTATTTCCTATCTCTGGCTGCAGGTGCTGCAGCTGCAGGAATCTGAGACACTTCCAGGGTGGGGGGGAAGCACCACATGTATCGCTCCCACCCTGCAAGCGAGGGGAGGAGGGTGCTGCATGTGCAGGTCTTGGGACAATGGTTCCTGTCAACAGGATGTGGGAGTTTTATTTAAATGTGGGAATGTCCCATGAAAATTGGGACATCTGGCACCCTTACATTCCACGTCTGACTTCAGCTTCATCTGCTGCTGTTATGAGTGTCATAAACATGGGTAATTTCACAAGCCATAGGAGTCAGATTACACAATAGATTGCATTGCAGATGGTATGCCTGCCCTTAAAAGGACCGGGTCTTGTAGAGTTACAGAGATTGCAGCTTGGCATATGCTGGAAAGAGAAACATAGACTCAGGAATGACAAATTCCACCAGTGTCATTATGTATAAGCACAGAAAGTTAAAAATATTGCATTCATGCTTTACATCCCAATTTAATATCAGAAAGGAAAAAGATTGTTCAAATTAAAAAGAAAATAAACAGCATTAGTATAGGATCTACCATCCGGTACTGGGCTTTAGAGCACTCCATACACTAAATAGTGGGTGCCTAATTTATGTGCCTAAATTAGCAATTTCTCAATCATCCTTCTAGAATCAGTGAAGACATCTCAAGGAGACCATTCAGAGCACCTAGGTTGTTCTTCTGCTTTTGCCAGGACCCTCAAAGGGTCTGTCTCTCTATTCTAGTCTGGGGTGGCTTTGTTTCTCACTACCCCATGATACAAGTTAGTTTTCCTCTTTCCTGCCATTTCAATGCCTTATAATTTTGTATAGTTTCCTTTTTCCCACAAAAATAAGAAAATATATATTATGCTGTACATATTTGCAGTTCTGGTCCTGTCCTTGACTTAGCAAGCATCATGGTGGTTCCTTCTGTGTGGACATGGTGTGTGTTGTACTGGTGGGCTGGCTTGCAGGTAATAGTCAAATTTTTGGTGCCAGTTATTTTGTGATTTGTAGCCACATCATCGATCAGATAGCCAGCAGAGGGAGTGCAAGTTAGCTCTCTTGGTGACCATGGCTGTTGGTGCCCATGCAAGGAAATGGCTCTAATGTAAATAGCAGAACATGTTCATTTAAACAGGACTGATAACATGATAGAGACGAGCTGCCAGATGGATGAAACTAGATGATGAGAGGAATGTTTTCTCTAAGCATTAAGAGGATCATATGCACAATGTCAGATGAAAAATAAACTGGCAAGAATTTAATTAATGTCATCTGCTTAATCCAGAAATCCTTTTTGGTTGTTGATTTAAATCAGATTCTTTTGCAGAAGTTCTTGGGAAAAAGCCTTTCTTTCTTTCAAGACTGTACTTCACAATCTGCCTCTTAAGTTATGGGCTACGGGTGAGAGGGGAGAGGTGACAGAGCTTGCAAAGGAAAATAATTTTCTTTGGGAACTGTGTTCCTTTCCACAATGAATTCCCATCTCCTGTATAGGATAGACTTAGCTGCTTCCCAGGAAGCTCTCTCCTTCTGTTTCGGCACATGAAAGATGTGCCAAAGATAAGATGACTAAAAAACCTGTGGACATCTCATATGACCCCTAACTGTATAGATTTTGTTGAGTATGCAGGGTTTTAAATCCATTCAGATGAATTTAACAGCCTCAGCAACACTTTTGTGAGATGAGAGCTGGGTCCCTGTCAAGTGGCTGGAGTCATGGTAAAGAATGCACTACATGAGGTACCATGTTAAGCTTTGCCTTAGGGTTGATAATGCCTGATTCTTTAACCACTTTACTGGACTATTTACTAAAACCCAAACTTGTCCCAGTTTATCAGTATTTCTGGAATCTCCTTTAGAAGAATGTTATGAGTCCAGTAATGGGCATTAACACACTGGGGGATGGAAAGGTTAAAGTCTGGTTGAAATAAAGCTCTAATAAATCTACTGAAAACAAACATATTTTGAAGGTGAAAATGTGTATTTTGGATACCATGATGGGGAAAGTCAGTTACCAGGGACATATTGTGACTGGCCAAAACCGTGGAACCACAGGTCTATTTGAAACACTTTTGCCATGGATCAGAGAGATGTTGAGCTTCCTTTAGAAGTATGGAAACCTTCTGCAGACATGGGCCCACATTTCTTATCAGATTTCCATGGAACTCTGTGTGACCATGACATGTGCAGACTAAATCTTTTATTTATTTCAAAGGAAGGGAATTGTGACAAATTCTTGCTTTGGTTTATCTTGCTCTTGTTAATCTCTGATGCCTTTCTACAGAATGCTCTGGGAGGAAATCTTTTTTTGTACATCATTATTATGCAGTATTCTTCTGTTCTAACATATCAGTGGTCCTACAGTTTCTCTTGTTTCAGTGAGATTTATGCAATGAAGTAATACAATGAAGGAGCTAATCAAACTGTTCACAAAATGCAATGCTCCATCTGTCCCACACAGAGGGCCAAAGTGAACATATAACTCATACTGTAAAATATTATTCTAAGTTAGTGCTTTTCCAACTGTAGTATGTGGAGAACTGGCTTGTTACACTGTGCTAGCTCTCCTTCCTGCTTTCAGCTGCTAAGTTGCATTAGTGATACTTTCCTAATACTTACTTTCCGCATAAGCAATTACTCTATGGCTACAGGGGGCTTCTGTGGACTATGCATGGGATGGTCCTCACTATGTTGCTTACCCTTACCCTAAAGATTTTCAGAACTTATGTTTCATAGCACAAATAAATTAAATTATTATTCCCCTTTACCTTACAATAACATGTTAATTTTAAAGACACTGACATATAGCACTCTCTCCACCTCTCTCTGATCCCTCCATGCAAAGTAAGAATTGGTAAAAGGGGAGTATTGTAGAATGCTAATGCCGTAAGTACACAAGGAAACCAAGTTTAGTGACAGTATTTTAGAGAATTCTAATCTGATTTTATACTCTTGAAAAACTTATCACTATTTGGAACAGAGATCAAGAGACCAAACATCCACCCCCACTTTCCAGATATCATAAATGAATTCAGTAACAAGGGCTCCAGCATATGGTATTGAATGACACATCATCTGTACTTCATATGCTTTAAAACTATTCTTTCCCCCAATATTTATCAATCTTATTCTGATTATGCAACATCTCCACTGAAAGAAGAGAGTAAGAAAGGAACTTCTTTTTGCATGTGCTATGCTGTAACTCAAAAAACACTTTGTCAAGAAATTACTAAATATTAGGTTTCGCCAATGAAGAAAACATGTTCATTAATTTTCATCCTGAAAATATTAAAATAGAAAAAACATATGTGAATGCATAATCAGATATTTCAACCACATATAATTTATATATTTTCCCCAACAGAAGATTAGAAGTGTTCTATGGTATGAGTATCATTTTGTGAATTCCCATTTCCTTGTTTAGTTGAAATCCCTCTTAAAAATCCAATGCTTGTATATGACATGTGACTAAGAAGTAAAGATGAAAGCCAACAATCTTAAATTAACAACGCAAGTAAAATTTACACATTCCTTATTGAATGATAGTACTTTTTTTTAGTTATCTCACATTTTGTCCTTTTAAAAGTCTGAGACTAACAGTTAAGTTGCTTTTATGTTCACAGTATTTATTCTTTGATAAAGAAATGTCCTTAGTTGTTTTTGAGAAGTGGATCATATATATTTGGACCTTAAAAGCATGAAAAATTGCATGCCATCCTTATTGTGTTGTCTGTCTTTGTTGACATTTTGTGGTCAGTTGAAAACTACATTTCTAATAAAAGCAAATGATCATTTTCTCTAGAATATGGAATATGAGAAGGAGAGGGGGAAGGAAAAAACAATGAAAAGGGAAAAAAAGATTAACATGGACATAATGGCCAAAGGATCTGTCCTGTCTTGCTGAGGCCTAAGAGCCCAAGTTTTTCTTGCCAGCCTTGAAAGATAATATTAGTCAAACTCCACTGTCTGCAAATATATTTTTCAAACTATATTGAGCAAAAACTCCAAACCAGGTCATCTTTGTTGTTTCAGTTGCTTTATTTTTTTAATCAAGTATTAAAATGAGCTTGCTAAGAGAGATGTGAATGTGAAATTAGTTAGCCTGTGATGAAAACTCCATTCAAAATTTAAAAAGATTGATGGTGAATCTGTTTCATTGGGGGTAGGCTTTTAATGTGTTGACATCAGACGCTAATGTGCTGGACTGATGCTGAAAGCCTGTGCTACTTATTACTTTACAAACACTTTGTTACCTGACTGCATATTTAAAATTTATGTTGAAGTACACAGAAAAAGAATAATTCTTCATGCATATCCTTTTACCATGCAGGAGAACTGTGTAAGTGTTTTTTTGTGTATGCATTTTGAAAAACAGACAGTCTGACTAGGTGACTGATATTAGGTGCATCTTTGAGTAACGCCAATTTCCTGCAAGCAGTCACTTCTGATACAATAATTTCCATAAGCCATGGCTCTTAATTTAGGCCAGGAAGGTAATTTTAAAACAGTAGAATTATTTCTCTTATGAGATATAATGATATCACTAAAAACATTTGGAAGTTTAACCAAATGCAACCAAAGAAATAGGATGTTTTTTTCTCCATGTTTCTCCTGTACTTACAAAAATACAAACTTAGACTGTTGAGTGAGGCAACAGGTGTCTAATGCAAAGTTCAAAAAAAGTTTTCTGTGTTTTGCTTTGCTTTCAGGAATCGTTGCAGGAGAGTGATCTAATCAATAAGCTACAAATAACTACAGAGCTATTAAGCTCTTGCCTAATACCCCTCTTAGTGATTTTTTCATTGCTGTCTGCAGAGATATACAGCTTCAGTTGAACAGGTGGATCACATCTCCTCTCCTGATTACTGCATGGCTTTGCGGGTAGGCTGCCTACCGAATCAGGTTGTTGCAGGCCGAGGAGAGATTTGAATCCAGACCTTCTGTTTCCTGGGCAACTGCTTTCATCATAAAGTTATTATAAAAAACAGTGGGAACCACATCCCTTCCTGGCTATGTTTTGAAATCAGTACAATTCATTGGGTAAGTGTTGGCTGTGGTCTTAGCACAGGAAGAGAACTGTATCATTTTAGTGGTAAAGACCTGCCTAGTTTGTAAATTGAAAGAGTTGAGTAGACACTCAAATGTTTGGATCAGCAAAGAACGTATCGTCCTTAGGTATGTGCTATAACAGGATACTTAGGCTTTGAGTAAGTGCTTCTTGGGCACTTGTCCAAGGATTTTCGGAGAGTGTTCTGGGACTTAGGTGCCTGAATCCCATTGAAGTTGTACTGTATGGGCTACTGTGACGTACTGGATCGTACCTTTAACCACTCACGATGTGGAAAACTTTATATGTTTGAAAAGACAAAGATTGTATCTTTACTTCAGGAATAACTTGAAGACTAGAGATCTTCAAGAACCTCTCAGGGCATTTTCATTGCCCTTGCAATAAAAAGCCTGAAATCAGGTCAGCTGTGCATCCCCTGTGCCCCTATGGAAAGTGGAGGCCCTTCAAAGGCGGCAGCTGTCAGTAATACCTTCGTGATATTGCATGAGTGACATTGTCACCAAAGCACATAAAACACATGAAGGGAAGGGTACTAGGGACTGCTCTACATATTTAAAGTTTAAGTTGGGGTTTTTTTTGAATGACCTGTGAAGTTCTAATTATACTCCAACTTTTCTCCACATCTCACTCTCTGTAGGCATTGGTAGGGTTAAAGTACAACTACATCCTTATTGCTTGAACAGGTAATCCATGTGCAAAAGCAACCACTACTTCACTACAGTGTAAACACAGCAGTGAGACTATCTGTAGTCATTATTTGCCAGGACATGTTCTTGGGCCTGATACTCTTGATCTAAAGTGGGAGTGAGGTGGAATTTCAATACCTAAGCCCAAAATTATGATCCTGAGGATCCTTACCTCGCTCTTTAGTTCCAGTACTGCTTACTTCCAGACTTTCTGTTTAGTTTTTCTTTTTGAAGCATCCTAGAAGCCTCACCATTGTGATCTTTTTTCCATTCTGTATGTAAAATACAGAGAGAGAGAAATCTGGAAGAGATAAAAAATCAATTCTGTGAAAGTTTATCGGGGTAGCATGATAAAAACCAGAAAAGTGTTTGTTTTCTGTATAGGATCTATATGGGATTTTGTTATGCCTACTGTAAAACCACAATGATTTATGAGAATCAGCATTTTAGCTCCACAACAACAAGATAAATGTTTCCCTGTGTGGGACAACACAATACTTTCTCAGCTGGCTGAGTCTGCAGGGCCTTCTACATTTATCACTCTCATAAAGTCCCCTGAATAAGTAAAAGCTCCCCTCACCCACTCTTGCCTGTGGCTTTTAAACAGGAAGGAAGTATCATTTTCTTCTCCCCTAGCACAAAGAGAGCTCTGAGCATCTGATTACAGTTTCTGTGAGCAAATGGAACCAGAAAAGCATTTCTCTGTAGCTAAAATGCCCAAGCAGAGCTTGCACTCTCTCAGTTTTCCCAGACTAAGGTTGAAAATCTGCTCTCTAAATTATTCCATTGCTTTACAGAGGAAGTATTAATTACACAACTGCAAATGTAGATCGGGGTGGGATGTAATTACAGGGTCGGCTTTGTGTCTGTTGTCCAACAGAATTAGGCAGGAAGTGTTTGCGATGCCAGCAGTTTCAGGTGTTTTGCAGCCTATTATATTTGCTGGTTCTCACCAGGTCTCACAGATGGATCAGGTGACTTTCTGCTGCCCGATTGTCTGGAAAATCAACAAAGCTGCTATTACTGCAGGTTCATGGTTTGTACAAGGCTGACACTTTTAGATTTTTAGAAGAGGAAAAGAAAGAAAGAAAAATCCATTCTGGGTTTTCACCCCTTGCCAAATTTTGTTCTCTCTCTTTCTTCCTTTCTTCAACGACTTATTTTTTGTTCTGTTTTCAAGTTTCCTAATTCTAATCCTCTATTTGCTGTGTATCTTCCCTGCTCCTCTGGCAACATCTTTCTTGCTAGAGGGAGAAAACATCTGTGTGTGCACAGGAAAGAGCCATCAGGCACTCCAGCAGGGACAGAGTTGTCACTGAGGTGCCACGACTGGGGAGCGTGCTGGGGCATGCACTTGACTTCCAGTTTAGGCACGGTATGGACTTCTTTTCTTGTTCTTGTGCCTTTCAAGAAAACACCTCCATTCTGCCTGTGCTCTGTGGGTGGTGGGAAGGAAATCAAACTTCTCTATTTTTCAATTGATAGTACTGTCACCAGGCACAGTTTTGGACTGGGCTCAATCAAGATGTCCCCAAAAAGTTTCCCGATCGTGGCTCAGGAGTTAGCATAGGCATAGACAGAGGCCATTCCCTGCAGGCAACCTTTGATGCAGATTCCCTGTGAGGGAGGATGAGAGTTGAGTTGTATGGAGACAGGCTGTTCTCTCCCAGTTGAGCTAGGTGCAAACAGATGGTCCTGGGCATAGTCAACTTATTTGTACAGACATGATCAATGAGTTCGAATATTTAACTTGAGTTCTGCAGAATGGTGAACATAAATGCAAATAATAACAACTTCTGCTTTGCCAAGCAAGTGACTATCTGTTTGAATATGCTTTCATCGAGTCTTTAGGATGACAGTTCATCAAGGAAAAAAAACTTTAAGAAGCAGTTCTGTCCTATCTGAACAATATTTGCTACTTAATAAAACCTGTTTGTACTGACTGCTATGCATGAACACAATGCTTTGTTCTGTAGAAGTCTAAATGGAAACAATCTTATCCACTGAAAGCAGACAGAGCAGTGAAGACAGTAAGAACTCTTCATATTTCTTTTGGATCAAACTGCATAGCTAAAGATACTATCATTGTCCTTGTCCCTCTGCTTTTGCTATTGCATTATCTCCAATGAGCCACTTCATCTGAATGTGTAATCTTGTCTGACCATGAACAGTCAAACTGAGTTTGCCTGCCTATTGGGGAAGGGATGGACAAGCGGGAAACAGTAAGAAGAAACGGCATGGGCTGGGACTTGTAGCCAGGCCAATCAACACAGTTACAGTGGAAAAAGGAAACAGTAAGCACAGTAAAGACACTGCAGCTGTATGTCTTTCCTGCACTATCAGTAGTTTTTTTATTTTCACGATCAAGTACTAAAAAAAAAATTCTGGTATTGTGGTTTTGTCCAGTTCTATAAAACCCTGAGGTCAAGATCAAACCTTGTAAAACATTAATTTGCTTGATTCTTAATGCAAACATAAGATCGCTGTGGAATGCTCCAGGCCCACCCATTTCTCTATGGCATTTATCTTTAATAATGTAAACATTCAGAATATACCAACAGCGATTTGTCATGGCAGTTACCAAAGTTTCTTCTTACAGTTTTCAGTTTAAGCACTGTGCTTGCAAACATGGAAGACATATACTAAGTTTCTTTTAGACTTTAAACTTACATAAATATGAAAGGTAATTAGATGCCAAAGCAACATGTGCCTTCAAAATTCCTAAAATAGATAGGATAGCTATTACGTATATACAGACCCATGAATGCCAGCATTTAAGATGTATATTCATGCATATACTGTAGCTGGTGTAGTGAAATGTGGAAAATATTTATATTCATTCTTGAAGAAATGACCCTAATAATTCATTTTGGACTCCACCTCTCCTGAATTACAGTTGCTTCACTTGTGGACTATTTTCCATATCTTGAAAAGACCCTAATAAATTCTAATATTTTCCTGAGTGTGGAAATAATTAGTAGTTTATGATGTCACAGATTTGTGAACTTTTTTCATAGTTGTGGTTGCAAGACACATATTTCCTCTCTGTTCCCTGATGCTTAGCTGTGCTTTAAATTTCTTTTAGTGATAATCAGGACTTTTTTTAAAGAGATGCAACATTTGCTTCCGATGTTCTGGTAGTTAATTGGAAATGTTGTATGAAAAAAGGATATATCAATGAGATATCAGTTATTAGAGTCAGAAATTCTTTGATGTTAAGGGCTGTTATATTGTATTTTAAGGTATTAATCTAAAGGTGACTTTTTTAATTTATCTGGCAAGGCTCGTGTTTGATATGAACTAGTAGTGCCAATTGCTAATCAGAATGTCATGGCTTTACAGACTTAATAGAAAACATGTTTTTACCCCTAAACAGCTTTGCATATTATTCAAATAAGTTAAAAAATATCTAACAGTTATGAAAATGTAGCAATTCTCTCTAGAGTGAGGCTTGCGCCCAAATTTAAGACTGAAGAATGCTGACCTTGACTTTGAATGAAATTCAGTGGAATGAAGCGGTTCTGGATGCTCTTGGTTCAAGCATGGGTTGGATCTGGACAACCGTGCCTCTCTCTGGCAGTGATTCCAGTGTGAGTACATGTGAGTGCAAGCAAACACTTACTAAGAAAGCTTAGGGCAGAGTGGGAGAAAGACAAGGAAAAAACGTCATGGGATAAAGGAATTCACCAAAAGAGTAAAGACTGTATTCTGACTTGGTCTATATATACTATACATATACATATATTATATGCGTTAACTGAAAAAAAAGAGGTTCTCTGTTCATATCCAGTCAGATTCCAATCTCGTTCACTTATGTCTTATTGAAAGACAACTGGAGATGAGAGGGCTTCAGTGCACAGTGGATCACCTTTTTAGCATGTCAAAAAGTGGTTATTTAACAAAAGAACTCACTGGGTGCTTTACACACTCCTTTTGCACACAAATTACTCTTCCAAAATTTAAACAGAAGTAAGCTTACTAAACAGTTGCAGGAATGACAGCAGTTATATATACAGCTATATTTTTGATCTTCTGTATATTTATTTCCTTTTTGAGGCACTCTTCTGTTCTATGGGTTTGTAGATTTGTATTTTTCTTTCTCTTTCTTGCATCTGATTTTTCCCTCCCCCTCTTCCCTTTCTCTCCCCATTTGTTTCTTTCTCTCTTTCCTTGCATTTCTTTCTTTCTATTCTCTTTTTTCCCCCCAAAGAAGATGAAATACCCACTTTTTAGATGGGGACCAGTGACAGAGAGAGGTAGCAGCCATTCTAAAAATGTCCACATGGGCCAATAATGGAAAAGCATTGCATTAAAAGTTTAAATAAATAAATAAATAAATAAGAAAGACCATTAGAAAACGTGAAAGGATACATGTAACATGCAGGCTACTAAACAAAGACCATCTTGTGTGGAGTGTAAAGGAAACATAATGACTACAACCTGCCCTAGGGTTTGAAAACAATTTACTGAGAACTCTTTTACAGTGGCCAGCTTTGGAGCCATTTCTAATTAGCTAGCAGGTAATTCAAAGCCTGTTTAAGTATGTTCGATAAATTTCCGTCAGAGTTTCTGTGTTATAAATCTGTCATGATGATTTTTTGGATCTTCAGGAATTAACAGATCCTAATCTCAGAACTAAAACTCAGTTATGTTTCATGCCAGCATGTTTCAAAGACCAATATATTTCCATAAGAAAACTCCTCAGCTAAACTATACCTGAGAGATATGCACACAGCAACATATTTTGGGAGTGATTCACTCCTTGCAATTAGAATAGTGGCTTTATGTCTTGATAGGAAGATACAAATATTGCCAGAAAACTTAGATTTTAAATGTGCTTTTTGATTTTGCATGAGGAAGATGTAAATTCTCTCAAAGTATCTAACACTTTTCCCCTTTTTCGGTTATAGGCTTCAGTTTGTTGCAATGGAAAATACCTACAAGATTATTTGGTCTCTTTCCATCTCAATGCAAATTTAGGAAAACACACACCACATATATTATGCATGCCTTTCTTTATAGATAAGATATGGGTAGATATGGGTAGAAGATCAAAACACCACGCTGTCATACTTATTATCCAGGGTACTGGGGTGGGGGGTGAGAGACCTTGGATGACACAGGTAGTGCAGTGTTTGAGAGTGTGCTACAGACAAGCAAGAATGACTCTGTGGGGAGCCAGCTCAAGTCTGGCAGGGCTTTTTAGCTCAGTGTCCAAAACCAGGCAAACATGTACTGAGCTAACCTTGGAAGCAATGCATCCTTGTTCATGTACTGTTCTGCATGGAGGCAGCCTCAGAGACTCTGCTACCATAGCATGCTTTTTCTGCAAAATGGATGCACTGTCCACACATAATGGACAGTGGATTGTACCTGGTGGCCTATTGCTGCAAAAGTATTTTGTGCACTGAATGTGTGTACAATGGAGGCAGTTGAGTGTGGAATGGAAGCTGATGTATAGAAAGATGAAGAAACTTGTAAGTAGGGCAGTCAGACTGAGAGTAAGATTATGCAAAAATAAAAGAAGGAGAAGGAAACAGAAAATCGCTCAACTGAAGAGTATTACCAACCCAGGAGAGAATTCAATTTTACAGCCTGGAAAAATAAAGAGACAACTGAAAACAGTAGGTACATAGAGTTGTTCAGAGCTTTAAAAGACAAGGAATTTGGATGTGGCATGTAATTTGAAAGTAGAAGAGACAACAAAATCTTGTGTTTTAAGTCCTGTAACACTGACTTGTTGTAATGTTTGTACTTCTGATATTTTTGGTTTTAAAGATAGTGAAAAATTAATGTCGTTAATGTGACAGGGCTACCTTCTCTAAGGTCTGCTCTGTCTGTAATGCACCAATCCTCTGATAAGTGGGATATGAATTGCCAAGTGTCCTTGAGATTTACATTTTCTGTTCCATCATTCATTGATGAGTAATGTTTGCCACTTATTCCCACTGAATTAGGAAGAAAAAAATCAACAATTGTAGTTATTATTCAAGTAAAGTAATACGCCCCAAGCTTTTTGGGAAAACAGAGTGTCTAGAGAACTGTGTTTTGGGAAATGGTCTACATGTGCTGACAGATACCAGTGTGTTTTTCAGACACTCTTTTCTATGGTTTTTTTGGTCTCTTATCCCAAGAGCAATATATGTTCTCTGTGTTTCCGCTACTCGTAGGCTCTAAATAAACCTCCTAAAACTGCTTCTAGAGCCTCAGGCAACATTCCTCCTGTCTCTAGAAAAGGCAGAAGTGTCTATAGTGACATGAACATAAATGCTGTACATCACAAGTTGGACACAAAATCATCCTGAAAATAACTCCAAGTATTATAAGATTAAGAACCCAAGAAAAAAGAACAAGTGACCAAACAGATGGCAGCTGTTTCATTGGTACCGTCCAGTGCTGTGTTATCAGATGCATGTAAGCAGGCAGCTGCACTGCTGCTATCAACATCAGATCTGATGCTGTCTGTCCTTATGAATTTATGTGGTGATTCTGGCCTCCCTCAAGAAAAAATTCCCCTTTGTGTATTTTGTTATTCTGAGCAATACTGAAGTCTGCTTCCTTTTGCCAAATCTTCTCCCCCTTTCTGTAAGCTTTCCAAGACCACCAGATTGTCACAGTTCCCACTTCTTCCATCTGATTTTGCCCCTAGTCTCTTCATCACCTGTGCATGTATCAGGTTTCCCATCTCGAGGCTGGGAGCAGCCAACAGGATGCCTGTCATTTTCTTGTATTGCAGCTTATTGAAGGCAAAGAAATTTCCCAAAATTAGGGACACAGGGATTGATTCAGTTGCCTTCACATGCATTTTCAGTGCCATTTGAACAATCCTACGATATTCTGCCTGGCCTCCAGCTATTCTCCAGAAGGCCTGAGTCTCCCATCCATCCTGTACTACGTCTACCTGCTCCATTTCGAAGTCTAAAATATGTAAGAATGATTCAAAGGATACTAAGAACCGAAGTGTGCCTAACTGAATCACGTCCTCAGTATAATATCTGATGTATGATCAAGACACACCTGTGACAGGCTGCTCCTATCTTTTAGTCTTTTTTTTTTTTTTGACATAATGCCTAGAGTAGGGTAGAAGAAACTTGTGGTTAGTTCACTCATCTGGTAAAGGACAGGCTAGTACCTCCTCCATAACCTTTTTAATAAATTTTATATTAAGTAAAAAGGAGCAGGCACTGGAAACGGGATTCCCGGCATGTTTCAGAGCTCCAGGTACTGCATTGCAGAGCCACAGTCATGTTTATTCTTGTCTAATCTGTTTCTGGCCTCATGAATTCTGCTGTCTTCTGTATATTGGCTGTCACCAGTAAGGTGGGTAAAGAATGCTGCTCCTCACTTCCACAGAATGTCACTCTTTTCCCCTTTCTTTTTCTGTTGCATAAAGCATCTTTGGTGAGTTTTCCTGGTTTGAGCAGTCACCTGGAAAGGAGGAATCATGGACTGACATTCTTCAACCAGAGGAAGAACCTAAAGCTCACTTTTTGAGCAAGAGGCTTCATCACTTCAGTTTTATGACCATTATCCCCCTTAGCATCTTTTATTAGAAGAATGAGGCTCTAGTAGCTCTTTCAAGGAATGCTTTCAGATGGTTACATTCAGGAATGAATTTTTGGTGTTGTACTCTCCAGAGTATAATTTGCAACTGCCATTTGTCTAGGTTTTGGAGAGCAGATATCATTTAGAATAACTTCTGGGTTTCACATTCCTTCTTGGCTGATTTCATCCAGCTCCTTGATCGAAACACAGAGCTTTTCAGTTTGCCTTCCATAATACTTGAATCTCTCAAAGTAAACTTTAATGGGTTTTAATATTTTACTTTGTTTCTGAATTCTATTCCAAAATTGCCCACCAGAATGGCAAATGTAGAACTTAATGTGAAAAGTACACTTAGAGAATATGTTTGTCTATGGACATTTCATAATTGTCCTTGTCATACATCACAAGCCGAATCCTGATACCTGAAACTGAGCGAAAATGGGAGAAAAATACTGACAGAAAAAAATTCTACTCGAACCTACTAATTGAGATAATTTATTTTAAGCATTTGGGGAAGGATGTATCTATAACCAAATGAATGTTAAAGATACAATTATAAATGAGCTGTCTTTGGAAGTCCATTATTATATAACTGAAGATGAGAATATTAAACTGTACCAGTTGAAACGTTTTATTGATGGTAGCTGAGCCTGAAAGTGGTTCAATTAACTTTTACTACAGATTGCATTATAAGCTTGAATCCATATCTCCTTATCACTGTCTGAATGAAGATAATTGTCATTTATCAAAGTACAGTTATAACGACATTATAGTGAATGATATTACCTCATGGAATAGGATCTGTTTGCAAAATTGAGATCTCTTAGTGTCATGTTTCAATCTGTGCAAACCTTTGACTTTGAAGAGGGGTTCCAGCTCCTCTTCTTGAAAACATTTTATTTATTTGATGGTGAACAGCTACAGAGGTTGAAATAGTGCCTGAGTCATGACCAAAATGTCAGTGGAGAGGGAGTCAGGGCATGCTCTGCTAGGTCTTTCACTCTGGATAAATGAGATTAACTTCATAGACACAACACAGCATGCTTATGCCTTGGTGTAGACCTCATCGCTTGACAATAAGTGAATATTGAGATGATAGTAGTTAAGGTTACTCAACTAAAATGCAAAAGAATGACAAAATAACAGCTTGAGTCAGCATTCTCACAAATTTTAAGAAAGTGTTCTGAAGGTCTTCTCTGTCTGGTTATTGTAAGCTCCACTTGGAGCTGGGAAGTCTCTCCCAATGAAAATTAAGTAGAAATTGACATGTTTTCATAAGACCATTGTCAGGAAGGAATGTTCTAGATCATAGAGGTTGATCTCAGTAGATAATAATCCTAAAAAAAAAAGCTAAAATAACTTATGCTAGAAGGGACCCCTGGACATCATCAATTTCAAGCTCTAATATCAATGCCATCTTGAAAGTTAGATCTATTTAATAACTCATTTTGATTATATTGATCTGAGCGTTCTCTCAAAATTTCTCCAGGAGCAAACTGAGCCAAAGCTGATCCTGGACCTCTCTTCTGGTTAGAGTTCAGAGACTCTTCCGCTTAGAGATGGTTAGAGATTGAATTCTAATTACAAATTAATTCTAGCTGTGACCATATTTACTTCCTCACTGTGCCAGAGTTCTCTTTTTTTTCTTCTCCAACCCTGTTATACCCTTTACTTATATATATACAAAACAATCATATCCCCTCTCAGTTTTTGTTTTGCTAGACTAAACAAACCTTCTCATTTTAGTCTCCTTTCATATGATAAGCTTTACCTTCCCTGATCTTTCTTTCCTGGATTTCCACCTTTATCTGCATCTGTTCTTGTTTAAATTCCTTTTTATTGTACACAGTTTTTCGTAATTGTTTTTACTGGGTTCTCCAAGAGTGGCCTCTATATCTCATTGCACAAAGTGAAAATTCCATCATGAAATCCTACGAGCTCATGTTGTTTTTTTGCTGTTGCTTGGGCAAGTCAACATTTTAATCTGAAAATTGCCAACCAACTCTAAAGTCTGGGCTTTTCTGTATAAATAAAATAAGACTCTGCTGGAAAAAAACCAACCAAACAACCAAACAAAAAACCTCCACATACCTTCTATCCTAATTTGTTAAGGACTATGTGTTGAGAGGAAAAATAAACATCTCATTGTACTTATGACATGGAAAAAATGTGTTTTCCTGAAAATGTTTTGAAAATCAAAGCGGACAGGGGGAATGAGTGTTATGTCCCCATAGAAGCAGTAGCAAACCTGGAAGACACAAGGGGAAAATCAACATTAGTCATTCTTAGTTAAATTACAAATTCTTTGTCATGAAAATTGCCTAATCTATGTCTAATGATCTTTTTGTGTAATAGAGGATTTCAATCTTATGTTCTGTATTAGAGCCTGTCTAGGATCTAAGGACAAAACAGAGATATAATTATGAAATGGTTGATAATAATTAAGGGCTATGGAGTCATAAATGAGAGTAAAGGTTAACCAATGTGCTTTTGAAAAGGTTAATGCTTACCTTTTAAAATATGGGCAAAGGAGTATTAATTTTAAAGGCATAGTTCATATCTTTGTCATATTATGTTACTCATACCTTGTAATACAATATCCTCTCATGTTTAAATGTTGTTGGGTCCCCTCTCAAGTATACTACATTCCCATGAACAGCAGTTTATGGATCGCAGGTTTTACAGTTTCAAGGTCAACACTTCTGCACACCCATGTGCTGGAGAGATCTTGATAAATACATATGAGACACCATATAATACTATTGTCTGTGATATTATGTGACTGAGGTAGATGAGCCAGGATTTTCCCTTCAGCTCCATGTTGAGGGATAAGATGAAATGCTGGCGTAAATGAATGCAATTTTACTTGGTTGTGTCCTCTTATGTTAGTAGTTTTGCTCTATGTGTTTATTGGCCAGCGTGATTCTTTACCTCCCTTACTGAGAACTCTCATGTTCTCTCCTTTACGCTCCCAAACACTTTTAAAGGCCAAAACCTTACAAATCCTTCATTCATAGCCCAGCTGGAGTCTTGATTTATGATAGAATAAATCAATGTGCTCTCATCAGGAGGGTAGAAACTTATGATAAAATCATTCTTCCAGCCCCACTGACGCAGAGCCAAATACTGTATTTTTCAAATTTTAAACTGCATGTAGTATTTGTTAAAATTGACCTTCTTATTTTTTCAGATGTTACCCAACTGTTTTTTCAGTTGTCTGTGGTAATAATGATCCACCAAGACTATTTAACAATCTCAACTTTAGAATAATTTCTTCACCAGAATTGTTAGACCTTTTTAATGCTGTAGAAACTACTTTTTACAAAAAAATGTATAGAAATTCTGTTTCCTTACTAGTGAAAAAAAGGAAAACTCCCAGATATGCATTGCCAAAAAAGGAAGTAGTTCAACATTGTAGATTAGCATGCAGTCAGGTTAACACAGACAAAACAACATGAAGAAGCCAACATGAATCTTCTCCCTGCTCCAGAAGAGACTGACCACACTCACCCTCTGCTCCAAGTCCAGTGATGGTCAGAGTTTGTGCTGGTGTAAAGATCAGAGGCTAAGTGAGCCAACTGAATGTGCAATTTACTACTGAGATCCTTAGCGTAGACTACCACAAAATATTACCAATGTCACAAAGTCTTCCGTTCTTAGAACACAGAAGGAGCTGTGACTTTGTAATGCAGTGGTTCTCAGTCATTAAGGGCTGTCCATAATCAAGCTCCAAGCATACTACAGTTGCTCCACTGAACTTGTGCATAGTGAGAGCACAGTACTCTAGGGGAGTTCTATAGTTATTGCTGAAAATGTCATGTTTTAGGGTTTAAATTTTAAATCTTTTCTCCATTCTTTTTATGTGTGTATAAGTGAATGAGGGAGGATGAGAAATATTATTAGAGCTGTGGAACACGTGGGTTTGAGCTATCGGAGGAACTGGATTTAGGTGCTTATAGCAGACTGTAAAGTGTGTTTGTAGAGGAAGATATGCCAAAGAGGTCAACTGTCAGTGTTGCAGTATGTTCTCAGAAAAATTGTAAAAATGTCTTGGCTCAGCATGGTGGGACCCAATACACATTGGCCTGGTGAATGTCCAGCTGGAGAAACTCTACCAGGACTGTGCAGCAGAGAGCAAGCTAGAAGCAGACAAATTTGCTTCTTTTCTACATAGTTTTTATTCTATTTTCTTCCGGACTTTTTTCTCTCATTAGTCACTGAGGCCATAACAGCAGCTATTTACCAGCTATTTGGACAAAACTTTATTATTTAAGTTATCTTAAAATATCTGATGTTTACATATCCTTGGGCTAGTGTATCTCCTTAAAACCTCTTTGGTAAGATCCACATAAATTTATGTGTCTGAAAATTTGATATCTTGCTCAAATCTAACTTCTTTTTACAGTTAATAAAGAGAGACTGGCTCTTTCAGACAGTTGTTTATCCTGAGCATTATATGTGCCTATCTCAGGGTGGCAAGAGCCTCTTTCTTGGGAAACTCGTCTCTTGGCAGTACCTGTTTCTCAGCAGTGATCAGAGCCCAGACAACTACCTTTAACCAGAAGCTAACTTTTGGTGAACAAAGCTGGGGAGAGAGATACTTTCCCAGCATTCCCCCAGATGTAAACAGAGATCAGTCCTTTTGCTAAAGCCCAAACGTCATGGATTGCTCTATATCCATACTGCTGAGGGTTGGAAACCTCTTTTACAGTCTTGGAGACAGCTATTTTGAATGACCCCAAAGAAAGGTCGTGAGCTAACTAAAAGCACTGTGAACAATTAGGTGTCCAGTGCTCAGATATACTCCTTGGTTTTATTCTGCAGTCTGGAGAGGCCCACTCGTCTCTGTGAATATGTGGTACTAATAAGTTAAATAAAAGGAAGATATAGTAGGGTTGGGACAGCACTCACTTCAGCTTCTTTACGTATCAGGACCATGAGATGAAATAAGTCTAGGGGCACAGGAGGGAATGCAACAGGAACTGACTTATACCACCGTACCAGTGTCTTTTAAGCTTGTCTTATTGCATGAGCTGCCATGAAGATAAAGATTAGACATGGACTAGAGTAATGGGGTAGCGTTTGTTTTGAGAAAGTTATCTTCTTGAGAAAGACACCAGTCACAGCTTTCATGTGTCAAGGATATAATGGTTCCATTTGGAAAATCAAAGCCAAAATATAGTTTTAGTTACAGATCATAGAATGCAGTATGAGGAAACCCCAATTTTTTAGCTATTTTCCCTGGAGCGTTAAGGATTGAATTTAATGATCCATATCTGAAGGACATGCTTGAGGCTGACAAGGTCAGAACTAATTTTACATGTGGTACACAGATTTGAAATGACTCTCCTGAACCATGGAATGAATGATCTATTCAACTTCCCTCAGTAGCAAGGTTCAATGAGTAGTAGCAGATTTTCCTGCTGTTTCAGGTATAATTACAGAATCACACAGGTGGTATTCAGTCTTTCTCTAATTTAATAAAACAAAAATTCTTCACATTGCCCCAAAGTTGAATGTTTTCTTTCATTATAAATCTTGTTGGAACAAAACAAAACCAAAAAGCAAAACAAAACATTTTCCTGGTTTATGGAGAAAGTATTAGATTTTGTGTTGTTTTGCCTAAGGTTACATTTTTATGCAGATGAAAAAAGTTTAATACTTTACCAGGACAAACTCGTTGTGTCTGTGGTAGGCTATAAACATGCATATGAACATGTGGTCCTTTCTCAGGATTTGCCCATGTACCACTTTAAAAGGGCTCTAAATTCCTCTCTTTTGTTCCTGAATGCATGTTAGTTACCTCACATACTTGTCCTTTGAGGCCTCAAAGCCACACCAGGGATGTCAAGATTTTTAGAAAAATGATCACACTCCATTTCCTATTTTCTTCTTGTAACACAGAAATGATCTTCCAAATTTTAACCTGTCCCAGTACATTTGCAAATAGTAGAATTGACCATAAAACTGTACATCAACGATGCATATTTTCTGCTTGCAAAATGTGGGTAGGAAATATTTGAGAACTTTTTTGTTTATTGGACAAAAAGTTTAATTTTTCTGGTTAGATTCAGTGCGTAAGGCAAGTTTAAGAAGAGTAACTTATTTTTCTAAATCAGTCATTTGTTGTGAAATAGAAAAAGATATAATTTCTCATTTCAACTGGAAATATATTGGTCTTTTTCCCTGAGGCAAGAGTGGTTTTGTACAGACAGTAATTTTTCTCAATGAAAGCATTTTAGAATGTATACTTTTTTTTAACATTATATATTGTTTATTTAATTCCTTTCAGTTCTTTAGTATAACTGCTATATAAATTCTGTCTGCATAATCTGCCTGTAAACACACATAGGTCTTTTTATGTTTGAATTTATTCTGTCCTCAGTTTTAGTTGCATTTATGTTTTACCTTCAAATCTTTGAGTAGTTTTCGGAAGTATAAGTCATAGTTTGCCCCTGACATTTACTCTGGCCATGTCTGCAGGACACAGTGAAGTTTCTAGGCAATTGATGACGAACTGGCATACATCCTCAGTTTTGCACAATGTCATGTAGAAATGTAAGCTCAGATCCTGAAAGGTATATATCAGTGTTAATGCAGTTTTGTAGTTGAACTAATAATCATATCTCTCAACAGCACTAATTAATGTAGGTTCAATATTATGCTGATGCAGTTATATTGTTTTCCGGTACCCAAATCAGATGAATGGGTGTTAATTTGTAGATTTTCAAACCACATTCCATTGCTCTTAGTCAAATTCTACTAAATTGCAATATATGATGATCTTACAACAGAAAGGCAGAGCTGCTACTAAACAAATCACTTCATATTTCTAGAATTGATTAGCTCTAAGGCTTTGGGCAAGCCAACCTGCAACCTGGAATCCAGTGGTAAAACCCTGAACTAGTCATAGGCCACTGAACAACGAGGTAGGCAAAGGTGGATACTTTGGTAAATAACTGTTTTCTTAAGCTACATTTTATGAAGCTTCTCCAAGAAACAACTGAAAATGAAGATAAAAAATAAAAGACTGAAATAAAAACTGAAGATATGGTGTGGCTTTTTTTCCCACATGTAGGGAGTTGCTGTATAGAGCTGCAGCCAATGAATCTTTTTTAAAAGATCTGATAATGATTTGCAAAGCACAACTGAGGAAAAGAAACAACCAAATTAATTCCAAATTGCTTTCTGCTGCCTCATTTATAGAGATAATTAAGGATTCCTCTATAATACAGAGTAGATCGAAGGCTGTTCAAACTTGCACTGGGTAGTTAGTGTTCCTCAGAGGCTATTTTGCCTGCTAATAACTTCCAGAGTAGAGTGTGTGGCGGTCACCTCTCTGATGCCTCCTGTGACCAGGGATGTGTATAGCAAGGCAATATGTCACTACAAACTATCTGTTAAGTTCTTCATAAGGAAAGAAGCAGCTGTTTGCAAAACATAGCTTTTGGCCAAAATGTTTAACATTAAGTTGGCCTATGAATATCTTCCCTTTCAGAAGGAACACTTGGCTGCCTATTTAAGGCAATTTTGATGGATATTGTGTTGCTAGAGTAGTGCAAACAGGGCTTTAGCCTAGGGTATATAAATGTAGTAACCGCACATAACTGAAAAAGATAGCTCTTCCTTCCTCTGTGTAATGAAAAGTTGAAGGTCTGCCAAAAAAAGTTGAATTGCCAGAAATGCTGTCAATGTGAAGGCATCTTTCCGCCTGTAAATCAACTACACATTTAACTTGCTTCCTTTCATAATCTATTAAAATGGTTTTGGCACAGTTGTTCTCTGTGCAATGTTTATTGCATAATTTCATTTCATTTCTGGTCAGCAGTTGTTATTATTAAGTCTCAAATGCTATTGAAGGAGAGTGTGCATCTTATTCTGTGATTGACAAAAATGATCTAAAGTAAATATAAGTATGCTCTTAAAGTTAAATTGAGACATTTGGACATAGCTGGAACAAGGCTGTTTTCACATAAAATTAACTACTTAATGATCTTTCTTAATGATCTGTTGATAGTAAGGGTATGCATGGAATTCACTCATCATTATTTCAAATTATATGGACCTGTTGTTCATCAGAAAATGCTGGCTTTTAGTCTAAAAACACTGAAACATCACTACTGAATTCATAGAAGGTGTGAGAAGCAATCAAAATCATTAAGACCTCTGTTTCTAGGCTAAAGACAACCTATATGAATAGAGTGGAAGTTATAAAACATTGTAGCACTGTTAAATACTGCATTTGGAAGGAAGAAACTGTTTGTAAAACCCATAAAATGTTTTTGGCAATATGCACCTTACATGAAGCTAATGAGCCAGCCAAAAAACACTAAACTATTAAGAGTCTGGTTTACTTTTCCATATATTTTAAAGGGCATTGTAAACAAGAATTGCCCCTTCCTCCACACCTTCCTCCACACCTTTACCAATAAAGAAGTTAAAGAATACTATTTAGAAGAAAAATGGCTTGATACATTTTGAGTAATGCTTACAAAACACTACACACAATAATCCCCCCAAAACGGGTATTCACAAAATGGAAGGAAATGAAAGTTGCTGTGTGCTGGTGGCCCTGCATGATTGCTGAGTCCAGCTGCACTCAAACTTGAACAGATGAAGAAATTAAAAGTTGAATTTACCCCTCTGAAAATAAAGAAATTAACCTACTGGCTATCATTACAATTCAGTATTTGCCCTGTTTTGGGGAGTTACCGATGGCCACTGTGCCTGGTACAGGAAATCATGAAATCACAAATTTATGGAATTGCTGAGGTTGGAAGGGACCTCTGGAGAACATCTATCTAATGCCCCTGCTTATAGCAGGGTCAGCTAGAGCAGGTTGCTGTGTCCAGTTAGGTTTTAAATATCTCCAAGGATGGTTACTCCACAACCTCACTGGGAAACCTGTGCCAGTGTTCAACCCCATCAAAGTAGAAATTTTTATTTTATATTTACATGGAATCTCTTGTACTGCAGTTTGTGCCCACTGCCTTTTCAGATCACTAGGTATCCCTGAGTGAGTGTGGCTCTGTCTTTACTCACTCCTACCAGATGTTTATACACAGTGCTGAGATTTCCCCCCGAGCCTTCTCTTTTCCACGCTGAACAGCCCCAACTCTCTCAGCCTCTTTCATATGACAGATAGTCCAGGCCCTTCGTCACCGTTGTGGCCCTTCTTTGGACTCTCTCCAGTATGTCTATGTCTTCTCTATTGAGGACCCCAGAACTGAACACAGCCCTGTTGTGTTGTGGACTTACCAGTGCTGAGTAGACGGGAAGGATCACCTCCCTCAACCTGCTGGAATCACTCCTCCTAACACTGTCCGAAAGGCTCTTGGCTTTCCATGTCACAAAGGCACACTGAGGGCTCACATCAGCTTGGTGTCCACCAGGACCCCCAGGACATCTACAAAGCTGCTTTCCAGCCTATGCTAGTGCATGGGGTTGTTCCTCCCCAGGTGCAGTACTTTGCATTTCCCCTCTTTAAAATCTGCCATAATTAGCAAATATGAAAAATGATTCATATGTTTGAGTTCCATTCACTGGTCTAATTACAGGTGTCTTGAATGTTGGTGGAGGAATTGGAGTAAATTAACAGTTTTTCACTGCTAAGGGATGTTATAAGTGTCCACTGCCTCCAGCAGCTCTGGCCTGGGACTCCTTTCTCTCTGGCTGCTGGAGCCCACTTTGGAGACGTGGGGCTTCTGCCCAGGCTGAGGGACGCAGCTGCTGCTTTCCCATTTGCAGGTTCAATCAGTAGAGAAACTGAACAGCATCCCAGAGATATGGCCACCCCGCTTGCACAGATGGCCACATACAGGACTCACATCAGACACAAACCCAGACAGCCACGTCCCCTCCTCCTCCTGGGCTGGCAGAGGCAGAGGGTCACTAGTGCAACACACACATCACACTATCCAGATTCACACGTGCACACACATTCACAGATTCCCCAACACCAGCATCAGGCCCTTCTGCCTGACTGGTACTCACTGTCTGGTCCAGCTTGGACCAGTGAATACGCACGCACCGTCGTCCCACCCTGTCCCCCCCACTTCAAGTTTGGGGAAGATACAGACACTTGTGTCTGGCATCAGGCACGTGGGCTGTGACCTGCAGTCCTGCTCCAGCTGCAGGCACTGAACCCCTCACTCACCTCACTCACCTCAGTTCCTCTAGTAGCTGGTTTTGGGAACACACGCCACTCACACCCCAGTTGCTGGAAGTTAAAGATTACGACTTCCTCCGGTAGCTGATGCTGAGACCCCACATGCTTCAGCAGCTGACACCACAGGCCAGGGGCACCCACACCCTGAGTCTGATTCCAGAAGCTGGCGCCCAGTCCACTCATGCTGGTCCCCCCAGTAGCTGGCACCGAGTCCCTGCAGCACACACACACGGGACAGAGAGTGAGATTATGCAGAGATAGTGTGCTGGTTTTGGCTGAGATAGAATTAATTTTCTTCATAGTAGCTAACATGAAGCTACGGTTTGGATTTGTGCTGAAAACAGTGTTGATAACACAGGCATCTTTTCATTATCGCTGAGCAGTGCTTACATAGAGTCAAAGCCTTTTCTGCCTCTCATACCATGCCACCAGTGAGGGAGCTGGGGGTATGTAAGAAGTTGGGAGGGGAAACAGCTGGGACAGCTGACCTGAACTGACCAAAGGGATGTTCCATACCATATGATGTCATGCTCAGCAATACATCTGGGGCAAGAAGAAAGGGAAGGGGGACATTTGGAGTTATGGCGTTTTGTCTTCCCAGGTGACTGTTAAGTGTGATGGAGCCCTGCTTTCCTGGAGATGGCTGAACACCTGCCTGCCACAGGGAAGTAGTGAATGAATTTCTTATATTGATTTTCTTGCATGTGTAGCTTTTGCTTTACCTATTAAACTGTCTTTATCTCAACCCACGAGTTTTCTCACTTTTACTCTTCTGATTTTCTCCCCCATCCCACTGCGGGGGGAGTGAGTGAGCAGCTGTGTAGTGCTTAATTGCCAGCTGGGGTTAAACCACAACAGCTAGTTAAGAAAAGATTTAATAAGAAGACAGGTCAGACTGCAGTGATCAGTTGCAGCACTCAGTCAGGCAAGTGTAGTGACCGGCCTCATTTTACACATCTGGTCCCTTTTCTGTCTATTCCTCCTTCGTTCCTTCTTTCTCCCTCTTCCCCTAAACAATCCTTCATAAACTTTGCACTGTCCCACAGCCTCCCCCTCAAATATCCCAAACCCTTTTGTTCTCCTTGCTTCTCCTTGTTACCAATCACAAAGTTCAGACTGACCCTCTCCAAAGCTGTGCCTGCAGTTTCCTGAGGGCTCACCTGTTACTATCTGGAGACTTTTGGTCTTTGCCATTGTTGCCCTTATCCCCTTTCACCAGGTTTTGTGTCTCTTGTTTATATACATAGTCATTTATATATATAGTCTTGTATTATATACCCCTTTACTAATTACCCTGCTTGCACTGAAAAGTTCATCCATTGGATAACCTTAATGAATCAGATGGTCTTACCTTCCACATACCATTACAGTCACAGTAATATTAGAGGTATGTATATCCTTCAAAAGGTCAAGTATTCCTTGCTTAGCTCTGAAGCCACTGAGCTGTATCAAAGGTGATAACTCCTGGTCATCCCATTCTATCCCATTGCTGTTGGTTATCTGATGATAATAAGATAATAATCAAATGCCAGAACTCATAAACCCTTACAGGTGTGGAATAGTTTGCAGGGAACAAGCTAGTGTTTGAGAAGAGGCTACATCTGTTTAACTCCTCTTTGGCATCTGGCATATACTGAAGTTTTCTTTTAGCAAAAAGCAGATGCTAAACTTGTTTCATCCATTCCTGTACTCTGTTCCCATAAGGGTGAATGCTAGCCCATGTTGGGTGACAAGTACATTCATTTCATGTATTCTAATTCACAAAGAAGTTCGTGTTACTTCATCACTGTGTAAACAAGATTCTTGGCTTTTAAGTTTCTCAGGTTTGCATGCTGACTTTGCAGTATTCACAGCCTAGTTCTTTGTTCCTCTACCCATTATTCTGTAGCCATTAATATCTCAATTATACTGAATTGATATAACTTCTACCACTGTTCCTGCACCGTCTCCCTACCTATTTTCTGAATGTCATGGTAATCTAATGCCTGGTAATTTTGCAAGTTACGTTATACTTCTTATTACAGAGCGATAGAAACATAGGAGTTGGAGGAAGCCTAAAACTCTTCTGAATTTAGTTAGTCAGACCTGTGTCTCTGCTCACCCTGATTGTTCTAACTCAAACTCCCACTTCACACTATTGCTTCCATGCTTTGTAAATCAAGCCACCTTCTTCTTTCTGAATATAAAGCCTTTAAATCTTGAGTGTCCGTATAAAAGAAGGGCAACAGTGGAACTAGGGATAGGAAAGGAACAGAGAGAGGACATGTGAATTCCTCATTTCCAAATGTACTTTCTAAAGTAAGTGTGCATAGGGAGAGAACACCAGCCAGCTTTCTGCACTATAAGATGTTCAGAAAGATAATCACAGAATCACTAGGTTGGAAAGGACCTTCAAGATCATCAAGTCCAACCATTAGTCCAGCGCCACCATGTCCCCTGAACCATATCCTGAAGCGCCACATCCACACGTTTTTTGAACACTTCCAGAGACGGCGACTCCACCACCTCCCTGGGCAGCCTGTTCCAATGCCTGACCACCCTCTCAGTGAAGAAATTTTTCCTAATATCCAATCTAAACCTCCCCTGGCGCAACTTGGGGCCATTTCCTCTTGTCCTGTCACTAGTTACTTGGGAGAAGAGACCAACACCCTCGTCGCCACAACCCCCTTTCAGGTAGTTGTAGAGAGCGATAAGGTCTCCTCACAGCCTCCTCTTCTCCAGGCTGAACAACCCCAGTTCCCTCAGCCGCTCCTCATAAGACTTGTGCTCCAGACCCCTCACCAGCTTCGTTGCCCTTCTCTGGACATGCTCCAGCACCTCAACATCCTTCTTGTAGTGAGGGGCCCAAAACTGAACACAGTATTCAAGGTGCGGCCTCACCAGTGCCGAGTACAGGGGCACGATCACTTCCCTACTCCTGCTGGCCACACTATTCCTGATACAGGCCAGGACGCTGTTGGCCTTCTTGGCCACCTGGGCACACTGCCAGCTCATATTCAGCCGGCTGTCAACCAGCACCCCCAGGTCCTTTTCTTCTGGGTATCTCTCCAGCCACTCCTCCCCAAACCTGTAGCGTTGCATGGGGTTGTTATGGCCGAAGTGCAGGACCCGGCACTTGGCCTTATTAAACCTCATACAGTTGGCCTCTGCCCATCGATCCAGCCTGTCCAGATCCCTCTGCAAGGGAGAAACAGTTAAGAAACAGTTAATTTTCTCAGTCAATATGTTCTTAGCCATTAAAACATGACTATGCTTTACTTAAAAGACTTACAGTTTGTTAAGATATTTCACAGAGAGAAGTTAATTTTCAGAAGTTACAATGAGCATTTACTAAAATTTCCTCAGAAGAAGTCCCCACCATGCCTATGAAACATCATTGCACTTGAAAGCAGAAAAAAACCCTTTTGCCCTGTGAAATAGATTTAGTAATTGGAACATTAAATAATCCTATATTAGGATAAAAAAATTAAAATTACTTCTGGTGAGAAAAGGGACAAATCATTTTGGAAAACAAAAATTGAATTTTTTCATGTTGGATGCCAATGGACTGGGATAGCCAAAGTGCTTGGGAAGATCTTGTGCACAGGAAACCAAATTCATTGTTACTCAGAGTTGGATTGAAATTTTGAGCAAACATTATGATTTCCTGCAGAATACTATGGCTTTGAAAAATCTTCAGTTTCCTGCATGAAACATTTTATTGGGATATTTCCATTCCAGTCTGTGCAGAGATCTGATGGTTATCTACATCACAGAGATTCTAAACTGCATTTATGATTAAGAGATTACAACATATCTTTTTTTACAACGATTTAGAAGAGTTTTGTAATTGGAGATGGTTAAAGAGCAAATAAATAGTTAACATTAAAACAAAAACTACTGATCTTTTCATGTGCCAGTTTATCAAAGCATCAGCAATGTTTATAATTCTCCATCTTAAAATCAGTTTTATATGGATTTATCAAAGCAATGCAGCATCTAGACAGAACATTGGCTCTGGCACTCAAACTGTGCCTGTATCTCAGTATCTCTTAGTATACACTACCTCAGGGTGGCTTTCATTTACAGAAGACAGAAACCTCATTTCCTTTGTATGTATATGGATATCAGGGGGGAAAAAATCATGATTCGCAAGAGCACACAGCAGGAGACAAATAAAAATCTGTCTACAGGGTCTCCGCGGCAGAAGACACACAGGAGCATAATGGGGCATGACTACGAGGTCAAGGGGCAGAATGTGCCTGTTTATACAGGTACTTCCATCTGGTTGCCCTGATCAAGTCCGTGGCAATGGCTTCTGCATGTACCCCTCTGTTCAAGTCAGAGAGAAGGAGCTGAGCAGGGAAGAAGCTGCTCATTAACACAGCTTTAGCAGAACATGTACACACCCATGAGAAGAGAGAATAACAAACAGGCATTTTCGATATAGGAAAGACGATTCATGCCTTTTAAGACAAATATTTTCTGTTTGAAGACAACATAGTAGAACTTCATACAAGATCTTTTCTTCATTTGATTAAAGTAAATTCAAATCACTCTTAAGAGCATAAAATCCCCAATGGCAACAAAACCTACATTTTTATTTTAGTCAGTCCTGACCCACTGATGACTGTTTTCCAAGCTCTGACATTTGGGGACTAAGACGATTTTAGCCAAAGAACATGTTGCAGTGCAAAAATTGATGTTAATATACTCACAGTCAAACAGCAAGTATACTTAAGGCTTATTGTTTTCCAGATACACAGTTTTACTTGGCTGCAAGCTCAGCTTGTCCCTGCTGTGAGTGACTTCAAAAGCAAAAACACTGTGCCCGTAGCTGAACCTACAATCCAAGTTGCCACTTTTGGCTCACACAGGGACATTTAGCATCCTCGGAGTCTCATTCTAAATTAACTGACATTAATAAAGGAATAAAACCAGATTATAAAGGGAAATATTAATGACTGTTTCCTTTTGTAACTGTGGCTAGATGTCTCCCTGGAGTCTGATTTGACTAACATGTGCTGACTGAAAATGGCTCTGAGCTGAAACAGTTTTAGAAAATAGTTTTCAAATTCAACCTGCCTATTTCAGGAGTGATCAAATCCAAAGATTTGGTTTAGCCCACTAGAGATACACAAGTACCATAATTCTTTCCTACAAAACTGATTTCCGACCAGCTTCTTTGTTTGTTCTGGTCTATGGAATCATGCCTTGTGTCATATCATTACACTGTGGGTGCCATCAGAAATTTGATGCTTAAAATTAATAGGAATTAAATTTGCCATACAGACATGAGAATTCATATATGCTGTAAAGTGTGGTATGTGGAAGAATATTTCTTTGTTTACTTACTTACTTATAGGTGGGCAAATAGATCATATTAGAAAACTTACTGCAAGAGTTGGATTTATACAAACTCATAACAGAATCAAATAATGAATCATGAATGCCTAATCCAAGTAAGTTCAAAGCTTGAATGACCATTAGGAACTGGTCTCATAACTTATGGGCCCAAAATTTGTTTGTAGAAAGCATATGTTAAATTATTTTATACAACAAAGCCATTGAAGAAAATTATAAGAGAATTGTGAAATGTCCAGGAAGAAAAAAAAATGGTAATATTTGTTAATAAAGTTATTAACTGTGATTGGTTTGCTGAAATTGTGTTTTTCTAGAGATGTCTGAATCAAACACAAAAGGCACAGGTTACAATTCCTTTAATGGTTTAAGTAATGCACAGTGATGTTTTTAAACTCAATTCCTTGGAATCAAACACAACACATCAATCTATTACAATGCTTACCAGTTTATTGAAAACCACTCTACCCTTCTGAGGCCTTCAAAAATATTTGCTCTTGAGGAATTTTGATGCATTAATACTTTAGAAAAGGTGAGACATCTGCTCCACAAATTATCTCTAAGTGAAGGCTGAAAGTCACAGTGCATTCAGCAAGACATCAGAAATTTATGTAATGATTTAACACACTTGCATCCTACCTTGATACAATTATGATAGAAAAAGCTTCCCTGCTGACATTAACAGATGTTACTGGAGACAGTTTTCTTGAAGACAGACCAGAGGCAATTAACAAGGAGTAAAGTACCATCTACCACAGGCGAAGATTTAGTCTGCCAATCAAAGACTGAAAAAGGACATTGCTGTAAAAAAAATTCATTTAAAAGCCTTCATTTTCTCAGTTTGCTGAATTTTTTTTTCATCCTGTTCATATCCATCTTATGTCTTTAACTAAAAAAAAGTCCTTTTTATATTCTTTCTGTAGAACACCGGCCTAGAAATTCAGTGATGTAGTCTACATATTTCTCTGTGTATTCGGATACATATCATAGTTTTCATCCTGAAGTTTTTCTAGTGAGATAAACTAGAATATCTCTTGTAAGCACTTTGGAAACTGTTGGTTAAGACATTTAAAATCTGAATCTATTTATTCTATGAATTTTTATTTACCTCTAATGTTGCTTTCAGGAACAAAACAAAGAAACACCACCCTCCCCCCCCCCAATAACCTATCAGCTTATTTAGCAGTAGTAGCAGGGATGGACTGCACACAAAACTGCACACACTGCAAAATAAGAAATGAGGCTACAATAACTCATTTGACATTCTTTGATCAATGACTGGAACTAATGGATTCGGTGTTGGAATTACTCAGCAACGATTCCCTCTTATAAGGTTTCAAGGTATAGCAAAGGAACATTGACCTTGCCTTGAAATTAATTGTAGACACTGGAGCAGAAATGTGTAAGTAAACATATCTTTTACTCAGGGAACTGGAAAGACACTGGTGTGAGGTCTGAGGACATTGCAAGCAACATTCTTGTAGTTTTCAAAGGCTTCCAAAATTTCTTTTGATTGTATATGTGAATGTGGTACTTTTTTGAAAGTGTCAAGCTGAAATTCTTGGTTTGCTATTCACAAAGACGAGACTTAGAGTTGTACAAGAACATACTTGCTTCATCCTATGTCTAAAAGAGGCTGTCTATTTATTGGCAAAATTAGATGTTTGGGAAAATGTTTTCTATAACGGTTTAAACCAAGATGCCATTTAGTCAGACAATATGACTCAAACATATTTGACAATATGACAATATGACTCTTGTAACAATCATGCTAATAAAAAAAAAAGGGCTGATATTTTTAACAAACTCATTTTTCCAGGGGCAGGAAAGGTTTTTAGAGAATGAGCTCTGCATTCTTTCTTTGTTGGATATTGGACAAGGACTGAATTTATAAGAGCAGTTGACAAGGAGTAGGATTTTGTCAGCCATTTCTCTAGGGCATTGAGAAAGACTTACCAGAGGGTTTGGGTTTTTTGGGTTTGTTTGTTTTTTTCTTTTTAGATTTTGTATTGTGGTTGTGTTTTTTTAATTTATTTATATTCCTTCTAATTTTCAATGTATCAAACCAACATTTCCTTCTGCTTATTCTTGACCACCTCTTAAACACCCTTTTCCTCTTCCTAGAGACTGGATAATTACAGAAGTCAGTAATTGTTTTTTTAATGACTAGCAAGCCCAGGAGGGATTGATGAAGACAAAGGTAAACATATATATCTGATCTGTGGAAAGATGTAGAAGTCTTTAGTCAATGGAGAAAAATATTTTAGGAAGTAATTGATCTAATCTTAAAATATACAACTATTGGTCAGATGAATCATGCAATAGAGTGCATCTTTTTCTCCACTACTTGTAAATAGAACATAGAATGAAGAGCTCAGGTATATGTTTTTAGAGTGAAGAGTTCTAAGCTAGGTAAGAGTCCCAGCCTTCATATCTCATTCCTTAGTTGATAAACTTACATTACAAATATGGTTAAATAAAAGCTGTAGGATAGATTATAACACAGTTAAAATACATTGTTGTGGTATTGATGTTTTCATATTGTCCTGGTTTCAGCCAGGATAGAGCTGGTTTTCTTCACAGAAGCCAGTGTGAGGCTATGTTTTGGATTTGGGATGAGAAACTGTTGATAATGTGCTGATGTTTTGTGTTGTTGCTGAGCAGTCAAGGACAGTCCATCTTCTCGTGCTGGCCTGCTAGCAAGGAGGCTGGGGGTGCATGGGGGGTTGGGAGGGGACACAGCCGGGACAGCTGACCCAGACTGGCCAAAGAGATATTCCCTACCATACGACATCATGCCCAGTACATAAACTGGAGTTGGCCGGGGGGCGGAAATCGCTGCTCGGGGACGGGCTGTCGATCACGGGGTGGTGAGCAATTGCTGTATTGGGCATCACTTGTTCTTGTACATTCCTTTGTTGGTATTATCATTGTTGTTTCCTTCTCTCTTTCTGCCCTATTAAACTGTGTTTATCTCAACCCACAAGGTTTTTTTTCCTAATTCTCTCCCCTGCCCCACTGCGGGAGGGGGAGTGAGTGAGCAGCTGCATGGTGCTTAATTGCCGGCTGGGGCTAAACCACGACACATATAAACTATATTATAATTATTTAAAAGATCAAAAATCAAGTAGCAAAGAATGAAGACAAATTAAAACTAACTAAGGACAGGATCCAGTTGCCTAAACATAAATGCCCAGTGCCATTTAAGATGTCTTGGGATAAAAATTAACAATCAACTTTTATGTTTCCTGACAACTGAATTAAGGCAAATGAATTTCAGTCTGGATGCTTATGTTTAGACAACAGGGTCCTGCTCTACAGAGGGGATTCAGCTTGCAAATTAGACACTTATATTTCATTATGTCTCAGCTCTCGTTATAATCAATGGGGATCTAGTCAACAGAGCATTAAATAATATAGCCAATGTAGTCTAGACAACAGTACACCTTTATGAAATGGAAATTTAAATTCAGCAAGCTCAATAGCTCTCTATTCTCTATTCTTCATTGAATTTACTCACCAGGTCTACTGATTATGATTATCCCGGTTGAGAAATTTGAACATTTCCTGTGTCATATCAGTCTGCCTCCTTTGAATGCCTTGGGTAACATGGATCATCTCAACTGTCATTAAAGACCCATATCACAATATCTGAATCAAGCTTATAAATTTAGATTACTTAATCTGTGAGCTGAATCCCATCCTAAGGTGTTACTGATACCCAAATGGGCAAAGATATGAAATTTTTAATTCCAACTGAACAAAAAAAAATCTGAAATTACTGAATCAACATGTTATGCCAAATTATACTTTTTAACTTGTCCAAGAAGGAGTGATCCATGAATCTAGAGATCTTTTAAAATCTTTTGTTAAGAAGTGGAAATTTTTTTTCATATATCATTGACATCTCATCCTGAGTGTATTTTGGTAATCAGTAGACATATTCCTAATGAATGTAATGAAAAAGACATTTTAAAAAGAAGAAATCTTCTGCTTTTTTTTTTCCTGTATTTTTTGTATGTTTCTAGCTAATATTAAAAAGAAATCCTCACTAAGTCTAGGTTTGTTTGTTTTTCTTCTCTTTAAATCCACCAAGAAAAAATATAGTTACTGATATCAGTGACAGTTTGACTTTGTACCTGAATATTAAGCAAAGGTCATATATGTTACAGAAGAACATTAATGGCAAAAAAAAAAAAAGAATAGGGATTAGAAGCTACAGTATCAGTACCTAAAATGACATATGGAATTGTAAAGGAGCAGTTTGGTTAGTCAGGTTGGACGGTCTCTGAGCAACCTGATCTAGCTGTAGATATTCCTGCTTATAGCAGGTTGCAAGGGGTTTGGACTAGATGACCTTAAAAGGTCCCTTCCAACCCAAAGATTCTATGATTCTATGATTAAGTACATGTATATACAAATTAAGTAGAACTTGATTTTTGCAGTGCAACAGTACGTGGCTATGCAGACAGTAACCTAAGTGGCAAGTTATTTGAGGCATATGAATAATTACTGAGTTTAGCAAAGAAAGACCTTTTTTTTTTTCCGTATAATTTCTATATTTTTTATGATTTTGTATATATATTGCAATCAAGGTGTAAACCATATATGTGTTCATGTGCTTTGATGGCTACAGTAAAGCTGTCACTGTTCACATGAAATGAAATTAATGCTATTGCTCATATGACTTATTTTCTCTCTAAATGTTAAGCATTTACTACTGTACATATGTTGCATGCTTGAAAGAGGATACAGTACAGGAGTAACAAACTTACTATGTTTGAATGAAAATGACTGTGTTTGGATATTACTTGGTCTTGAGAAATAATCATGTTCCTTTAGGATAATGACCAATAAAAATGGCCAAGTCTTTTATTCATTATGTTACTTTTTTTTTCTGAAATGTTTGTCTTTCTCTCAAGATGAACACAAATTGGCTTAATGACAAAGGCTAGCTCCAAAAGTGTTGAGTTCTCATTTAGATTCCATTTTTTAATTGCTGAAGAAAAACAAGATACTGCATAATGAAGGCAATCCTTTTATTTTCTTCAGCTTGACTGCATTGCCATTCATCCTGAACATCTCAATTTCAATGTAAGTCATGGAAAAAGTGTACAGTATTGGCATGAAAGTCTACATTTGTAGGGAAGTAAAAGCTCAAAATGGAAATGTAGAATATGCAGCCTTATTTATAGACTTTCAAATGGCTTTGAAAGAACAGGGCTTCTACACTGACCGAAAAGTCGACAGAAGTCTTTAGTAATTTAATATGTGGCTAGTTCAAAATAGAAGACACAATGCTTAGTGTTTGCACAGTTACTTACAAAGCTCTTATAACACAGCTATACTCTTTCAGTCTTAAGGGACTTGAATCTGAAGGTTGTTCTTTACTGGTTTTTGGATCACTATAATTGTGCTGCCTCCATGGAATCGGTCCTAAATGCATACCGATATTCTGATTCTAGCTTTTTGGTTTATATTTGTCAGTATCTTTGTACATCAGCTAATATCACATCAAGCTTTTAAAGCATATAATCAGATCTCTATAATCTAAATATTAATTCATTTTATAAATACAGAAAGAGTTTTCTTTACTAAGAGACTCTTAATGACTTGTTTAATCACTGGTGACCATTTATAAGGACTGAAGAACCACCAAAGTTATTTTTATTTCTTAGAATTTGTTATTCCACTTCCTCAGTGTAACAGCCTTCATCAGATCTTCTCTATATCCTGCTTGTCATTTTCTTAAATTAGAAAAAGTGAATAGACAATGATACAGGATGGGGAGGACATAGCATGAAGAGACGTGAAACATAAGAAGTGGAAACCTTTCCGAAAAGACCGTAAAGTTGCCGACAAGCAGAATATGAAATGTGGATTAAATGGGCCAGCCTCCTTGTTCTCTAATGATCTGTGAAAGAAATAAATGTTTAGCAAAGTCAGGAGTTATAAAGATCTTCACCCTTGTCTGCTCTCCAAATGGACACTTATTGATTCTCCCTAGACCTTTTTGTTTAATGTTCCAATTACTTCCCTTTGCAGCTGCATAAGAAAGAAATAAGCTATTTCTACACTGCTAAATGTATCCACCCTAGGGAATGATCCCTGACTCCAAAGCGGTACAGACTGCATATACCTACTCTGTTTAAGACTAGATCTCTACAGAGCAGATATGCCATGGCCACACAACATAGCACTTGGTGCAGCAGCCACTTTGGGGTGCCCCAAGGCACTAAAATATGAACTTTTTTTTTGGCGAGGGAAGGGGGCAAGGAGGATGAGGAGAGGAGGGGGTGTTGATTTTAGTTTAAACTGTCTGATATAATGTGAGAGCTTTGCTGGAACTTAAGAGACGTATACCATAGAATGAAAATGAGAGTAGATGTTGCATGCTCAGGGATATTCCATTTGAATGTCTGGAGGAGTCTGAGAGTGAAACACATGCAGAAGAGCCTGTCAGGACAGAACAACGGGAATACACAAACATGGTTTAATCTTGTTCATATTGCCTTTTATGTATAAACTCCTGAAATGAGATGATATAACTTATAGCATATGAAAAGAGATTTACTTTTGCAGTCACACACCTGGAATTTAATAGACATAAAAATTAATCAATAATTAATTGATTAGCATTTATGATTTCAGGTGGCTCAAGCCCTTTGTTGGGACAGGGAGGAGGGAGCTAGATGATTGTTTTATATTGTTTCCATCACTCTTTTCTTGAAGGTTTCTGACCTCTGTTTGTTCCAGGTCAGTAAACTGGTCTTTAGCTGCTTCTTCCATTTGTTTTGTTAGCACATTTAGGTTTTGATAAGAAATTTCTTCCTTTAATTCAGTAGTTTACTTTGTTCAGATGGACTTAATCTGTTCCCATTTTAGGCCACTAAAAGTTCAATGCATATGTTTAAGTAAGTTAGCCAAGGCTCACATTATAGACAGAAATGGACATGCTCAAAGTGCAGATCATCTGACCTAGTTTGATACTCACATGAAGAATTTTGTCTAGATGTGTGTTTTTACTCACATTGATTATAAACAATGTCTTGCTTGGGATTAGGCATTTTAGATCCCTAAAGATGGCACCACAAGATATGTAACCCTTATCTATCTATTTATTTATTTTCCATGTTGTATCTTAAAATCAAGTTGCATATATTCTGCAGAACAGATATATGAATAATACAGCATTTTAAAAGAAAACACAGAAACTTGTTATTTATGTAAGGATTACATTATTTCTTTTTTGCTCTTGCTCCTTTTGGATGGTTTCTGTGGCCTCTTGGTCCTTAGAGACATTCCTTTTTCCTCTCCTTTGATGCTTAAACTATTTTATATAGGTCCAGATACAATCAAGTTGGCTTCCTCCATCTTAATGCTTTGGAGGCAATTTCCTCTTCATTTTAAATTTGTCACTGGGGAAACCTTTTTCTTCCTCTCAGCCAAACAGATGGTTTTATTTTTCATTTTTTATTTTTTCAATGTTTTCACTAAAAGGTCAAGATCATCTTTGGAAAAGCGAAGTTCTGTATTTGCTCCCATCACCTTAAATAAAAGCATGCAAATCTTAAGTGGAAAGTCCTACAGGTTGCTTCAGTTGTTTCTTTTTCTTCTGAAGTGTAACTACACATAGATGACTTTGGCCCTTGTCACTATAATACCTGAAGTTCTTCAAGCCACTAATGAGATTGTCCTCTGAACTTGCATGTGAAACTTCTTGGATAGCCTTGAAAGAGTTGATTTTGGGCTGATTGAGATTAAACCTCATCTTGCAGTTCAGGAAAGAAAGAAAAAGGTAGATTAAATGACTTTGCCCAAATTTCACTGAAAATTTAGTCGTATGAGCCAATAACAATAGTTTAGCAATTTATAGCTAAATTTATAGCACAGTTGTCCAACTACAGTTGCAGTGCAACTTTATTTGCTCCTACAGTTAAATATCTGCTGCTTATGCAAAACTGCATTGTTTTGTATTTGAGATAGGCATGCAGGAATATGCATGTGTACTGATAGTCACATCTCTACAGATGTTCTGTAATTACTGTAGTACAACAGAGAGTTTTAGTATCATAATCCATCTTCTCCTCTGCCAATAAAAGAGCAATATTAGCATCAGAAAATCACTATTAAACCACCTGATCTCTGTTGAACCATCACTAATTCAGCTGGTTCATCACATTGCACTTAATGAAGAAGATGTGTCTTCTCATCACATGTAATCCAGTGATTGTTCCAAGCATGACTAGAGATTCACAGTATTAATAGCCTTTGCTTAAGAGCTTCAGACTTGTGCTGACTGGACAACTGTAGGTCTTCTGGACTATTTTGTTTTCTGTGTATTCCATATCCTACCAAACCATCTCAAACTGAACTACAGTCTTCTGACTGAAGGTTCCTGCATGAGTAGAGTTTGCTTGGGTTTTGACAGTTTCTGATAGTATTTGTGGTCTACCTTTTTTCAGTCCTTCAGGTAAGATGCTATGTCATGTACTCTCTCTGATTTCCACTGGCTTCCACTTTTCAAGATCTTGTTCTGAATATTTTTCTGTTCCTGAAGTTCTTGAAATATCTACCTTGAAAATCTGTTAAGTGTACTATTCTTTAGCATATAGGTCTGACTTGGTAAATATATAAAAGAGCCTTTCTTCTGGATTTGTAACTACATGAGCCAGAACTCGGTACTGGAGATTTGCTCACTGACCTCAGTGCATTGACCTTTTTCAATGCTGTTTCCTCCTCAGTTGTGGCAATTTCCATCTTCATACTCTTATTCCCATTAGTCCCTTGAGTTTACCTCCATGTACTCCATGTAACTACATCATTGTAGTTACTGAAATCTGTGTCAAAGGTTTTTTTTTGTGGTATCTAAATTAACTTTAATCTTTGCCCCTATACTTGCTGAATTACAACACCATTTCCTCTTTCTTTATTCTCTTTTTATTTTTTTGGCTAAAAATCTTTTACTGTTTGTTTTAATTTCCTTTGCAAAGTCCAGCTCAGTTTGGGAGTTGGAAAATCTCAGTTTTCTCCTACATATTCTGACCTTCAAGACATAGCTTTCTATTCAGTCAGTCTGTTCTTGCTGTTCCTCATAGACTCCCAGCTTACCACTGAAAATCCTTTTTTCCACTGATGTGATCAAGGTCAGAAATGGATAAATGGATTTCTAATCTAAATGATATAGCATTAGCCCGCATCTCAACAGCTTCACTGAAACACCTCACAGAAGAGTTTATTCACTCCTTGATTGAGTACTACATGATTCTCAGCATGAAGCGAATAGTTATTTAGGTAAGTCTTGGGTCTTTTCCTCTCAATCATTTTTCTTTTACTTGTAGTGCATGTATTGGTTTTGCATCTGTGATTAAGAATAGCCCTGCCAAGAAGGACTTGGGGGTACTGGTAGATGAAAAGCTAGACATGAGCTGGCAATGTGCACTCGCAACCCAGAAGGCCAACCGTATCCTGGGCTGTTTCAAAGCAGCGTGGCCAACAGGTCGAGGGAGGTGATTCTGCCCCAATGCTCCCCTCTGGTGAGACCCCACCTGGAGTCCTGCGTCCAGCTTTGGAGCTCTCAGCACAGGAAAGACATGAACCTGTTGGAATAGGTCCAGAAGAGGGCCACAAAAATGATCAGAGGACTGGAGCACCTCTCTTATGAGAATAGGCTGAGAGAGTTGGGGTGGTTGAACCTGGAGAAGAGAAGGCTCTGGGGACACCTTATTGCAGCCTTCCAGTACTTAAGAAGATGTTATAAGAAAGCTGGGGACAGACTTTGTAGCAGGGCCTGTAGTGATAGGACAAGGGGCAGTGGTTTTAAACTAAAAGAGGGTAGATTTCAACCAGATCTAAGGAAGAAATTTTTCACAATGAGGGTGGTGAAACACTGGCACAGATCATCCAGTGAGGTGATAGATGCCCCATCCCTGGAAACATTCCAGGTCAGGTTGGATGGGGCTCTGAACAACCTGCTCTAGTTGATGATGTCCCTCCTCATTGCAGGGAGTTGGACTAAATGACCTTTGAAGGTCCCTTCCAACCAAAACCAATTTATGATTTAAAGTAGTTCCAAGCTTCTTTTTCGAACAGGCTTTTAAACTTTACAAATCCACCCAACTTTCACTGATTCCCTTAATTTTTCAAAAATTTGGTTATTAAAATAGAAATTCTTAATAATAGATTTGCTTTTACTTCTCTTTGCACCATAACATTAACATAATCTGCTCATCGTTACCTAATTCAGGATAATTTTTCTTTTCCAGTTGTATTAGGTTCTCACTGCATCTTGGTCATGGATTCTAAGATATAATTGTTTTTCATGGCTCTGTGGTGTAAAAAATGTTTGCATCACATAATTTTTCTTGGAATATGGTCTTCAGTCAATATATGGGACAGCAACAGTATATTAATCTTGATACTATATATAGCTCTGATAGTATTAGTAAGAAATTAATCTATATTCAAATCTGATCCTGGCTGTTTGGAACAAATATTTAACAAACTTCTTTCTAGAACTGCTTAGTACTTTCCTAAAGTGTTTCTACTCTATTTTGTCAAGACTTTCTCTTCCACCCTGTCTTTGTATTATTAATCGAAAAATAAAAACTTTCAGGTCATTCACATATCTAATAAATCCTTAATAAGTTGTTTGGCTGGAGAACCTCTGAGAACTTCTTTGCACATGTTCCTTTGCTTTGTCCCGTCAGCATGATTTTTTGTCCTCTCTGCCTTTGAAAAAGCTACATCCCAAGCCATAGAAAACAAATAATACATACAGAAAATTGACTGGTTCTGCAGGTCCTGCTGCCCTTCCTACTCACATCCTTCTTATGATGAGTAAACCCTTGGAACCCTTGTTCTTCCAGTAACCCACGTGTCCTGGTTTCTTCTGTGATACGTATAAAATTTAAAAACAATTGAACTAGAATCCAGATCATATCTAGTATGTGTTCTCACATTTTAAGGGTTCTTAAGCCTCCACTTTCCAGCAATGTGCTTATGTAAGAATTGAAATATTTATTTTCCTTCCTCCTTTCCCCTCAAAAAAAGACAGTTAATATTTTTGTTAGTTGCACACAGAAAATTAAGGATGTGTGAATGGAAGGCATTTACAGAGCAGGATGGCATGAAAGCAAAATAAAAAATTCACCATATACCCCAAACCAACAGTATTTTCTATCTTCTGTTCCTCCTTCCTTCTGCTTCCTCCTTTCAAATTCAGAATTATCCTCTGTCTCCTAATTACAATCAAGTGATGGTTTTGCAAAAATTCTTAGTAAACTAGGAATTTAAGCTCTGGAGAAGAATATAGCCTTGCAGTAATATCTCAAAGTCCTATTCTTATTCAAAGTGTTTATTTTGTCTTAAAAAGGTGCAAAAGAAGAGGAAATAAAAACTGGGACTCTATACCTAGTTTAACATATACATATTAAATAACCTTCACTCAGCAGAACTGCTGTGAGGCAGACATCATTTGGTGATCTATCTAATGGGTTGAAAATCCCATTGAAAGAGAGTTCATATCAAAGGTGATGAAAGAAAATGTTCAAAATGTCAACCTTAAAGTGACCCCTGTTGTTTATGTCTTTCCTAATCAGCGTATTAGAGATGTAAGTTAGGATGTTGCAAATGGGTAAATTTTTTCAGTGAATGAACTGGCTGCAAATTCACTTATGGAATCCTTTAGCAAATTTCAAAACATGAGAATTCTAGCTAAAGGGACTTAATTAAAAAAATTATTCTTTAATTCCTTTTTTTTGTTGCTTCTTAGTTCTACAAATGACACTTGAGATGGCTTTGTATATGTTTTTTTTGAAGCAGAAATTCTTTGACTGTTTTGCAGTGCTTCATATCTGCATTGTTTCTCTCTGTGGAATTAAGTAAGTTCTGGGTCTTCTTGTGGACACAGAGCATGAGCAGGTTGTCTCTACTCAACCCTGATGTAAGTAGTTAGTTTGTCATTAAAGATGGGTAGGTCAGAACAGTTCAGGTGCTCTATGAGCCAGATTGTTCTCTGGCTATATAACCACATACAGAAAAACGTATAACAGCATATAAACTGCGTACAGAAAACCTTGCTTTCCTGATGTACTGTCAGGACTTGGGAAAGATTGTTGGGTTTTGGTCATACTTTTTCCTACCAGTAGTATCACTGAACTACTTTACTGCGTCACATATGAACACAACAGTCTGGCCTTAGATGAGTCCTGAATTTATGCCTAAAAGGATTTTATATGCATTGTGTTATGCATCTGTATGTCTCAGACATGCACATGCAAAACCTTAAGGTGAAATTATCATTATGCTTAAACTTGTATAAAAAATACTTCTATGTTAGCAACTGTTTTTTTAATGTCTCTTGTTTGTGTGCATGGGGCATCAACATAAAAATGAATGAAGGAAAAAGTCTTAAAGACTGGGAAGACAGAGCTGATATATATCTACATAAACTGGTGGAGAAGCTTGAAATTGAAGACATCAGAAATTATTCTGGAAATGCCTAAAACTGAAATGATTATATGTTCTTCTCTTAGTAGTTTTTACTGTGAATGGGCTACATGTAAGAACAGTATGTAACATTAAAAAATGAAAAACAACAACAAAATAAATTTTAATGCGTTGACTACATCCTTGCAAACAACTATGTAGTACTCTAGAATCTTTGAAATTTCCATCTACCCACAAAGATTAGAGTGAAAACACTTGATTAAATCCTAGTTAAGTTTATGTTATTCAAAAGTTAAAAAGTGCTCTTCACATGAAAACTGTTCAATGATCCTTTATGCTCATATTGCCAAGAACCACTCAAAATGGGGTTTTTGCAAATAACTTACAGTTAACCACATCAGATTCAGCAGGATTAAGCTAAATCGTCTTTTGATATCTAACGTGTTATACTTCCAAAGCAATTCAATGGCAGAGACAAATAGTTAAAGTGCAGGAAATTCACATGCATCCCCAGTGGCAACAGATCTTCAGGGCAGTGAGCATGGGAAATAAAGAATTCTTATTTGTGTTTCTTCCAATTTCTTGCCATGTTTCCTCATCTCAGCCAGAATTGCATTGCTAAAGATTCCACAGTGGCCAGTGAAAGGATGAATGGAATTTAGTTCTCTTTTGTGAGCTGTGTGAGGAAAGAGAAAGGACACAGTAAAGCTTTTATTGACCCAACTCCAAATCCAGTGTGTCTAACTAGGAAATTGTTCATTCAGATGGAAGCCAAAAAAGTGTCTATGCCTCAATGTGGCTGAGACAGCAAAATCAATTCAGAAAACAACAGCTCTGTTTAGCAAGGATTCAAAGGAAGAAAATGTAGTTAAATCAATAAATAATATACATAAAAAGGCTTTTATACTGCAAAATATTTTATTAAAATATTAAGAAATACAAAATCCATCATCCTCTACAAATACTGGCTTTTCGTAGGCCAGAAGGTCTAAGAGATTTTTAAAAATTAAAAAAGGTACGCTGAAGGGACAGAAAGATTTATGCAATTCATCACAGTTTTCCATGTAGAAATGATTTTGCCATGTTTTTTTGTCTTGTTTGCATTATAAAGAACACTTACAAAGTCACAAAATCTCAAAATGTTAAGATCTTTCATATAATCTTTCTAATCACGTCCCAGGGATTTTTGCTGCCTACAGACTTAAAATTGAAGAGCACAGTACATCAAGGGGGATGATCAGCTCTGTAATAACACAGAATAACAGAATCACTAAAGTTGGAAAAACCTTCGAGATTATCAAGTCCAACCTTTAACCCAACACCACCATGCCCACTAAACCTTGTCCCAAAGCACCACGTCCACACATTTCTTGAACACCTCTAGTGATGGTGACTCCACCACCTCCCTGGGCAGCCTGTTCCAATATTTGACCACTCTCTCCATAAAGAAATTTTTCCTAATATCCAATCTAAACCTCCCCTGGTGCAACTTGAGGCCATTTCCTCTTGTCCTATCACTAGTTACTTGGGAGAAGAGACCAACACCCACCTTGCCACAACCCCCTTTCAGGTAGCTGTAGAGAGCAATGACGTCTCCCCTCAGCCTCCTCTTCTCCAGACTGAACAACCCCAGTTTCCTCAGCCACTCCTCAGAAGATTTGTGCTCCAGACCCCTCACCAGCTTCGTTGCCCTTCTCTGGACATGCTCCAGCACCTCAACATCCTTCTTGTAGTGAGGGGCCCAAAACTGAACACAGGATTCAAGGTGCGGCCTCACCAGTGCCGAGTACAGGGGCACGATCACTTCCCTACTCCTGCTGGCCACACTATTTCCGATACAGGCCAGGATGCTGTTGGCCGTCTTGGCCACCTGGGCACACTGCCGGCTCATATTCAGCCGGCTGTCAACCAGCACCCCCAGGTGCCTTTCTGCCAGGCAGCTCTCCAGCCACTCTTCCCCAAACCTGTAGCATTGCATGGGGTTGTTGTGACCGAAGTGCGGGACCCGGCACTTGGCCTTATTAAACCTCATACAGTTGACCTCAGCCCATTGATCCAGATTGTCCAGATCCCTCTGCAGAGACTCCCTGCCCTCTAGCAGATCAATACTCCCACCCAGCTTGGTGTCATCTGCAAAATTCCTGAGGGACCACGCGATCCCCTCATCCAGATCATCAATAAAGATACTAAACGAGACCGGCCCCAGTACTGAGCCCTGGGGAACACCACTTGTGACTGGCCACCAACTAGATTTAACACCATTCACCACAATTCCCTGGGCTTGGCCATCCAGAGAGTTTTTTACCCAGCAAAGAGTACACCTGTCTAAGACATGAGCAGCTAGTTTCTCCAGGAGAATGTTGTGGGAGATGGTGTCAAAGGCTTTACTAAACTCCAGGTAGACTTTAGTAGTCTACTACTACTAGACTTTAGTCCACAGCCTTTCCCTCATCCACTAGGCGGGTCACCTGGATGTAGAAGGAGATCAAGTTGGTCCAGCAGGACCTGCCTTTCATGAACCCATGTTGGCTGGGCCTGATCCCTTGGTTGTCCTGCAGGTGCCCTGTGAGCACTCTCAAGGTGAGCCTCTCCATAATCTTCCCCGGTACCAAGGTCAGGCTGACAGGCCTATAGTTCCAGAGATCCTCCTTCTGGCCTTCCTTGTAGATGGGCGTCACATTGGCAAGCCTCCAGTCTTCTGGGACCTCCCCTGTGAACCAGGACTGCTGATAAATGATGGAGAGTGGCTTGGCAAGATCCTCCGCCAGCTCCCTCAGTATTCTTGGGTGGATTCCATCAGGTCCCATAGACTTGTGAGTGTCCAGGTGATGCAGCAGGTCATTGACTGCTTCCTCCTGGATTATGGGGAGTTTATTCTGCTCTCCATCCCTGTCTTCCAGATCAGGGGGTGAATACCCTGCGGATACCTGGTCTGACTATTAAAGACTGAGGCAAAGAAGGCATTAAGTACCTCAACCTTTTCCTCATCCTTGGTGACAACATTCCCCATCCCCATCCAGTAAGGGATGGAGATTCTCCTTGGCTCCCTTTTTGTGGTTAATATATTTGTAAAAACATTTTTTGATATCCTTTATGGCCGTGGTCAGATTGAGCTCTAGCTGGGCTTTTGCCTTTCTAATTTTCTCTCTGCATGACCTAATGACATCCCTGAACTCTTCTTGAGTTGCCTTCCTCTTCTTCCAGAGTTGATAAACTTATCTTTTTTTCCTGAGTCCCAGCAAAAGCTCCCTGTTCAGCCAGGATGGTCATCTTCCTCGCCAGTTTGTCTTGGGGCACATGGCAACCACCTGCTCCTGCACCTTTAAGATTTCTTTCTTGAAGAATGTCCAGCCTTCCTGGGCCCCTTTGCCCTTCAGGACTCTCTCAGCTGGTGACCTGAACAGGCCAAAGTCTGCCCTCCGGAAGTCCATGGTAGCAGTTTTGCTGACCCCTCTCCTTACTTCACTCAGAAATTATAATTCTGTCATTTCATGGTTGCTAAGCCCAAGACAGCCTCCAACAACCACTTCTCCCACCAGTCCTTCTCTGTTTGTAAACAGCAGGTCAGGTCTGACACCTCCCCTAGTAGGCTCACGTAGGTGAGTGTGTCAGGAAGGTATCTTCCACACACTCCAGGAACCTCCTAGACTGTTTCCTCTCTGCTGTGTTGTATTTCCAGCAGACATCTGGTAAGTTGAAGTCCGCCAGTAAAAAAGGGTTAGCGATTGTGAGACTTCTGCCAGTTGCTTTTAGAATGTCTCATCTGCCTCTTCATCCTGGTTGGGTAGTCTATAACAGACTCCCAGCAGGATATCTGCCTTGTTGGCCTTCCCCCTCATCCTACCCATAAGCACTCGACTTGGTCTTCAAAATCATTGATTTCTATACAATCAAAACACTCCCTAACATACCGAGCCACCCCACCACCTCTCCTTCCTTGCCTATCCCTTCCAAAGGCATATAGCCATCCATTGCAGCACTCCAGGCGTGAGAATCATCCTACCATGTTTCTGTGACGGTGATTAATCATAGCTGTCTCGCTGCACAATGTCTTCCAGTTCTCCTGTTTCCTGCTCATGCTGCATGCATTGGTATAGATGTACTTGAGCTGGGCTATCGATTTCACCCCCAGCATCGGCATGGCACCCCTAAGGTACCCTCTAGTCAGCCTGGTTTTATCCCCTTCCCCTTTCGAGTCTAGCTTAAAGTCCTCTTGATAAGCCCCGCCAACTCATAGACAAGACTCCTTTTCCCCTTTGGAGATAGCTGAACTCCATCTGCTGCCAGCAGGCCTGGTGTTGTGTAAACGTCTCCATGGTCAAAAACCACAAAATTCCACCGATGGCACCAGCTTCTGAGCCATGTGTTAACCAGGTGTGTTTTCCTGTTTCTTTCAATGTTCCCCTCTGCCGCTGAAGGGATTGATGAAAACACTACCTGTGCTCCTGATCCTTCAACCAATAGCCCCAGCGCTCTGAAGTCCTTTTTGATCAGTTTTGGACTTCTCTCCACAACCTCATCGCTGCCAACCTGCATGACCAACAGAGGGTAGTAATCAGTGGGCTGTACCAAAGCAGGAAGTTTCTGGGTGATATTTCTCACCCAGGCCCCAGGGAGGCAGCAGATTTCCCTGTGGGTTGGGTCTGGTAGGCATATTGGGCCCTCTGTTCCCCTCAGAAAGGAATCACCTAGGACAATTACCCTCCTTTTTTTGTTAACAGACGTAGTCATAATGCATGGGGCTGACTGACTCACCCTAGTCAGTCCCCTAGATGGACCTTCATTTATATCTTAATTTGCCTGACCCTCAAGTTCCAGAGCCCCATATCTGTTGTGAAACTGTTTATACGAGTTTATTTCTTTGAGAACTTCAATTAGTTCAAAATTTGTCTCACAAAGGAACTTTGTGAGAAGCTTTTTGAACACTCAAGCAGGTTAGCTGTACTAAAGCACCTTTGAGGCAAGACAGATACCTAACTGGAGAAGCTATGGGTATAGTCTCTTTCAGTCCAGTTCTATGAATCGAATTTACAGACCTATCTGAACTATGTATTTTGTATTTATAGATTAATTTAAAGTATGAATTTAAACTACAGATATCGCAAAAGTTACTATATAAAGATTAAAACCTAAGCAGGCTTTAAAAACTTGACAAATACTAAACGTGTAGCACAGGAGCATTTTAAACTCACACAAATTTTGTAAAGTAGCTCCTAAAATGAACGCCCGCTTATAGCTACCTGAGCTCTATACTTTTAGTTTACTTTTACTGAATTTAAAATTAAATACCAGAATGTTGCCTGTTATGATCTGACACAGATGAAAGCAAAAACTTCTCTGGCAGAAGAATACATTTCTGTCAAAAACCAGCATATTTTGCATAAAACAGTAGAGAAGTGTTCAGAATGCAGATTATGGTTAGAGGTGTAAGACTTTGAACACCAGAGGATGGTGTTCAAATCTGGTATCACAGGTGGTGTCACTGTGTATACCACTTCTGAGTTCCCCAGGCATTCCTAAATTTACCAAACTGCCTATAAATATAATGCACGATATTATTTTAGGCTCTACTGTCCTCTACTTCTGTCAAAATCTCCATTTGCTCATAGACACATCTAGTAGAAAAATGTGGTGGATAAAATGTAATGTTGTAATGAGTGAAATGAACTTACTTCTGTAGCTGGACATCAGTTCCTCCCCCATCTCCACAGTGTGATGGCTTATAGCTGTGGGTTAGTATATGTCCCATGTATATTTTGTAAGCTATGCCACTGTCTCTACTGTCTGATGCCCTCCTTCTCTAATTTTCCTGCTACACAATGATGCTGCCCAATATCTGTATCGTATGTAGAGATGGAGGTCTGAAGAACAGATCTCAAAGCCACAATACTGTATCCTGCACATCATATAGACCATTCCCTTGATTGTCATCACTTACTCTATTGCAAGGCACGTTTAACTTCTGTTGCATCCTTTTGTATTGTATTTTCAGATGTCTTTCTCCCCTTTCCTGCTATCTAATGAGCTGTTTTACACTGGTATTTCTCTCAGCTGTCATTGTTTTTTTCTCCTAAGCCATGTGACTGACTGAAGGTAAAGTGTTTTGTGACTGTGTGTACCAAAGAGGGACCATAAAAAAGGCCAACATGTAATCTTATTACATAAGCCTGTTCAAACACCACTTTTTTCCACTAATAACAATGGACTTTATGTTATGTAAGCAAGGACAATCTTTTGCTAATCTTCATAGAACTTCATCTTTAAGATGTATTAACTGTACTAGATTATAATGACATGCTCATCATATTAAATAAAGACCTAAGATTGTGGGAAACTAACATCTGCTTTTTTCACCTATGTGAAATGTCTTCAATTTCAGTTTTGGAGGTTTTTTTTTGTGGTAGGTTTTTTTTTGTTAAAAAAGGCTTTTAAAAAACTCTGGTAAGGGAAATAAACAAAATCTTTGTCAATTCATGGCATAATAATATGAGCTTCAGCTTTACTGAATAACTATTTTGGAATGCCTGAATTCAGTTGAATGCTATCTTTACACAGAGTTTGGTGTAATTATTTAATTAATGGAAATGAAGTATTGCAGTACTGAAGGGTTTGAATAGGTGTTGAAGGACACTGTGGATAAGACCCTTGGCTTGGCTGTAGCTCAGGGTAATTCACACATTTGAATAATGAAATGGTGAATTTTCATTGCTTGTCTCCCTCTTCCTTCTTTCAGCTTTGCATCATGATGGAACCAAAGAAATCTGTCTTCTGCCAGACAGTAAGAACCTAGGTTGCTGGGGCAACTTGTTGACTGCAAAAAAAACTTAAAATAAAGGTGGCTCATTTCCAAGTCACCATTTTTCGGGGGTTTGGGGTTTTTTTCACATTTTCATAGAAAAGACACACACTGGCAAGAATGCCTTGTGGGAGGTTTTATAATCAATAAACCTGTTGTTTATAGAAGGATTATGAATCAGAAATTAATGCTAAGCAGGTGAGAAATGCACACCAGTATGTCTCAATTTTAAAAAATATGAAAACCCACAGAAGAAGTACATAAAAGTTTTTAAGAACCTATTTAGAAAACATCTGCTTAACTAAGAATTGGTTGCTAGGATTTACAAAGATCGTCACAAAGTTGTTCCCAAATCTGCTTCACTGAAATGCTAACTGGGTGAAAAACATGTTCTTAATGTTAAAAGGGTTGCATAGGATTAAGCTGCATACTTCTCATTGAATCAAATTGAATCTGTGTGGTTAAATTTAAGTTCAGTCCTTTAGAAACTTTCATTGTGCATGATGAGTGCAGCAATGTTTCAAGTACAGAGGAGAAAAAAACCTCTGTTTTTTAGTAACAGAGATATGACTCAGCAAAAAAAAAAAAAAAGAGAAAAAAAAGAAAAAGAAGAAACCAAACCCTGTAACAGCTCAAAATGTGTTACTGTCTTCTTGCATAAGAACAACAAAGTCCATTAACAGTAATGATGCTATGGTAAAATAGCTTGCAGAAGATAAAGCCCACTATGTTAAGATTTTGAAGAGTTATCAGTTCTTCATACTAAAATTAATCTACAAGGGACACTGTGAAGCTGTTAGAGAGGGAGATCTTTCTTGAATTAAAACACTTTTCTGGGCCTGATAATGATCCAAAGGCTGTGTTGCAGGATGCATGCTATCTAATTTAGGTGCATATCTCTTTGTTCAGTGCTGGAAACCAAAAAGAAATGTCAGAAGAATACGTCCACTTGGGGGTAGTTTGTTGAGTGAACTTCTTCCAAGGCCCCATGCTATGTGGGAAAGGGCACTTGGTGGCTGCATTTTGGCATATGATGCACAGGTTGGAGCACTAGCCAGAAGACATGGAGCCTGGGCTGTATTGGGATTAAAGAGAGTTAAAATCAGTGTTGAGCGAGGCAGGAATCCTCACTTACACACGCCAATCAACAGAGTAGCTAAGACCAACCAGAAAGGAAGAAAAATTACTCTGGCACAAACTCTTCTTCCCTTTTGAAGCCACAGATCGTCTAATCTATATGGAGAGAAGCCCTGCCACTGTGTATCTGGAAAGGGGAACAAGCTAGGCTAAACAGAGGTGATTGTTTGTATAATAAACTGGAGTATGCTGGTTGTGAGATTCTGTCTGTTGGGATATGTGATTCTGTTGCTCACACGCATCACAGGTTCCAGCTTCGTTAGGTGCTATGTAGCATGGAGAACCTGATGACCTGGGAACAGACCAAGGGAATATGCTAGTTGCCCTAAACTGTCAGAATACTGGGATCTCTAACTCTGATGCAACATGTGCAAGTGTTTAAGACTACAAAAGTAGATGCCAAGGGAATAGGAACAACTGGACATGTAAACAAAGGAGTTCAACTGCAGTGCATGTTGGACCCTTGCCTGTGTGCTATGGGTCCCATCCACAGTGAACCATCTTAGGAAAAAGGTCTTTGCTTAAGACGGGTCAGCAAATTTCAACAGGTAAGTACTCCATATATATACTAGCATTCCTAGTCCCAGCTCCAGGTGGAAGAAACTCATTTTTCACATGGCCTGGGGACTTAATTTTGATAGCCTGTTTCTTGAGCAGTCTGCTCCAATGGTTTTCTTATATTGGACATGAAAGTGTTCACTGATTCATTTCTAAAATTGAGCAATTCACAGAAATGTCTGTTTTGTTAATCCTGCTGGGACTTGATTCTGAGCAGTTCAGCAGTTCAGACTGGTATAGACCTGGCAATCAGGAAAAAAATGGAAATTCCAGTGCTCAGTGGTCTAATCAGGAATATCATGAATAACAAGACAACTGAATGTTAGACTGAAAAAAATAGAAAGGTATTTACATGTCTAAGGTCATATCTACTGCAGAATGTAGTACAGTTTTAAGACCCCTAAATTAATGCAGACTCAGGCAGTTAACAGTGCATAAATGCAGTCTTGGTGCTTTCAAGCCTAGATTGTCTCATGCAGAGCCAGAAGAGTTGTCACTGCAGTGTCTTTCCATAATTTCCACTGTTTGCCTATGTGGAGCCAGGGCTGGTACCTCTGCAACAAAACCCATGGGACACAGAGAAAAACTGTGAATAATTTAGAAAGTAGACCAGAACTCTCAGTTTGCCTGCTTGTGTTTTCAACACAAACCCATTTTTCATGCGAACTGGATTAAAACATTAAACATGTTTGCATTATGACCTTTGTATCTTTTCTGTAAAACTGCCTTAGCACCTTTTCTATAAAACTGTGCTGACTTAAAGTGAGAACACTATTGACTAAAGTTATCTACTACTTTAAAGTAGTAAACAACCAATACTACAGATAAATAAGAATATATTTTCTAATAGGGAGAAATTGGTTTTGTGGAAATTTGTATGCAACACTAGTTTTTTTGGGGGGTAGTGAAGAGAGAAATATAATTTTATCTAATCATATATCTAATTAATTTACTGCTATTAGTCTCCCTAGAAACATCAGCTGGTGTAAGGTGTGTAGGTAAAAGTTGCAGGATAGTGAAAAACTCCTGAGAATTAATGTGGGAGCATAATTTATAAAAGGGTGAGATCCTCAGTGATGCTACAAACCCAGGATGCTCTGCAGCTTTTTATAAACCTTTGGAAAAGGGAAGAATGAAACTATGAGATGACAAATGCTTCCCTGACTCTGAAGCAGCTGCCTTTTAGTGTAGAGCATCCTTTGTATGCGAAGAGAAAAGCAATTCTTAAACTATCCAACTGGATTCTTAGGACAGTTGCCATGAGATTATGGATGAGGTAAATGTTGCTGGGCATAGAGGTCTACAGCAAAAGGGCCAGTGGTGCTTCAAAACTTGTGTTTTATGAATTAGCAACAGTATGAAACTGAACCTCTCATCCTGTTCAGAAAATGCATCAAGCTACGGAAGAAACCATCACTTCAACACAACTGACTGAACTGAGAAGTGTATTATACAGGCAGAATAGACTTTCAAGTGAATCCTCTGTCAAAATGTTGTACAAGAGTGAAATACTCTCAGGAGACCAGCATTCAACAAAGTCTGTAGGTAGAAGTAGTTATCTTAGGCATTGTACTAAAATCATACTGCTGAACATCTCAGCATCATTTATTTCTCAGCTGAAAACTCCTGCTTGAAACTGCTTCAGATTCAGGAAAAAAGTACTAGTACTACAGTCCTCTTAAGTAAGTTTAATTACTAGATCAGGTAGGATTTTCTGCTTAGCAGAACTGTTTTCAGGACAAGAAGTTGAAGAGGATTTGATGGAAGCTGTGTTTTAGTGTGTCCTGAAAAGAGGGCCAGAACCAGAAATGAAACAAAATAGTGGGTAAGTGTAGACACATTTCAGGAGACCAGTTTGTTAAATGGGCCTAATCATTTGCATGTAGTCTTGTCCATATTTCGTTTTAGAAATGAGCAGCCCAAGGCAGGGATGGGAGACAGGGCTGATGGTTTTGTCAATGTGAAGAGTTAGGCATCTTCTTCCCTGGGCTGTGGTATTTTAGTAGCATAAACATTGTTTGCAGGGGTTGTAAGAAGTGAAGAGGGACTTTTTGGCTTGCGTACATCAATGCAGGATGAAGGATGAGACTGGTACTGCAATGTCACTGTGACATGAGTGTTGGTGTAGTATTTTCCGTTATAGTGTAGGTCTAGTGGTACTGCAGAGATATTGCTATATTGCTTATTTGCAGTGTAGTGACTATAAAAGCTGTGGGAAACAGATGGGTTTATCAGAGCGATATGAGAAACTGAGACACAAATCTTAGTGGAGTTGGTGTGTAACCGAAATTATTGTTGCTGGATTAAGTAAGAAAGTGTCAGCAGTCTTGCAATTCTATGCAGTTCTTTAGTATTTTGCTTTTTTGAGCTTTATAGGACTATTTCTTAATCTAAGAGTTGCCACAAAAAATTATCATCCTTGTTCATGTGTCAGATACGGTTGCCTCAATTTCTTTTCCTATTATGTCCTTGAATCAGGACTCAATTTAACTGAACTATGGCTTTTTAACATTTTTTTCCAATAGATTTTTTTCGATTAATATCTCAGGAATTGCTTTTTGAATGATTTCAAGATGTTCTTCCTTTTAAAGCCACAGATAAAATTGTTAGTTTAAAACATTTGGGCACACCTTATTGTTCTCTTCTTTCAGCAGACCTGAATCTGTGTTAAATAAATGTGGATGAAAGAGAAACAAAATCACATTTGTCACAGATGGAGATGAATATACTGAAAGTTAGATAGCTCTTTAGCTTCCATAGTCATTCTAAGAACTGGTTGCACTACGTACCTCAAGAATCATTTCTATGTTGTATAGTGAGTCCTATCTGCTAGGTAAAATTCTCTGCCAGATGATCTCAGCGTCACAAGAGGAGTGTTGATGTACATTTTAGCTTTTCATCAGTGAAAAGGTGCTTATTTGTTTCTGCCCTTTAGAACATGTTATCACAGTGCTATCACAGCATTGGCACTGGATATAGGTAACGGTAGGATTTGGGAGCAATTAAAATTCCAAGTTATACTGTTACATAGTGATAGAAACAAAACCCAGTAACATAATGCACCCACAAGGTGACGTTGCAGCTGAAAACCAGAAAACATCAAAAACTCTATTCCGCTTCTTGGCATTCTAGTGTATAGTTCTTACAACATTATCTGTCCTGTAGTATCACTCTGGCTGTTACACTGAGGAATAGTTTCCCCTGGGCTAGGCTAGAAAATATGTATATGAAGACATGGAAACTGCTAAGATGTCGTGTTGGTGAACTACGAACTAAAAAGAAAGAAACTTTTCACATAATTTCAAAGGAAGAAAACCTGTATAAGTGAGCTGGAAGAGTTGATAGGAACACACACACATCACAGAAGATCAGTATCAACGGTGCTTAGTATGCTCAGAGCAAAACAATGCCAAGGCTATGGAAATTTAAGTTCTAGGTTGTAAATTTGATGAGAAATATAATTTTCTCTCATTGTTCTAGACTAATGGATACCCAGTGAATAAATAATCTGAATGCATTCTTTTCATAGTTATTTGTTTAATCACACTTTTAAAGCATCATGTGAGCAACCTGCAATCAGTTCTTGTACATAATTATTGCTATATCTGCAGTTACTAAAAAATCTTTTGTGTTCATTTCACAAAATAGGAAATAAATGCAAATGAAAAAGTTTATTGTTATAGGTTTCTCTGACAAGCAACTCAGAGAGAGACTACTCCGTGCTGAAGGCAGTTCAAAAATTTACACTTTGGAGTGTAATTTACTTCATTTACTGTACTTATGAAGTTCATTTACTGTATATGAACTTAATGACAATGAGATTGTAATAAAATTTCTCTGATAAAATGGAGACCTCTTAGCACTTCAGAGACCAGTTCCTTTGATTCTAGTGCAGATATCTAAAATAGATCAACACAATCATCCTTTAAAGGTGCTTATTTCTTCCACTGCCTGTAAAGCTTTTCATACAGGATGACTGGCTCACATGTAGACATATAAAATTTAATTGTCTAAAGTTAGGTGAGATGAATCTAACACCCCTTCCCTCCTTACTTAGATGCTTCAATTGAACTTTTAAATTTGGATGGCTCTAAAGATCCATCCTAGATTGTGTTCTCTCTTTTTCATTCTTAGTCTAATTTGGACAGCAATTCCCTTATATTTATCTCAGAGGAGAGACAGAACAATAGGGCTAAAAGATAATTAACATAGGTAAATAGAGGACTTCAAGATTTTTATCAAAAGGAGGAAAAGGAGAAGAAGAAGAAAGAAGAAGAAAGAAGAAAAAGAGAAACAAAAGAAAACTAGGAATCATAAAAATGATTTATGAATAACTTCTCAAATTTTTAGCTGTCATATCCTTAAATAATTGCATTCATTGTTTATATTCCTTATTTGAACAAAAAATATTATATATATATAACACAAAATATTTTCTTGAATGTGTTGTTTGCAGTTACATACTAAACTGATGTTTTGCTACTTTCAGAAGAATAGAGACCAGAACTTGAACACATCCACAAACATCAGTATATTGTAAAGCTGACATACAGTCAGTCCTTTTAAGGGCAAAAGTTTTAATCCAATGTACATAATGGAGTTGTAGTTATATAGTCACCATGAATAACACTCTTTCTTTACAGTATATTGGTTTACTTGTTATAAGCTTAGATTTCTACTTTTTGTTTCCTTTATCAAATGGGTGAACTTAATCCATCTCAGCATAGGCATAACATGCACAGAAATAATTTGGGTTTTATTTTAGGGATTGGGCCTATACTCCCAATCACTACACAATGAAAGGATTATACGTTAAAAAGGACTGTATGCAAGCAAGAAGAAATTTTAATTAATCATAAATAGAACTGGTTTTGTGGAAATAATTTGACCTGACAGTTCAAGGTTTGATCAGCACATCACAGAGATTAAGAATACTTTTGACTTGAACAGACAGAGTCCCAGAGAGTCACTGCAGCCTGAAATACTTTAGGAAAGCTAGTGTGTACAGATCACACAATGTCGTTGTTTCTCTTAGTGCTTCCATTCCATTAGGAACCAATGTGGGACTCTTTTAACTTCCGAGAAACTTTCCAATATCATGCTGTCCTGGTCAACATTGAAGCAACAGAGATTACAAGACATCAAACTACAGTCTTTTATCCCATGTTCTGTGTGTATAAAACAAGGAGTCAGCTTCCTTTGAAGTACTAATTGACTGTCTGTATCAATCGGCACCTAATCCCTTTCCTGCGTGCATTTAGGTCTCTGCAGTAACTGAGCTGGTCTTCTCTGGGGTCTAGGCTGTGAAGCACTTAGAGTAAATGTGTAGTATGCAAAGGGAATAATTGATCTCAGTCTTAGAAAATCTATCTAAAAGCAACTAGACCTCGTAATTCATGCTTTAGTCTAACAGCAAGAAGATGAATATGAGTTAAGAGAAAATAACTCTAGAAGACTGTACATTAAAAAGTTAGCAGTGAACAAAGAAGGCCCTGATTTTTTTTTCTTTTTTTTTTTTTTTTTTTAAACATGGATTATCCAGGAACAAGGGGCACCAGAGATTTACTGATTGTTCTGGGTCCTTACATTTAAGGTTGGAGATGTAATCACAAAGAATTTTCTTGATGTTGTTAGGCACAGCTCCAATCGCTATCTTGCTCATTACAAGAGTTGTTAGTACAAGACCTTAAAGATGCATTTTACCCATTGCTGGGAGCACAAGCCACACACAAATGATCTTTTAGCGCTGATAGCCTCGTAGTCTAGCCAGGCAGCTGAAGTGATTTGCACTTATTTGATTGCAATCTCTACTCCTCCCATGAAATACAGATCAGGAAGGAGCCCACTTGGAATGTCAGTTTGTAATATGTAAAAAGGGAATGAAAGGGACATAGTAAAGAGGATTTGAGGGACATTCTCCAGCAAGTGCTGGCTCTCTGAATTCGAAGAGAAAAAATGCTGTAGATCACAGTAAATAACCAAAAATGCAGGTGTTCAAGTGCACAGTAAAAAATGGCAATTCATGTAGGAAGCACTCTGATGAGTAGTAAAAGTTTAGACTTAATGAACTTTGACTATTCAGAGAATGTCCTCTTTTCTTTGAGTAAGTTACTAGAAGCATTTATATTTTAGGAGTGTTATAAGCTTTTTTTACCCCACAATTTTTTGTTTAAAAGAATGAATATTTCCTCAAAAGGAAATAATAGACTGGTTAGTATTATTTCCCAGCAGGTAACATTTATGCTCAGTACTTACCCCTTAACATAAAATAGCAACACAAATTCTGCATGTTCTTTTCTTTATGTTTTGTATTGTTAAATTATTAACATTTCAAATCCAAAGATTAAAGATAGGGAGGTTTTATATTCTTTCAGACAGGACACAAAATATAGCTACATTTGCTTAAGAGGAACCATGCCTGCACTACTATCACTGGTGAACTCATAGCATGGATCTAAGACAGAATATTTTAAATATAGAAACCTCAGAAGAATTCTTACATTTGTTAGACTACAGTGTCAAGCAGCTGACATGCTTGGCTGAAATGATTTCCTATCAAGTATAGGCATCATTTGTATTGGTTGAAAACTTCTAAAATAACCCACAACTTTGAGTGTCTCTGTTTTGAGGGTATCTGTCTTGCCACACCGTAGCAAAAAGTTTAGTTATTAGGAAACAAAATTTTCTGGAAAAATCATTCTAGTATTCTCTTTTCAAAAATATTTTCCAGCTTTTTATTATACAGTCGCACAGTTCAATCAAATGTTAACTGAAATCTTGAATTTACTCGTCACTAAGCAATTATTTCAAAGTGTCATGTCATGGTTTCCAAGGACATTTTATTTTTGTCTTTATATAAAGCATAGCTCTTAAAAGTGAATTAGATTTGCTGGTCTCTTGGGTGGTCACTTAAAACAGGTCTCTGCATATGACCAGAACTGCCATAAAGACAGACCATGTAGCTGTGTAGGGAGGGGGTCAAGACAGAGGGGACTGCAGAAAAATAAACAAATCAAGTAAAGAAAACAAACCCACTTGTGCTACAGCTGCTTACACCTTAGCAGTTTTTTTCTTCCTCTGCTGCTCCCTGAGCAGCAACTACCCAGTACTAATCCATGTGACACTTTCTTCCCCTTTCAGGAACTGTCTAAACTCTCTGTTTAGAAAAGAGGAAGCCTGAAGCATATCCTCTGCTGTTGTGCCCACCTTGCCCTGACCCTGACCCTGTGCTATGGCTCTACTCACAGTTGTTAGTTTAGGAGTAGAATCTGGAGCTAGTCCTCTTTTGTCAGAAGAAGGTCCGTCTACAGAAGGAAAGCCCAGCCGGTAGTAGAGAGCGCTCCCTATGAGAAGTAGGGCTAGAGAGATTCTGTGCCTTTAGCTCATTCACCCTAATTGCTAGATTTTGTATGTTTCTGACTGACGTTTCTGACAGCTCTGGCTTTGTGAAGGAGATGGTGCCTCTGTTCATGGAAAAGCAGGAGAGGGGAAGGAATGACCAAAGATGTGCTCAGACAATGGACTTTTCTGATTTCTCCCCTGTCCCAAGCCCGTGTAAGAATGGCATTTGGTGAGTCCTCACCTTTCACAACATCTGCCTGCATCCTTCGGGAGCCCTAATGGATTGCTTTTTACTGGGGATTGAGGAAAGGAAAAAAGGTTCTCTTCCAGCTCAGATTCTGACATCTTAATTAGATCTAGATTGTCAGTTCTGGAATGAACTGAATAAATGACCACCTGCATATTTTCTATGGCAACCCAAATATGTTTAATAAAATCATAATCCTTGATATAAATGTTTTTTATCAAAATGTATGTAATTAAAAATCTTGTGAAAGGAGAGTGAGAAATTCTGATAACAACAGTAACAAATACATTGTTCTGCTCTGACTCACAAGACAGACTATTAAAATTACATTATGGATAAAAGAGTAGAAGTGATATATAAAAAGGAACACTTCACAGTTTAGATTAGAATGGGCCCAAGGTTAATATGAAGAATGTTGCGCTTTAGGCAATGAATTACTTCTTGAATGTGAAAGAGATGGATGAATCTAAGTAACCTTGAGATAAAATAGCTAAAAAGTAAATAGAAAAAATCAGACCTTAGCTTATTTCTTGAGGAATTTCTTTTATAATCATTACGTTAAATGAAAAATCGTAACATTTTACAGCCAGAAGTAGCTGTTATGAATTGTTTCCCTGAGTAGTGTCCTTACTGATTTCACTTCAGGATTAGTGTACTGTTTAACGAGTGGTAAGTAACAAAAGTGAGTTTCTGATACAGTCACACATAAGTTGCATATTTTATAGTTTGATATTTTACTTATTCATAGTAAACAAGATATCAGCAGCAGTTCACAGTTATTTTAATTTCCATTTCTCTATTACGTAATTTTTCCCCTCCACTCATACCATAGCTCAAAAAAATCAGTTTATCAGTTTATCACTACCCAAAGTGGACCTCAGTTTGGTTCCAGTAAGAAGCAAAATAACTAAGTTCCTCACCCTTTGGCTTGAAAAAGTGCTTGTCTTCACTTTGTTGCAGTTGCTGTGCCAGAGGAAGACCACCTGTATTTATTATTTATTGTTTTCTGTGTGTTACTAATCTTGGTTTGAATTGGAAAAGCTGACATCCTGTGACTGTACAAAGAGTGGTACAAGGGCTCACTAATCAGTGCTTTATAAAATATCATTAATAATTTATATGTTTTAAGAACAGACCCATAGTGTTTCCAGGAAATATGCCAAATATTATCTATGAGTAACCTCCTGTTAAATATTTTATCAGCAAGAAATAATTTAAACCATTAAATGTATTCCAGCTTTTGGTGTCATGATGGGTCACATGAGTCTGGCATACTGCACAACAGACTGTATTGGTCCTCAGATAAGGATGTAAGGTATGAGAGGACCATGGAGACCACTTAGCCGGGAAGAAACTATGCATGTCTGGGATGCTCAGAAGAGATTAGAGCATTAAATGATGGGTGGCAAAGGGAAACATTACCTCTCTGAAGTAGGTTTAAGAGAAAGATCAAGAAATTAGAGGAGATAGATTTGGAGTCTCAGGTGGGCCCATGCAGGAGAGACGGTCAAGCGTATTCCAGAGGATCTGTGGCTCAATCTTAATCTCCTTTTCCAAATTTGCTGAGAAACAACGAAATGACAGATGCTTTTTGCATATTAGCTTCCTTTAGGGTGATGGTAGCAGGAAGTGATTCAACCTGGCAAGGCAACCTCTTTAGAAAGCAACCAAATGAAAATCATACAGTATGAATGATCAGCCTAGGGTACTGCTGTCAGCCAGGCTGTGCTCTGGACAAGTTTCTAGGCTGCTGTCAGGGAAATCAGTGCAAAGGAGTTAGGAAGTGCACTTCTTATCTTGCATGCTGCTGTACTCTTATCCATCACATAAAAGTTTTTTGTTTTTTTTTTTAAAGAAAGCTTTTTCTAAAGGAAACATCCTTCATTGCATTGTATATAGAGATCAACAGGTTTTGCATTCCTTGTGGTGTTATCATGTCCTTTCATCAGCTAACCAGCTAATTTACACCACCACAGCCTTCCTGTTACAGATAGAAGGCAGGATTTGATGTAACCTGAAACCCTAACTCATTCATTACCCAACAGAGGGTCACTCTGCTGTAGTTGTGAATCCAGTGAATATAAAAGCATTTTAATGGAAACCTTCCCTGCAGCTGGAGAATATCATTGTGTTTGAAGAATTTTTATAAACAAGCATTTTCCAAAACATAAACATTTGGTTTTTAAATGAATATTTATTCTGTTTCACTCTAAATTTATTTGTAAAGAGGAAATGTCTGTATAAATAGATGATTAAGATCTAGAGTGCATATTACCAAAGAAGGATGGTAGCTTATTCCTGATTGCTGTAGGAAGAAAACATTCTGAACCTGTGATGGTCAAAGGAAACACAATATTGAAAGATGCTTTTCGTACATTTAGAGTGGAAGAGCACACTGTTGCATGTTCAGAGCTTTAAGTACTTCTTCTGACCTTTTATGGTGTATAGGACACATGCATCATCACAGAGCAATAGCCAGAATCATTTGTAATGCTGAAGAGCTCATGTCTGCTCGTAGCTGGCCTGGGGCTTGGCATGTAAAGTAGGAGAAAGGAGATAAATCTTCCTTGCATATCACTCAATGCCCTCAGTTACTGCTCTTGCTCTCCCTGAATATAAAAATAAGGGATAGCTAATGTCCTCATTCAGCAAGGCATTTAGCATCACTTTAGCTAGATGAGCTGTCTCACATACGCTTTTCCACTTGTTTGATGTGTTCCTCACTTTAAATATTTGATGATAAGGTGATGCTTCAAACAAGGCAAAGCCAGAGTTTTGGCCTTTGTGCAGTAGAGGGAGTTGCTAGCAATGAAGAGACCTGAGCTGACCATTAAACAGAAGATCTCGCTGTCAGAGTGTGCTGACTGGGAAACTCAGATCTGCATCTCTAAATCCCTACTTTTACTTTGCTCAAGTCAGCCTAACTATGTCAAAATACAGTTTTATTCCTTAAATCTTCTTTCAGCTAGTTTTGAAACAGCAGTGCAGGTTTTTTTGAGCTCATAAATCTTTATATACTCTATTAGCTCAAAAATTTGTGCTTGGATAATCACACAGATGCCCAGATGATGTCAGTGAGTCAAGGTCACTATTGATATGTGTATCTCACCTAGGCATGCTTACATCAGGTATGTGATGATTTTGAATAATTCTGCATACTTTTTTTGAAGATAACATTTGCTCCTCACTTACGTGTAAGGTCATCACACAGTTGAAGATGATGTGAGAACAAATTCAGATATCCCCTCCACGCCTGTCCTATCTGCTGACAGCACCAGGTATAGAGCTAAACATGAACCAAATACAATTTCCCCCCAAACTTGCACTTACATGGAACTTTCTAAGAGGAAATGCAAGATATCAAAATAATGAGGTGATTATTGCTTTCAGAGGGGGTAGGTATCCTGCATTTGGGTTAATTTCTTCCTGTTGTTACTTTGGACTTGATTCCCAGCCTGCTGATTATTTGCAATCATCTTTATTGCAGGTCAGCATAATAACGAGAAGACCCTGTGTGGCTCTGTATGACTCCTGTCTAATTCCTCTCGTTGAAAAGTTTCCATTACTCCTTGAAGGAGTTCAGGAATGCAATGCAATACCACATGTAGAGTTTTTCAGAAGTTATTTTCAAATTCAAATGAAACAAGCAGTTCCAGTAAGATTAAAATACCTTGGAAGAGTGGAGTTCTCCAGGAAAAGTATTGTTTTATAGAGGCCTGTATCCTGCTGAAAAAATAATTCAGAACATGCCCTTCCTGTTTTATTGCTCTGTATTTTGCAAAATAAGTGGGATTAAGGATGGACTCAGAACAGCATTTTTGCCTTGATCCATTTTTTGTGTGATACATACTTAACATGTTTCACTTGAATGGCCTTTTTATGTTAATGGTTCAGAGGCTTTACTGGAATGTTTGCAGGAAGGTATCACTGTTGGGTTCTGTGGTTGTTTCCTTTATATCCATTAAATTGCTGTACTGCTTAAATTGTAATTGACAGAGTAATATCTGAACAATTTCTTTGTTCAGTGCTCCAGTCTTACTTCTTGCTCATTCTTAACTGTTTTCTGGGAAGACATTTAAAAACAAACTAAACCCATAATGGCCTCTAGAAGGGTAAATGACACTGAAAGCCAAAATCTTCTAAATGCAAAAATGGGTTTCTCCAAATGAACACTTAACTGTATAAGTCTTTAACCATGTGGTTAACCTCTGTTCATCTGTGTTTCACCAGAATATTTTGTATTATGTTCATCCTCACTGAAACTGTGTAGAAAATATTTCTTTCCCTATGAAGAGACCATCCTGTTGAACATTGTTTTAAAAATTTATAATATATGTATTCACGAGCTAATAGATTTGTTTGCAGCAAACAAGCTGAAATGATATCACTAAATTTCTTATCTATATTTTTAAACTTGGAAACCAAATGATCATGGGAAGGAAAAAATATGGAAAATGTTGAGGTGAATCTAGGAAGTAGTAGGTGCTATTTCACTGTCTGTTTCCAAACTTCCATTCTGCAAAGGTCAAAGCAGAAACAGCACAGCATTTCTTGAAAAGTGAAGTGAATGGCCCCATAAATCCACCTTTCATGTTACTACAATTATTAATTCTAATACATTAGAAGGTGCAACTGTGTTTTTAAGAAAAAGTGATCCAGGAAATAATCTTAAGCACCTATCTGGTTCCTGACCTTACTTAAGTATTCACTCCCCCTGTTCTGATCTAGTAGAGAGTAGCTTTAAGCTGTGTGTGTGTAACCCAGTTGGTGTCATTTGGCCTGAGCACCATGAGTCAGCTCCTGTTCCCTCTTTTATTTAGTGGGACAGACATAGGTATAGTGGATGGAAATAAAAGGTACTGACCAGGATCCTGGAGGTCTTGAACAAACACAACAATACATGGTCCTCATTAAGGCAACTTACAATATAAGTATAAGCTGACCTCTTGATACAGACTGAGGAACAGGACATAATATTCAGACAGACATTGATGTTTATAAAGCAACTATGTAGTGCTGAAAATTTTAGTGTGCTTCAGAGAAAAAAAAAGTGTTTTAAATAGGGATTAAGAAGATTTATCTACTGTTAGACAGTATTCTTGCTATGTCTGAAGAAAAAATATGGAGAGGGATGAGTACAATAATAATTTTTCCTACAGCTATGGAGAAGGTGAAAAACCTTGGAATTACATACAGAATAAAACTTTACTTCCTGTTACTGAATCACATGGTGTAAGTTTAAGACAGAAGGTGTTTGAGGAGCAAAGACAGGAAAAGATCATTACTCTTGATGACAGAGAGAGTGAAGAATGAGTCAAGGGAAGTACAGAGTGGAGATGCTGTTCAAGCTATAATTTAAGGGAGGTAGGGACATTGATTTTAACAGAAGCATTCCAGCTGGGTATTGTGTTACACTGAAAGTTTTTTTTATCAGTAAAAGGGAACTCACCATGCATAAAGTCCAAGTAAAATGTTATCATTGCAACAAAAAATACAATAGACATTATTAGTAGTACAGTTACACTAATATAAAAACCGCAATATTCAGTCCGTTTGACACTTTTTTAATGAGAGTTCTTAACATAGACTACTTCTTTCTACTGATCCCAACTAAAACTTAGAAGTTGCACAACAGTGAACCCTCTTCAATTAACATAAAGGGCTGCCATTTTTTAAGTGATTACCAAGCTTTGTTAGCCTTCTACCATGCATTATATTTTCAGAACAACATTAAAACAGGTTATACAGTAGTCACTTAACCATGAGACAATAGTTATTATGGCCAAAACAGACTAAAACCCATTTATAGCAGGGCAAACCCAGACAAGCTTTGAGACTCTGACCTATTAGGTCAATATAAAACTTGTGGTCTTTTACCAGTCATGGGTATTTTTTTTTTAAATTGTGTTAGAGTGGGTGGAGCATAAGTATATTTTATAGAGACAAAGAAATGTCTGTTGCAGTAGTGATAGTGGGAGCCTTGCATGATAGCAGCATTTCTGAGGACAGATATATGCTAAGTATAGGACAGAAATGGGTAGAAAGGTCCGTGATAAATATGCCAATGAGATTATGAACTTGAACAGCAGACATAATGATGTTGCCTGGTGTTATTGAGGAAGAAAGTAACAGAGAAAGTTTCTTAGGAAATAAATGAAGAGTTCTTTTTTAACTGATAGAGAAAATTGCATTAGAAAATGGTATCACCATTTCAGTCCAAACAAAACTGGAGAAAAGAGATAGATTAATGAGTTCTAGTAAAGTCAGCTGCTTAATTTGTGTCTGTGGGTGAGTTTACCCAAAGATAGTGATGAATTCTTTAAAACCAGTGTGAAAAAAATTAAAAGACATGATGAAGACATAACTAGAATAGTAAAAGAAGAATGAAGAACAGATTCATGAATTAAAGAATGCACAAAATATCAAGAAAAATATAGCTGATTGTTTTCAAGCTAATGGATCAAAGAGATGACTATGAAGTACTGATTTTGCTCTTTGGTTAACAAGATCATAAGAAATTTCTGAGGAGAACTTCAACCAAGTGCAAGTAACAGAAAGTTGTTTTGGAGAAGCTATTGAGTTTTCCTAAATCTGAAATCAAGAATTTAAGCGAGTGATCTATGGTTTCTGATTTTTTTCTTGAGTTTCTACTGCTGGATTTGGTGGAAATGACACTGCTCCAAAATGTGTTTGTAATATGCGAACAAAATGGTATTCATTTGATATTGAAAATTCAATTGGTAATACGATACATGTTCAGCTTTAAGCATGTGTATAGTCCTGCTACCCTCATTAGGTAGAGTAATAGGAACTAGTAATCAAAACATCTTTGAATTTTTTAGCGAAACATTTGTCCTCAGAAAATGTTGATAGATCAAAAACTTTCTTGTGGCAACTTTTCAATGAAATTTTCCTCTAGGGTAGGTTCAATGCTACAGACTGAAGGTGGAACTGAGACAGCCACTATCATACCAGACTGGTGTCCTAGACCAGGGCCTGGAGAACACAAATGCTCCTCAGCAGGTCCCTCCAATGGCTGATTTAGAGTAGAAACATTAAATCTGAGTCTTTTGCAGTTTGAGTTACCTCAGAACTAGAGCACCGACTATGCCTGGTTGGGTCTCCATGCTCTTCTTTGTGAAATAAATAAATTGGCTTGGAGCCTGTCCCATTGAAGAATGAATACAACTTCCTTTACCTGTTCATTATTTTTTGATTGGCACGTCATATGCACATTTGAACACATTGTTACACATTCCCCATCAGGTCAGTGATTTATTTTATAAGCAAGGGTAGATTTAATGCTAGCAGTCTTTTAACACTTCATCTGTCAACTTCTTGATATTTAATCTAGGATCATTTATCATATGGCTTTCTAAGCAATTTTTTCACGAGCTGAGGATTTGTCTGTCAATATCACATTATCTTAACTACTTACACCAGTCAGTACTGTATCAAAAGCCTTCTTCAAGTTCAAATGCTGACTACACCTGCTATATTACCTTTAGCAGTTTTTATTTTTACTTCCTAAAAAAAGTTAGTTGGATTTGTTAAGTGTAACTTATTTAAAATCTATGCTATTATCTATCCTTAGTTATTCAAATTCCATTCTGCCTGATTGTTGTACCTGATTTGATTCTTCTGCTTCATTCTTTTACTTGTTCATTGAATTTCAAATAATTTTCACAGAAGAATTTTAATGTTTTACTTTGATAATCTTTGTCTTGAAGTTTATGAGATTGATATTGTGTTTAGTGAACAGTTTACTTCTTTCTGCCTCAGGGAAAATAAGAGCGCTGGATTTAGCTGTTTTTATTAATATTAAATCGTACCTTTATCATGGTGCAGCCTTGCTGATCTAAACTCATTTTATTAATGATAATTTCTAAAACATCTGTTAGTTCTGTTGACCAGCAATTACTTTTCACGAGATGAGACAGGCATCTGAATACAGAGTTTGAGAAGTAGTATCTTGGACATAGGCGTTTATAGAAAATGAATGGTTTGTTTCTGTTAGTTTTCTTATAGAACATTTTTTCCTCTTGAAAGGAACACCCCAACCCCTCAACCTCTGTAAACTTAAATAATCCAAAAGCAAGTCTTCTAGAACAGGTAGAAATGTGTTTGGCAAAAATAACCCTTGAAGTCAAGAAGATATTGTATTAAGAATAGGAGATCCTTTCTTAATGATTTTTTATGAGGTCTGTTTTCATTCACTGTGCTGATTAGATTTTTTTCTACTCTATGTTTTTGTATTATACATTAATAGAATTACTACAGGTTTTTCTCCATCTCACTTTAAAAAAAAGTAAAAAATAAAAAAATTAAAAACTGTCAAACACAAATCATTTTAAGAATCATGTTTAGGCCTTGTTTTTGTTTTGAAATATAATAAATCACTTCCTTCACCAGCATGTCTCTGTGCATAGCTACGTGTGCTCATTCTCTTCACACTCTTTCACTTAAGAAACAGATGTTACTTGCTCTAACAGGAAGGGAAAGGTGCTAGCAGGCTCTCTGAAAACAGCTGGGTATGTAGAGTTCATTATATTGCTGCAACAGTTTATTCTCCTCAAGGCTCACTTATTGCTTTCCACTTCATATACAAAACTTCCTGTAGCCTGCCATAAAAAGTCCGCTTAAAGGATCAGATCACCCAGATTCCGCTCTTCCCTAGTTTCTAAGTGTTTCTCTCCTAAGGTATGATCCGTTTTAAAATTTAAGGTCATTCAAAAGACTTTGCAATGACAATTTTGGCATTTACAGGAATTAGGAGTGCTAAATGACTATGTATTCTTCTGTAGGTCATTTGGATTTTTATGATATTTGCAGTCTCAAAGTTTTTCTTATTGATATCTATTCAAGATCATGATTGAAATTACTTAACTTAAATGTATGTCAGCACACCACTATAAAGCAACATTCTCTCAGGCAATTCCCCCAGGTGGTCAAGGACCAAGTATTAAAGCTGAACATCACCCCTGACATTTAAGGTGGTCAGGGATGAGGAACAACCCTGGATTTTCACTCCCTCTTGCATGCAAATAGAAAATTGGGAAAGCAGCTTCATTCTTTGTGAAGACTGAATAAATTAACAAAGATTTCAATTTTATCTGGGTGCAAGAAGAGAGATTTTCCCAAGTGTCTGACTCAGGAGCTAAAAAATAATTAAAGAACTTTGGTAAAATTTTCTTGTTTAAATCTGAAAACACCACCCATTTCCTTAACTTAAATGTCTTTGTTATGCTGAACCAATCTTCTTTTCTACTGACAATGAAAGACTGACAATCTTCCTGAATAGTGCCACGACCTGTGTTGCTTTTGCTGTGTTGCCAGTAACAGAGGCAAAACTAAAATTAGCATAAAATTGCCAACATGGGCCTCCCAAACCAGTACTTGTACAGAATCTGGAGGTGTGCTAACCTTCAGCTGTGACCTGATCAAAGCACTGCTCATTGTAAAGGTAGACTGTGCTTCTGAGAACACTCAGGAACTTTACGAGTAATAGGAGAATCTAAAAAGAAGACATTAAAAATATATGCGCAGACTTGCTTTTGTGTTTTACGGTATATTTTTAGTCTAGGACCTCTGAAATCTTACACCTTTAAAAGAATAAAACAACGAAAAGAAAAAATGAAACACTTGTAAATAGAAGTTGTGTGCTCACTTCTAAAACAGTGGTAAAGTTCAGTTTAAAACCAGGAACTTAAAATATTAATGATGTAACATTGCAGTGGCATCACAAGATGAGAAAAATTGCTCTGGTAATTTTTGTATTAATCATACGTACATCTTGCTTTCTGTGGTTTCCCTGTAGGCTGAATAGGTGGTGAAAAGAAACAGGCAGGCACTCAGAAGGCAGTTAGACATTAATGAAGGGGTGGAATCAGAAGTTTAGATTCATACCAAAACTGAGATTTTCTCAGATTCAACCTTTTGCTCTTGGCCTATTTCTGTTTCACAAATGCAATAAATACATGACTCTGTTTCTCAGTGCGTGCTATTTTATGTAGTTTGGCATGAGAAAATGAATGTCTGTACAATACTGTTTATTTTAGCCATCTCAAAGTTAGGGGTGGGATTCAGTTTCCATTTCAGACACATCGAGATGTGTAAGTTTAGGCATACGCAGTGTAGATGTTTACATTTCAGCTAGGGATCTAAACTTACAGAGGATCTATGCTGATCTTTAGAAAACCCTATCAAGTCTTAGGTGTGTAACTTTTGGACAAGAAGATAATGGTTCATTTGCTCATACATTGCTGTCAGATGCCCCTTGTGCCTAGGTATCCTCCTTGGCCCCCAGCTGCCACTCCAGGATGTGGTAGTTTCCCATTTGTACTGTGTCTGATCTCATAACCCCATGTAGATTTCTTAGGTACTTAAGGCATCTGGACTGGCACTAAATGCTGATGTGGGGGCAAACGAATCAAACTGCTTTTTTACCAGCCAAGAAACTCAGTCTAAGTCAGCTCTGCTTTGAGTGAGGAGGATGAAGTTGGATCAAATGACCTCCAGAAGTAATTTCTAACCTCAGTTATTCAATGATTCTAGACTGTATGAAATCTTAGTGGCCAGCAGGAATGTCTGTTTACAAACTGCAGAAAGTAGAATTTTGCTGTGTCTTACCTCTACTTAACTTTCACCCATAAAGAGAAAACATACTGTTTGATTTCTCAGTTCTATGTCAGGTGAGGAATTTCAATTAATGTTAGTCATTTTTTTCCCACAGATCTGAGGGGAAAAAAAATAAAATAAAATAATATGAAAAGGGGAATGGGGTTTCATTTAACCAGGTGAAAAATTAAGAACTTGTTAAGATACTAGCCACTTTTCACTTTCTGTGAAACCTAAGTTTATCAAATATTGAAGAAGTTGATGCAGTTAACTGTATGTACAGATTGTGTTTCCAAATTTGGGATTTCAATAGAGAATTTTTATTTGCTTCACCTATCTACCTTCCTGTTAGTTGGGTACTATTGGTCTACAACTTTATTAAACACATAGTAATGCAATGTCAAATACCTCTGAAAAACAAGATGAAGTTCTGATGTATTGAAATTAAAGAGAACATTTTTTTTAAATTCAGTGTGGTAAAGCACAAGGTTTCACCTACCATGCAGTGAATGCATCTAGACCTTCATGCAATTGCTGCATGGGGGGGTGTCCCAGAATACTTTGTATTGTTGACAGAATATAATAGTACACCTGAGGAATAATTATGAGAGGAAGTCAAGTATTCCTGGAAGAATGGACGGTGGAAAGAAAAAGAAAAGCATTTGGAAGATAAGCTATAATTTTCTCTAATCATCTCTACTTGGTGTAAAAACAGATGTGAAGCACATGGCTTAAAGGACAGTGATTTTGCCAGGAGAAAAAGAAAAGAGAGAGGGGAAAGAAGAATAAAAACAAAGCTAACTGTAAAAATATGAATAAATGATTGTGTGTTGGGGATTGTGTTGGACTGGAGACTTGGTCTGTGATTCTTGCCAATGTCTAGGCTAGACCTAGCTAAGGGAGGCCATAGTTTGAGAAAAGTAATTATAACAGCATGATTGTATGGGACAATTAACTCTTCCAAAAATCAATCGAATAGTCACTTTATTTTGTGTTCAAAAGAAAAGAAAAACAACTCCATTTTTATACTGAGTCATCTACCCTCTGAATGACTTAAAATAAATTGGACTCTGTCCACCAGGGTCTTTGATAAGGAGTTTTTTTTGTGGAAGACTAACATATTAACTCTTGCACAACCCAAACTCCCTTTTAACATGTGAATGTCATCATCTTAGTTGCCATTCCTCAAAGCACCCTTAGGGGCTGAACTTCTAGGAACAATATTACACAGCAAAAGCATTTTTCTGGTGTAAACCTGTTGAGTGAAACTATTGCCACATTTGACCCCACACTAGGTGAAATGTTGGTTGTCATTGTGATGCTGTTCCCATAAATTTCATACTGCCTCCAGTAATGTCATAAAAGATACTTTGGCAGGTAACACCAAATTGATGTACTAGCTAAGATGTATTATATTTAGAGGGACATCCCAATCGCCAGTAAAAATATGATCACAATGTTTTTGTGGTGGAATTATGCTGCCATGTGCTTTTTTCTTCTTCATTTTTAAAAAACACGTAGAAAATTGACTGATAATTTAAGAAGTCTTCCTGTCTCACATGCTTACCTGTCACATTATTTTTTATGTTCATATGAAAACCACATGGAACCTAAACAAATACACGTAATTGTGGAATGTTTTATTTCCCATTCTTCAGTATTTATGTAAAAAGGGAAAACAACACATGTTACAGAGTTGTTCAGTTAAGGCTTGCTATCTCTCCTATATTAAAAATATATTTTCCATGCTTGATTCTTTGGAATTCTTCCATATCAGTCAGCGCTGCAGGAAGGACAAGTTGGTTGAAGTCTGAAGAATATCTACTGTAGAATATATATATATAGTCTGTAGAATATCTACGGACTATTCACGCTGAGAAACCCTGAATTACCTAAAATACACAGAATAAAGACGAAAACAGGAGAAAACCCTCCTTTTTTTTGTAAGATTGATTTGACTATGTGAAACTGGTTGCAGTTGCATGAAACTGTGTTTATGTGACTCTGTGATAGAAATTACTATAGTACAGGAATTGTGAGTTTTTTTAAGCACTATTATGACAACATCAGAAAAGGAAATACAAAGAATAAAACATATGAACAACAGGAAGTAAAGGAATTTGCAGAAGGATGATAAAAATGAGCTAGTTTTTATTTACAGCAAGGGAAAAAAAAATCTACTGTACCTACTAGGAATCTTCTCCTGTTGCCCCAGACTCCTACTGTCTTTGGCAGGCAGAGTATTGAGCTTTGAAATCAAAATGGTAATTGGTTTGCAGCAGACTTTTGCAGTAAATTTCTTCCTATAATTTACTAAATGCCATTTTGAATACTTTCAGCAGAACCTCAAAAAAGAACAAAGAACTCTTGCAATCCTCAGTGATCAATGGACAATGTTTGTATGAAGTAATCCAGAGCAGAAAGAGGCTGATGCAGATGGATGTGCTTCCATCTCATAATGAATCACTTTGTCTAGAAATTATGTCTGAACCATGCTGTGGGTTAGAACTGACCCAACCAAAGATGTGGCCTACGTGACTTTTTAGTTTTCATACAATTTTCTCTTGCTTAGTTCCAGCAAGGACCTCAATTGGAAGTTTACATAGAGAGTAACCTACAACATTTACAAGCTGGGCTGCTGTTTCTAAGAATTTACAGTGCTGAGTTACTGACCTAAATGACTTGGAAAAGAAGGTCAGGCACATCAGAGTGGGATTCGGGACAGCCAGCCTTTTGAGGGATGAGGTCTAAGGTAAACAGCAGGAAGCACTAAAGAAAAGTGTGTTTGAACCTGATTTTCACCTACACTCAGATACTTATTTCCAAACTGCAGAAACCAGGATTCACAGCCTAAGTCCTCTGCTTGTTTGTGATGTGTGTGCAATAAACACTATGGTTAGTTATTGTAATTATCATAATGGATATTCAGAGAGGAAAGTTAGGTACTAATGCAATGGGAATACTGTGAACATTGATTTTTTTTTTTCCTTTCAAGGAAGCAAATCTTTCACATACTTCCACAATTAAGTTTAGAAATTGCTGACAATCAGAGACAAAATAATTGGAGTGTTTATATCAAAGTTTTGTTCCTTTCTTACTATTCAAAACTTATTTTTTTCCCACAATCTTAGTTCCTTTGTTTAATATCCCATCTTCTGTAAACTTTTTTTAGTGAGTTGAATAAGAAAATATACAGCAAAGAGACAAGTAGATGATTTTTTTATTCCTTTTGCTACAGAAATAAGAAGAAATGAGACACCCAGTCAATACTCACACTGAAAGACAAAATCAGAATTTTTAGAAGTCTTTGTGATAAGAAATATAAAGAAAAAAAGAAAGCAAATAACAAATAGCAAACAATAGTTTGTAAGCACCACATTCAATACACAGTTGTTCACAGATATTTCTAAAATTTTCTGTTCTCAAGCCTAGTAGTGAGATTTTATTTAAGAGGTTTTAAAATATCAGAATCAAAGCCACGATATTAAATTGTTAACTGACTAAGGTGCATTTCTGCAAAATAAAATTTTGTTTTTATAATTTAACTTTTTCTTTTCAGAGTTAAAGCAATCATGGTGCTAACAATAATTTCAAATTAATACAAAATCAGGAGAAGTGCTCAGATTAGCAACATGAAATACTTGATAGTGGCTCAGTATAAGTACTTAAAAGTCCAATGTGAAGTATAATTATGTCTCCAGTTGGCAGATCAAGAACTCCCTCTTGATTCTCAGTTGATCACTTATGAAAGTTTCTGATTTCTCTCATTTAAAAGGTGTGCCTGACCTGTTGATACCAAAGATGTTATAAATGTTGGTAAATTTACAGTTATTTCCTAAATGAGGGATCATCCTTGGTTTTTGCCCATGTTAATCGGCACAGCTCAGTTAGCCTTGATGAAGCATGATAAGGATCTGGCTCTCTTTAGAAGGGCTATGTCATAAAACTGCTGAACAACTTTCACCCAGACTCATAAAAGCTGGTAGTAAAGAAAATTGAATTGAAAAACAAAAGCTTTGCCATCCTCTGGAAATTATTATGAAGCAAAAATCACAAGACATGATTTAAAGTGACCTCTGAGTTTGTGGCCTTGTATGGTTGGTTGACTCACAAGGATCAAAGGTAGGAAATAAGAAATTGTTTCCATTAGAGGAGAACACACTACTAGCCTGTAGCATGGGGTCAAACGAGGCCTTGATTTTTATCAAGGCAGCAATGAAACAAGTGAAGTAATTGTTTTTTATGATGAAGAACATCACTGTGGAGGATGAATTGAATCTGGAGTTTATTTCATCATCCTTTGCCAATAATACATCCGTTAACTATGGGAAGCACATTTCTATGCTGCAGAGATTAAAAACATTCTAACGAAAAGCAGCTGCCAACCAGTTGCAAATCACATCTTTCATAACTACACTAATTCAGCTTGAAATCCTGCTGACTTATTTCTGAAGTATTCATCGTTAAAATAAATGTCCATTTTATTCAACAAAACAGAAATATATTATGTTATTGCAAAACTGATGAGCATACTGGAACATTTGCTACATCTCCAGATTGTAATAGAACATTGTGTTGCCAGGTTGGGTTCTCATGACCATGTCAAATCCGCCTTCTGTGGTATAGCTCAACTTTGAATATTCAGCATGGTGAGTTGGATACAAGGTCTTTTTTCTCTTCAAAGTGTTTGATGTCTTAGGGCTATGGTTTTAGGAAGAGGGCTATGACACAAAGAAACTGTCTACAAAACGATAAGCTGTGGAGCAGCTATCCCAAACTTTGGGATGAGTTCTCACAGGAACAAAGGGCTACTGTACTGCTCACTACAGTCTATGAAATGCCTTTTCTAATGTAAACACATATTCTTCAGGGTATACCACAAAATGAGATAGAAAAAAAGATGATTTAACACTTTGATGATGCAGGAAGAACAAGAAACCATCTAAAATACTTTAATGACTCCTACAAAGATGAGTAACTTTCAGACCACACATAAAATTGGAGCAGGATAAGAAAATCAGGCTTATTTGGGAAAGTTTTGTCTTGAGATTTCCAAATTATTTAAGATTGGCCTAACCCCTCAACCATGAAATTTGATTGAATGCCCTCTTAGCTTGTAAATTCACTGGCATCACCTAGATAACTTTTAACAGAGGTCAGCAAGTACTTTTTGTTTGTACAGTAAAATAAATTAAACTTTTTTTTTTTTTGGGTTGATTTTGCAGCTTAACAACAGATTCATATTTCAAAAATAGGTTTGTGATTTTTATCAGTTTTGAAAAAAAAACCCAGAAGTTTTTGTCTTCTTATCATTCTGTATACTTTGGTATGAGACTTTTTGTTGTTGTTGTAGAAAAGACAATGACTAGGTATCTCAAGCTGTAAGGTGATTGGAATTAGGTAAATGGAACGAGAGAGTGTGGTCAAATTTGAAGAGCATTCTGAACCACAATTCCGGGAATAAGGAGTCAAAATTAGACATGATCTTTCAGAAATCTTAAATCATTATGGAAAAAAATAGTAAAAATTAAGAATTGTTACAACATTGTCATTTCCACTATATTCTTTAAAACACATTTTAAAGGTAATTTGGCACTCAATGTTCAAATTACTTTTTTTTTTTAATTAGTTAGGTGAAGAAAGCAACTGTAAATACACTTTTAGATATTTCCATCTATTATCCTGAAAGCATGTTACGACCTACATGAAAATATAGTGATTCATGGAAAGATTTTACCATTGACTTTTTTGTTTTTTTTATCAAACTTTCAGTCTCCTCAGTGATATAAAATGATCACACCTGAAAAGCAGCAAAACTTCACTTAAAAAAAGTTAATTAAATGAGAGTTCATTGGATTTTTTTACATGTATTTCATTAGCATAAAGAATCAAACAGCCTAAGATCTCAGACAGAAAGCACAACTGCCAATTTCCATTTCATGCTGGAGATTCAAATACAATACTCATAAAGGAACTAATAGTTGCTTAAAAGTCTGATGATGATTTACACTGAATTATGAAATAACTGAATGCCTTCAGATCTGAAAAATTCTCATAGAAGCTCTATCACCAATCCGTAAGTAAACAACCATACCTATGAGGTCTTGCACAAGGAAATGAGTATGATTTTGTCTTGAGCATTTTTCATGGGAATCAAAATAGAAGAAAAAATGCTTGTGAATATCTTTTACTCTCTATAAATTCTAAAAGTTTGCATAATACGATTAAGCAATGCATGGAGTGAGGCCTTTTTGTCTGCACTGAAACCTCTGAACTCCATTATTTCTAGACTGAAGAAAAAAATCTCCATGTTCATCATACTATATCACAACAATATGAAGTCAGAGTACAGACAGCAGAATATTCGTTGTAAGAAGATGGTCAGATTTTCTTTGTGTAGCAGTTGTGTTTGGATAGAAGCAGAAAGCAGAAGTGGAAAGTTGGAATTTGGTGAGGGAGAAAGGGAAGATGGAATTTTTCAGAGGGAAGAGCAGATGATGACAGAAAGTTATCAGGCTCTGTTACATGCCAGCCATGAAAGAGATGGTTTACAGTTGAGAAAAGTACCTTTGTGGAGGCAGAGTACCAGAATAGTTGAAGTCAGAAGGCACCTGTAGAAATCACCTAGTTTGACCTTCCTGCCCATACAGGATCAATGAGAACAGGTTACCCAGTACTGTGTTAAGTCAGGTGTCAAATATCTCCAAAGATGGGGTCACCATGACCGCTCTGGTCAACCTTCTCTTTCAAAGCTTAGACTCATCTCTCTTCTTGACTCTTCCTACAGAAGACTCCAGAGATTCCTGGCTATCATTAAGGCAGGTATTCAAGACTTCTTATATTTCTGGCTGACCAACCGATCAATTTGGTTTTATGCCAAAATTGACAAGCTCTCTTAGCTACAAACAGGCATGGTATGGACTGGCCTGTACACAGAGGGCACTATACTGTCCTAGAATGATTATGGTTTAGTCCAGTTTTGGCTCCAGGTTGGTTTCACTGCATTAACACTAAAGTCACACTGATTTTTGACTATCTCCTGTCTTGGAGTACTGTTCCTCACAGTCCACAGATACCTCCTTAACATTTCAGAAACCTCCTTGGATTTGACATACCAAACATTGAACTGGAGTCTGTAAGCCTGGATGGATTCAAGCTGACCTGTTTCTGATCCATATTGACCAGGGAATTTTGTAGCACTTGCGTTGTTGGGAATTTACATTATTCAAGTCCATTAGTATTTTGGATAATGGAAAGCTAACTTTACATTCATTGAGATACATTATATTTTAGAAGGCATAGCCTACTCTTGCTTCATAGAATCGTAGAATGATTTTGGTTGGAAGGGACCTTTAAAGACCATATATACCAAGCCCCTGCCATGGGGGTGTGGGGGTGGGACTAGATCAGGTTGTTTAAAGCCCCATCCAACCTGACTTCCAATGACAGTGTGCCCACAACTTCTCTGGGCAACCTGTTCCAGCGTCACACCATGCTCATCATAAAAATGTCTTCCTTATGTCCAATCTAAACATAACCTTTTTCAGTTTAAAACCATTGCCCCTTGTTGTGTCAATACAGGTAAAGTCTTTCTCCATCTTTCATATAATCCCCCTTTATATATTGAAAGGTCACAATAAGGTATCCCTGGAGCCTTCTCTTCTCCACGCTTCTCAGCCTCTGATCATTTTCATGGCCCTTCTCTGGACCCGCTCTGACAGGTCCACATCTTTTGGTCCCACTACAAAAAGTAACAGCATAGGTATGGTGGCCTATACATTCCTGCTTCTCTGGAGTGAAATAGCTGCTGTTACTCCCTTTCTACTGCCAATTCACACCTGAATAGTACTTCTTTTCTGTCTCCTTAGCTAGTCTTCTGCTGGAAAACTGTTTTTTTCTATATGCTACCTGTGACCAGTCTTTTCTACTTCCTGTGCCCTGCTTGGATGTTTCATAGTTTTTGTATGTTTTTGGTTCTTTTCTCTTTAAACTTGCCACTGGATATCTGGCTCATTCTCACTCATCCTTCCCCCATTCTTGATTAGGAGGGATGTAGTCCAAAAAAGTGCATCTGGTATATTTTTTAATTTTGGCTCAGCCATCCGACCAGAAGTTGAAGAATGGAAGGATCGAAGCCATCTGGCAGCAGCAGTATGAGGAGATACTGCTGTTTTATTTTTTAATGGCTCCCTCCCAGCTTTGCAAGTCACTGATTCTGCTATTGCCTTCATTTAAGTTACTTTTGCAGCTGTGGCTAGATCTTTGGCTTCTCCTTATCTCCTTACACCATGGTAAAGGAAGTATGAAATTATTAATTATGGAATCATAGGATTATTGATTTTTAATATTTATAACCTTAATTAATATCTGATTACATTGAGCTGTATGCAGGGAATTACAGTATTTTCTTGTGTATGCCTCTGTAACATTTTATTGGATATGGTTTTCTTCTTAATTTTGGACATCTATTAAAATCTAAATAATAGAACTGAATAAGCTGAACATGGTACTAATTATTCAAAGAGAATGATCTTAAAAATGCATAATTTAAATGTTTCTTACTTCTGTGTACCAGGACCAGACAAATTTTATTACTAAAGTTTACTTCTACATTAACTTGACTGTGTTCATCTACTGTATATGACTTTAACAAAGAGTAAAACAGAATAAGTAGTGTGATATTCAGCTATTATGTTGAAGAAATAAGGCTCAGCTTTTGCTTTTAATTAAATCTGTAAAATATGGGAGTCGACAGAGTTCCACTGACTTACTATTATTCTATAATATCAGCTCCTGGAGTCTACTGTGTTCACCAAGGGTCAGCCAATTAAGCATTCTGCCTAACTTACAAGTGTTCTTACTGAAATTAATTGCGGTATTTGAAGAGTGTGGGTAGCATGTAATTCAGTGAATTACCACTAGAAAAAAGTAAGCTGTCCAGAATAGAGGCATGGTTCAGTTTCCTAAATGTAAGCATGTTGTGTCATTTGAGACACAGCACTGATTTTATTTAGACATCCACATTTGGCCAATAAATACGACCTATGAGAGAGATACCTGTGTCCTTCCAGAAGAGCAGATGGTAGCCCAGCAGGATACCTAAGAGTGTCTACAACAACACTAGATACCTACGCCTGAAGTTGCCTGTCATGGTTTAGCCCCAGCTGGCGACTAAGCCCCATGCAGCCGCTCACTCACTCCCCCACGGTGGGATGGGGGAGAGAATCGGAAGAGTAAAAGTGAGGAAACTCATGGTTTGAGATAAAGACAGTTTAATAAGTAAAGCAAAAGCCGCACACACAAGCAAAGCAAAACAAGGAATTCATTCACCATTCCCCATGGGCAGGCAGGGGTTCAGCCATCTCCAGGGAAGCAGGGCTGCATCACTCATAATGGTTTCTTGGGAATTCAGATGCCATAACTCCAAACGTCCCTCCCCCCCTTCCTTCTTCTTCGTCCCAGCTTTATATACTGAGCATGACGTCATATGGTAGGGAATATCTCTTTGGCCAGCCTGGGTCAGCTGTCCCAGCTGTGTCCCCTCCCAACTCCCCATGCACCCCCAGCCTTCTTGTTAGTAGGCCAGCACGAGAAGCTGGACTGTCCTTGACTACTTAGCAACAACTCAAAACATCAGCACCTTATCAACATTTTCTCATCCCAAATCCAAAACATAGCCTCACTCTAGCTTCTATGAAGAAAATTAACTCTACTCTGGCTGAAACCAGGACATTGCCCAATTTAATTTTCTTCTCTCTATGAAGGCAGTCTCATCTTCACTGAATGATTCAACCAAGACAAAGATGATCCTGTCTCCCTGCATTGACTATGGGGGAACCAGGAGGAGTACCTTGGCCAAGATGTCCAACTCCGAAACAACTGAAGTTAAGCAAGATCATTCTTACTTTAATCAACACCATTTAATGGTAATAAGCATAAATAAATGCTGCTTGTTTTGAGCCAAGGTATGACTAATATTAATAGTATCCCTATATTAATGTAGGAAAGAGTCAGCATGCTGTAGCATTAAAGCTAGGAGAGGAATAGAACATGGTTCAGATGAAAAAATCTTTTTTCTTTTCTTTAATGTACTGTGAAAAAGCAATGTCACATCACTTTCATCATTCATGTTGAAGCTAACGATAACTTCACCATGAATTTTATCGGGAGAATGATCTAATCTCATTTTTTTTTGCAAAAAATATAAAGATAGCTGGTCATTTAAAGCTACGTAACATATACCTAGTAAAAGTTTAGTGGAAATAGAAAGAAACTTTTATAGCTTAAAATGAAGATAGGTCTTCCAGCTCATCTGGCAAAACACCTGAAATAAAAAAAAATAAAGGAAGGAAAGAAAGAGACACCAAGGGAAAGAGAAAGGGAAAGGGAAAGGGAAAGGGAAAGGGAAAGGGAAAGGGAAAGGGAAAGGGAAAGGGAAAGGGAAAGGGAAAGGGAAAGGGGGGGGCGAGAGAGGGAGGGAGGGAGGGAGGGAGCGGGAGAGGGAGAGAGAGACCTGGTCTTAATCTCCAGGCCTGTCATTTATTTCTTTCACACAAAAAGTATGGGACACAGGTGGCTGAATGTCAAAGATCATACTCTGTCTGCATGCTTCATAAGGCATGGGACAAATATATGAAACAGGCTGGGTGAACAGAAAAATCACAAGAAGTGGGTGCTGTTTCAGTGACCCAGGTCAAGGGTTGCATTGCTTTTGGTGTTTTACAAATGTTTGACAGATTAAATGCCCACCTCCCATGGTTAGCAAATAAGCCATGCAAGTAAGAGTATTCATAAGAAATAAAACTTCATTCAATGTCCTTATTGTGAAGGATCAGGGTCACTTAACATGAATAGCACATGTATGCTTTCAGTACACACACGCACCCTTAGATTATCCTGAATTTTGGAAAACACATATTAAAATATATTTGTAATGGTAAAATAACACCCTGTTGAAGGGAAAAAGGATTGGAAGAAGGCAGGTAGGATATTTAGATATCATTATCAAAGAAGGTGATAATTGTATAATTTTATATATATATATTTGGCTCTTTGATATCTTTCCTGAACAAAAGACTTTCAGTGCCATTTCTGCTTTGCATTGCAATGGAAATTAGTAAGAAAATTAGTATCGGAGACTGAAAGCCCATGAAGTTTCAGTATGTTGTAGTTCACAGACCTATAGCGGTAGTTTTCAAATTAGTTCTTGTTAGGTCCACATTGTTTTCAGCTTTGTTCCCAGTGGTCATAATTTTGACAGGTAAAGTGAAATACTGTAATTATTTGAAAGAACATATCTTCACATAGTGGCAGCATATAAAGTTCTTGGTATGCCCATGAGAGTATTGTAAATGCACTTGAGAATCAGTGAACTTTATACACAATTGTTTGTACAAGTGTTGGTCCTTATGGATTTCAGTACTGTGGCAGTGAATCATTCCTGAAGAGATTGTCTTATTCCTTCCTTATTGTCATTACAGCGACTCTGAGATTTTGGGTTTATCTATGTCAGTCTTTTCTTTCTAACTTTTGGCAATTACTCAAGGCAGAAAATAAAAGCTATTGGAATTATCTTGTCCAAGGATCCCCACTAGTTTATGTCTTCTAAAACACTGGCCCTTACTTTAAAAATGCTTCTCAAGCCTAAAAATTAGCTTTTCTCTTGTTCTCTAGTTCCTGAAGATTTCCTTAGGTAACTGGTGATGGGGTGGGATCAGGGCTGGACAGCATTATATGCTAGTACAGGAAAAATGTGATTTGAGACCAGATCTGATTATGGTTATGGAAGATTTTCATTCTCTTATTGAAGATTTTAGTAAAATTTCCTAAGGAAACAAGGTTTACGCAGTCATACTTACTCTTTCTTTTATCCTTTTCTCTTTATTTGATGGAATCTATCATTCTGTCCTTTCCTTCTCTCCTAAAATCAAACAAAAAATAAGCTACAAACTGAAAAACTGTAACAGGTTTCAGTGAAATTAGACATAAGACTCTCACAAAGATGTTTAAGAAATACACAGCCAAAGTGACGAAAAAAAATATTAGAAGTACTGATGACTGTGAGCTGTTGCTGACTGCAGCTAAGTGTCCATGTTTACTAAACACCAAATAAGCCACATAGAAAAGCAACTTCATGGGGAAAATATCAATCAAAACTTGCAGTCAACCATGAGAAGGAAATCTATAGGAAATCAGGCTTCATGAGTTCTGGTGCTCAAAGAACTTCTTGTTTTACTTAAAAGAAATGAGAATTTTTTTCTTTGTTAGGCTTTGCAATAGAGGTGTTTGTATTGGGGCTTAATGAATTTGACCAAATTAAACTGACTCCAGTGAAAGATGCTTCAACCTGTTTTGCAACATTCTCTAAATGACTTACAGAATTTCTGTAACATTTTGCTCCTGAGAAACATGTTTCATTGGCTTCATGTTCTAAGTACTGAAAATTCTGAAAGCTTTCTAAGTAGAAGCTGCAACAAAGGAAGAATCTGAATGTATCATTGTCCTGGTTTCAGCCAGGATAGAGCTGGTTTTCTTCACAGAAGCCAGTGTGAGACTGTGTTTTGAATTTGGGATGAGAAAATGTTGATAACATCCTGATGTTTTGAGTTGTTGCTAAGTAGTCAAGGACAGTCCAGCTTCTCGTGCTGGCCTACTAACAAGAAGGCTGGGGGTGCATGGGAAGTTGTGAGGGGACACAGCCAGGACAGCTGACCCAGGCTGGCCAAAGGGATATTCCCTACCATATGACATCATGCTCAGTATATAAAGCTGGGACGAAGAAGAAGGAAGGGGTGGAGGGTCATTTGGAGTTATGGTGTCTGTCTTCCCAAGAAATCATTATGCATGATAGAGCCCTGCTTCCCTGGAGATGGCTGAACCCCTGCCTGCCCATGGGGAGTGGTGAATTAATTCATTGTTTTGTTTTGCTTGCATACGTGGCTTTTGCTTTACTTATTAAACTGTTTTTATCTCAAACCATGATGTTCCTCACTTTTACTCTCCTGATTCTCTCCCCCGTCCCACTGTGGGGGAGTGAGTGAGCAGCTGTGTGGGGCTTAGCTGCCGGCTGGGGCTAAACCACGACAATCCTCTATATGTTTTTAGTAGGTTTCTCCATGTCAGATATTTCCATATTTATGCCTATGTTACAAGCAACAGTGTAAATGAAATAAGCTTAATCATAAAAAAATACTCCAGATGTTAATTCAAGCTGATGTCACTTTTTGAAGCTGTCACTGACAGCTTTTTCAAGAAAGATCTTCAGAAAGAGCAAAGGCCTGGAAAGCATCAAGAATCAAAGATTAGTAATATTAGGGAACTGGATACTGGGGAAAGAAGGATAAGAATTACTATAGTAAGAATATCTGGTTATTGATATTAGTTTTGCTCTGTATCTTACCTGTTGGTTGTAATACAGATATGTAATTTTTTTTACTACAGATTTTACAAAAGAGAAAATGTGTATTCACAAGGCTTAGGACTATGGGTTGGGAGCATCTTCCTGAATGACTGTGTTTGTGTTTGTGTATATGTATATATACACCTTTTATGTGCATGAACTACATGAAAGTACAAAATAATTAAACAAATTATGAAGAAACTCAAGGGTATCCAACTTATCAAATTCTCCTTTTTAGGGAATACATATTGCCTTTATACGGAAGAAAAAAATGTGTTCTGTTCCTTCACCTATTTTGTGTGTTTTTGTACAGAAGAGATGAGATTTCTATACTGGGTAGATGAATATGTTGTATTACATCTGCATGAAAGTTTTTTGATACATTTGGCAGAAAGAGTGTAGAGCTGCAACGTTTTCTCTTGTTGTCAGATATATTTGCTGTTTCATTTCATGGACTGAAATAACTGATTCCCTGAGACTCTGGGCCTCAAGTCCAGGCATGAAGAAAGTAAGATTTCACAGGTGCCTCTCCCTGTTCCCACAGTTTCTTTATGCTATGCATAGGCCAAATTCAAACCCTCAGAAGGCAGTGGCCACACACCAGACCTACTCTCAGAGAGCTGCTCCTATGTTGCTGCAGCTTGACTTAGCTGAGAAGTCGCCTGCGTTAAGTGAACTGCAAAATCACCTTTACATTTGACAGCAGAATACCATCTCCTACCAAGCTGGATATTCTGGGTAATCATGTGCTACAGCTAGGCTGACCAGCAGTTATATGGTTTTGACTGCTGCAAAGCCTTGTTCTCCTGAATGTTCATGCTGCAGATGTGCTCAGAACATGCTACATCACCTCTCAGCATGCTTGCTTGGGTCTTTATTGAAATGGGTAAAAGTGTGACATATGCCCTGAACTCCCTCCAGTATAATGTTGGGATGCTTGGGATGCAGTTACAGTGACCATTTGAACCCAGAATTTTGGAAGTGTTCTCGTTCACTTTTTAGCACAGCTTCTCCATCTCTCCCTCCTTTCAGGTTTGCTTTCCCCACGTAGGAGATTTGAGGACAGGTTTGCATGCTTTCCCCAAGCAACATCTCCCACTGACAATCCTGGAGGCAAAATGGTGGCCTGGATGGGCCATGAATCTAAGCCTATTAGATATTTTTATGTTCTTCTGCTAAAAACTTGTGGAACTGATGTAGCAGGGTAAATTAGACTAAGTATTCTATGTAATAGAATTTTAAGACAACTTTGTGTGAAAGACTTAAAAGATACATACTTGTTGAAACAAAGGAAGTATCATCTACTAGATGGTTGTTTCCCTCCTCAACAAAAAGTAGCTTCCAAAGTTATATTATAAATGAAAACCCACCCATACTCTTTCAATTTAATTCTGGACTCAGCCCTAGCTCCAAAATTCCACAAAAGCACAGAAACATTGTCGTGGTTTAGCCCCAGCCGGCAACTAAGCACCACGCAGCCGCTCGCTCACTCTCCCTCCCACAGCGGGACGGGGGAGAGAATTAGGAAAAACCTCGTGGGTTGAGATAAACACGGTTTAATAGGACAGAAAGAAAGAAGGGAACAATAATGATAATACCAACAAAGGAATGTACAAGAACAAGTGAGGCCCAATACAGCAATTGCTCACCACCCCGTGATCGACAGCCCGTCCCCGAGCAGCGATTTCCGCCCCCCCGGCCAACTCCAGTTTATGTACTGGGCATGACGTCGTATGGTAGGGAATATCTCTTTGGCCAGTCTGGGTCAGCTGTCCCGGCTGTGTCCCCTCCCAGCTCCCCGTGCACCCCCAGCCTGCTCGCTGGCAGGCCAGCACAAGAAGCTGGACTGTCCTTGACGGCTCAGCAACAACCCAAAACATCAGCACATTATCAACAGTTCCTCATCCCAAATCCAAAACACAGTCTCACACTGGCTTCTGTGAGGAAAACCAGCTCTATCCTGGCTGAAACCAGGACAGTATCCACCCCTTATTCCATACCATTTACGTCATGCCCAGGTCCTATACTTTTCAATACATTCCAATTATTCATTATTACTCTTCCTGTCCTTTAATATATACACACAGATATCACTCTCTTAGTCCATGGGCCATCACTTAAAATGTCTATGGAGTTCAGTCAGTCCATGACTCTGGGCTTCATCCATCATAGCAGTCTCTCAGGGCAGGGGAGATGGTATGTGGTGTTGGATTGTCATCTGGCACGGTCCATGTCCATGATCTGCAGGTCGAAGATGTCGATCTCGAGGGATTTGTTGGGCGCAAGCTGCTGAAGCCAGTTCTGGTTTCATCACTGCTGCACGTTGCTTGGTTTCAGTGAAGCTCATTCTTCATCAGTCTGGGTGATTCTTACTATAATACCATTGATATGGTAGATAGCAGCCATAGTAGTAATGTCATTCTGAACAATTAACATAATACAATTCAAATCATTGACTGTTTTCACCCAAAATCAAGTCTCCTTGAGGTACACATCGGACTTCCCCATCCTTCCGCATTACCCACCAAGTGCACCCAGGTCCCTGGGCAAAGGCAATCCCACGAATGGGTTTGCCTTTTCCTAATGCAGGAGTAACCCAGACTGTCTTCCCCAGCATGTTTCTCACATGCACCACAGGGACTTTATCCCCTTCTACAGTACGTAGAAGTTTTGATTGGGCAGGGCCGGCTCTATTAGTAGATCCCCTAGTGTTGACTAACCAGGTGGCTTTGGCTAAATGTTTATCCCAATTTTTGAATGTCCCATCACCCATTGCTCTCAGTGTAGTCTTTAACAGTCCGTTGTATCGTTCAATTTTTCCGGAAGCTGGTGCATGATAGGGGATATGATACACCCACTCAATGCCGTGCTCTTTGGCCCAGGTGTCTATGAGGTTGTTTCGGAAATGAGTCCCATTGTCTGACTCAATTCTTTCGGGGGTGCCATGTCGCCATAAGACTTGCTTTTCAAGGCCCAGGATAGTGTTTCGGGCGGTGGCATGGGGCACAGGGTATGTTTCCAGCCATCCAGTGGTTGCTTCCACCATGGTAAGCACATAGCGCTTGCCTTGGCGAGTTTGTGGAAGTGTGATATAGTCAATCTGCCAGGCCTCGCCATATTTATATTTCAACCATCGTCCTTCATACCAGAGAGGCTTTAACCGCTTGGCTTGTTTGATCGCAGCACACGTTTCACATTCATGGATAACCTGTGCAATAGCATCCATGGTCAGGTCCACCCCTCGATCCCGAGCCCATCTATATGTTGCATCTCTTCCCTGATGGCCTGAGGTGTCATGGGCCCACCGAGCTATAAATAATTCACCCTTATGTTGCCAGTCCAGATCCACCTGAGCCACTTCAATCTTAGCAGCCTGATCCACCTGATGGTTGTTTTGATGTTCTTCGGTGGCCCGACTCTTGGGTACGTGAGCATCTACGTGACGTACTTTTATGACGAGATTCTCTAGTCGGGCAGCAATATCTTGCCACAGTTCAGCAGCCCAGATGGGCTTGCCTCTGCGTTGCCAGTTGCTCTGCTTCCATTGCTGCAGCCACCCCCATAGAGCATTTGCTACCATCCATGAGTCAGTATAAAGATAGAGTACTGGCCATTTTTCTCGTTCAGCAATATCTAAAGCCAGCTGGATGGCTTTCACCTCCGCAAACTGACTTGATTCACCTTGTCCTTCAGCCACTTCTGCAACTCGTCGTATAGGGCTCCATACAGCAGCTTTCCACCTTCGATGTTTGCCTACAATACGACAGGACCCATCAGTAAACAGGGCATATTGCCTTTCGTTCTCTGGCAGTTCATTATATGGTGGAGCCTCTTCAGCACGCGCCACCTCCTCTTCCGGTGATATTCCAAAATCTTTGCCTTCTGGCCAGTCCATGATCACTTCCAAGATTCCCGGGCGATTAAGATTTCCTATTCGAGCCCGCTGTGTAATAAGCGCGACCCACTTACTCCACGTAGCATCAGTCGCATGATGTGTAGAGGGGACCCTCCCTTTGAACATCCAGCCCAGCACCGGCAGTCGGGGTGCCAGGAGGAGCTGTGCTTCAGTACCAACCACTTCTGAGGCAGCTCGAACTCCTTCATATGCCGCCAATATCTCCTTTTCAGTTGGAGTATAGCGGGACTCAGATCCCCTATATCCTCGACTCCAAAACCCGAGAGGTCGACCTTGAGTCTCTCCTGGTGCTTTCTGCCAGAGACTCCAGGTAGGGCCATTCTCCCCGGCTGCCGTGTAGAGCACATTTTTAACATCTTGTCCTGCCCGGACTGGCCCAAGGGCTACGGCATGAACTATCTCCTGTTTGATTTGTTCGAAGGCTTGTCGTTGCTCAGGGCCCCATTTAAAATCGTTCTTCTTCCGGGTCACTTGATAAAGAGGGCTTACAATCAGACTGTAATTTGGAATATGCATTCTCCAGAAACCCACAACACCCAGAAATGCTTGTGTTTCTTTTTTGCTAGTTGGTGGAGACATAGCTGTTATTTTGTTGATCACATCCGTTGGGATCTGTCGACGTCCATCTTGCCATTTTATTCCTAAAAACTGGATCTCTTGTGCAGGTCCCTTGACTTTACTTTGCTTTATAGCAAAACCAGCTTTCAGAAGGACTTGAATTATTTTCTTCCCTTTCTCGAAAACTTCTTCTGCTGTGTTGCCCCATACGATGATGTCATCAATGTATTGCAGATGCTCTGGAGCTTCACCCTGTTCCAGTGCAGTTTGTATCAGCCCATGGCAAATGGTAGGGCTGTGTTTCCACCCCTGGGGAAGTCGATTCCAGGTGTATTGGACACCTCTCCAAGTGAAAGCAAACTGTGGCCTGCACTCTGCCGCCAAAGGGATCGAGAAAAACGCGTTAGCAATATCAATGGTGGCGTACCACTTGGCTGCCTTTGACTCCAGTTCATATTGAAGTTCTAGCATGTCCGGCACAGCAGCGCTCAGTGGTGGCGTGACTTCATTCAGGCCACGATAGTCTACTGTCAGTCTCCACTCGCCATTAGACTTTCGCACTGGCCATATGGGGCTGTTGAAGGGTGAGTGAGTCTTGCTGATCACTCCTTGGCTCTCCAGCCGACGAATCAGCTCATGGATGGGGATCAGGGAGTCTCTGTTGGTGCGATATTGCCGCCGGTGCACTGTTGTGGTAGCGATCGGCACCTGTTGTTCTTTGACCCTGAGCAACCCCACCACAGAAGGGTCCTCTGAGAGACCAGGCAAGGTGGACAGCTGTTTAATTTCTTCCGTCTCCAAGGCAGCTATACCAAAAGCCCACCGGTACCCTTTTGGGTCCTTGAAATACCCTCTGCTGAGGTAGTCTATGCCCAGGATGCACGGAGCCTCCGGGCCAGTCACAATGGGGTGCTTCTGCCACTCATTCCCAGTTAGGCTCACTTCAGCCTCCAGTACAGTCAGCTGTTGGGATCCCCCTGTCACTCCAGAAATACAGATGGGTTCTGCCCCTATATGGCTTGATGGCATCAGGGTACATTGTGCACCGGTGTCCACTAAAGCCTTATATTCCTGTGGGTCTGATGTGCCAGGCCATCTAATCCACACAGTCCAATAAACTCGATTGTCCCTCTCCTCCGCCTGGCTGGAGGCAGGGCCCCTCTAATCCTGCTCATAGTACTCGTTACCCACTTCTTGTAAATAGGAATCAGAAGTCCCTTCAAGAGGATCAGAGGTGAGATCAGCTCTTCTATTCTTTCTGGGAAGCTGCCCACTGGAAAGTGGAGCGACGATTTTCCTCGAGGAACCTGAACCCCCTTTTGTAATTGTTTTTCCTTGCAGCTCGCGTACTCGTGCCTCTAGGGTCGAGGTAGGTTTTCCATCCCACCTCCTCATGTCCTCTCCGTAGTCACGCAATTGAAACCACAGGGTGGCTCGTGGTGTGTATCCTCTATATCTTCTCTCTTGAACAGAAGAGCGCTTACTCCTAATGGCTGAGACACTGGTCCGTATGGGTGGAGGGTAGGGCATATCCTCTTTGAATTGCCGGAACTCTCGGGACAGTTTCTCTATAGCAGAGACGCAGGCCCGTAGGGAGGAAGAGAGACTTTCTTCGTATTGCCGGAGTTGGCCAGCCAATTCATCCACCGTTGGTCTCTCTCCGTCCTTCCAGGCCATTACTGCTAATGAGTTGGCATATGATGATGGTGCACTCCGTACAAACTTCCGCCACATAGGTTGCGTGCAATTGACTTCATCTGGATCTTTGGATGATTGTCCATTGTCCAAGTCACCATAAATCACTTCCAGCACCGCTAGCTCCCTCAGGTACTGGATACCTTTCTCCATGGTGGTCCACTTGCCTGGGTGACATAGAACATCTTCCTTGAAGGGATACCTTTCCTTCACACCCGACAGGAGTCGTCTCCAGAGGCTGAGGACTTGTGCACCTTTTCCAATTGCTTTGTCAATGCCCCCTTCCCTAGAAAGGGATCCCAGCTGCTTGGCTTCCCTACCCTCTAATTCCAGGCTACTGGCCCCATTATCCCAGCATCGGAGCAGCCAGGTGACAATGTGCTCACCTGGACGACGGCTGAAATCCTTTCGCATATCTCGCAATTCACTCAGGGATAGAGATCGGGTAGTTACCGTCTCTTTTATAAGTTCTTCCTCTTCCTCCTCTTCAAGCGATGACTCGCTCTCTTCCCTCTTCCGTGCTTGTGATGGCCCTGCTTCAGAGCACTCTGCCTCCTCACTCTCTTCCTCTGGCTCCTTCTTAGCAGGATCTTCCTCCTCCCTTACTAAACGAGCTGACTTCCGTTTCCAAGATTTCTTCTTTTGTACAGGGGCAACTGATACCGGGATGGGCTGGTCCTCTGGTTCAGCTGCAACAGTCTGAGTAGCTACAGTGCCCGCCGTGGGGGTTGGAGTAGTGACAGTGCCTGCTACAGACGTTGGAGTAGTCACAGTGCCTGCCACATTGCCATCAGACCCAGAGAGCCCCTCTCCCCTTTGCATAGTGTTAAATAGGGTTCGGTAGGCATGGGCCAGGCCCCAGCACATGGCAATGATTTGTGTCTCCTTGGAGCTGCCAGGCTGACAGCATACTTCTTCCAGATATTCTGCTAGTTTATCAGGGTTCTGCACTTGTTCGGGAGTGAAGCTCCAAAACACCGGAGGTGCCCACCGCCCCAGGCATTTGCCCATGCTGTTCCACACACCCTGCCATTCATAACTATCCAGCCTTGGGGCAGTTCTCCGGGTGATATTCTTAAATTGCTTGCTAACCTTAGACAAAACTGAAACCATGTTCCCCAGAAGTAGCAATAGAGGTATTTTAACCAGCCAAGGGTGTTCAAAATACTGAAAAATTATTGTGATGAAGGAGGAAATGTTATGATAGAGGGTATCAAAGGTACCATTCTGCATTTCCTCCATAAAAAACCTTTCAGAGGCAGAAGTATAATTGCTAATCGTCTCCACAAGACTGTAGCCAAAATACAGTAACGGCTTTAGTACAGAGCTCAGATGATACCACATTAAGCTCAAGGTCAGTGCTCTAAAAACAAAATTCACAGGCGAGACATTACTAATCATTGCAGAGTGCAGCAGCCCGCAGAAACCAACACCGATCCTTAACATGTACAGCAAAGACGAGAGCATGATGCAAATCAAACTGATATTGTGACCTGCAACCGTTATTATCTCAAGCCTCGGGCCCCACGTTGGGCGCCGAAAAGGACTGTCGTGGTTTAGCCCCAGCCGGCAACTAAGCACCACGCAGCCGCTCGCTCACTCTCCCTCCCACAGCGGGACGGGGGAGAGAATTAGGAAAAACCTCGTGGGTTGAGATAAACACGGTTTAATAGGACAGAAAGAAAGAAGGGAACAATAATGATAATACCAACAAAGGAATGTACAAGAACAAGTGAGGCCCAATACAGCAATTGCTCACCACCCCGTGATCGACAGCCCGTCCCCGAGCAGCGATTTCCGCCCCCCTGGCCAACTCCAGTTTATGTACTGGGCATGACGTCGTATGGTAGGGAATATCTCTTTGGCCAGTCTGGGTCAGCTGTCCCGGCTGTGTCCCCTCCCAGCTCCCCGTGCACCCCCAGCCTCCTTGCTAGCAGGCCAGCACAAGAAGCTGGACTGTCCTTGACGGCTCAGCAACAACCCAAAACATCAGCACATTATCAACAGTTCCTCATCCCAAATCCAAAACACAGTCTCACACTGGCTTCTGTGAGGAAAACCAGCTCTATCCTGGCTGAAACCAGGACAAACATTAAGGTTAGAAAAGACCTTCAAGATCATCAAGTCCAACCATTAATCCAACAACACGCCCCCTAAACCATGTCCCAAAGCACCACATCCACAGGTTTTTTGAACATTTCCAGTGATGAACCACTCCCTGGTTGCTCTCTTTTATCTCTTAGTGACTTGAAACAATATAATGAATTATAATACACCAAGATTCAGAGCAATTTAAGTTCAGAAATAGGTCTGGAAGTGAATATAAGTAACATACTGTACTAACGTGCTAGGTGATTCTTCAAGCAGCAAGAATGACCACTGGTCCATAATGCAAGACTGAAAATTCCAATCTAGGCTGAGGAAGAGAAATCTGAGGGGACAGCAGTACTCATGTACTCCAAAGGCTGTTGCCTTTTCTGGATACAGAGTTACAAAAAAGAATGGAAAACAGTGGAATGACATTTCAGTGACACTTTCCAAATATAGAACAAGTGATATATCCTAAGGTAAAATACCTGTGTGAAAGGTTATGGTAGAACACAATGCTTTTGCTCTTTGAAACTATACATGTAAGAGCAAAAAGCTTTTCAAGCGTGTCCTTTTTAAAAAGGCCTCAATTTCAGAAGCAGTATATGTAGCTCAGTACATACAAAGAAGTGTTGCCAATATAAACTCATTTTTTCTCCAATATAAAAGCCAAAAAGAAAATTATCCGCATAAACCCAAATAAATCATCAGTGTTCATATTTACTACTGGGTTTGAGAGGCTCATTTTTCTTCTGAAATTTTTATGTGTACATATACTTGTGTGCTTGAATATATGCTGTATGTATTTACATAGCTATTTGTGCAATCCTGAAAGTAGGAATGATATATTTTTGTATTAATGTTTGAATGGTAGTGAAACAAAGTTATCCTACCATGACTTGAGAATTGTGCGTTTCAGTCAACTGGTGATAAATCACAAATTTATCTCTCTCTTTCTCTTAAACACATATGTGTATATTTCTCAGTTAAAAAAAAAAACAAACCCACAACCAAAATTATTTAAGTTAAAAATCTTGAAAACAAAACTGTGCAAAAGGGAGACCAGGATTTTGTATTTAGAACAGAGTAAGAATATATTTAATATTGAGGAACACTAGGAATTTTGCAGCAGTTTGGTGGAAGAAGGACAGAAGAAGGAAGCAAGAAATAGCAGGTAATACAGGCCATATTGGTTATTACCCTAAATAATGTTAAGATACTAGATGTACATAAGAGTACTCTCTGAACAGAAGAGCTGCTCTCCAGCGTATCGAGTGCTTCACCTGCAGTTTGGTGTCATCTGTGAATACTCTCTAGATACTCAGGGGATGCAGCTAAGAACTCAGCACCATTTTTCAATTGTGGAGGTCAGTTTGTGGTAACAGTAGAAGAAGCAATAGTGTTACTGATAGATAAGTAAATCCATGAAAAAATGATGGCTATTTATGCTATTAAAAAAAAATCCAATCCAAACTCAATTAGCTAGAAGAAGAGGAAGTCCTCATATATTCAGGGGCACAAGCAGCAGTATGCAGGATGTGAAAAACCTAGGTTTGGTTCACCCTTCTGCATGAATGGTTTTGAACCCACATCTCGCACTTCTAAATGCCTGACCTTAACTTTAATATAAAAAGGCTCTCTCAATGTCTGATGTTGACACTGTTCCACTGCATGTACTCAATTAAATATTTACTGGAGAGAAGCGGTCCATGTGTTCCCATCTCCTGGGAGAGTATCCTAGCTAGAAGGCTGGAGAGCTATTCTTGTTCTCTGTCTCAATGACATTATGAGCATTTTATCTAAAGTGGAACAGTGTCAACAGGAAAGGTTGAAATAAGCTTCCTAAGAATATCTTGCAGCCTGACTGTTCACATCTTTGTCCAATTCAGAAGGGGAATAGAAACAGAGTAAATAACCTTTCAGGTAAATTGCCTGAAGTATTTTCTAAATGTCTCCCTCAAACTCTGTGCCTGGAGTAACTTTTTATAAATTACTTAAATACAAGTTGAGATAACATATAATAGAATGACTCTGTTACCTGACAGTTGGGATGTTTTGTGAGCTGAGAGTCTGCTTTTCAAATCTTCTTGGGCAAAGGAAGAACTCAGCTGCTGCTCAGGACATTTATAGTGCACATATTATCGCAGTTAAAAAAATAGAGATATTAAAGTTTGTTTGAAATCAATTCCTTTTTAGAAAAATAAATTATCATGTGTAAACCATGTGCTCCCTGAAAAAAACAGGTTTTGTCATATATTTACTGTCAGAACATAAACCTGTCATATAAATGTTTTTCTATAGGTGTAAGCGCCTCATACCCAATTACTTCACATCATGAAGTTAGATTTACTCTGCCTCACGCAAGAAGCTACAACTGTATGTCTTGACCAGAAATATTTTCACTTTCAGTCTTAGACTGGCACCTTAGAAGTTTTTCTGGATTGATGGCCTTGCAAATTGAATGATTACAGGAGATTCTGAAAGGGAAACAAACCTCCAAAAGAAACTTTGCGGCTGTTGTGTACTCTATCATTTTTGAAAAAGGCCTTGGAGTTTTCCATGCCCCTCGTGTTATTAGTAGTACCAGATTGGTGGTTTTGTCTGCAAGCCAGGCTATAAATCATCATCAGTGTTAGGCACGATATTCACTATTAATGCCTTGTTTTCCCTACTGAAATGTCTTTTTGTGCTTATTTTCTCTTGATGCTTGGCATTTTGCTGACCATCAATCAAAAGAACAAGTTGGACATTACTCTCTGTCTTGCCTCAGTGAACCCCTGATTTTCTTCACCATTAACCACTCTCAGGAATGTACATTTACTGTGGGCATCTTTAAGCCCCCATATTCTCCTCTCCCAGCTATGGTCCTTTCCTGGCACTAGATTGCAAAGCAACATTTCCCATATATCGAATGAAGAGCATGTCATAGGCTGTTTGACATAGTGGAGCCCACAGAAAACCACCGATGCACAACCGACTTTTATTCCACAGGCCTGTGGGAGCCTAGAGGGATAAGAAGCCTTTCTACTAGGCCGAACACACCACCTCACACACACAAACCAAATACTCCTACCTTTACTGTTTAATAGGTTTCATATTCATGCAGGAAAGGATTGTAGACTGATGTTTAACTAAAGATGCATCTTGAGAGAAGTTTCCTTGAAATGTGAGAGTAAGCTTGATTTCATGCACCAGCTGTTCCCTTTCTTTACAAAAATGCAGTGTTTACTGGAGTGAGGAACAGTCTGCATTCATTATTCACAAGCAAGGAAGTTTTGACTTTTTCTTGAGCTTCTGCAAAACCCTTCAAAGGGAAGGAAAAGGAAAATGGTTCAACACAAGTTCAGTTAGATGGTTGAATAATTCTTAGCGATATTTCCCAGAAGGTTGCTAATTCAAAGACTTTCTTTTGTAAAATAGATTTGTCAATCAGCCACTTTACCTTTATTGGACTGCTTGGTTTTCACGGGCTGAAAGCTAATATACGTTTTCTTATATTGCTTTGGGAAGGGGAAAATACATACACATACTATATCAGTCTGCAGCATTATTTTAGTCACATTTCTTCATCACTAAAGCAAGTTATTAACTTTGCCAAGTAAAAGGCTGTGAAGAATTTCACAGATTCATTGTTCAAAGCATTCTAATTCATTCATGATATTTACCTGTCCATACACTATCAATATAGACACAGTAGTTCTGATAAAGATGTGAGCCTTGATACTAAATCTAGTCTGCATGATTATATGGTTCTTTGTATGTAGATTTTATTACAATATTGCAAACTAGGGAATTGATGCTCATGTATAATTGAATTGGCATGATGCAGGTAACAGCAGTACCCCCTCCAGTACTAGAAGAAGCTTGGCACTTCGCTTGCTCAGAAAGATCATACTTCTAGCTATCCAATGAAGTGCAACTTAGCTAACAAATACTTGAATTTTATCAAAACAACAGATGAAGCTCAGTAGATTTAAGAACTGCAATAACTTTTTAGTCACATGCCAACACTAGAGAGGGAAGCTGGACAATGAACTGGATAAGTTACCACTACCAGTGTTGCAGTTTATACATTTACCATCTGACAAGGAGACACAGTGGTACCTGCTAGCTGCTTTGTTCTACTTTGGCAATGCAAAGTAGCAATAAACCTGGCTTAACTGAACTGTAAAGCCAAGTTTATGACTGCTTTGCTTTGGTAGAATTATAAGCAGCAACTGTCATGTAGTTATGAGTTTGATCTGTGCCTTCTAGGCCTTTGCCTCTCACATTTTGTAATTTAAGGAAATAATGGAAGTGTGTGTGTAACACTATTGCAGGAATCTTACATATGCTTCCATCAGGTGTTAAATATTCATTCTTGAATTAACCCATATATGAAGGTCCATATGTGGCCATAGTGGGTTGTAATTTGGAGTGGGATTTCTGTCTTCCAAATTTAGATGTGTAAGTGTTGAACTCTGAGCTCATCTCCCTAAGTTTCCTGTGTTGTGAATGGAGAGAAATAAACAGGGGTTGTTTGTATATCTCTAAGTCTCTATTTTAGCACGACCTGAACTACCTTTTAGAGTTGCTTATTACAGGGAACCTATATAAGTTTATTCAGACTTAAATTTCTAATTTTTAGGTATCTAAATTTTAGATTCTTATCCTGTCTTAGTTTCTTATGACTTGCACCCTTACTGAACAGAAAAGCCATTAAATGACCAGCACTAAGCTCAATCAACTACAAGGTCCTCTTTACTGAGCACATTTCATCCATGGAAGGGGCAGAGGAATTCCTAGTCCGTTCATGTCAATCTGTACCAGTCCTACTGAGAACTAGACCAGCAGTTGAGTTCCTAACAGGCTAAATGTCACAGCTGAGAATTAGTAAGTTGTACATATGCCGTTCTTCTTAGATGGATATATTTCTTTAAAGAGTTGATCTATTTTTTTAATGTAGATCCTATCCTTTTCCTCTTTCATCACATTTTTCCTTACACGGTGACTGTAAGGTAAAAGTACTGTTTTCAGTGCTAACATGATGAAAAATAATTCTCATATCTTTTTAAAAGTTATATTAATAACAGGACCTAAAAGAATGACCTAAATTCTCCTTATTCATACAGAGCTTTGTCATCATTAATAAAAAAGGTTTATTTCTACAAATTACATTTTCTTTTAAATCAAGTTTAATAGGATAAAGTTGACTTTTATTAAAGATCCTGTTTTTCTTTTGAGGTTAGGAAAGACCATGCTAATAAAATTTCCATGAACTTCTAGGCAAACTTACTTCCATAGAAACCAGATGTATATTTTTTCTTATACCATAGATTTGTTGAGCTATTTGCATGTAGACAAAAGATTAAACTAGGCAAATTAGGTAGCATTTATTTTGTTTATTTTTCCATTACTTGAAGTAAAGTTAGTGAGGAAAACAGTATGTGTTCATTTAAGAAAGCCTCCTCTGTTTTAGTTTTCTGTGGAAAAGATCTTGCTAAAGAGAAATAAACCATATGCACAGTGCATGTCTTTTGTTGCCTAAATGCAGATGCTCCTCTGGACTCAGTTCTTTTTTGTTATATAGATAGATACACATTTTTTCCTCTAACTATTGAATTTTTTTAAAAAAGAAAAAAACATAAAAGTTAAAAATGAAGAAATAATTTTGTCAGTCTCAGGATGGAAACTATCTCATAGTCCTAGCTCTGAGAGCTCTTTGGTAGATCTACACTATGAAAGGTATCTACTCAGAGAACAATCTGGTTCCCGTGTCAGAAATGGCAAATCAGTTTCTATCCAAGCTGCTCAGTGATAGTCCCCTGTAAAAGAGGCTGACTGTGTTTTCCTATATTGGTCTTTTCTTGAGCCCACCTAACAGGACCCAGAGACATAATAATTACTTTTATTTGAGATTTTTTTTCCATTGTTTCTTTTTTTGTGGTTTCTTTTTTCACAGAATCACAGAATCACTACGTTGGAAAGGACCTTTAAGATCATCAAGTCCAACCATTAATCCAGAACCACCATGTCCCCTAAACCATGTCCTGAAGCGCCACATCCACACGTTTTTTGAACACTTCCAGGGATGGCGACTCCACCACCTCCCTGGGCAGCCTGTTCCAATGCCTGACCACCCTCTCGGTGAAAAAATTTTTCCTAATATCCAATCTAAACCTCCCCTGGCGCAACTTGAGGCCATTTCCTCTTGTCCTATCACTAGTTACTTGGGAGAAGAGACCAACACCCTCATCGCCTCAACCCCCTTTCAGGTAGTTGTAGAGAGCGATAAGGTCTCCCCTCAGCCTCCTCTTCTCCAGACTAAACAACCCCAGTTCCCTCAGCCGCTCCTCATAAGACATGTGCTCCAGACCCCTCACCAGCTTCGTTGCCCTTCTCTGGACATGCTCCAGCACCTCAACATCCTTCTTGTAGTGAGGGGCCCAAAACTGAACACAGTATTCAAGGTGCGGCCTCACCAGTGCCGAGTACAGGGGCACAATCACTTCCCTACTCCTGCTGGCCACACTATTCCTGATACAGGCAGGTTTTTTCGTGGTTTTGTTTTTGTTTGTTTGCTTGTTTGTTTGAAGTATCTGAAATAATGCAAAGGCTTACCTGAAATAATGCTCTCTAATGAAGCAGAGCATGTATTTCATGTTTTAGAGAATGGTATGAGGACACCTGGGGGTGCTGGAGTATGATAGACCTGACAAGGATGATGTTGGGTGACTGATCGAGCAGAGGTGCAAAAGTCCCTTTGACTTCCTAGATGTAGTCTGTGGAAAAGTCTTTTCCCAGAACAAGAAAAAAACTATGTTTCATCCTGGAGAAAACTAATTGGTTTGTTCCAAGAGAGAGGCCAGGAGTTAAATTGTCTGCGTAATGGGGATGATTTGGGGATTAGGATCTGAACCACAGTAAAGAGGAAGGTTAAGTTATTTGCCTTTGCAGGAACAGCTGTTCCTCAGTCTCCACCCCAGGGAAGTAAATAAAGTTTCAGTCCTAAAAGTCAAAAAGAAGCTCCAAGTAGAAAGGGGCATTTTTTATTACTCAGTGTTAATTTCTGCGCTTATGCTGCTGACATTGGACTTTGCCTACTTGATATTTTCACGGCATTCCTCCTTCTCATAATTATTTACTCTCCTTTTCTTCCTTTCTCCTTACCCTGAAAACATGGATTCCAGTTTGTGAAAAACTTAAATGGAAATTCGTACTCTAAATTGTCCCATGATAACTTCTGAACTGGAAGATGAGAAAAAATGCATCAGTCCATCCTTCCTGTGGCACCAAAAATGCACAAGTCCAGTAAGATGTATGACTTATTTTGCTTCTGTCAAATAACTTTGATTAATGTGTGGATGATTATTTTGGGTTTTTTATCCTAATCGATGAGGCAGAATATTCTAAGAAACCAACTATATAAAATATCTCATTAGCCAGATAACCAAACACAATCAATTATTCTGTATTTCATAAAAGTTTAGATGAGTAATATGGCAGAAGATGATGCCAAGTTAGGGAAACTTGAACAGGTCTTCCCCCGCACCCCCTCAGAAGCTGTGGCAACTTTTTAGTAAATTAACCACTTAATGTATCCCCTGTTAATTTTGCTTTTATTTCTGCTGGAATATGTTTCAAACCAACAGCTAGTAGCAGCCAGACAACTATCAGACACACTTGTATTGACTGAACTAAACTGTTGCTCATGAATGAAAAGAAATAACTTTTAGGAGATCTGATGGAAGGTTGTTTTATACTCACATTGGAGCTCTGAATGTTCGAAATTGGAAATATTTATGTGCCTTTAAAAGCTTTAAAAATAATAGTGACATGAGGTAAAAAAAATCCATAGAAATTAACAATTTATGACTAATAAATGTGGCATTATTCTTGAAGACATCTAATCCCCTAATTATCCACAAAACTTTGGATGAGATGTTCATTATTTCAGTCCTTACCATTTTCCAGTATGTTCTTGGCAGATCTTTTAGTAGTATCAGCAGGAAAAAAAGGAAATGAGCTGGAAAGCATTAAAAAATAATACTCAAAATAATATTTAAGCATGTGATCCTCTTCTGAACTTCACATTGAGCTATTAAAAAGCATTCACCAACTGCATAACAAGGAGGTAACAGGCTATATCAGGAAGAGGGGATTTTAACATGGTCGAATAACTTCAAGAACATAGGTTCAGATGCTTTTTCTTTCAGGTTCATGTATAAGCAGCATTGAGGAATTTGCCTTTCTAGAGATCATCAACTGGACTTGCCGATTGGACAATCAGGATGATTCCCCATTGCATTATAACTGAGTCAGTCTTTTATGGACTTGATAGCATTTAACAACTTCTTTATATTCCACAGCTGTGTATGGCTGCATTGTAACTCTCTAAGAGACAGTAACCAACTCTTTGGATCTTATGAAGACACAGAGGGCACTTTTTAGTCTTAGCAAAGCAGGCAGTTCTCATCACCCACTAGGTGATGTCCCTCTCCATAGGTGTTATCAATTCTCATTGCTCACCAAAGTAGCCCAGAAGGGAGTCCCATGACCCTCCTATTTATTTGCCTGTGCCAGAGCCCTGGAGAGCAGTCTGTTGCTCAAAAACTTTTTATGAGCAAAAGAGATAACACATCTTATATGAAAAGCCAAGACGTTATTGCTAGTATAGTTGAAATCTTAGCAGCCTAATCACAGAATTATTATTTGTCCAGATCTAATTATTACAGAAAACATGAGAGAAAGAAAATAAAAAGCAAATATTGTTTTACAGGAATGTATTATTATTGTTATTGTTATTGTTATTGTTATTGTTATTGTTATTGTTATTCCTACTACTACTATTAACCAGAACACAGCTAAAATTATTATACACACAATTGCTAGCTTCTAACCCTTTTCTTGGTGTGATGTTCACTTTTCCTGCTCCTTGGGGTTCTAACATTGGTAGTTTTGGTCTAGTATGGGTAGGGTACAGTGAGTGGGAAGCACCCCAATTCCTCCACCAGGAGGACTATGATGCTGATGTTTTCATCTTCCTTACGCTAGGATACACTTTTTATATGTTTGCTGACATTGATTTACAGCTTGCTCTTTCTTCACTTGTCTCCAAGTTCATGGAGAACCCAAATTTACTGTATATGGTACCCAATCAGGTACTTGTTCTTTGTTCTGTGTTATCACTAAAGCTGGTTTTGTTGAGCTCCAGATCTGCATTTTTTTAAGTGGCCACTGGTGACTTGTTTAGAGCTATGGTGTCTCCAGCATCAGTCTCTACCCTGAGTCCAATCATCCTGTATCTGTACTCCTCTCCACGGCATCTGTGTCCCCATTTCTCAAGACATCTTCTTTCATACCAGGCCTGTAATTCTTCATACGTATTTTTGTTAGAGTCAAAAAAATTATCCTACACAGAAAAACTACTGGTTCCTATTATCTGTATAAAGCTTTGGTTATTCCATATGAAAACCAAAAACTCCGAATTAGGAATACACAACTCATCATTAGAAAAATTACAGTTACAGCTAAACCAAGTGAAAAAAGAGTTCCAGATAAGACAAGAAAAGTTCAGAAAAAGCAAAACTCACAAGTGTCAGTCCTGAGGCCTTGCAAACTCAGTACAAAACCAGTGGCCCACTACCAGCAATGGCAATACACTTTCTCCTGGATTGCAGGATGATAGTGCCACAACTGTGTTCAGGACTCTTAAGGAAGTCAACAGGATAAGAGTGCCACCTCCAGCAAGCTATTTATTTCATAGGTGCTGGAGCTTGCATCAATTTAATGTGGTAATTAATTTTTAAGCTAAGATGAATGAATACAGGCTTTTATGCTCCCTTAGCACCAATGTGACGACAACACGAAATATCAGGGGATAAAAAAGAACAAAATCTAAATGACCATACAAATACCAGATTCTTTTCAAGACAGAGCTGGGACTTGGCTTTCTTTAAGGTTGAGATCCCTTGATTTCTCAGCTACTCACCACAGAATAATCCCCATCCTGCTGATTAGGTTTCTAGAAGAGTAGGATCATAGCAAGCTGGAATGAAAATACAACAGCAGGACAAAATTGAAAGTGTTTGCCTTCATATTTTGCTGTCTGGAGAAGTATCTGTCATTTGTAAAAATAACATTAATTTGATAATTCGGTGATTGTCAGCCTCACAATACCTTGGTAAATGAATGAGGCAGATTTTGTGACATCTATTTTGCATACATGCAGACAAATGAAAGGATAAATATTTAGATGGTAGTAGGTAACTAAATAAAGTCATGTGTCTATACTGTGAGTGCATTGGAACCATGCTCCTGTGCTCAGAATTTTTTCTGGATGGATAAGGGCCATTTCTTTGCCAGTAGTAGCAGTCATGTATGGTATGCTGCCCAGTCAGTGTGTGCAGCCGACCAGCTCATGGTATGGGCAAGTGGAGTTTGGACCTACCTACATGAGCCTTCAGAGACTTAGCCTGTGCTTAAATTGTAAGGCTTAGGTTAGATTATGTGATAAAACTCATCTGCACAGCCACAGAGATGCTCAGAGACACAATGGCAGGAGGGGGAGCCCAAATAATACTCTGCCAGTCTACTCTCAGGCCTATCCCAGGAACCATCAACCCCTCACATATTAAGCTGAATAAAAGAAATAAAAATGCCCAAGTTTTTATGCCAAAGCCTACTATCTCTTTCATTATTTTTCTAGAATAAAGGAAAGGGATTTTTAAATAAGTATCCCTGCTTTTTGAACATTCCTCAGATAGTTATTCCTATCTTGCTAAGTTCAGTGCTGTAAGCAAAAGTCAAAACAAAGGTAATAAATCAATTTCAAAATAGGAAAAAAACTCCAACAAAAAAATCTTCCAAAAACCAAAAATTTTGGTTCTCACAATTAAAAATTACCTATTTTGTGTTATCTGATTCAAGTACAAAGAGGTGATTATCCCACTGTATTCAGCACTGGTATTCACCTTGAGTACTGGTGGCCAGCAGGTTGAGGGAGGTGATGCTGCCCCTCTACTCCTCTCTGATGAGGTCCCACCTGGAGTACCGTGTCCATCTCTGAAGACGTCAGCACAGGAAAGACATGGATCTGTTGGAGCGGGTCAAGAGGAGGGCCACAAAAATGATCCAAGGGATGGAACACCTCTTCCATGAAGAAAGGCTGAGAAAATTGGGGTTGTTCAGCCTGGAGAAATGAGGAGGCTCCAGGGAGACCTTATTGTAGTCATCCAGTACTTAAAGGATGCTTCTAAGTCAGAGGGGGACAGACATTTTAGTAGGGCCTGTAGCAATAGGACAAGGGGTAATGGTTTTAAACTAAAAGAGGGCAGATTTTGACTAGATCTAAGGAAGCAATTTTTCACAATGAGGATGGTGAAACCCTGGGACAGGTTTCCCAGAGAGGTGGTAGGTGCCCCATCCCTGGAAACATTCAAGGTCAGGTTGAACGGGGCTCTGAGCAACCCGATCTAGTTGAAGATGTCCCTGCTCATTGGCAGAGGGGTTGGACTAGATGACCTTTAAAGGTCCCTTCCAACAGAAATTATTCTATGATTTTATAATTCTATACTGTGTGCAGTCCTAGGGCCCACAATTTAAGAAGGATGTTAACATCCTTGAATGCGTCCAGAGGAGAGCAACAAAGCTGGTAAAAAGGCTGGAAGGAATGTCCTGTGAGGAGTGGTTAAAGTCTTGGGTTTGTCTAGTTTGGAGAAAAGGAGGCTGAGGGGCCATCTCATTGCTCTCTACAGCTTCCTGAGGAGGGGAAGTGGAAATGGAGGTGCTGATCTCTTCTCCCTGGCATCCAGTGATAAGATGCATGGGAATGGTTCAAAGCTGCACCAGGGGAGGTTGAGACTTAGGAAGCATTTCTTTACCAAGAGGGTGATGAAACACTGGAACAGGCTTCCTAGGAGAGGTGGTTGATGCTCCAAGCCTGCCAGTGTTTAAGAGGCATTTGGACAATGCCCTTAATAATATGCTTTAACATTTGGCCCTGAAGTGGTCAGGCAGTTGGACTAGATGATCGTTGTAGGTCCTTTCCAACTGAAATAGTCTATTCTATTCTAATGGACAATTTCAGGAAAACATTTTAAGTTTGACTTTCATTTACACTGAAGTATTGGAAGAACATATGAGGAAAGAGATAAGGACTTCAAAAGTGCAAAAACTGCATTTATTTTCACTTTCTTTGATACCGTACAACAGGTTAACTGTCCCATCTTATGAATAGGAATAATTTCCATTGTTCCTTCTATACAGGCTTTTCCTTTTATCACTAAAGCTAGTGAAGGATCTTGCACTTACTTCAGTGGGTTGAAAATCAACCAGATTGCATCCAGGAATTTCAAATGCCTTTTTTATAGTGGAAATTGCACTTTGAATAGTTAGATGACAACTGTTTGGGGTATGTTCTTTTTTTTTTTTATAAGCTGTATTATTTATTTTCTTTCCTTGTTAGAACTTTCTTTTCTCACTGATGCCTCTTTCTTGTCGATGTAATGTAAGTCTGAGTAAAGCAGTGTTTTCTTTTATCAGTTTCTCTGAAGGTCGTTATTGGTCAGTGGTAATCCTATTTATTCTAATAGATATTCTTTGACTAAAAAGACATTTCTCCTCCTTTTATGAATTTCTTCTTCTGTATGCAGCTGATGACAAATACTGTCAATATTGTGTTGCTAGTTTCAGTCCATTATGGCTTTTACATATTAGGAGCAAGATTCCATTGCTTCTAGTAATTCGTTCTATCATTTATATTTGTACATTTTTTTACAGAGTGCTTTAACAAGTGAACAACAATGTAGAGGCCAATAGAGAAAAAAAAATCAGACTGAAAAAGAAAGTGAATAACTACGGAAATGTGTTTGATTATGTGTAAATTACTTCTTATATTGCCCAGAAGTAGTCTGAAATCACTATTGCACCTATCAGTGCTAACAAAGGAAACATGGGAGAGGAGATCACAAAGCATGGTTGCATTCCAAGCCTACTTGCAAAAATCATTGTGAGAAATATTGTGAAAAGCCTTCACTTTGAATTTATAGGTCTCTAATGAAATGAGTCTCTTTATCCAACCTCCAAACCAAAGCAGATAGTACGTACTCTTTGCACAGATTTTGCATCAGTAATAACCTGTTAGGTTCTTAAGAAATTTAGATTGCAGCTGATATAGTCACATGTGTTGCTGATATAAATCCCACTAATATTCAGGAATCAACAAATAAACTTTAGAAACCCACAATTTCTCTAAAAAATGTATAACTTAATTTTATGAATGTACTTAATACAACATTTATATATTATTCATAAATTCAGGATATATATATAAAAATAAAAACATATAACTACCATCAGTTTCATAACTTTCAGTCTATAATGGATTGCTAATTACAAAAAGTCCTAATGAGTTGAGATAGGATTGGATCTTTCTGCCCATCTGAACCCTGTGATCCAAAGGGGCCTAACTCCCTATTTGTTAGTCAGACAATACTTATTTGTTCATCTTCCCTTCACATACATATGGCAGAAGAATGTGAGAAAATTAAGAATGTGTGTTATAAATTACAACATAATTCAGAACCTTCTGAGGTTGTAGTTAAATTTATCTCTGGCACAATTGAAGGTGTCTGGCTTTCTATACAAAAGTATAGAGCGCATCCTTCAGTAGTTTTAGGAATAGAGCAAGACTTATTTCCACACAAGATTTTTATTGGTGGCTTGGCTAAATCTCCCACTAAGTTAAAAACCCCAGATTTTAGTAATTATGTCTTACTTGACAAACAATGCTTTAAATGATGGAAAATAATGTTTTCTAAAATAGAACAAGTCTCCTGACATCAAAAACATTGAAAATAAGTTCTAGAGGGTTCAAAAAATGCTTCCAATCTTCTCATCCATAACATGATTTGCCAGACACTTAAATATTCCAACACTCCTACCCTTTTCTGCCAGCTGAGAGGAAATCTATATTATTTTTGTCTGTTAAGACTACATATAACTTTCTCTTTTTAATAAAATTCTTACATCTCTTTATTCAAATTTTAAGTTTTTAATAAGAGTGATTCTATTTAAGGAGAAAACTGACCTATGAAAGCATGAGTAATTGCCACTCAACAGAAAGGAGGATTACAGCATTACTTTTTCCTCATAAGATCAATAATAAGACAATAAAACCAACCTGTTAAATCTGAAATAAGATTTTTGATCAGGAATTTATATGTCTGAGTGGGATTATCTGAAGCTTTCTGAAGACATGTTTCTCTCTGAAAAATACTACAGACATTAAGTAGAACACAAATACTTGCATTTAAAATGCTGCTGTAATTCTTCGTGTAATTTGGAAGAGGAAAGTTAGGAATCTACATCTTTCTGTTACATAATAAGTCACCTCATCTGACTGGACTATATTTCCTGTCATAAACCCCTTTCACTGTCTCCGAGCCAGTTCATGTGGCTCAGTTATCAATGGTAGAAGTCTCAACAAGGCACTGAGCCTAGAGGATGGAACAGGAACCAAACAACTTCAGTGCACTGTGGCACTACTTCAAATCACAATAAGCTTGTTTTCAGTTATGAAAAAAAATTGTGCCAATTATCTGAAAACTGAAGAATTTGTAGCAATTGTCTGAAAGCTGAAGAATGTGTTTTTCAGACCTTTTTGGAGATTTTTTTTTCCACTAGAGGAAGCTGAATTTAAAAATAAACCTATGTTTTCTCAAAAAACAAAAAACAAGAAAGCAGCTTTTTAATGAACCAAAAAAAATTAGGGCCATTTCAGTTTCCCTTAATTTTAAAAAATGTCATCTTGGTTATGACAAGTAATAGAAATATATTATAATTTCTCACTGAACATAATGTACTGAAAAAATTGATATTATTTTATACTTTGGTAATCCCACATATATCTTTTTCTTATGTTTAAGCAGTAGCTAGAGACTGACAGCTATTAAAACCCAATGAGAAGCTACTACTACAGTAGGGCAGGAATATTACAGTAGAAGTTGATTATAATTGAGGAAAAAAACAGCTTATCTGTAGAAAGAAATAAAATAATCATATTGTACTGGAAATGTCATGAAGACAGAGAGAAAAGAAAGAACAACTAGCAGGGGCCAATACTGTGTAAAATTTTACCAAAGGTACTTAATTCTAAGTACAGGTAACAGTAGCTTGAAATAGCATTTACAGGTTTTTGTTTTGTCTGGGGTTTTGGTTTTTTGGGGATTTTTTTCTGGTTTTTTTTTTTTTTTTTTCTTGAGGGGAAAGGTTACCTGCAAAGGCTTTTGGGAATATCAGCTGCATAAAGCCTCAAATGATTGCATATTTAGTGCAGCTGAAGAAGGGCTGTTTGAAGAGTGATGAGTGATTTATGTCATAGAGATGCTAGAATTCCAACAAATCGCAGAGAAACAAGATCATAGTAAAACCCTTCTTGAGACCTGAAGTACAGTCCTAGATATTAAATCTTCAGTATGTATCTTGGCCGGAGGAACACATAAAATTAGAAACCATTAAAAAAAACCCCAAAACCAAAAAAAAGTAAAAAACAAAAAACAAACCCTCTTTGATTCTTTGGATTCTTTCTAATAAGACACACAGTCCTGAAACTTATGGCTTTCTACAGTAATATAATGCTTTGCATTTGCCTTTCTCTTCTCACACACAGGTCTCAAGTGCTTTACAAAGACAAAGCATCCTGAGTGGTTCCACTCTACAAGAAGTGCACTGAGGTTAACTATGCTACACTTAAGTCTTCTTGCGGAATGAGCTGAAAATCTGTGCGTAACTGTTTCCCACATGTGTTATTTGTGTTTCAGTCTGTTGCGTGATTGTTTGTAGGAAAGATTGTCTATTGCTGTTTCATTCCATTCCATGTCCCCAGGCCCCTTCAGAAACGGAAAGATTATTTCTCAGTGGAGTTCTGGGGTTAAATATTTTAAGACAGCAGAAATAACATAAAATGGAAATAGTCAGCCACAGGGAAAAAACATGGTGTTTTAGAAAAAGAGTTGACATTTTGCTGCTCTTTTTGAGTTCCTTTCTTAGGTCCATCTTGAGCTTTCAAATAATTTCATTATTTATGTACCAAGGTGAACTCTATACATGGACCAGAAGGGAAAATCTGTCTGTTTTCAATTATTATTACAATTTGTTGACTTCTTTTTTACATTAATAATGTCACTAGTCAGAATTAGCATAATATGCATGGGAAAATGTTACAGTGCAACCTGGAACATGTAAGTTGTTTCACAAAGCGTGTAACTTTAAAATCTTCATATGGCAAATTTTCAGATGACAAAGAAACTTTAAAAGAAAGTCTCAAGTAATTTAGATTTTACAGTGTGAGATCCTGGAGGTTAAGAATGCGCCCTTTGTTTTTTCCTATAGGACTCTGAAATGAAAATAAAAATGATACTTTTAGCATCACTTGGTAAGTATCATTTTTCTTACTAAATTTCCACTCAGTTTGATGCATATAATTAACCTTTATAGATCTGATGAAGTAAAAACCTTAACACTTTCAGAAGGACTCTAAATTCTAGAATCAAAAAAAGTATAGATTAATATAAACCCATATAAGCACATTTCTTGACTAATTTGCTCTTTTTGACTTCATCAGAATAGAATTAGTTTAATTTGAAATGATTAACAGTGGTTTGTTTTCCTATACAGAGCTTGATTATTAATCAAGCCCAACTGAAGGGATATTTTCAGAGATAAGAACAGTTATTCACTTTTGAAAAAATATTTTGATCTTGTGTTTTACGTTTGTTTTTCATTTTTTCCTACAACAAAAAAAGAAAAAAATTTTTTAATTATTTAGTGAAAATGTATTTTTCCTTTAAACATCCCCAAAAGAAATAATGCCAAACAATGCCTTATGCTTCCCCCCACATCCCTTATTTCTGTATCATATTAATTTTTCTCACAGCTCAATTTTTATATGGGTGCACTGGGTAAGTATATATTTTTCCTAAGACAGAGGTGATTACATGTCTACGTGTTACTGTCTTTGATGGCATTTATCTCAGGATTAATCTTTTTGGAGATAATTGGACTTTAACTGTCATCATCAAATATGCTTGAAACATCTTTAAACACAGCACGGCATTTTTCTGTTATAGGCCTGTTCTTAGAGTTCAGCACTGCGCTTCAGGAGGCTCTGATTCTGCATCGACATATGCATACCTACCTTTCTTTGCTATGCAACCCTTTCTATATTACTCAAATGCTAGACTGAAAAGAATAGTGGCAACCCATTGTAACTGCATAGATAGCCAACAATGAATAATTTAATTAGAAATAATTATTATAATTCTAATCATGATAAGATAATATGGCATTAAACTGGATGTAATTATGTCATTTTAATGCTGAACAGTGGATAAATGCATTCAGTTTATATATATATAAAATATATGTTTAGTTTTATATATATGAATGCATTTTTATACATATACACACACATAAGTATGCATGTGTATATCTAAAATCCAAACAAAAAGGTTTTACTGGTTTAGGAAACCCAGGTTTTCCAGTACAAATTGCCAGCATGCCCAATCTTGTCATGTTTGCTCTGTAAGCACCCAAAATCCCTCTTTGTGTTTAGATATACTCCATACTTGCTGAACACACATAATTACTGTTTAATTCCACTCTAAAGCCTAGAAAATGACCAATATATTTCTTTATCTATGAAATAAAAGTTGTGCGTTTTTGGGGGGTTTTTTTTTTTGGTCAATAATTTATCAAATGGTGTACGCTTCACCCTTAAGTACATCATGCATACAGGGAGTGACTAGTCTGGATACAGACACCTGCACTGTAGCCATCCGTATGCAGTTAAATGAATCATATCCAATATGCCTAGATGAAAATGTACCAAATTTTATAACTCTCTTTCTGCAGCACGAAGCTCATTCCCAACATTACACCTGTGGACTTTGCAGCTTTGCTCTTTTGGGGCACTTTGGGATTAAAAGGAAGGATTGTGGAGCTCCATTATGCCAAACTTCCTCTACTATAGGACTCCATCAACCATGTAATTTACAGCCACCTGGTAAAAACCGTGAACACCTCCATGATGTAGGAATCTCACAGAGGGAAAGGAGCAGGTTAAACAGCGTGTTCAAAGCAGAACTGCAAACATTTAATGTGTTAAATGTTCCATGACAGATTTAACAGTTACAACTGCTGGTCCTCATTTCTGTACTTGAACCAAGATTTTAAGGATTGAATTCTAGAGAAACATAAGAAAAAAAATAAGGACGCAAATCTCACTGAAGGATGGATTCACAACTGGTGAAAATTTGTATATTATTCCTTGTTTTTCCCAAATCATTACCCAACCTTAATTTCAGCTTTCAGTCAGGGAAGTACTGCTTGCCTCTCCCCTTCCAGGTACACTACTGAAAATGTAAAATTTAAATCTTTGGAACAATATTTCTTCCTGCCCCAATTCATTTAACAAAAATTGAATTCAAGAACCTTTTTGTCTGACTTTTGCATGTTTGAAAAAACAACCTTTCCTTCTTGTCCTCTCCTCCACCAATTTGATGGGACTCTCAAAAACTAAAGCCAAAAAAAGATACTAATTTATTGAGACATAACCATTACGAGCTTCAAACATAGCTTATAAATTGCATATAATTTGAAAGCTTTACTGGGATGATATGCACCTGCAAATTGTTAGCTAACACCCACAGACACATTTTATGGCTCATGGTCTTTTAACAACTCACAGTGCAGGCAGCTGGAAGAGTCTAAGAATGCTGAATGCTTGAAATTTGTGCTAAGTGGTGTTGACAATACAATGACTGAAAGACGCAACAGCTCCCCTTCCCGTTAAAAAGTTCAGGTTTTTTTCTTCTTTTTTTTTTTTTTAAGGAAAAGCACCTCCTATCCAATCCAACAGAAAAACAAAAACAGACAAGGCAATATCTCTGGGACTGCAAATTGTAGCCAACAATACAGCTGCAAAGTTATAAAACAACCCCAGAAGGACCGATGATTATCACTAGCTGGCGTCCTTCCAGGCTTAATGGCCTCCTCCTCATTGGAAAAAAAGCTAAAATGTGTTCTGCAAGTCATTCTTTTTTGATATCTCCAGTGTATCTGTATGAATGGGAATACTGAAGCTATGGTAGTTTTTGGGTAGGTCTTTTGCTATAATATGAAAAAGATTGAGCTATATAAGAATTCTTCATTTTTTTAAATAAGAAGACTGAAAAAAGTAATTTTCGAGTCTGCTGGAAAAATAATAAAAAAAAAAAAATCAACAATCACTTACTTGCACATCCTGGTCCTAAAGCTGTGTAATACAACATAAGATCTGAGTGCTTTTAGGTGATGATTATATTCCCTTAGATGCATGGATTCCCTGAATTCTTTCATGTTGTATCTAAAATACAATAATAATAATAAATTAATACATACATAGTAGATGTTCTGTTTTGCATTAAGTTGTATAAGACCAGTAGCTGAGCTCCCACAGATTTTTATTTTCATATCTGTTAAACATACATTTTGATTTAATTTGGACATAGTCATTCCATATGAACAATATTTGCAAATAACAAATATCATAGAAAATTCTTACTGAACTTAATAGAGTTAAACCAACTTGTTTTAAAAACATGAAATAGGAATACCTTCATTTTTTTTTCCCTCGGAAGTTTAGAACTTAAAAGAGAGTTTTTCATAAAACTTTTAAATTGACATCTAGAATTTGAAACAGAAATATATTACTTTTCTCACATGTCATAATTTTAAAGATGCTACAAGAGGTTGTAATTCTTGGTAGCAAATATATTTTTCTATATGGAAGTAATTTTTTCCTCAAAAGAAGGTGATTCAGGAAAAAGACATACTGAATAGACTACAACCACTTAAAAAGACTAGAACAGAGGTTCTATCTGCATCTTAGAGAACCACCTGAGACAGAGCAGAGAAAGAAGCAGGTGATGAGACAGAGTACATGACCACTTATTTGACCTGAATACAATTTACAGTATTTCTGCATTTTAAGGTATATTCTGTGGTGAGGGTCTGAGTGTGTCAAACACGTTGAAAACTTTGGCCTCTTCAACATATGTTACAATCACACCACTGAGAACCTGTTGTACCACTAGTACTTCCAGATGAGAATAAAGTAGAAACCTCTTTTTTTTTTTTTTAATAACAACTGTGGAATTGGCAGTAGCATGGGGTTTATTTTAGTTCCAACTTGCTTTAAATGTTTTCTCAGTTTGTTATGTGGTACGGCATAGTTTTGTAGCTTAAACATACTTGGCAAATCCTCTCCTATTTGTTCAAATTGCCCCCCACCCACTACATACATAGCTAACCAACACTGAGCAAATACTTCCAACTGTCTTCATACCAGGCCAGAGGTCATCCCAATCGGAAAACAGGGGCTTCAGATGGTATTTCCTTTACGTCACTTAATTTCAACCATATGTTTTCTGTAACAGAAAGGAAGGTATGTAAGTATCAGACCCATTAACCAAGTTGATTATTCCTTCCCCAGCTGATACTCTCTGTGTAGCTTTTGTACTGCATTTTAATATAGTGTGTGCTGCCTGGTTTTAATTATTTTGTTGTTGCTTCTGCCCCGTTATTTTGTTTATTACCAGCGGTGATTTGTAAGCCATGATATGGGGATTCAGCTATTTATGTCTGATAGCTAGGACAGTTTTCCCTCTACTGAACCTTGCTGGGCAATTCTTAGCTTTTTCCTGCTGTTGCCTCTGTTAGGATGGACAATATGGAGCATAAACAGCAGAGAATCCAGGACGATGATAGGAAAGACACAACATGTATGCATCCAGTTGGGGCAATAAGAATTTCACAATTCACCGCCAGGATTCCCCTTAGCCCATTAGATGAAGGAAATCTAATAATCCAAATGATCACTTTGGTGTAATTTAGGTACATGACAAGGAAATCTCCTGGCATTCAAAGAAACCTCCTAGCATTCAATAAAAGAGATGTTTCTGAAAACAACACTGAGCTGCAGCTTCAGAGTATTCTGGATTTGCCTGTTCTGCTCTTGTCTTCTCTGAAGACACTTACAGGCTCTGGAGAGGGAAGGGGTCCCCATATTCCAAACTATGGACCCCAGGGAGGACCCAGAGGGTGAAGGCAAGCAGGATTTGTTCTATATCAGTAGTCTCACACACGTGCTGTAATACCCACATTCTTGACATTGTCTTTTGTCACCTGTACTCAGCATGTTGTCACACAGTCATTAACTTAGAAAACTAACACAAGCCAAACAAAAACTTCTAGAATAAATGAGTTGCCATAAGAAAGCAATTAAAAAGTCACCTGTTGTGAAAAAACATATTTAATCTAACATGGGTAAAGAGACCACCCAAGATTAGCCAAAAGTTGTGTTTTTCTTCTCCCCTCCTCTTCCCAAGCCTGTTATTTGCAATACAGGTGCATTTATATGAATGACTAATTGTGAAGGACTGGGATGATGATCTCATCTCAATAGCTTTGACTGTCTGGATATTACATGAGATGATAAACAGTGATTATTTAACAAACATGTTTTTTAACAAACTAAAGAGCTGGAGCAGATACCACAATATGGAATGTGACTTCTCAAACCTATGTGCACAAAATTATCTTTACCCGGGTAGATAATACCAGCACAATCTTGTGATAGAGACTTCAGGATCAAGCCTCGAAAACTCAAGTTGATTGCAGAACTTACTATCTATACTACATTTTATATTTAGGATAAAACTTCGGTCAGGGTTACAAATACTTCAGTAATGATATTTGAAGCTGTTTGAAAACTAAAATGGTCATAGTAATGCCAAATGAAATGAATTATGTTGAAATTTAACCCTTAAATAGATAAAGACCTATTATAGATTAGAAGTCTCTAAAGATACATTAACATAACATTACAAGCTATTTTCTTCAAAATTCATGCCCTTTGTGTGTTTTTACACATGTATTGTCTTCCTCATTGAAATAACAATTCCTCCAGTGATCCAGTGTATCATTTCTGAATATAAAGAGTTACCCAAATTTAGTTTCTTGCACAGAACTTTTGTTGACAGGTCATCATAAAGACTATCTTGTTGCCATTAAATGCTGGGGAATCTGTTAGCTGGAGGTCACTTAAGATCACATTAATCTCTTTACCTTTGCAAATATATTTCACTGAACTACAGCTTCATACAATACATAACAAACATTTCTAGACAGATCTGCTAGCACTACTTGTTACTTGGTTTGTTTATGACTTTCCATCAGAAAGCCCTGCTTTTAAATGGCTCTTACTTTTCCATTTTCAACATGTGAACTAAAAATTCTTATCTAAGACAATTTTTTTTTTTTAAAAAAAAACCCCACTCAACCAACAATCCCACCTTATTTTGTTTCTAAGAATTGCATTGGGGTAAACTATTTATTCTTACAAATCTGATTAACTCCCCTCTCCTTCCACCACTCCCACCCCCAATTTTTAAATAAGCCATTTATTTTAAAAATTATGATCTTTGCTGTGCAATATTCCTGTATCCTTGGGATTGGTAACAAAGATTTACCTTTGGGCAAAGTGATCATCTGTTTTAGACTGAGATGGGAGTTTATAGTGAATATAAAAAATTCAGAAAACTAACTTACTAACTTTTAGATGACTAAATTAGAGCTAAGCTAATTTTAACTCTGTGATTATAATACTTTTCAATATGCCTATATACACTCTGGAGGTGAGAAAGACTTTCCTAAATTTTCATGTGCAGGGTGTATGCCTGAAATGATAGGAAAAATCTTGCTTTCCTGTCCCAGTGCAGTGTGGAGGAAAAATCTGTTTTCATCATATGCAACTGAGACAAGAGCCATTCAGTACTATAATGGGGGCCTGAGGCCAGTACAAGACAAAAAGAACCTGGGATGAAGGATCAAAATGGTGAATGGAGGAAAAGTTAGGTTGTTCTTTCAACAAGTGGGACCCAGGAAGAAACATACAACCGTAAGCAATAAACTGAAATGAAATGAGGACTTGAAGGGAGACTGCACCTCTCCAAGCATATTGGTCTAAGAACCAGTGAGGCCAGGACAAGCTGGACTATAGGGATAGAAAGGCGGTTTGGATGAAGTATCTGAATTCAGAAGCACAGGGAAGAATAATGGGAACTGGGTGGGCAGTTCCCACATGGAGAGTAGGTATAATTCTCATGAAAGGTAATGGAGACTGGCTGCCACTGGGAAGTTCAGTAGTGGCGAACAGAAACCAGAGTGGGAGGGCTGAGCTGGTTTCAATGAGGCAGTGCAGAGGGGAAAACACAGTGGAAACCATTCAACTTTGTAAAAGTCTCAAGGGGACCCTCAGTATCCCATTGAATATGGTATTTCCTAAGTATCTGGTAGACCAAGAGAGAAATCCCTCATATGTAGAAACTTCAACCTTATTCCAAGCCTCAGTCAAAGAAGATGGTTGAACCACAGGCAACTCCTGGCTTTAAGAAGAAATTCCATTCCAGACTCAAGTTACCTCAGAAAAGTGCTCACTGAAAATATTTGCTTATCCCAGAAAAAAAGTGTCTTTGAGTGGAATTATGTAGTGGGTAAGAAAAGAAAAGGTGAATAAAATATAAACTTTCAGGTACAGAGAAACAAAGTATTTTGCTGTAGGTTGCAAGGTAAATAAATCTCTTGCAGAACCAGAAATTGCACTTAATACTTCGGGCACAGAAGGTTCTCCTGCACCACTGGATTTTCCTTAATTGTTTGAAAGAAGTACCATGACAGTTATGATGGACATAGAAGAGTAAAAAAATTCCTTTTCTCTTTAGTTGAAAGCACTTTATATAGGTGAGCAGTTTAGAAAGCATGAGATAAATAAAAACTCTTCGCTAAAGAATTTAAACATATGTGTTTGTATTTGTTTGGTATCCATCTAAAAAGAGACTCCCTAGAGTTTCTTTGGCCACCTCACTTTTGAGAAGTAAGTTGCCACATCCACATCTCAGTCAGAAATTTTCAATGGTCTTTGAGAATGTGATTTGATTAAAGTTTTTCCATAAACTCAGGTGGCGTAAAATTGCTGTCACTTTCTGTAAATGATGACACAAATGGCAAAATGCTACTTTGTGCCAGCTGGAGATCTGGTATAGGATCTGTGACTATTATTCCTTCACTTAAAAGTCTTTCCTGTTGCTTAGTGGTTTTAATTTACTGGATATGCTCTGTTTGAATTGAAGTGGGCTGAGGAGAGACTTGTCTTGCCACTGGCAAGGTTCACTATCATTCCCAAATACAGATGAGCCAAACCCAGAGCCTCATATCCAAATCTTTCCAATATCAGGGAGAAAGGATCAAATGTGAACGCTCTGTTCTAAACCCACCACTGTGGCTTTGATCCCGGGTCAAATCCAAAATTAGAAGGGTCCTCTGTTATAGCTCCAATTTGGACACAGACAAATTCTGTTTTCATCAGATTGTGCTCCAAGAAGGAAGAGTATGTGAGTTTGCCACTGTTATGTATGAAGACAGGCCTGATACCTAACCTTAATTTTGCCTCAAAGCCAGACTCTAAACTGTACCCCAAATTAATAAAGTTTGAGTCTGACTTCCTTATTCTACCTGAATCCATGGCTCATAAAAGTGTGTTTCTGAATAATAATTTATTTTTGTTTTTGGAATGCGTTAGATTATATCTAATTGCAAATACTTGCAAAAAACCCTATATGTTGGAACGCCGTATGTGATGCACATATGTTAAAGATCGTTCCCACTCATCTGTAAGGTACTCAATTTGAACTGTGACTAAATGAGTAAAAAAACCCCAAAACCACGCACCCCTCTACCCCCCCCCCCCCAAAATATTAAAGAATGGTAAACATTTAATTTTTTCCCCACTTTGTTGGGACATCTCCAGAAACCAGAAGTAAATGCCAGAGAAGAAGCAGCAGAGACCACCAGCAAAGAGCAGCTGATATGTGAAACAGCAGGACAAAACAACTCACAAGAAGAGAAAGGGCTGCTCCTCCCCAGTAGAATTTAATGCAAACATGAAAGCAACCAGCAAGCACTTCCAGCAAAGTAAAGGTTTAATCCAAAAGCAGTAACTAACTAAAAAGAAGGTTGAGAAAAATTTCACTTTGTGACAGAAATGACCGGTAATGTTTTATTTAACTCTCTTGAAAGTCGGGAGTGGGGAGAAAAATGAATGTCTTTCAATTGCACTGCGATACTGTACTGATAAACATACTAGTATTATGCTTCACTGAGAATACTTTCCATAACCCAGAAGGAAACTGTGCTAGTTAGGCTTTTTTTTTCCCTTGTGGTGATAGAATAAACAGAGTAATGACAATATAATCTAATGAGGCACATTTATTCAGTAATGTCACACTATCTGAAGGAAAGTTAATCACCTAAACACAAAAATGTCTTAAAAAAATCATATATGGGTAACTTACACATAAGCATTGTTAAGGATGCACTAGAAAGAAGAATCTAGTACAGCTGGTGGAAACTGGGAAACCAGAATGTGGATTTTTGCTTTTTTTGTTTTTAAGTGTGTACAATTAGCTAACAGATTAGAAGAACGTTATTAACAATACTTGCATTACAACTGTAGAAAGCTGAATTTGCAAAAAATGGTTCTGAAGCTATTAATTTGCAAAAAATATATTGCCTTCTAATAAAAACCTCTCTGCCTTTTCCTAGACCCAATTCCAAACCAAGTTATCAGTTTTTACCCTTACATGTACTGTGTTTTTGCCGAACAACAAAGAAAAAAATAACCACTTGATGCTTCATGAAGTTCTGCTAAGTTTCCACAATTAGTGTGAATATTGTATGAAATGTCAGGGTGGTGGAAAGTTCTGTAGCATTCACTCATAAACAAATTTTGCTTATTTATCATTCTACAGGCTGCAGTTTCCTTTTAGCTGCACCTCCATCTCCCTCCCCCACCCCCAAAAAAAATTAAAAAGCACACTGACCACAAATGGTGTTACGGTCAAGCTTTCTCTGAAAAAGAGTACTTTGAAAGGTGTCAAAATAGCTTATGTTTGCTTTTTCCTTGCAAAATTGTTATTGGATGTGATTTTTTTTTTTTTGAGGGTGGTGTAGCTTATTATTACAATACTTAGGCTTACTCTCCTTTACTTTCTTTTTTAAGTTCAGAAACAATTGCTTTCTCTGGGAGTTTTCACCACAGCACTTGTCACTCTATGCCTCCTTTTGAATTTGGCTTTGGGTGTTGGTACATTTATTTCAATTCTTTGATGCCCTCCACTACTCAAGTGCTCTCTGAATAGCTAGGTCATATGTGTGACTCCTTAGTATGTTCACAATACAGATGAAACTCTTACCATTCATCTAAGGACTGTTTTTATCTTACCTTCCATCCTTTGCATACTTGGCTAAGGGATCTGCCTCTTGCAGCTGAGCCACACTGGTGTACTGACACCGCTAAGAAATGAGGGAGAAAACAAGTTCAAGTACTGGATCCTGATATTCCTTTGGTAGCTTATATTCTGGCACTGTTCTGGACCTCTCCAGCTACTTCAGAGGAGCTTAATTCTAAAGCAATATAGACATGAAACGGTCCTTAGCAACCCAGCTCTAGCCATTGGCCTAGTGTGTCCCCCCTTGTTGCAGGGTGGGCACCCAGCACTGTTCCTGGAAGACTAACACACGACTGATCAGCCTGCTCCACAATGATGCTGGTTATGTTTAAGTTTATATGTACCTCCAGACCCTCCTCTCCCACTATATGCATTTTCTTTTTTTCTCCTGCATGTCTTCTTTTTATCATCAGGGAAGTAATTAGAGCTATAATACATAGAAAATGAGTGAGAGAGAATTACAAAGGGTTCTTTCTCCCTGCTCTTTTCCTTTATTCTTTTCATCTATTTCATCTAATTCCTGTTGTCCTCCAGGCATCTCTGAATTGTTTAGAGGTGTAATTAATGATGAAAATCCTTCCAGTTGTTACATGCATGTGGTCATGCATACACACTTCAGTGCTCTTCAAAGGAAGAACTCTGATACAAAAATATATACACACACAAAAAGAAATTTGACCAGCTTCTCTACTGTCTGGTAACAACACACTTTTTTTATCTCTTTCAATATTTAACAGCAATTCAAACTCACGTAACAGAACCCACCATACAACAGCCCTAAGAACGTGACAAAAAATAGCTGGATAAAGTGGCAATCAGAAGAGGAAATGAGTTTTTTCCAAGCAGGAGAAATGTTACAACCCAGTGTAGCTCAAGGGCAGATTGCTCACCCACATTGCTTCCTTCAGGACTGTTTTGAGTTTTGGTTTCCTAAAAGGGGGTTTCCGTATGGAAATTCAGTGAAGAGCAAAGCAAAACTAGCCAAGAAGTTTATGAAATGACATGGTTTTGAATGAAATATATGCTATTTTAAATGGAGGTCAGGTATGTGAAATCTTGCGTTTCTCAGATTAAAAAGATAAATTGAGTGTAGCGTATTCTACATGTATGTTTACAAATATGACTGGATCAAAATTATCTGTTAAGCCCAAGCATCTTCACAGAAGAAATAATTATTCTGATGAAAAGTTTGTACTGCTTATGTATGTACTCATTACTAGAATGATTCATTATCAGCTGACATTATTCTGTCCATTTTTCACGTGTTTACTTAATATACACAATAAAAGTCTATGGGATTCTGGAAATAGGATAAGATGTTACTTTCCTAGATAACTTGATACAAAAATTACTTCTTATTCCCTCATCCATTAAAATGAGACACGTGGACCAGCTGAGACAGGTTGATGAGTGTTTAGCTGCAGGGAACCCTGACTTCCTGGGATGTGTCCACTGCAAGAAATGTCTCAAGTTATTTTTCAAGCTATAGTATCAACATTCCGATGGCTTGGCAGGGGGCTTTGGAACGGCAGGGACGGGCCTTAGAGGTCTCTGTGGCTTTAGGAGCCTTGTGACCCACTGCATGGGGCAGTCACTGTTGTCTTTTGACCTAGAGACCCTGACATCTGTAGGCTTGGTATCCTGTCACAGTAGGCTTTATGAGGCAGATTTATGCTTAAATAGTGTGCTTGTGAGTACTTTACATTTCCACTTCTGTAATTGGCAGGATTTCTTTCTCATATTTGGTGAAGAAAAACCCAACAAAAAATTCAAAGTAATTGACACCAACTAACCAAATCTTTTTATCAAATGCTGCCTAGTATTTGTTCCAAATATAATATCTGAATGTGTAGGGACTTAACGTTGCCATCTGCAAAATTTTGCTACTGCACCTACTATAAGGACTGGCTGTCAGCTTTCTGCATTTGGAGTGATAATTATTTCAGAACACACTACGTGCAAAGGAGTTTACACTTCCTGTTCCTTCACGGAGGCAACAAGCAAATCTAGTGACACCACTCTGATCTTCAGATAGGCATATGCATAGAAAGATTTTTTTCCTGGTTTAGGTGTTAACTGCATGTTTATGTGTGTGTGTGTGTTTGAGTAGACATAATGAAAATTCTTACAGTGTGTAGGGCTTTTGCTACTCATAGTGCTGAAGCCTGCGATTTTAGCAAATATATGATTAATTCCTTCTCAGCTAATGCACTAGGAGTTAATTCCCGCAAAATGACAGATGTACTACATGATGCTTAGCTTAATGAAATTATACATATAGAATGGGAAAGAAAAAGAACTCTAAAGAGTGTACATTTTAAACTGAATCAAGCCGTCAACTACCCCTGGCCATCTAATTGTCTCCAGGGAAATTCCCATAATGTGGTCCTTATCGCTTAATCATTTATTGTTGTGAAAACAGCATTTATAGCTTTGTTATGATTAAGTATATGATCAACCCATGAAGGGTTCAAATATACAGGGTTGGATCAGTGACCATTATCAATTGCCATTTTTCCCTTTGATGTAAGAGAATTACTCTGGACAGGATAACCTAGAGAAGCACTGAAGATGGTTGGTTATTTTCCTTACTTAGAAGTCAAAGTGAAAATACTTTGCGAAGAAGATGGGAAATTCCTCTGCTCCTTCCTTGAACTTGCACCAATAGGACATAGGAGTTGCTGAGTCCAGAGGGAAAAAGAGACAGTAGGAAAAGGAGCTCAGAACAGGACTACTGAGTAGGCTGAATTTGAAGGAGATCAGTTGATATTATTCTGTAGACATGTGGAATTTGCCCTTAAAAAATAGGAGAAAAGTTGTCTTTACTGGAGCAGTTAAAGAAGATACAGATTCATTTTTTTTTCAGCTTATGATATACGAAACTGTTTGTACCCTAATAAAATCTAGTAGCTTTGCACTACTGCAGTCAGTCAGGTTTGTGGTGGGTTTTTTTGTTTTTTTTTTAAATGATTCTCATTGCATTGTGACACTGGCCCCATAAGTTGAGAACTGTAATATGGAAAAACAATCTTAAAAAAAAAAGACTATTCATTACTGAAAGCTTCTGTAAAATATTGGAAGGGGACAAACCATGTACTTCTGTTGCTTAATATATGGGACTGGAACTGATTAGCTGTGCAATGAAAAACCTATGGTAGGATTACTTAACTTTTTCCTTTATCTCACAAAAGTGTATGTTGGAAGTAGGTAGCTGTTTATCCCTGTTAGTTCTGTGAAAGTCGGTGTGGTGCCTTCTGAAGTTCTGAATGGCTGAAAAGGGACATCTGTGAAGCCTTAGGTAGCCATCAGTGTAAACTCTTCCTCTTGTACCTTATCTTTCTAACTCCCATCTGGCCAAAATGACAGTTACAACTCTTATGTAACCGTTTATTATTCTTAGTCACTCTGTTTGGCCAAGACTCATCAGTTACTTTTAAGATTTACATAGTGTCACTGCTGGCAGTGCTTAAACTCTGAGTATTAGTAAGAGGCAGAAAATCTTCATGTGGCTTTGTGCATTTCTTTTCATTCTTTTTTTCTAGTCATGAATGAAATTCAGTTTTGAATATGCATAAATGTCCACAAAGCTTGCTGAAAAGCAGTATTTCAAAAGAATTTGTTCTGGTGCAAAATCACAGCAAAACTTCCATTTGGATTCAAGTATGATTGCACAGTGCTACATTTTACGTTGGAAATGAAGTTTCGAGAGTTTCCATTTGATTCTGCACTTCTATTCTTTCCACTTCTATTTTAGAAACCTACACACACTAATTTAGGAACCCTTTCTTTCACTTCCCCTCCATCCCACACTGAGGTCAAAATTCCGAATGTACCAGAAGTGCCAGGATAGTGGAATATAAGTTCATCCTATGGAATATTCTATAGGAATAAAATCTACAAAATTGTCTGTGGCAGCTGGGAAGGAAGGGGCCACCCTTCAATCTTACCTGTTCCATCCCACTGTCCTAAGCATTAAGCTGGAAATGTGTAGAATAACAGTGGATGCTTCCATGGGTTGAAAAAATGTGACTATGGGTTTAGGAACATCGACTGGATCTCTCTAGCAAAAATAAACCCCTGCATGGATTTTAATAATTTATGAATCTCTTATGTGGCAGAAAAAAATGGAGTGCTAATGGCTAAACTGCAATTTGCTCTTTGACAAGTGGAATTAGGTAAATACTAAGTGAATATTAAGTGTTTTTAAAAGTCCTGCATTAACCATTTGTGGTTATGACCATTCAGATTGGCTAGCAGTGTAAGGTGAACACTCAGCACCTTACAGGATCATGTCCTGTATCTTCACACAAGAGGGCTGAGTCCAAAAATGTGACTGCAGAACTATTTCATAATGGATAGCAATTATGACACAACTGAAAAAAAATTAAAGATGACAAGTCTTGGTGAAGGTTTGTTATCTTTCAAATAATTGCTGTCTTGCAACCAGTTGTTATTTGACAAAGTGGCAACCAGTTGTTATTTGACAAAGTGACCATGTATATCACAAACTCGTTTTGTTTGTTCTAACAAAAATAAAACAATCTCTCTCATGAAGTCACTGGCAAAGAGAACAGAACTTTGAGTACTCAATACTGTAATGCTAAGTTTTTCAATTTATCTTCCTTCTCCTATGTGACATTTTTAACAAAGGATGGTATCACTGGCATAGAACAATATAGAGTTCAATATTCAATTTTTATTGAAGAAAAGGTTTGTAGGTGACAATGATTCATCTGTTATTCTTTGCTAGTTTCATAAGGACTTACTATGATTTACCTGTACCTGAGTTTTTAAAATTTCAACTTTTCTAGTTGGTCATAACTGGATGGGTCAGTTGTTTGATTAATTCCATCCTTCCAATAGTTTTTGTTCTCATTTTTCTTCCTGGCAGTGTAATTATTAGTTACATTATAGATGAGTATGAATGGTTATGTCAACATATTTCAGGTTGTAATGAGGAAAATATACTGGGGTATAATAAAGATAATGTGACTTCAGCTATATTTTGTGAGAATGTCTCTTGATTTATGCTGTTTTTAAAACTGCAGAGATAACATTCTTGGAAGTAAACATAGTGAGGTTTTGTTACACTTAATGTCATTCTGAAGACATATTCCAGTTGGCTGGAGCCTGTGGCTGCAGCTGTCTCTACTTCATTACACCACTTCTAGCACCTGCAGCTTTAGGAAATAACTAAGATTTTCAGCTGACATCTTCTAGGCATTTATTTATGCTGCAACTTAAAATGATTTAATCTGTATGCTAGAGGGGAGTGTTCTTTCATTAAGGGCAGCAACTGATGAGAAGAAAATGTGCTCTAATAATGAAAAGCAATCATTCGTATCACCCTACACAGGAGAAAAATTGAGGTTAAACTAATGTTAATCTAACAAGCAGACAAAGATAATGATTTTCTGATACTTATACAGCCATTCTAGTTTATTCTTCGCTTTCCATTCTTTGGGGATTGTTGAGAATCTCCAACGTTGTGAGCTGTTACATATTATACCTCTGCTTGTATTCAAACACAAGATAATAAATTAGAGATATTGGCACCATCATACTTTAATTAAAGGTTTGCTTTCCTTTGTCACTTAAATTCTTCTTTAAAGGAACACACTTTTCTGACTTTTCATAAATACAGCATTATGAAGGAACCCTCACTCCTTACATAATTATATTCTCAACTTTAAGAACATGAATAGTCCTACTGTTATCTGTATCATGCTTAAAAAGAATCCAAGTGTAAGAGGTATTTCGGAGGGAAGTGCTTAGAGACATTAGAGTGCTCTACTGACTTTGTAGATACAACGAAACGAGATTCAACAGGGAATTAAGTTCTATTATATTAAATATTTCATAAATATTGTAGTAAATTTAGCAAGTATTCTAATTCACTTTAGTTCTCTACACTTTAATGCAACGTGGTCTTAAAAAAACACATTAGCAGAATTGCTCTACTCTGGATTATTACAGCACAGGGATAAGCTAATTACCCTCTATGGATTTACTCTTCTCAAAGATCCCCCTGGCTACAGGTGTTTCATATTAAGTCTACTATTACCTGGAAAAGTATTAGAAAGTTGTTCTAATGAACAACAGGGTGTAACCTCTGGCCATTAGAACGAATATTTTTGTTACACTGTCTTCAGTTGTGGAGCGTTAATGTCCATTTTTGGATAAATTTAATCTTTCTTAGATTAAAAAAATTTTCCTGAACAAACTTCATCCACTGTATTTTATGTAAAACACAACGAATGTCATAAATGTGCCAGTCACTTTATATCTTGACTTAGGAGAAGATGTAAGTAAAAGTTTAGGAGAAGATGCAAAACCCATTATATTTAGAAGAAAAATGACAAATGACAACCTCTAATAATTTTAAAATTTTATTAACTGAAAATGGCATGTGATGCCCTGCTTTGTTAAAATAAATCCACTGAACTACTGGAGAAAAAATTGTCTGATTTAAACCTTGAGGAAAATTATGTAAAATATGCATAGTGATATTTGCAAACATTAGATGTCAAGCTATGTTTCCATTGAAATTGGAATTTTTAAAATTCTGAATGGACCATTTCAGTTACTTAAGGAAAAAAACCAAACATGGCTACCTTGATATCCCTTTGGTATTAAACCCTTCTTGAAACAGAAGATTGTACTAGATGACATTCAGGAATCTTTTCCAACCAACATTTCTAGGATTCCACAAGAATAACATCTTTATATGTAGCTGTATAAAATATCAAACTATAATAGAATTCTAGGTTTAAACTGAAGACAAATAAAGGTGTAGAAATACCTCTTCAAATGCTTGGTGTCTATTCCAGATTTCCCACATATACTAACAGAGTTAGTTCACCAGGCATATGGACATTCTTAAAAGAAAGTTATTCCTGGAGATAATTATATATTATGGTGTCTTTGTGCTACTTAGGATGAAAAATAGCAGTATCTCAGCCTTGCAAAAGCTATAGGTAATATTTTACTATTTCATAAACAGTTATAAATGACCAGAATTATTATTGTGCAGTGTTTTTTGGGGGTATGTTTCCTGGAAGGCATGCAGGTGTGTGATATTGGTCTCTGCAACAGGAACTGAGCTGTATGAAAATGAAAGTATTATATAGCATTTGGTCAGAACACATGTGGTGTGTTAATTACCAGCTTCTGTGAGTTTCAGCAGAATGAAGGTCGGAAGAAATTTTCTAAAAAGCATATAAAAAAGGAGAAGGAGATATATGTAGTTCTTATTTAATTTGTTGCTGAAGTTATTAAAAATGAAGGAATGCTTTTACTAAACAGTTCTAAGAAGAAATGCAGTATGAACGTCTGTATTACAATATGTGATGTGAATTCTGAAAATGATGCAGCAATTGGTATAGCAATTTAGAAGCTTAAAGGACTGTTTTTGTAAAGGTAGACTGTAGATTTTGGTAACTGGTAGACTGAATATTTATGGCAGGAACTTGGAGAACCCTTTGAATTTTCAAATACTCCTCATATACTAAAAGTTTAAATTCTGTGTTAACATCCCATCATCTAAATTATTTCATTTTACATAATTACAAATTCTTTAAAATTCCCTTGAAAATGCTAACAACCCTACTATCCATTCTATTTAAACTTTTACCTATAGTTTCATTAATTTAAAAGAGAAAGTTTATTGTTTGGGGAGGCAATTTATTTAATTTTCCTCATACTATCCTTAAAATAATCATATCATGCTGTATGAAACATCTCAAAACCAGTGTCTAACTCCTGTAGGATAAACATCTATCAATCTCTGAATTCAGTGACTTTCTTTATCACAAGTCCTATGATATCCACTATTTTTCTTACAACTTTTCCTCCAAGAATAAAATGCCATAGAAACCCTTAAGCTTCCTCCGCTTCCTCCCTACCTTAATATCATCCTCTTTTTGCTCGCACTATCTCTTTCTTGCTTTATAATGCATTATATATCCCTCATAGTTGCACAGGTTTGACAACCTATATCTTAATGCTTCAAAACCAGAACGTGAATAAAAACTCAATATTTTAAATTATATATCTATAATTAATCATAAGATTTCTGTAAACAGATTCACAGTTTATGATTGGTAGAGCCCAAATACTGTAGACATGTGTGGTGGACATAGTATATATGTGTGCATTTTTGCACAATGTCTTGCTAAAGGTTAATTATGATATGTTCAGCCCTTCATCCATGCTTTTCAAAACCTTGTTGCTTCAATGGTTAGCATTTAGATTTGAAACAGGCTGCCATAATATCCAAAGAGCCTTTTAAATTAAGTAGAGCTTTTTTTGAGTTAAGGCAATACTGAACGGAAAAAGATTGCTCTGCTAAGTGATATTTTACTGGATGAAACTTGCAAAAATATTCTAGGGAGTTTTCAAACATTGAAAGGAAAGGTCAGATATATAAGGTCAAGTTTACTAAACAAATATTTCAGGATTAGCCTTTTAGTGGACTCAAAGTTTGTCTCAAGTAGCGGTTTTACTTGAGGATGACAAAATAGATCATAGAACCATAGATTCATACATGGGCAGGGATACCTTCCACTAGATCAGGTTGCTCAGAGCCCTGTCTAACCTGGCCTTGAACACTTACAGGGAGAGGGCATCCACAGCTTCTCTGGACAACCTGTTCCAGTGTCCCACCACCCTCAGAGTAAAGAATTTCTTCTTAAGATCTAACCTAAATCTACCCTCTTTCAGTTTAAAACCATTACCCCTTGTCCCATTACTACAATTCCTGATAAAGGGTCACTCCCCATCTTTCATGTAGACCCCCTTTAATACTGTAAGGACTCTGTAAGGTCTTCCCAGAGCCTTTTCTTCTCTAGTCTAAGTCTCCGAGCCTGTGTTCATTGGGGAGGTGCTCCAGCCCCCTTATCATCTTTGTGTCCCTCCTCTGGACCGGCTTGAGCAGGTCCACATCTTTCTTATGCTGGGGACACCTCATCTGAGCACACTATTCCAAGTGGGGTCTCACGAGAGCAGAGTAGAGGAAAAGAATCATGTTCCTTGACCTGCTGGCCACAAGGCTAGATCCTTTAGGCTAAACTGTTCTCTGGAGTAATTTTTGCTACATAAAACACATTGCCTGAAATGAACTTGGTTTTAAAGTTATGCTGTGGTACAGAAAGTCTACCTGTGAGAAATACCAGAAAAACTTATTTGTTTGTCAAAGTTACTGCATCTGTGTATAGGGTCTCCAATGCAACTAGAATAACCATCTTGACTACAGGGAGATATATTCCTAGAGAAGCTCAGGAACTGTTGTGTTATGCCTTAAGGTGTCATATTGCCTTCTTGCATCACTAACCTGGATGCTGGTATGTTTTGTTGTGTTTTAACCTTGCAAGTCACTAAAACAACCACACAGATGTTCGCTCATCCCATCCTGCTCAGCAGGCTGGGGGAGAGAATCAAATAAAAAAGTTAGAACCCATGGGTTGAGATAAAGACAGTTTAATAGGACAGAAAATAAGAATAACAATAACAATATCAATATCAATAATATTAATAATAATCATGATAAAAGAATATACAAAACAAGTGATGCACAGAACAATTGCTCACCACCAGCTGACCAATGCCCAGTTAGTTCCCAAGCTGCGGCCCCTCCTTGACTAACTTCCCCAGTTTATATACTGAGCATGACACCATCTGATATAGAATATCCCTTTGGCCAGTTTGGGTCAGCTGTCCTGGCTGTGTCCCCTCCCATCTTCCCATGCACACCCAGCCTTCTCGATGGCAGGCCAGCATGAGAAACTGGACAGTCCTTGGCTGCTTAGCAACAAGTAAAAACATCAGTACATTATCAACATTATTTTCATCCCAAATCCAATATATGGCACTATACCAAGCTACTGGGAAGAAAATTAACCCTATCCCAGACAAAACCAGGACAGGCACCCAATAAATGCACAGAGAGATTGAGCGAAATATATCTAATAAAGTGTTTATTTTAGATGTCATAAGCTCTTCAGACTCTAAATTCAGTAAATCAATATATTGCATATTGTTTAGGGGAGACCAGATCCTGCTTCCTTGTGCTATGGATGCAAGTATGGAAAATGGACACCCAGCAGCTAAGTCTATAAATTGAGAGGTCTGAGTGTATCCTGAAGTGACTAAGAATGGGAATCTCAGAAGCCCTATACGTCATCAAGAAATCGTATAAACTCATTAGTTTGTAGGATACAGTCTAAGTATGGTCCAAATGTGGCCTCTCAAAATCAGTGCCTGAAATCCAGGTAGGAACTGGGTTCCTATCAGCCACTTCTGGCCCTTCTTCCTGTCAGATTCAAGCTATGAATTTAAAATTTCTGCCATCTTCAGTCAGATCAGATTGTTCTTGCATTCTCTAAAAAGCTTTCTGTCCTATCTTAGCAGATGTACAGGTGGCTGGTTGATTCATCTGACAGTTGTTGGCTCAGTTTGCTAAGAAACAGGGATGCAAACTCAGTTACCCAGCGATCCAGATGGGTCCTTTTGCATGTTATTTTGAAGAATATACGAAACTGTATATCAATCTGTTCTGTTAAAGTTGTTTGTCTTTATAAAACACGATAGGGATTATTTTAATTGTTAAGAACCCTCCTGAGAGACTGCTTGTGTGTATGAAGAAACTTGACCCTTAAATCATCACAGAGCCAGAGAGACAAAGGGGTCGTACAGCAGGTGAGGGCTTGCTGCGACAATTTCAGAGCGCCTCAGATGATACGCTTGTAATCTATTCAGAGCAGGAATTAGAAAACCAGACTCATTCCCAAATGGAGGAACTCCTAACTTCCTGAAGACTTTGTCAGTGCTACCCACCCCTGAGTGTCTGCCTGTTGATTTTGCTGGGAGTTGTAGAAGATTTTGCTTATTGAGACCTTTGAGACTATGCAATATAGACTACTGAGGCTCTGTAATACAGTTAAATCTCCACAGTGATAAGCACTGTTACAGACTACAACCCATTACTCTATTTCTTTCATACATTCAGAACAGATGGCATTTTTCCTGTCCTCGTTATAGCTTTTCCATTGCTATAATAATAATAAACCAAACAAACCATAACACACTGCTTTTGCTGGTGCGAAGGTCTGCTACAATGATTAATTAAACATGAGTGTTTTATAAAAAACAAAACTAAACAAAATCCAAATCATTTTGTGGAGACAGTATTCTCACTTGGCAGGATTACTTTTATGTTATTTTTTAAAAATGATGGAAAAAATGTTGTTTCTCATTGATTACTGTGTCCTGAGTTAGAACTTTTCTGGAAAGATTCCAAAAACATTCAGACTGTTTCTGATATATATTCCAACACCTACAATAATGGAATATTAAATTACCTTTCCCCATGCACTACTGCTTTGTGAACCAGTTAGAGGACTGTTTACGTGTGAGATTATCAATATTTTGATAAACAGGATATGTGTATAATATGACATCATATATAACATATATGATACACACATATCGTGCATATATATTTACATGTTATATGTATATAATAGGATACGTATATTGATAATATGATATATTTGGATATTAATATAATATGTATAATTTTTATAAAAGTATAAATATTTTGATAAATGAGATATTCTCAGTATTATAAATATTTGGAATTTTCAGAAATTCATTATGATTCAGATTTTATTAAAACCCTGTGCTGAAGTTACACATGTACTTACTTATGTGAGTAGTCCTACTGATTCCAGTGAAATTGCTTGATCCAAATAATTTATTGTATCCATAAGCATTCACAGTATTGAGAACTAAGGTTAAGATTTTTCAGTGATGTGTATAGCTGCATAATGGTCTTTTCAGAAGTTCTCTGGCACAAAGCTACCAGCTACTCAAACTGAAACTAGATACTGTTTAGTTCTGAAAATCTGTAGAGGTACATATTTCTATATAGAAGTATGCTCTAAAATTTGATCCTTAAACTAGATGAATAAATCTTTTAAGGACAGTGACAGATAGTCCTTTTTTCCCTGTGTGTCAGGAACCAAGGTTTTACTACTCTTTGGGTAATAAAAACACTTAGGAAAGGGGAAACCTTTTGTAACACATATCTCCAATTGACCTACACAGAGAAGAGTAGCATTTTTTGGTGACAGTCCTCAGTATACTAAACTCATTTCAAAATAAATGCTGAATGTTAAATTTCTTAAAAGAAAACACTGGGGCCTGAGTACTGGAGAAGCCTATGTGACAATCTGAACTTGAGATATAGATCCTGGACATCTAACTTGTTTCAAGTCTTCTTGCAAAGAACCACTGATTGCCACCATTGGCGAAGAAGTAGCTCTGACAGGGGTATTCAAAACGGCTAAATTTGGATGTTTGTTTTTTATTTGGTCAGTTAAAAGAAATGCAAACCTCAGAACTTGGTTAGGAACCTAAGTTTAGATGTTTTAAGTTGTGGCAGAAGTCTCTCCCTCTCCAGCCACTATAATGAGAGTCTTGGAAAATTAATCCACTACATGGAAATAATATTTTTCAATATGCTCTCTCACTTTCTTTACAGTAGTAGAGAGTGAATATCTCTTTACCTGAGTTGGATGAACAAAATTAGAATCTGTAGATATTCCGTCAAAGACTATACAACTTTAAAACTTGAAAGAGATTGATGATGTAATTCAGATCATGTGTACACTCTATAAATAGATTTTTGTCCTTCTTTTTCTATGCCACAGTCTAATGAGAAAAAAACCTCAACCATTACTTAAAAATTAGTTTTGTAATTAACATTTATAAGTACAGTTTTTTTGTAAGATTTTAAAGGTAATAACAAGAAGGAAGAGAAACATCAAGTGATTACTGCAGATTATGATTATTTTTAGGAATGTGGAAATGCTTTATCAAATGTTTGGAAGTTTAACTGCACAGGGGTTTGATAATTACAGGAAGTACAGACATGCTGATGAAAAGGATCTATGGGTTATATCAGATCACAAGCTGAAAATGCTCAACAAAATTAATTTACTGCAGAGATTATATACATGCTAGGCAAACATCATAATGAAACACATAAACATTGTATGCATTGTTTGGGTGACATACAAAGTAGTTAAATTCTGTTCGGCTTTGGTTAGGCCTCAGATGCATTATTATGACCAGTTTTGGGCTTCAAGCTTCAAGAAGAATACAAACAAATTGGATTGGGTCCAAAAGAAAATAACAAGAATGGTTACGGGTCTACAAACCATAACCTCTGAAGAAAAATTGAAGGAATTAGGCTTGTTTAGTCTAGAGCTGAGGAGACTGAAGGGAGCTATGACAGCAGGCTAAAGAGAGGTAAAAATAGGAGATGGGAATAAGCAGTTTTCCATGTGCAGCATGCATAGCAGCAACGTAAAACAAAATTAAGTGAAGCTAAGTCTAAACATTAGTAAAAATTTTCTAGCAGCAAAGCTAATTAAGCTGCGTAATAGGCTGTGAAAGGAGAGTCTTAAGCAATGGCTGTTTATGTGGAAGCAAATAGCAAAATCTCTTTGTGGAAAGATAAAGGTGTACTACATCTTTGAGTCATGAAACAGACTGCATGACTCCTTGTGATCATCTTCAGCTCCATTGTTTATGATTTTATGATTACTTATTTTGGATTCTTTTTATTATATATGATGTGGGATGTATTGTAAACAATATATGTTAGATTATGTGATAAAAGCTCATCTGGATGCCCAGAAAGGAGCACAGAGAAACAATGTCAGGTAGGGGACCTCAGGCCAATCCCGACAGCTGGCAGCCCATCAGACGTCCATGCCCATAAACCTAGAAGAGCACAAAGGCCCAAAGTCATGTCGGAACCCATATTAAAGACTCAAAGAAAGCAACACACTGTCTGGGTACTTCTCAGACCCATCCTAGGAGAGCCTCAGTGCCAGTGTCCTGGTATGAAACCCCTCAAGATGAGTCAATGGACTTTTGGATTTTTGGACTCAAGGGTTTGCTCCTTAGGGTATGGGACACATCATGGCATGCAGGGGAAGAGCATTTTGGATTTCACAGGACATCTATGGGTTGTTTATGGGATGAACCAAAGATGGGGAAAGGGATGGTTTTGGATGATTTTGGAAGGAGCAAGTGTGGGTAATTTGAAGATTAAGGAGCCAAAAGGGGCCAGTCTTGTGTAAACAGTTGTTGGTGGGTACATTTGTCTGGCCATTCCCTGTACCTGATCAGTGCAGTCTGTCATATCTTCTTATTTAAATACCTTTCTAACTCTTTTCCTGTGTGAGGCCTTTGTATTCAGTGTGTGCACGTGTGTATTGGGGTTTGGGTGCAGCAACTGGAGTCAGACCATGGGTTGAAGGGTCTGTGTGCATGGATGCAGGGACTGTAAAGACTGGACTTGGTGAAACCAAATGCCACTAAGTGGGATGGGACCATGGGTCACAGGAGCCTATGCCTTTGGGCTGCCAGCAAGTGGAATAAGTCTGGGTGTCTGAGTGCAAAATCACTAGTGAAGGTCAAGTTGGACTAGCCAATGAGTAGGTGAAATGGCCTAGGATCTGGGTTGTGTGTGTCTCAAAGGTCAAGACCATGGGAAGAGCTGGCTGTTGGGGAACATGGGAGTCCTAGCCAGCTGCATGTGTGTGCATGTGAGTACACAACGATCTGTACCAGCAACCGGTGTGAGGTTGTGGACTCAGGGGCTTCTATGTCTCAGTACCAGCAAATGGGGAGACTAGGGTCCAGAGGCAGCCCCTGGGCAGACTGAGCGAACACAGCTGCTGCAAGGATCCATCTTGTACATATGTATATATAAATATACATATATATATTTTTTCACTAGTGGACCTTCATCCTGGTCAGTCAGAGAGGGGAGTAGGATGAGGCTCTTGCTGCTCTCTGTGTTCATGCAAGTGTTGAGTATGTCTGTGATCTGTGATGCTGGCTGTCTATTTATGTATATATGTGGTGTGTATGTCTGTTTTGTGTGCATGTATCTACAAGGAATGCTTTACCATCCTTGCTATGGGATGCTGGGGGCATGGAGATGTGGCATCCTCACCTTCATCAGGCTACTGCATTTTGACTCCAGCCGCCAAAAATCTCATTTCCATTTACAGAGCTCAAACTGTGCTTCTATTACTTGCTTATGTGTGCTTTCTTGTCTGCTGTGTTGATTAAAAGCAAATAGATCTTCACCATATTAAGGTTTTTAAATGCCTGAGTAAACTCCAGTGCTTTTTTCCTGCATGGCTATCTCTGGCACATTTATTTTTCACACATTCCCTGTTATAACTTCGTGACAACAGTGACCCTCTGTAGAGCTCCCTGAAAGGGTGCTGACAATTCAGACTTTTGTTGCCTTCAGCACATGCTGTCACAGTCTCAACTTTATAGGTGCTTTGAGATTGTCGGGGGAATAATAGTCATAGTAGAAAACAGACACAACTATTCCACGGGTACGATTCTGAAGACAAGTTACACTAGTAATGAAGGAATTAGCAACTTTTCTGATAAAATTTGTAAACTTGTTCCAATTTCCTCATAGCTCTTGAACAATTATTTGATTTATTTTCCTGGAGAAAATTCAGGATTATTCTCAAGGTGAAAATATCAGAATGACAAGTCAGTCCTTTAATTTTACCTCTCTGTCTATAAAAACATTCTGACTATTTCTTCAGAAGTCAGTTTATGTGTTTCTTTTGTGAATATTTCTTCTATTTTTCTGTATTTGGGAATTACTCACACCCTGAAGTTAAGGTTTTTGAAGAAAAAATATGGAACCAACTGCTTTTTATAGGTTTTAGTTAAGTCATTGCTGCAAAATGCTTCCACCTGAATAAATGATCGTTAACATATGGCTAATTTTTGTACATAGTCTGACGAGGAAATGATACGGTTTTTGTTAATAAACCAGAACAGATAGGCCAAGTCACACTGGGTCCCTTTAGTTCTGTCTCTAATACTGGTCAATAGTATTTAATACAGGCTTAATATATGACTGCCCTGGCATACTCACACTGCAGCAATTTGTGTCTTATGGATAGCCAATGCTGAAAGTTGTGCCTTTGCATTTAAATAGCCCATGTCAGATTTTCATCCCCTGCATTGGTTGAGCCATTTTCAAGCTAAGTGAATCTTCACCATCAACCGTGTCCTAGACCAGAGCTGGTCCTCGGCCTCACTGTGAACGGTGTGAAGAAATACATCCTTCTCTGGCTTGAAAGTCACCTTCCAGTTTCATTTGGTGTCCTTTACTGTTTGTACGGAAGTAACAGTGAAATAACTGGTTTTTATTCACCTTCTCCATGTCACTTGTGACTCTTTAGGGCTTTACCTTATCCATTCTCAGTCACCTCTTCCCTGGGCTGAAGTGCCTGAGTCACATTTTTCTCATATGAAAGCTGTTCCTTTCTTCAGATTTTCCTTGTTCTCTTTGTTGTACCCTTCCCAATTCTGTTATAACTTTTGTGAGATGAGCTAAATGGACCTTCATCAGCACATGAGGTATCGGCATACCATAGATGTACACAGAGTAGATTCCACCTATGCAGAAACAGTGCATGATGTAACTTTGTTCCATAATCTTATAAGTTTAATTAGAATCTTTAAATCATACTAACCTTAATTCATCACAGCTGCATACTTTGAAACACATTAAAAATACTGACTATTTTTGCTTGAGTAAGTGATACCTGCTTGGTAGGAGTTTGAGTTTTTCTGACTGGAGTTGATCTTCATGTTGCTCTACGTTTTTGAAGTATTGCATGGTGGTCAAAACCGAAACTGCCTCAGTATAAAGACCTGACAGTTGGAGATTCTCCTCTCACTCCCTTTGACCTCAAGGATTTACTTATATTTTCCTATTATAAACACTTTTCTGAAGACTGAATATTTTCAAATGGGAGTAAAGCCTAACTTTACATCAGACATACTTTTCCTGTTCTTTGAAGATATCAAGTGCTGCATGTGTGTATTCTTATTTATAGTTTATCTTGGATGTTTGCTCCAAACCCTCTCTGCCCCTTCCCTCACAGTCGCTTCACTTCGATGTCACTTTAGCTGCCACCTATATATCCCTTCCTCTTATGCCTCTTCCACTGCTTCCACCACCCACTTTGTCTCTCTCCTCATTTTCCAACAACATCACCAATCAACAAAGAAAAAGCAGAGAAAAAAGAAAGGAACTAATATGACAGCTGCAAAACATTAACGAACATTCTGTTTTTTATGTTATTTCTTTTCCCTTTTAACCCCTTTTTTCTGTGAGCTTTTTATAAATGGTTTAGGGTAAAGACTATACTTTATTCTTTGCTGGCAAGGTTTGTGCTATAGCCCCTCTTTGGAGTGTAATGCCTAAGCTTTTCTGTAACACAGGCTGTAGTGGTATTGATGTTTTGACTCACATGAAAAATAAAGTTGTATTTTTATTGACTAAAGATCTTACTTTGTGTGACAGAGAAATAGCTATTAAGTGATCCCTGAACTCACCGCTATAGCTATGTTTTGTTCTTTACTTTTCCTTACTGGAGCTGACTGCCTGCTTCAGCAGAAGGAGATCAGATTGGTGAAGCCTTTCATAAGCCCTTGCTGACTGGGCCTGATCACATGGTTGTCCTGTGGGTGCCGCGTGATAGCACTCAAGATGATCTGCTCCATAACCTTCCCCAGCACTGGGGTCAGACTGACAGGCCTGTAGTTCCCTGGATCCTACTTCTGGTCCTTCTTGTATACAGGCGTCGCATTTGTTAACCTCCAGTCAACTGTGGCCTTTCTGGTTAAACAGGACTGCTGATAAATGATTGAAAGTGTCTTGGTGAGCACTTCCACCAGCTCCCTCAGTACCTCTTTCCATCTATAATCTTACTAAAGATAGTGATTTTTTTTTTTCAAAACCTAATGTGGAGGTCTACCTCATGAGTTAAGAATAACGTTGCTGGGAAGTCAAGCAAAAAAAGAATGTTCATTTTTAAGTGTTTGCTTGTCCATTACTTTGTTCAGTACAATTAATTTTAATGTTATGCTGAATTCAGTGGGATCAGTAACTCAGATTTTCTCAACTTCTAGGCCTTTGTCATTGTTGAAATGGATAATCAGAACATATCTCAAACACGTATGAGAATCAGTTTTTAATCCTGAGAAATTATTCAGAATCTGTCCAGCAAGTACACATTGGCTTCCAAGCCCCTTTTCTTTGTTGGGCTGCCTGTTTCTCTGTGCAACAGGTTGTTAAGATTTGCTGTAAAAGAATAAAGAATAAGAGTAGTTGTTACTGGAGTCAGTGAGGCAGTTCACGTGTTTAAAGTGAGGCGAATTCTTTAAGATCTTGGTCCTGTGATCCTCACTTACCCAGATTGTACCATGGATGTGAAAGAGCAAAATCCTGGAGCTTTTCAAATCAGTGGATTTACTGTCATAGTGTGTGTTTAGTCAGGATTGAACAAAACATGTTCTGGCTCTTTTAAGGAGGGGCTGCAGGATTAAGAGATGAACTGAGTTCTCATTCCTTACATGTTTGCATGCTTTCAAGCCATCATAAAGAGAAAGGCAAATGAAAAACCCCTTGATTCTTACTCATTTCCTAAAAGGTTTAGAGAAACTTTTAAGCAAAAAAGGATTTACTTATTTGATTAGAGCTGGCAGTTAGAATGCAGCTATTCCCGAGTGCTGAACAGATGCCCATAAAAAGAGGAGTTTTTCCTCTCTCCACATTGCTGTAATTTATTAGTTTACTGACAGATTGCTCAAGACTGAGATGGTTGCTTACTACAGTTATAACTCAGATTGATTTTAGCAATACATGGTTTGTACAATTAAGGCCATTGTGTGGCTTCAAGTCATAGCCTGTTTGTTTACATAAGAATAAGAACTGTATATATTCCATTCAGTAAACTTATTTGTGAAAGTCTTGGTGGTTTGGCCCTGTAATCCCAAAGGAGAACTAAAGATGTAAGAATTGTCTATATTCATAGATTGCATTAGACAGTAGACCACATCATATAAATACCACAAATCACAATTGTATCTCATTTTTACTTATGTTTTCATTACAGCATATTTTCAAATCTTTCAAGTACCTCTTATCCTAAATGACTGCATATATAAGACTTAAAAAATGTAGTGTTCTGCACATGAATGTCCTGTTCCCTGTACGAAACAGAAAGGAATCTTTTCTTTCCCCTGTTTAAATGGCCTATCTTTATTACCCTCAGTATAATAGTGAAATGGGGAAAAAGGAAAAGAATGTGTCAAGAAAGAGAAGGGAAAATAATTTTAAAAAGTAGAACAAATAAAAAAGGAAAAAAAAAAAGAGAAAGGAAATACCTGAATGCAACAAAACAGGGCTAGAGCAATGAATGGAAATGGTGATATTAATGTGAGATTGAAACTAGTGCTATTATAAAGTTTTTAAACCTGTTTCCATTACTTTTATACAATTTATGTCAAAAAATGAAATTATATTCACAGGTTTTTCATTATTCTGAATTTGTTAACTAAAAGCTTGATATTTTTTCAATTATGTTTCACATTTTTTGTTGTTTTGATAAGAAGCTGTTTGAAGCCACCGATTATGATATCAGGATATTAAGTACTATGCAGAGTAAAAATAGAAACCAAGAAACAGCTAAGGAAATATATGAGAACTGCTCATAGTACTTGTCCACACGGTAAACAGTGGTTTCAGTAAGTCAGAGTTTTAATTTTATTAATGTCTTTTGTAGACATCAAGGCTGAAGACAAGTTTAAGTGCATGGAGAGAAACAATAAGTTATTTTTAAAGATGTTAAGGACAGAATCGGCTGCCTATGAAGGGCAACATCAAAGCAAGAAGTTGCTGCTTCAATGAAGATACAGTAAATGGATGATGATGTAAGTAGAAGTAGGAGCTGGCTTCCTGGCAGTGACTGAAGGTCTCTAGGCTGCTTAAATGATCTTGGCCATCAAATAGTTTGAAATATATACTGTAATTATGCTCCATATATTGTCAAAAGACAAGTCCATTGAGAATTGTAAAAAGAATGGGAAACTTTTCCAACCTCTTTGGTTACAGAGCCCATTAATTGAAATTCTGCAGTTTCTGGGCAAGTACTCTAACCACTAAGAAGCACTGTGAAAGACAGGGCTAATACATCTACACCTTTTTGAGAAAGAGACAGAGAAAGGAACAGACAGGAAACAAACACTCAGAACTTTCTTCAGAAGAGAAAATCTGGATCATGAGTAGTGAACGCGCTAAGTGTTTCCTGTTGGTTCCTTACAGAGCTAAACAAGAGAGGTTGAAGTTTAACTAAAGTGCTCTTGGAAGGTCTTGAGATGTGCCCAACCTTCATTTACTGACATTAGTGTTTATCTAAAGAGGACTTCTTTCTTCCACTGTGTATGAAGTTCAGGAGCAATCATAATGATCTTATAAATGTCAGGCTGTTACACTGGTTCTAGTGTAATGTCACTGCATCCAAAATGTTCTGATTGCCTCCAACAACTTTCAGGTGATGTTTAAAGGGAGCCTACTGCCTCAATCTAAACATCTAAACACATGAGCAAGCAATTTAAAAGCTAGTGGAAGATAAAGAAAAAATTAAATTCCGTCTTTGTGTTTTTTCATAATCTTTCTAAATTAATTTATATAGAGACATGTATCTTTCCTCATGTACACTCTTATTGATGTCAAGGGAAAGAAGTAGCAAAAGACTGAGAAATTGCAGGAGAGATAGAAAAAGAAAAACTAGAGGAGCTGTGAAAGATATAGACAAAAAAAAGAGGATTGGGTACCCACAAATTTAGGAATCAGGACCAATCCCCACACTCTACAATTATGTGTCTAAACCTAGTCCTGAATTTCCTCCTTGAATTTTGCAATACATTGAGTTCTGAGAAGATCAGTGTTGGCTCACAGGTTTCTGGATGAATACAACAAGGAACATGGTACCAAGGACTTGGTACTCCTTAGAGGGTTTCCTACTCGACTGTGAGAAGCAATGTGAAGAGCTTTTTCTTGCATGTGATTACTGACGGTTAGAGGCTTTCATAGTTTGGTAGCCTGAGAACCACTTCAGGGGGGTAAAAAAAAAGAAAAAGAAAAGAAAGAGCTCAGTATCTGTGTGACAGTCTGGGTAACAGAGTATAGTGGAAGAAAGGCATGTACATGGCTAAGATAGCCATACTAAGACCAGGTATCCCCAGAAGGAGCTTTCCCCTTTGCTGTGGAAAGGAAATGGATGAAGGATTACTGGGATTAGTATTTAGTGGTGACTAAGGTGGCTCTGGTATCTCAGGTCCAAGCAAATTTTGAAAACAGACTCTTAATAATCTCCTCAAATAAGCTGTGTCCAGAAATGTAACACTTTTTTTTTTAACATTTTAAAATATAGTTTTATATACAAATCCAATGTTTGTGTAATTTAACTTTACAGCCACAAAGACTGGTGTAACATTTTATATTATTAAAATGTTAATGACTGGAAAGTTGGTAAGGGATTTCTGTAACAACTCATTTCATAGTTCAACATATCCAGTGATTTTCTGCAATTGGTACATACTTTTTTAAGAATGTGCTCTGAAAATAATTCCTCAAGTGACTCACCCTCTCCAATCCATCTGCAAAAAATATCCGTAGCCAGCAGACGGGTTACAAATGTTTGTGAGTTTCACAGCCTTTCTAATTGTGTAGAAATTCTTTGGAGGCACATGGCTGTACTAGCACTATAGCAGACTCTGCAAGCTCTTTCTGCTGATGTTTTCATATTGTTCACTTAGAATGAACATGCTTTTACAATGCAAATACCCTCCAGCTGTTTGCAGAGCCTTGAACTGGCACTGGCATGCCATTTTAACTTCAAATCAATGTAAAGTTGTTTTTTATTTCTTTTTTAATCTCTTTTTCCCTCCCTTCCTCTCTCCCAATCCCTCTCCTCACCCCCACCCTGTTATTTCTACATTCATTTTGGCTAAGTGTTTAAGTAAGTGGCAGAAATTTGCTAAACATCACATGATCTATTGCAAACAATATTCAGAGGACTTCTGAAGTATTTACACACTGTCTTTTAGATACTCTCTAATGTTTTGAAAGAGTGCACTCATTTGGTTGGATAGTAAAGAACATACACCAAGATCAAATAGCTTCTTATTTCAAATAAATTGTTTATGGAACTCTAATGTTGCTAATGAAGAAATTCAGGAAAAGGTTATTTTCTGTGGTTTTTTTCAGCAGACTGTCTATGATCCTATCTTTCTGCAGCATGCTCATTTCTTCTCCACACCTTAGGCAGATATTTATGTTCCACTGTAGTACATATTTGGCATTGTCCGTTCTAACCTTTACTTTTTTCTTGTAAAATGGCAACTCAACATATCTTAACAGTGGCTTATGCAATCTTGTAAACGCTTTGAATTATGAATAATAATTTTCTCTTATTCTGCTCTCTAGAGGAAATATCTTCAGAACTTTTACTTTGCTTCTCAATTTGCCTGCCTTGGTGGCTTAAGTATAGAAGAAAGACCAAGTTGTCTTTGCCTTCAAGCTTCTGCTTGTTTAAATTTGAATTGCTTGGTTGTAGGGAGGGACTTCATGCTGTTTCTCCTAATCACTTTCACAGTAGTCTTTCTTTAGATTTGAACATTTGCAGAAAAGATGATGTTTTCTTTTTCTAACTGTGTCATTTAACACAAATCTGGTCTGGTTTCAAACCTTTAGGTTAGAAATTAAATCTTAATCAATATAACTTCAGTCCTCAGACAATGTGAAAACAAGTAATCAAAATTTGTAAACAATGTTATAGATTATGGCATAAAAATAGGATGAATTGCCAAGACAAATGAATATAGGTGAGATTAACTTTCTCTATAATAGATTAACAGGCACTGTAAATATAAAAAAAGAGAATGTCATATGTCTTGACAAATAAAATTAATGGCATAGTGTCACATGATGTTCTTGTAAGTAGGTTAGATAAACATATTTCCATAAGGTGATGCAAAACTGGCTGAAAACCAAGGCAGTTATCAATGGCTCATTGTCAACTGGAGGACATGTAGATTTGATTCCATACAGTTCTGTTTTAGCTGTTTCTCAATGATAATGCAATAGAGGATACTTTAAAAATATCTAAAGTTGATAGAGGTGACAAGCATACCAGAGAGCCTAATTAGTATTCCAAAAGGGAGTTAAAAGTTGAAAAAATGTTTTCTTGAAGGATGTAGTTCACAAAAAAATTATTAAGTTTCTATATTTAGAAATGAACAGAGCAGACACAAGACAAGTGGCTTTGAAAAGATCTGCAGGATGGAATGGAACTCAATTTGAACATCAACGGAAAGTGGTGTAAAAGGGTCTTACAGAGAAGAAAGGATAGCATGTTTACATATGCATAGCAAGTAAGAAGAGAAATAATGTGTACTGGGTTAGATATAACACGAAAGAATTCAAATAGGAAGGCCAAGGAAATACTGGAATACATTGAAAAATTTCCACTACCTGGAGATTAGATTAAGATAGCTGAAACCACTCCCTGGCATGCCATGTCTTGGTGAGTCTGGTGATTCTGAACAGTACACTGGAAAAGGATTGTTGTATTCGGATTGCAAAATCAGAAACATTTTTTTCATTGTTATACTTGGAAGAAAGAAAAAAAAGCATATGTTCGGTTTTTGACAGACTCAGTATTTCAGTTTTCATTACATAACTATTGCTGAGGCCCCATACTCTTCCTGCCAGTTTTGTGGAGCCCAATCTGACAGCTCATCTGCAAGAGTTAGGGTTCAGTTCCAACCCCAAGTTAACTTATTGCTTAGTCTCCTTTCTGAGACTGTAAACAAGGGTATCAATGGATACCAAATGTGACTGTGGTTTTGGTAAACTAGATATTGAGTGAGACCAGGGCTTTGTTTAATGTAGGTTGAGAAACAGTTAGAAGAGAGTAACACATTTTAGTTGCCACCACCATAGGCCAGAACCATAACTGGGAATATTCCAAATCTTGTTACAAAACTTTTGAAAGACCTTGTTCCCTAATTTACTATTTTTTGTTTTTAATTGCACTCCACAGAATGACTGTTGCATTATATCATATTTCATTAACTGTTAAATTGATGAAAAATAGAGGAATGTTATCCCAATTTAGAGGCTAGAGATTTTACACAGGTTGGAGGTTACACTTACATGCAGGTATTTTAACTTTAACAGGGTATCAATATGTGGCATCTCCCTTGGAACAGCAACATTTTTTGTCGTTGTTTGTTTTGGTATTTTTGTGGTAATTCAAGATAAAAGCTTTAAAATTATGTAAAGAAACTGTTAACAAATTCTGTGTCTGGAAGAATGTAGATTCCAAGTTTCTGGTTATAATTTAAAAATATGTATCACAGAAATCAAATATGTTGTTTACCACTGCCAATGTTTTTTTTGCCGAATGGCACAAGAAACTAGTCACATCATGCTTTAATATATTTTACAGTAGGAAAATGACCTAAGTTTTTATAATATTTCCTTTTCAGTTGACAGTATATATTGGCATGCACATAGTAAGTGAAACAAGGAATTCTAGAAAAAAAAAATTAAATTAATCTTTTGAGCTTGACCTGTGAGGACTTACACATAGTACCACTTGGCAAGCATTCTCCTAAGGCCTTTATTTCTGTCACAATTTATTATTTGCAGAACATGGAGTTTCATGCAGCAGTGCAGACTACTTCCTATTCAGAAGTACATTATTCCACCTTTGGTAATGATGAAATCAGCTATTCTACTTCTGTCTTTTCCAGAGGGAAAGGCTGTTAAATTTCTCATACCTGGTGATGTCATAGGATACATATGACTGTACAAAATGACTTTTCTAGCAACCAGAAAAGGAACTGTTTCTTCCCTGGTAACTGTGATGTCATAGGTTATCCCCTTGTTATTTTTATTTTTTTAAATTCAATTAAACTGAGAAGAGGCAGTAAATCTAGTACTTATTTGTGTAGAGAATTCTTACAACATAAAGCACTAATTTTCAAGAGGAAGTTATTTTAAGAATGTAAGAAAAGCTGTAGTGGCTCAGGACTTACTTTTTATTCTGAGGCATTCTATACCCAGTGGCAGGCCTTAAAGAGAGAAAAGATAACACAACCTTTGCAGTGTTTCTCTTCATCCTTCAGATATCTGCAGGTCAGGAACTTGCTGAACTGGAGCCTGGAGATGTTCTTGATAGTCCCCTGTGAACCCATACTCAAGGAATTTCTATAATTAGTTGATGGAGCTGCTTTTGCTTCTGGCTTCTGCAGCAACTTATGGCAATGAGTTCCACCACTTAACTATGTGTTAAATCAGATCTCGTGCAATGTTGGAGATGAGTGTGTTGTCTCCAGGACTTGATCAGCTCTGAAGTTCACTTTTCATAAATTCTGGAAACTTTTGTGCTTGGCTTGATAAGCTATCAGTGTAGCTCTGGCTCAGAGCCAGAATCTGCAATCTTTTCGGGCTTCTGCTGTCCAGCAAACCACAGTTACATTGTCTGGATTTGGCCCTAAGCAGATAGCTAGTTTTCCTCAATGGTAATATTTAGCAATAAGCAGCAAAAGGTCTTAGAAAAAGAATAAAAGGATTATTTCAGAATACTTGAAAGTATGGATAAAAAGAGGATGATGTTACCAAATTATTGACAGAGGTGACTTAGAGAACAGAAATTTTGCTCTTCATGAGAAAGGCAGACTCATTTCACAGCTTTTTCAGTGATTATGCACAGCCTTAAAGGCAATGCAACATCAAGTCTAAATTTAAACATTAGAGATTTATTTGTAAGAATAGAACACATGCTCTATATCCCATATTGCTTTTCTCTATAATTATTACAGGACGTAAGAAACAGTGAAAAAAAAAGCACACTACTTTCCTGCAACATCAGTTATAGTCAAAATGAGGATTGATCAATGGAAACGCTCAGGGTTTAATGAACTGAAATGGTCTCAGTTATGTCTAGAACAGAAAATTCAATCAAAAGACAGAATTTTCACAGCTGCAGATATTATTATTTGATGTTCTTTTTATTTTAAAAGGATCACTGATTCTCACCTGTATATAAATACATACTTCAAAAGTTCGTAAGGTTAGGGGTAAGTGGTTAAGTTCTATTTAATGTAAGAATCAATCATTTAAATATGTTAAGATAATATCTACATCCTGTTTAAAATGAGAAATGTAGAGAAGCACTATTGAAATCATAAAAGAAAATACATGGAGATTTTTGTGGATGCTGATTTTCTCCAAAAAGTATCACCTACAAATTTTGCAAATGTATATAACAATGTTTTCCTTAACTTGGGCCCTGATATTGTTCCTACTCTGTTTTCACAGATTTTAGCTTCCTTGATTTCAAAGGAGTCCTTCTCCTGTGTTCTGAGATTGCACCAGAGGATGGTTATAAACTCTCCTAAATATGGGGACATTTGTTTCTTAGTCAAATACAGACAACATAGAGTGAATCAGTTGCAGAATGAATCAGCTCAAATATGTAGCAAATTAGATATAAACAGTTGCTTTAGATCTTATTCTCAACAAATGTTAATAGCTTATAAATATGTTATTTTGTTAACTGTACTATTTTAAATATCCAAAGCTTCTGTTAGACTTAATAATTTATTCCATAATGTGGTTCAATATGTATCCATCCCGACTCTGATAGCCTTCTCATAGAAACTGATAGTCTTCTATTTTATTAAAAGGTAATAGCTAATGAATATCTTGTTTGCCTGTCTTGTATGAAGGTTTTTCCCATTATTTGTATTTTGACATTTTGATGTTTGAGATAAAAAATTCTAGGCCACACCTTTTATGGTAGCTTTTTAGTTAAACATCACTTGCTGTTGGAAACAACCTTAAACATGCTGAACACATAAGGAAATAAATTTGTTAAAATATGATTCACATTTAAAGCTTATTGAAACATTACATAAATCACATATAGATACACACATTGACATAAATGTAGTTATTAAACTGAACAGATTATCTCTGGTAACCACCCTCCTCAACGTTTAGAACTATAAGACACATCTTCTTTCAGCTTGAATTTTTCATGTACTGTGACAGAGAAAACAGACTTTCTCGCTTTTTGAAATCCCAGTTGGTTACTTAGATTTAAAAGACTTAGAGATTTAATTTAGGAACATAAACTGAATAAATTATGATTTATTTGTGGATGTTTGTTTGAAATTTGCTGATGTGCTTTTTATCAGCTTTGAGTCATTTATGTCTTCAGCTGTTGACTTTGTGGTTTCATTTAACAATAATAGCAGAAAAAGCCTGAAGTAGCAGAGAAATAGGAATTAGATTAATTCAGTGATCACTCATCCTAGAGGCCATCTTTCAACAATCAGTATAATAAATAACACATAAAATTTAGAAATCTCTCCACAAATATAATGATGAATTACAAAAATCCAGTGAAACCGTTTCTTGTTGTCTTCAAAATTAAATTCAATAGGTTTCCTTTTAGGGCATGCTACAACTTTTGCTGGAACTTATCTAACAACTTTTGATGATAATATTTATATAAAGTTGAACTGAAATAATTTTATGAAAAGACATAGCTAGAAAATTTCATCCTATGTGATAGGCAGATTAAGAATCACCTAAATGCACTTAAGTAATCATTTTTTAGGAGTGATAGGTTTAGGAAAGGTGGAAAAAATACTAATCTGAAAAAAATAATGCATCAGTTATGAATTTCATAGGATAGATCTGTTACTGATATATCAATTACTGGCTGGCTTATTCCACAAAGCATCCAAAAATGTTCCAAAAATCTACCTTTTTTTTCATTTTACAGCATAAACTTTATATTTTATATTTTATATTGCACATGTACCTAAGTTTTTAATTCTTAACAACTCTGCCACCTGATATTGGTTTTATATTATTGTCCAATGGAGCTATGTCTAAATCATTAAGTAATGAAGACCAATAGGAGTAGAATCAAACGGTTAGCATCGAGGCCTCATTCTCCATAGCACAGCAATTTGAAGGGTAGACTGCTCACTTCAGACTAGTTCTAGTTTAATCCTGCAGACTGAATCCTGCTAGTTTCAAGCATTGTAACAGGCTGCCCAGGGAAGTGGTGGAGTCACCATCATTGGAGGTGTTCAGAAAACATGTAGATGTGGCACTTCGGGAAATGTTTTAGTGGGCATGGTGGTGTCGGGTTGACGGTTAGACTTGATGATCTTAGAGGTCTTTTCTAACCTTAATGATTCTGTGATTCTATGATTCTAGTAGAGAGACTACAATAGGTGAAACTCTAAAGAACATCTTCCAGGAATTTAATCCGAAAGGAACACAGTTTATATGCTCCAAGCCTGCTCTGTGATATGAATCAAAACAGGTAGTATCCTGGCATTGTTCTGATGGTCAGGAGTTTTGTTTTGAAAATGCATTCCTGTTTCTAACTAAAATGTTGTATAAAGAAGCTCCCAGTAGTCAGTACTGAGTAAGAATATTTGTCTCCAGTAATTTTGTGGAGAAACTTGGAGTTTGTCTATTAATGTTTTTCTGTGCTGAAAATGGACCATTATCATCTGTCTCCTAATTCCTATCCCATATTTTTTATTATTTATTTTTCCTTTACTTGCATTTTGTTGAGATATCAAAGAAATTTACTATAAGGGAGATTGTGCATTCCTCTGCAAATATTTCACTGACTTCAAATGCTAATGCAGGAATTAATTGGATGTTTTTATGCTACACAGGTAAATATTTTTAGTTGTAAAGCATTGTATATAATTTCCTGACATTGTGTGATTTAATCCGTAGGTGCGACCTTCTCTCACCTATTTCTTACCTGTGTAATAAGAGAACAAAGGTAGGACAAGACGACCGTAGTGACAATGGGATCAAAGGAGTAAAAAGATATTCAGTACCAAGAGAAACCCCAGGAAAAATTTAATGAGTAAACTGTATGGATAAAACTTTCAAGACAGATTTTGTGAAGCAGATATAAACATGGAAGAGGCTGGAAAGGGTGTTCCAGAAGAACTGAAGGAACAGCTGGTAAGAAGCAAACATAATCTTTGATAATGGTCTGAAAGAAATAGTAGCCAGAGTTTCCAGAGTAATCCAGTTTTCTCTATTATAACCAGTGGAATTATTGTTGTGATGAATCCAACACACGGATGGGTTACGCTGCATGCCACAGGTTAACCTATCCTTACCTTTAAAAGATGAAAGCACAGGATTTCCATGGCTTCCCTTCCTAAACATGGTTACTCAGCTTTATTTTCCTATTAATTCAAAGTGGATTACAAGAAAACAAACAAGAAAAATATGCAATTACTAATTTTTTAGTTGCTTCAATATAATTCATGGGAAGCTGATTGATTATTCTTGGAAAAAAATCAATAATGAAGTTCAAGGAAATGGAGTGGACTTTTTGGTGAAGCCAGTCCCAGGCAATGATCTGACAATCAGTTGCCCAGTTTGCTTTTTGGCTATATAAGTACAGATGAACTTTTGTGTGTTCCAGATAAAGCAAGGAAAAAATTTTCCTTCTTCCAAGAAGGAGAAAAGATTAGATTAACATCTTGTAATGTAAATAACACAGAGATCATGATCAGGTAGTTTACTTCCCTTGCCAAATCAAGGTCTAAATGTATCCCTGAAAAATAAGAAATGTCTGCTTTCTTCCTACGCATTGAAAATTTAAGATGTAATTGCTTCTGGCCAGGCAAATAAGAAAACTGTCAACATCAAATTGGACTAGACTACTTATGCAGACTAAAAACCTTTTTTTCTTTTTTTTTTTAAATGTCCCTTTTAATCATTCAGAACTATATCCGTACTTCTAGACCATATCTAGAGAATCACTTTTGGTGAATAAATGAAAAACAATCAATGAAATGAAACCAGATTTTTTTATACCCGTGTTCTCTTAAAGAAGGTGCAAAGTAACATTACAGTAATTTATGTAACTGGATTATTTATATTGTTTCTGGTTTCTCTTCCATCTAATAGTAGATCATTCTTCAGCTTTCCTCTCCCTGAGGTCACTGATTAAATCTCTTTCCTTCAGAACAAGTCTATCTTCAGGAAACCTGTAAGAACTTCACATCTTTAAGATCACTGTTCCTCAACCCAATCTGGCTCAAAACTCACCACTCTTTCTTTAAGAGAAGACAGGTAATGATACAGGCAGTGTGTCTCTGTAGACCTTGTTTCCATGGGGAAACAATAAAAAAACCCTTTTTTTTTTTTTGCCATGAACTTTGACCTACACATGAACATAGGAAAATATTGCCCACTGATTTAATTGTCTCAGCTTGCAACTTAAGTGTATTACCAACATAGGCACAAACAGAAATGCTACAATACTTTGTTCAGGATATTTGTGTATTAGCAGCTTGCAATATGGAAATCATATTATGGGGAGCTGGAGAGACTTCAGTTAAACATTTCAACTTACAGGTACTGTCCTGTAGCCATACTGCTGTAACCTGAAATTCCAAATTCTTTTAGTACTGCAATGAAATCCTCAGAAACATTACTAAAGGTTGCAGCTGGTTGTCTAACTTACTGGTATCGACTTTATCACAACTCAGAAATCATCTATGATGCCTGGTATTGCAGTGTGTGTTGTGTGAAAAAACAGAGCAGCCGTGATGGCACATCTGCGTAAGTGTGCGCAAAACAGAAAATGTTCAGTGTACTCACAGTACAAAAAGATCTCTGCAGCCAGTGCTTTGGTAGTACTCTGACAGGATGAAAGCCTTGTCTAGGTAGGGCTCTTGGAGTTGATTTATTTTCTTTCTTTCTTTTTTTTTTTTTAAAGTAATACAGAATGCTTCCTTATGCTTTTATCTTTCCATTTAATAGCTAAACTAAAATGTAACTACGAAGTCCATAAGAATGACACATTTTATCTCAGGGCTACTTTGCACTTTTTGGTAGGCCAGTTGGGGGAATTTTCAGCTGAAATATAATTTAATTAAAGAAATATGCTGTAATTTTAAGAACCAGAACATTTATCAGTTATACTATTTTTTTTCCTGAAACAACAGGCAGTATTTCTTAAACTTTTTGGCGTATATTTATCAATAAATAAGTTAAAAAAACATATGCTTGAGTTACGATAGTTGATAACATTCAGCCTTACTATATTGTAGCATTCCAGGAAATTCATGAGCACAGAAAGGGGATGGTATACACTTGGCAGGCTTGGTCCTGTTTGACAGCTGAGCACAGCAACTCTGTCCCAGACTGTGAGAGAAACTGTGTGGATGCAGGCCATGCTGACCCATCTGGCATCAGGGTTGGAGGGCAGACATTGGGCACTTTCATTTAGGAACGTAGGTATTGCTGTGGATTTCAAAAGAACAAGCTAGTACTGTCTGTAATTTATGATAGCAGAATTAGTTTTTCTACCCACAACAATGAATAATTTGTACTTCAGAAAATATCTAGAAAGTTTTGCTGAATCTGCCTAGATATCTTCTGTTTTCATAGAATCATAGAATAGTTTGGGTTGCAAGGGACATTTAAAGGTCATCTAGTCCTACACTCCTGCAATGAGCAGGGCTATTGCCAAACTGATCAGATTGTTCAAAGCCCCACTCAACCTGACCTGGAATGTTTCCAAGGATGGGCCATCTACCAAGTCACAGGCCAACCTGTGCCAGTGTTGCACCACCCTCATTGTGAAAAATTGCTTCCTTAGATCTAGTCAAAATCTGCCCTTTTTTAGGTTAAAACCATTACCCCTTGTCTTATTGCTACAGGCCCTGCCAAAATGTCTGTCCCCATATTTCTTATAAACCCCCTTTATGTACTGGAAGGCTGCAATAAGCTCTCCCCTTTGTTCTCTTCCCCAGGCTGAACAAAGGCAACTGTCTCAGCCTTTCTTCATGGGAGAGGTGTTCCATCCCTCTGATCATTTTTATGGCCCTCCTCTGCACGTGCTCCAACAGGTCCATGTCTGTCCTGTGCTGAGCTGGACACAGTACTCCAGGTGGGTCTCCCCAGAGTGTAGTAGAGGGGCAGAATCTCCTCCCTTGACATGCTGGCCACACTGCTTTGGATGTAGCCCAGGATACAGTTGGACTTCTGGGCTGTGAGCACACATTGCCATCTCATGCCCAGCTTTTCATCCACCAGTACCCGCAAGTCGTTCTCGGCAGGGCTGCTCTCAATCTTTTCAGCCTCCAGCCTGGATTGATACTGAGGGTTGCCCTGACCCAGGTGCAGGATGGGCCTGCACTTGGCCTTGTTGAACCTCATGAAGTTCACACAGACCCATGTCTAGAGCTTGTCCAGATCCCTCTGGATGGCTTCCCATCCCTCAGGCATGTCAACCACACCACTCAGGTTGGTGTTGTCTGCAAACTCGCTGAGGATGCACTTGATCCCACTGTCTATGTCACTGATGAAGATATTAAAGGGTACTTGATCAAACCTTTTCTCTTCTTCCCCTCCCTTACTAAGTGATGGTATGGACCCGTTGTTCTCCTTGTCCAGTGTTTCTTTTTCACTACTGGGGCAATTACTGTAGTTATTATTGTTTAGGTCTCTGCCTCAGTCATGGTGTTCTTAGATGCAGTTTGGGTCCCTGCCTCAAACACAGTCCTCTGACAGTACTGAACTATGGCTCTATAGGCATAGGCCAGGCCCAAGTACAGTGCTAGGAGCTGCTGGTTTTCATTGGGGTAGGCAAGACACCCTTCTACCAATGTGTCAGTTTGCCAGGGTTGCTTGCCTGCTCAGATGTAAAGTCCCAGGCTATGGGAGGTAATAATTGTCCTAGGAACCTGCCCAAATCCTTCCACACACCCTGCCACCCAGTGACCAGCCGTCTGAGGGCACATTGCAATATCGCCTCATCCAAAAGTTGTCTCCTTTTACACCAGGATGAGACCAGATTCCACAGACACCATAATATGCCAACAGTGTTAATTAAAAGCATTAAACAGCTCACGTAAAGTTGAACGAGAACCTCAGGAGCCTGCATAATAAAACCATTCACATCAATCCCGGGTAGAGAGAGGGAGATATACTCCCTGATCCCCTCCACAAGTTAGCTCCCCCAGCACAGCACAGCCATCAATGTCAGGACAAAGCACATACATAGTCATTCTTTTTACTAGCACATTCCCAAGTTCCTTCACCATCCCCACAAAATAGGTCTCCCAGCACAGTAAAGCCATCAATACCAGGGCAAAACACATAGTTGTTATTTCTAGCAACATGTTCCCAAGCTCAGCAAAATAACAAGATAAGCAGTGCAGCCAGCAAACTCCGTAACCCGCACAGGAGCTTGCTATATAATCATTACTATAGCTATAGCAGCTTAATGCAAAACTGGCATTGTCTCATGCCCCACATTGGGCACCAAAAAGGACTGTGGTGGGTTGACCTTGGCTGGATGCCGGGTGCCATCAAACTGCTCTATCACTTCCCTCCTCAACAGGACAGGGAGGAGAAATTAGGATGGAAGTAAAAAATAATGAAACAGGTGGCTCAAGATAAAGGTAGTCTAATAAGCAGAAAACACAGGCCATGCACTGAAGCAAAAGAAAAGAAAAGATTTACTCTCTACTTCCCATCAGCAGGAGATGTCCAACCACTTTCCCGGAAGCAGGACTTCAGTACACATAAGCAGTTCCTTCAGAAGACAAACATGGGAAAATGAATGCCCCCCACTCTTCCTCCTTTCTCTTAGCTTTTATTGCTGAGCTGATGTCATATGATATGGAATATCCCTTTGGCCAATCTGGGTCAGCTGGCCTGGCTGTGTCCCCTCCCAAGATTTTGCCCACCTGTAGCCTACTGGTGGGGAGGGAAACGGTGGAGACACAGCCTTGATGCTGTGTGAGCACTGCCCAGCAGTCGCCAAAATACTGGTGTGTTATCAACACCGTTCTAGTTACCAATACAGAGCACAGCACTATGAGGGCTACTGTGGAGAAAATTAATTCCATCTCAGCCAGACCCAATACAGTTGGTCAGGCAGGACTTGCTCTTGGTGAAGCCATGCTGGCTGTCTCAAATCACCTCCCTGTCTTTCATGTGCCTTAGCGTAGCTTCTAGGAGGATCTGCTCCACGATCTTCCCAGGCACAGAGGGGAGGTTGAAAGGTTGATAGTTCCCAGGATCCTCCTTGCTACCCTTTTGAAAATGGGTGCAATGTTTTCCAGTATCCAGGACTTCACCTGACTGCCATGACTTTTCAAAGATCATGGAGAGTGGCTTCGCAACTACATCAGCCAATTCCCTCAGGACTCTAGGGTGCATCTCGCCAGGTCCTACAGACTTGTGCATGTTCAGGTTCTTCATGTGGTCTTGAACGTGACCTTCTCTTACGGTGGGAGGGACTTTGCCCCTCCAGTCCCCATCTTGCAGTCCACCTACTTCAGAGATGTGGGAAGAGACACCGTCAGTGAAGACTGAGGCAGAGAAGTCATTGAATACCTCAGCCTTCTCCTAATCCATTGTTACCAGTCTGCCAGTCTTACTCATCAAGGAGGGTACGCTTTCTTTGACCTTCTCTTTCTGGCTGACATATCTATAGAAGTCCTTCTTATTATTATTCTTTGCATCCCTTGCCAGGTTCAGCTCCAGCTGCACCTTGGCCTTCCTGACCCAATCCTTATAGAACCAGGCAGCATCCCCATACTCTTCCCAGGATACCTGTCCCTGCTTCCACTTCCTGTGCATTTCCTTCTTGCCCTTTAGTTTGCCCATAAGGTCTCCACTCAGCCATGCTGGCCTCTTGCCTTCCTTGTCTGATTTCTTACACCTGGGGATCGAGAGCTCTGGCATTCTATGGAAAGCATCCTTCAAGATCTGCCAGCTCTGCTCTGCTCCCTTGTCCCTGAGGGCAGTTTCTCAGGGGGTCCTATTGACTAACTCCCTGAAGAGCTGCAAGTTTGCTTTCCTAAACTTCAGGGTCCTGACTTTTCTTGTTGTCTGCCCCATATCCCTCAGGAGTGCAAACTCTACCAGTGCTCCCTCCAGTCTTCACGTCACTGATTAGCTCACTTTTGCAACCATTCATGGAAGTTTTCTGTGGATAAAGAATCAGGTTTCTCATTTAGATTCTTTCCCAGTGTATGAAACACTACTCATTCTATTACTGCTTTATCATAATATGGAAGGACAACTAGACTAGTCATGCATTAATTTCCACTATCTTTAAGAAAAGTACATTGCAGTATCTGTCTGCTTTTCTTTATGAACTTTCTTACTATCTCTAGATGGGGCTAGGGGATGGTTCTGTAAAGTTATGTCTTCCTTAACAGCAATATAGGTCATACTGTGACTTCTAATGGGATTTCTTTCATCAGTATGCAAAGCAGACAAAGCTTTTAGGGGATGGATTAGATTAGCAATGACTACTTTATTTATCTAGTATATTTCCTAATAAAGATGGTCTTTTACTGTCACAAATAAGTAATCCACCAAATTACAGTATGTTAGAAATCTTACTTTCTCTTAAAACTCTTTTATTATTTCTGCCTCATTTTTAATATAAAAAAGCAGATGTTTTTTTGAATAAAAGACTCTTATTGTCAGTGACTATTACTTATTTGTGAGTAACACAGCACTGGTGAAATTTTGGTTACTCAGCACGTTATTAGTAACACCATATTTATTTAACTCTTATAATTGGAACTCAGATGGCCACCTAACTGCTAAACTTGAAAGTTTAACATGCCAAAGTATATGCATATCTGACAGATATAGCCTCCTAAGGGGCAGTAGATACTTGGTGATCTATATTTAAGAGTTTATTTTTTTATTTGCCTGCATATTGGAAAATTAAGTTTAAATCATATTACTAATGTCTTTGCTTATTAATACATTTTGGAAAGATTTAAAGTCATGTTACTGTGTACTCAAATCTTGTAAAACTTGTGTAGCAGAAAGTTATGGAATATAAAACAGCTTTTGTAGTTCATAGGAAACAGTCTGGAAGCTTTGTAAACACTGAAACCTAAGTTAAAACCAAAGTGATTCTGTTTAGTACCGTAGGGCACTTATCAATTACATATGCAAACAGAAAATGTTTCCTACAGAACTCACTTCTAAATGAGCTTCTGTTTTTGGTTGAAAACTAAATCTTTGTAAGCTTCAGTATTGCAGAAATTAGAGAGAGTAAGCTGATATTTTCTTGCTTAAATCATTAGTGCTTTAAGCTTCTCTTACCTTTGTCACCCCCACTGGTTTTCTTTATCAACCAGCTCTTCATGTGAGGGGTCCGTTTTTCAAGGACTTATTGTGGAGTTTTATTTCCTACCTCCCTCATTGTGTTTATAGTGAATGCACTGTTTGTATATAGTGAGAGGACATCAGAAACTCCACAACTCACTGGAGTTTAGTCTATGAAGAGATGGTTGTAAACAAAAATGAGGAAAGACCAATTTGCTTTGCACAGAAATGCTGTCTGTTGGGTTGATGTGTTGGTTTTGTGGTTTTAAGTACTCTTATTGCAGTTTATTGCTGTTTTCTTAACCATTCAAACAAACCATAAATACTGTCTCTATGAGATATGATCGCTCATAAATAGTCATATACATTTTCAGTTTCCATTGTAATTATTTTTAGTGGAAATATACCTTTTTGTAATTAGCACTTCTTGCAATCGTACCTACTTGTCTCAGCACAGAAGACCAAAAATAATCGAAATGTTCCAAAACCTGATACCAGTCTAATATAAAATAATCTCAGGGCTCCAAAAGGCTACTCTGAGCCCTTACTATTGCATGAATCTGGAACTGACAACAGTGAAAAGAAGGTGTATGGGCACATTTGGGGCACATCTACAAGTGACTGCATCTTAGTTCTTTCCAGACCACTGCTGGCAGGGTACTGTGTTAAAAAATAACATAGTTTAGAAATATTATAGTAAAGAACTCAGTGAAGAAATTTATAGTTCACTTCTCGTCTTTTATTTAGATGTTAAGTGCTGGAATTGAAAGTATTTTTTTTTATATAATGAGTATTTAATCTGTTAAGTAATAATTAAATAAGTGGTATTACAATTCAGCAAAATAAGAGGTTTTAAAAACACTTTGGTCTCAGGGTATTTTGCGGATTCAGTTATGTTTCCATCTGCCTATGGTGATCACTGCTGAAGTATCAGAATTTTCAAAATCCTTTTAGTATGATTTATATTTCCTCTGCAGCAGATTATTTCATAAAGTGTGGAACAAGAGGAGAGTCAGAGTTTTCCTGGTTTTGAGACTTTTCTCTTACTTTTGAACTTTTGAAAGTCTATTTTGTAGTGGTCCTAAATCTTCAGCTACTGAGAAAGAAGCGGAAGGAAGAATTCAGTCTTCATACAGTCCGAATCCATCTGGAGGACTCCTCTCTCTTTTCATCAAATATGAAGTGAGCCTTTGATGACATTATTCCTAAAAGAGGCATTTGAGGTTCAAAAAACTACAGTTTTCACAAACAATAACGTTAACATTTGCTAGTTTTGGAGCTCATACTCATGTAAAAGACACATTCCCTCTCTGTAATCATACTCTTTAAAATGTATGAGACAAAAAAAGAGAAGGTTTGTTGTTGTTGTTGTTGTTGTTTTTTAATTATTAGGATATTTAGCAGACATCACCAGAATACCCTATACTTCAGGACATGTGGCCTCGACAGGTGAGACATGAGGAATAACTGGCCTATAAAAGAGGTTCATGTAACCTTTGCTTCAGATGTTTCACACGCCATGCTGGGGAGTTGTCACGAAAACTCTGAGCCAGATAAAACAGTTCTGGCAGCAAGAGCAGCCTCGTCTTCACCTCTGTCTTCTTCAGGCACTTTCCAAGTCATGAAGCCACTTGCTGAGTGCGTGCTCCATGTGCACTGCAGAACTGCTTCGTGCATGCTCAGAAAGCCAGAGACTCCTTGGCAAGCAGTGGTCTTCCCACTCTTTCAATTGGGGCATGCCTGCCAGCACATTCAGCATGCCTGGGAAATGAAGCATTTTCTGAAGATGCATTAGAAGAATGTACTCCTTAAATGCTTAGAGGGTTATTTCCACATTATTCCTCCTCAATATTTTATTTCTATTGATTAAGTTTCTAGTAAACTTTCCTAGTTTCTGCAGACTGCCTTTGGAAGAGGTGCATTTTGATGCATAGATGTTGCAACAAAGAACACTGAAAGAGTTTGAACACTTCAGGGACTTTTCATTGTACAGTCTCTATTACAGACAGAACTAGATTTACCACAATATGGTAAAGTCTGATACAATCAATTAAAAATTATAGAATCAACAGAGGTTGCAGATATCCCAATACATTTAAAAACTGCCTTTTAAGCTAGATTGGATTAGATCTAGGATTGGGATTTTAGGGAAATTCAAAATGTGTTTATTCTGTGTCTCCTCTTAGTCTTTTCTGGAGAGCAGTGCCTGGTCCTTTCTGAGGAAAGACATTACAGAGAAATCTAATAAAATAGTTTCATTTGGCTCAGATCATCAGCTGTGGAGACAAGTTATGGCTCTTAATATTTCTAGTACACAGTTCTAATGGTGACTGGTTATATATTTCAAAGTGTTTATTAACAGTAAAAGTCCATTTGAGAAGCTAAGAGAAGACTTCTTTTTTTTTCAGTAGAAGATCTCTCTGCTTAGAATTAAAAATACACACATGAACACACATAAACACATGCACAGAGCAACAGCAAACACTTTTATAACCTTAAAGAAAAAAGTTCAGTTTTGCAATGAACTTGAGAAGATTACATAAATTAGATAAAGGGTATGTGCTTTGATTGCCTGGGAATGGTGATGTCTGGACTTCCCCAAAACAGGTTGTTAATTTGAAAGTTCTGTGCAGCTGGGCAGGATGTTAAACAAGTGATTGCAGTAGAGACAACAGTAATGAAATGAAAAATGCTAATAGGCATGAAAATAGACATGCAAGAAATGGCTGGTTATTCCAGACATCTGAAAGAAATGTAAAAGAAAAAGCTAAGAAAAGTTGCCTTTGCATGCTATTTAATGAGGGTTTTGGCATTCTTTTATATATTTGTACACAGATTTTTAAACGGCAGTGAGAGTAAGTATGTTATTTGCTTGGAAGAGAAAATGTTAATGGCAAAGATAAGGGGTTTGTTTTTTTGTTTTTTGTGTGGTTTTTTTTTTTTTTAAAGCATTCTTTTCAATGTAAGCCCTCATAATTCATGCAGCCTCTTGCTTCTCTCTGAAAAGTTGGGACAAAAATTATTACCATCACAGAGATGAAAGAAAGATCATTAGTTTATCCCAGTGTCCACAAACAGATAATGAAGAACTTTCTAACTGTTCCCTTTCCTTCTGGAGTTAAAAAAGAAATTTAAATGTGGCATATCTCCATCCAAAAAGTTAAAACATATTCTGATAGAAGTGATCGGGTGCTTCCTTTTAACCTTTGGCTGCTTAGCTATTTCTTTGAAGTCATTCCTGCTACAGGTAGTGAAAGTTGAGTGCATGTTATTTTAGTTATTTCTCCTTCCCAAACAGGAACCAGTTCTTTCATAATGTGCATTTTTTATCATCTGATTTATAGCCTTTGTTTGCTTTGCCATTCTGTCCTTCTTTCTTTGAAGAAAAAAAACCACTCTCATGCATACCTTTGTCTAAGTTGCTTCCTATTCTTTACAAGATCTGCAAAGCTTTTTTTAGGTAAAAAAGTTCAGACTTCATTGACATGTAAGCCAAATATTCAAATGATCATATTCTTATTTCACCTTTGAAACAGATAGCTCGATTTAATTAGAGGAGAGCTTGGCTTTTCTTTTTTTTCCTTTTCTCTATTTTCTTTCTTTTTTCCCATGTCAGGATTAGTTTAAATACTTATTTTCAGGAAATTTGAAAGCAACAGGGGAGAAAGTACCTTTACAAATTGTATTTGTTTACTCATTTCAAGAATTACTTTGTGTCACCAAAGAGAACACAGTCCATTCTTTCATTATGAAAACATCTATAGTTTTTTTTCCCCATGCAAAACAATACATCTCCTCATGTACAAAGCATCCCACTGAAGTCTTCAAGAAAAGAAATAAGCAATATTATTACAACAGAAATAAAGAGAAAGGAAATTAAATACAAAGGTACATGTATTGAAACGTTTTTAGGATGAAAGGGGTTGTAGTTTTGTGTGCATTTCTTATGCATCCTGACTTTTTGTGTATTCTAAAAGGTAATGTAAAAAACATTATTTCAAACAGTAATCTGATAACTATGCATATTGTGGTTAGTATCTCTATATTGTGTCATTTTTTTTTTTTATTCAATGACTGCAAAACCTATTTAGCATTGTCTGAATTCTGTAGTGTGTTAAGCAAGATCTCAATACATACAGAAAATTTAGTTCTGTGTCCTGGCACAAATATATTTTTTTTAACGAAAGCTGAAATATATTACAAATTAGAGAATATATCTCTAATATAAAATGTACAGGTTAAACAAATTATTTTTCTCATTGGAGTCAACCTTGCCTATTCTCAGAATAAATGTACATTACCTTATGTCTATGTGTCTATAGCCTACACTTGATTGCTCCCAAGTTATTTTAAAAAAAAAAAGCTCAAAATAACATAAAGTGCATTTAAAAACATCTGTTATTGACTATGTCTTTTGGGGGAACAACTGTGCTAACTCAGCCCCTGGTCAATGAGAACTTGGTGTGCTAAATAACAATATAACTGCAGATGTACAATAATGGCCGGAAGGCTGGAATATTTTGGCTACTGCCTCTTCCTTGGTAACAGGAAATGAACAGCTCATGGCATAATCTGTCTAAATATTTCTTTGTCATTCTTTGCCTGACTCCAGCATGAATTCAATAAGATAGCACTTTGTTCTCTTAAAACATCCATATTCCATCACCTCAGTTTCAATGTTTCTTTTGCACAAGCAATGCTTTTGTACTGACTTACCAAAGGTAAATATTTTCTTTTGGGTTTGAATGTTTTTTAAATTGTTTTTGCAGTGTTTCTATACTTTCAAAGAGTGTTTAAACTAGTGATAAAGTTGTGTTTTGCATTTAATGCTGGTGAGCTATATGGACGTAAGATTGCAAAAAAAAAAAAAAAAGAACCAAAAAATAAATGCTTCAGTATAGCCCCAGGTTCTTTCTAAAAGTTTCAGCTTCTTCCTTACAAGAAAGTATTTTTATCTGTGTAAAATAACTAGTACTTCCTTATTTTTCTCAATACTCTATTTTTCCACCAATTCACCAACAATTGTATATATGTTCTTATAATGGGTCTTTCCAAGCAAATAGTGTTCTATAGTACTAGACTCCTACAATGAATAGAATGTCAATTTTGTACATATTGACTATTTGTAGAAGGTATTACCTAGTACAAATGTAGCAAAATTCATAACAAATTCAGGGAAATATGCAGGGAATTTTCAGGTAAAAGCCTTCTGAAAGGAACACTATGAAAATGTTGTCAGATACTTTGAAAAAGACTTTTTAATTGATCTTTCCAGGTACATACACCGCAACATTACCATATACTTTTGGAAATCTCCATGAATTAAAAAGCAGAAAAACTTTTTGTCCTGTTTGCTTGTTTGCTTGTCATTATTTTTTTTTGTTCCCAACCAGTAATAAAACATATTTGGTAAAGATGATGTTTCTGTTATTATTAAATAATAATGGCATGCCCTATTGATTGATCATACCAGATTCCACCGAATGGGGAGAAATCGTTCCAGCCTCTTGCGTATAGTCCCTTGTATTTATCATACCACTTTTCTCCAGTACCTTAAATGCAACGTGTTTTTTTCAGATTTGTTGGGGTTTTGATAGTACAAGTACATTCTTTGCTATACCAGAAGATTTTCAGCTGCAATCTCCCACATTACGGAGCAACAACCAAAGGCTTGCCTCTTGCCTCACATGTGCCCTTTTGACATTTCAACTGCCCTACCCTCTACCTGTGTATTATTTTTTACCTGACTGTACAGAAGAACTTTGGGCATCTGTTATGCAGCTTAGCATGAAGTGCTCAGAACTAATATAGTTGCCTCTCCGGGAGTTTTGCTTTCATACTGAATACATAAAAGAAAACTGTGCACCATAACTGAGATGCAAACTCCCCTAAATTGCAAAACTTCTGTATATATATGGTATGTATAATTTTTTATGCAGTTAGATATCTCTCTCTTTCTAGGAATGATGTTCTGATCTCTCAAAGGCTGACTGTGTTTTTGTATCTCTAAGGTATGTACCATTAGTCATGACAGACTGAAACATTGTGGTGCAAAATTTATTCATAAATTTCAGAGCCACTTTGTCACTGCATACAATTCCCTCAACATACTTTTCATTGTAATAAGGCTAGAACGGGATCTCTGCTTTCTTCTGGGTGATGTTCAGTCTGAAGTGTTTGGTACCACAATCAAAACAGTTAGTAATGTGCTGGACATTATATTGTGTGTGCTTAATCAAGGCACAAGTTTTGACAAAAAGTTCTTAAAAGATTCTGTCATTCCACTCATATTGAAGACCTTACTATCCTGCCATAATGCAAAACATATGAAGCATATTTCCAAATTTGTCCTGACAGCAGCATTTTTGCAGGGCCATCTAGAGATAACTGCAGTTACTTGTGTTTGGCTAGAAAGACAAATAGGCGTAGAACTATGTGTACTATATTGCAATTTGGCTGCAGAAATCACAAGCCACTTTCTGTTTCCCAAAGGATTTTTAAAAAGCAACTTAACTGCGTTATCCAAACAGGGATTTATCCCAAAGCTAAGACAAGAGGTATGTCCTGGCATTGAGCAGCTTTCTCTTTGTAAAGGTGTATGTTGTCCATGTCGTGCTTTGCTTATTCCACATGATGGCAACCATCTGCACTCATACTCTGATTAGAAGATGATGTCTGAATATGTATTGCATATTTCTGCAGAAGAGACCCTAGTACCTCCTGCCTTGCCTTGTAACAACTTTTAAGAGCTTTACGAACATATTTTACAGTTGTTGCTAGATGCTTTAAGATGGAGAAAAGCTTCATTTCACGTTGCTCAAAGAAGAATATTTTAATAAACTGTCAAAAACTTCAGGGTTAATATCTGGTATTTCCTTTTGATTAGCCAAAAGGGCTTGACCATCTTCATTGCAGGGTGACATAAAGATTTTTTGTTTAAGCTTTATAGAACTTTCTCAAATCTTTCTAATCACTAAAAAACTTTTCCCCTTTTCTTCTCAACACTTTTAATGACTTATAACTAGTGCTTCTTATTTAGCAATATAATAAGCAGTTATTTTGTCTGCCAGTTTTTTTGTTTTTTATCGACGCTCTACTTGGAATAGACAAACAGTTTAATAAACAGTCATAGATGGACCTATCATCATCCGATTCTGATGTTTTACAAAGCCACCGTATTACTATATTTGTTTCTCCAAATTTTCTATGCTGATTCAACCTTTCTTATTTGGTTTTGGAAATAATCACTATCAAATATGACTGTGGCAATTCTGACATCACAAGCATCAGTTTGAGTCACAATAAAATAACAATTACAATGACAATGTCTGAATCTTGGTAGTATCTATATTTTTTATCATTCTTTGTTCAATGTATCATTCATTGTTTTATAGTTCTGTGTCAGTGCTGTTTGCTTTACAGGTAAAAATTGCTGAAGAACTCAAAACCTGTGGTACACTTGAGTATTAGGCAGAGACAAGGTACAATTACACTTTGTAATACCAATGAGGAAATTTTGTAGAAAGGTTTATTTAATGTCTGAACCAAAAATTTAGCAAATCTTTAAAGATATTATGAGGATACTCAGTGTTTTAATTGAATATATTTGTTTGCTAGAATACCTCTATCAATTTCTTCAGCTGGATCATTAGTTTGTTAATAATTTTAAGGTGCTATAAAATTATAGTATTATACAGTGCTTTTCCACTTTACTACATATTGCTCTCAAGAATTAAAAAATGAAACAGAATTATGCCAAAAGCAACACGCATATTTAGAAATATTTCAAACAACTGATTCTTGGCCAACAAGAGTATTTATGAATTTTTTACCTAAATTGATCGATGTGTGCTTTACCAAAAAAAGGGAAAAAATGTCAGCATCCTTGCATTTTTATGGACACGGCAATGAAAGTATGATATATATTTAAGAATCAGCTGTTCACATGCACCTTTTTTATCTGTCACTCATAAGGAATGTAGTAAGGTATCACCATGGTGAACACGTCTAAATTCTAGTGGAAATGAGGACAATCAAGAACTCATGCAAGGTAAATAGGACAAACAGTATACCAGACTTCTTATATACAAGCTATTTCTGTATGTATCTATTTATATCTGCAGGATTTTTTTTTGTTGAAACTATTCTTTATATTAATTTTAAATTAAAATAAGCAATCACTATAAAGGCAGAAGTATTTAAAATACTGGATAATTCATCTTTTAAAAAACTAATTCACAGTTTAATGATAAATACGTAGTGTTGATTTAAATCTAATGAGAGTGTCATGGCAAAATATTTGCCGAGAATTATAAAAGCTCACAGATATATGAAAGCTTATTTGGTGTATTTGCCACAATTCAATGTGTTTGGAAGTCTTACTGGCACATGTACAGTATAACATAGTAAAATTTAGCCAAAAGCAGTTCACCACACAGTAGAAGAAAACCTAATCATTAAAATCAAAGCACCTGCCCCACCGTACTGAGGATGAGAGGACTCCTCAGGTGTCTGGAACATTGTGTCTGTTTTCAGTTCCCTAATGGCTCTTCTGGATTCTCTTTTACTCTGGATGCTGGTTTATTTTATTTTCACTGGTATCAGCTGTAATTTCTATCCATAGCAAATATGTGCTCTAAACAATTTGCCTTCACTAGGGCAAGACCTACAAAAGTGGTTAGACCTGGAAAGACTTACTGGCATAAAATCATTGCCAGAATGGGAAAATTCTAAGAATTATAGTGAGCTGATAATCTGCTGGGGTTATGACATCTCATCTATTCTACCTCTTCCTAAAGAGAAGCAAACTGGGAACAAGAGAGAGAAATTAAAACCAAATAAATTAAAAAAAAAGAATCCACTTAATCTGTTGTTTCACCTTCTTTCAAAACCAGGTGTCTAAACACCACCATTTTCATATGCTGATTTGCAAGTGTTAGTGCATGTACCCTTCATAGTGAGCTTTAATACTACTATATCAAATAGTCGTTATATTTTAGAGAGATAAAGTGATTTCCTGGAAATTCTGAACTACAGTCAGTTGCTTCATTTATTCAAACAGCAGAAATAAGTTTAATACTAAAAACATACAGATTTTTGATAGATTTAGAAAAGGGTTCAAAGAAAGTAAATGCATCTGAATTTTTCACTTAAAACACCTTAACAGTCTACACTTAAAAGTCTATTCAGAATGATTTCCATCTATGTAATGTTTTCAATTAGAATGTCAGAATGGATGCACATCTACATGTGAGAAAGGAGATATGTCAGACATACAGCCTGGAAGACAATAGTAAAGGGTGAGTCATATATGGAAGATGTTAGAAGAGTCTGCAAAATTCAGTTACAAATCTGATGTTTCTTTTCATTTTTACACAGTTCTAAATCAAACACTGGGCACCAACTCACTTTCCAAAATCCGTGGGTTGAATATGGGAGATTAAAAACCCAGCTCTGACTCAGGGTTCTGTGTCCCAGAGCCATCATTAATGCTGAAGCATAATACAACTATGACAGTGTAAGAGATGTGTATTTATATGCACTGCTCATGAAAAACCCAAACAACACTAATGGTGTTTTATTTGAGAGCCTTTGATGTTAGTAAGAGATAGTCTTATGCCAAGTCTGGCACATCAGAGTTTGAATTGTATAAAGGCAGCAGCCATAGCAGCTTTGTTCTGCATGAAGGCTTACATGTTGAGAGGGAGATTGTGCTTCCAGTTGTGAACAGTGTAAAAACATTTTCAGAGGCCATAATGCTGTTTCATGTCAGTTATTTGTTGAACAGGGCTGACTATCAACCAGATGACAGTTTTCAAACTAATGGGAAATGAAGCAATGGATTTCCTCCCCACTTTACACCAGACACTTTAGTTAGCTATGTCCCAGCCCCAAAAAAGTTATTTGAAATTGTTCTATTTTATGATCTAGTTAGAAGTAAGTATTCCTAGTGTCCATCTTATTTTGGTTTCACTTGGGGAAAAAAACCTTATATTCCAAATAAATATACTTAAGAATCACTTTTGTTTTAAAGAGGAGGAAGTTAGAAAGTCAAGCCATATTTGTGAATGCTTATAAATCTTACATATGCATATGGCATAAAATTACAAATAATACAATTTTGAAATGGTCATAATAAAATTATAGGAACTAAATGTATCAGTGTTTTGGGGATTCTCCCAACCCAAAGAATTTCAATTTCTGGATCAATTTAAGCTTCTGAAAACAATGCTTGAAGTCATCATCTCTATACAGTCACTTAAGCCTAGGTATCTAAAAATTAGTTATCAACAGTTTATTAAAACACTAATCAGACATTATTGCCTATGAAAATCCAGGGCTTGAATCAGTTACTTGTGCACAGATACCCAGTAGCGTTACAAATGTCCCTAGGTACAGAAGACAGCTGCATAAGGCTGGCATCTACAGCACAAGACCCATGGGAGAGCCAAACACTTCCAGACTGGCAGCTGAAAGCAAAGTAGGAAACCGGAGTACATCAACACGAGGCACTCAGGTGTGGACAACTCAACCAAGTCTCATGGAGCTTAGAGGGGTATTCCGGTGAGCTATGCAGAATGTGGACAGTTTAAAGTGAGCTCAGTAAGCCTCTAAATCTACTTACTCTGTTGCTGAGATCTCCACTAATTATAATACAAGTGTAGGTGACTAACTCACATCTAAACACATCTAATCATATCATCCGCACTTTGGCAGTAGAGCTCAACCCACTCTGTCTGACAAATGGCTGTATTCAGTTGTCTAAACAGACAAGTTATCCCATATGAAATTTGCTAGAACATTCTAGTATTCTATTAGCATTATATTATAATATATAAAAATATATTATATTAGTATGCTAGTATTCATGTGGGAACAGGCGGCCCAATATGCCAACCAGACCCCTGGGGCCCAGGTGAGAGATGTTAATAGGAAACTCCCTGGGCTGGTTCAGCCCACTGATTAATACCTGCTGTTGGTTATGCAGATTGGCAGTGATGGGGTTGTGGAGAGAAGTCCAAAACCATTCAAAAGGGACTTCAGAGTGCTGTGGTGACTGGTTGAAGGATCAAGGAGCACAGGTAGTGTTTTCGTCAATCCCGTCAGTGACAGGGAGGAATACCGAAAGGAACAGGAAAACACATCTAATCAACACGTGGCTCAGGGGCTGGGGCCATCAGTGGAATTTTGGGTTTTTTGACAATGGAGAAGTTTACACAGCTCTGGGCCTGCTGGCAGCAGATATAGTTCAATTGTCTCCAAGGGGCAAAAGGATTCTCACTTATGAGTTGACGAGGCTCATCAAGAGGGATTTAAACTAGACTCGAAGGAGGAAGGGAATAAAATCAGGCTGACTAGAAATGAACCTAGGGGTGGCATGCCGGAGTTGGGGGTGAAATTGATAGCCCAGCTCAAGTGCATCTTCACCAATGCACGCAGCATGGGCAGCAAACAGGAAGAGCTGAAGCCTTTGTGCAGCGGGACAGCTATGACTTAGTCACCATCACAGAAACATGGCAGGATGGCTCTCATGACTGGAGTGCTGCAATGGATGGCTATAAGCTCTTTGGAAGGGACAGGCAAGGAAGGAGAGGCAGTGGGGTGTCTTTGTGTGTTAGGGAGTATTTTGATTGTATAGAAATCAACAATTGTGATGACAAGGTCGAGTGGTTCTGGGTAAGGATGAGGGGGAAGACCAATGAGGCAGATATCCTGCTGGGTGTCTGTTAAAGACCACCCAACCAGGACAAAGATGCAGATAAAGCATTCTAAAAGCAACCAGCAGAAGTCTTGCAATCGCTAGCCCTTGTTTTCATGGGGGACTTCAGCTTACCATACGTCTGCTGGAAGTACAACACAGCAGAGAGGAAACAGTCTAGGAGGTTCCTGGAGTATGTGGAAGATAGCTTCCTGACACAGCTGGTAAGTGAGCCTACCAGGGGAGGTGCTCCCCTTGCCCTGCTGTTTACAAACAGCGAAGGACTGGTGGGAGATGCTGTGGTCAAAGGCCATCTTAGGCTTAGAGACCATGAAATTATAGAATTCTCTATTCTCGGTGACGTAAAGAGAGGGGTCAGCAAAACCACTGCCATGAAATTCTGGAGAGCAGACTGTCCTGTTCAAGTCAGTGGTTGAGAGAGTCCCTTGGGAGACAATCCTGAGGGCAAAGGGGTCCAGAAAGGATGGACATTCTTCAAGAAGGAAGTCTTAAAGGCACAGGAGCAGGCAGTCCCCGTGTGCCACAAGATGAGCTGGTGGGGAAGACAACTGGCCTGGCTGAACAGGGAGCTTTTGCTGGGACTCAGAGAAAAGAGGAGAGTTTATGACCTTTGGAAGAAGGGGAAGGCAACTCAAGAAGAGTACAGGGATCTTATTAGGTCAAGCAGAGAGAAAGTTAGAAAGGAAAAAGCCCAGCTAGGACTCAATCTGGCCACAGTCGTAAAGGATGACAAATAATGTTTTTACAAAAATATTAACCACAAAAATATTAACCACAAAAAGAGAGCCAAGGAGAATCTCCATCCTTTATTGGATGCGGGGTGGGGGGAACTTTGTCACCAAGGACAAGGAAAAGGCTGAGGTACTTAATGCCACTTTTGCGTCCGTCTTTAATACTCAGACCAGGTATCCGCAGGGTATTCAGCCTCCTGAGCTGGAAGACAGGAGAGCAGACTAAACTCCCCTTAATCCAGGAGGAAGCAGTTAACGACCTGTTAAGCCACCTGGACACTCACAAGTCTATGGGGCCTGATGGGATCCACCCAAGAGTACTGAGGGACCTGGCAGTGGAGCTTGCCAAGCCACTCTCCATCATTTATCAGCAGTCGTGGTTAATAGGGGAGGTCCCAGATGACTGGAGGCTTGCCAACGTGACGCCCATCTACAAGAAGTGCCAGAAGGAGGATCCTGGGAACTACACTCCTGTCAGCCTCACCTCAGAACTGGGGAGGATTATGGACCTGTTCATCTTGAGGGTGTTCACAGGGCATGTACAGGACAACCAAGGGATCAGGCCTAGCCAGCACGGGTTCATGAAAGGCAGGTCCTGCTTGACCAACCTGATCTCCTTCTGTGACCAGGTGACCCGCCTAGTGGATGAGGGAAAGGCTGTGGATGTTGTCTACCCGGACTTAGTAAAGCCTTTCATAGCGTCTACCCACAGCATTCTTCTGGAGAAACTGGTAGCTCATGGCTTAGAAAGATGTCCTCTTCACTGGGTAAAGAACTGGCTGGACGGCCGACCACCGAGAGTTGTGGTGAACGGAGTTTAAATCCATTTGGTGGCCGGTCACAAGTGGTGTTCCCCAGGGCTCAGTTTTGGGGCTGGTCTTGTTTAATACCTTTCTTGATGTTCTGGATGAGGGGATCGAGTGCTCCCTCAGTAGATTTGCTGATGACATCAAGTTGTGTGGGAGTGTTGATCGGCTGGAGGACAAGGAGTTTCTGAAGAGGGATCTGGACAGGCGGGATCGATGGGCTGAGGTCAACTGTATGAGTTTTAACAAGGCCAAGTGCCAGGTTCTGCACTTCGGTCACAACAACCCCATGCAACACTACGGGCCTGGGGAGGAGTGGCTGGAGAGCTGCCTGTTGGAAAAGGACCTGGGAGTGCTGGCAGACAGTCAGCTGAGATGAGCCATCAGTGTGCCCAGGTGGCCAAGAAGGCCAACAGCATCCTGGCCTGTATCAGCAATAGTGTGGCCAGCAGGAGTAGGGAAGTGATTGTGCCCCTGTACTCGGCACTGGTGAGGCCGCACCTTGAATACTGTGTTCAGTTTTGGGCCCCTCACTACAAGAAGGACATTGAGTTGCTGGAGCGTGGCCAGAGAAGGGCAACGAAGCTGGTGAGGGGTCTGGAGCACAAGCCTTATGAGGAGCGGCTGAGGGAACTGGGGTTGTTTAGTCTGGAGAAGAGGAGGCTGAGGGGAGACCTTCTCGCTCTCTACAACTACCTGAAAGGAAGTTGTATTGAGGAGGGTGTTGGTCTCTTCTTCCAGGTAACTAGTGATAGGACGAGAAGAAATGGCCTCAAGTTGCGCCAGGGGAGGTTTAGATTGGATATTAGGAAAAAAATTCTTTACTGGGGGAGTGGTCAAGCATTGGAACAGGTTGCCTAGGGAAGTGGTGAAGTCACCATCACTAGAGGTATTCAAAAAAGGTGTAGACGTGGCACTTCAGGATGTGGTTTAATGGGCATGGTGGTGTTGGGTTGATGGTTGGACTTGATGATCTTAAAGGTCTTTTCCAACCTTAATGATTTTATGATTCTATGATTCCCTGAGGCTGATTCTAATGAAATTTTAGAAGTAATGTTGAAGTCTTGCTTTATCACCATAGGTCATCACTATTTGATATAACTTAGTGGCCCACTGTGGTAATTTTCCTGTCTGGGAGAGGCTTGGTCCACAGGCAAAATGGAGTCTACTGTTAAGTCATGGTTAAGATTTGGTTTCAGTCAACCTTGCTGAAACTTTGTAAACTATCCTCTTGAGTTTTTTGATACCTTTCAATGGAAGTCATGGAATATACCTCTTCAAAAAGTATTTATGATCTAGAATTAAGACGGTGAGGGTCTGGAACCAGAAACATAAATTTAAATTCCATTATGACAGCCAAAGACCTTATCTTTAAAGCACCTCCTGTTGCTTTTTTTTTTCTTTTTTTTTTAATCTCTTCCTCCTTTTTATTCTGAGACTGCCTGTTGACTGATAGTTTGAGTCCGAGATAGTGACAGATGTAGTGCATGAAAAATATATCCTGAATATAAAATTAAATTACTATACACTGCCTCATTAGAAGTTATAATTCCTAATAAGACCTCCTTTTTTCGATGTCACGTGCAGCTTAAAAATTTTGAAATAACTTTCTGAAGAAATCAAAAGAATATCTCTAGTTTAAATATAAATATATATTTATATATATTTATATATATAAATATATATTTATATAAAGGAAAATATATAAAACAAAAAATATATATATAAATATATATATTTTATATAAAACAAAAAATACTTGACTATTATGCTTATGGAAATTAAAGTTAGGTCACATTAATCTCCCTAATTTAAATGAAAATTTATATAAGTCCATTTTTTGTGTCACTTATCCTTCCAATATTTAGAAGTAAAATTAATTAAAAGAATGATCACATAGCTTCAGTATTTATTTTTTAAAGAGGATTTAGCTTAAGAATTTTTCAGGTGTAATCAAAATTGTGTTTCATTTTCTTCAGGACAGTAAGTGGGTTTTCTGCATGTTTCAGAATCCAATAGACTTCTATCTTCAATAGAAACCTATTATTTACATTTTGATTATTTTATTTTGGATGGATCTAAGTCTCCTCATTCTTAATTAATCCAGACAACTTGTACAGTTGCTAAGGCATTGCAAAAAATTCAATAATCCATAATGAATTTACTTCAAATTTGTCAAGGGTTTGAAATTTAGTACCAAAACATATTTGCATAAATACATATATACAATACTAAACATTTTTTACTTAATGTGCTCCCTTGCTCCTTTGTGGTGCACTGAAGAAAGAGTACCACTTATGATAGAGGATTTCCTTCCAAATTTATTTATTTACTATTTGGTTTCTCTTTAGGAGATATACCTATTGTGTGTTTCTAAAAGTCCATAGATCTCACTTCAGTTAACACAATTCACATGAAAATTCTTTAGGATTTGACACAAATGCCAATATAGATGGCTATCCATCCTCCACACAATATATTAAAATGCTTTGGCATCTTTTCCCTTCTTTCATGAACGCACACATGTACACAGAGATGAATCAGTCCTTTTCTTCCTATCAATCAGCATTGTCTCTGATAAAGTTTTACTTTTTGTCTTTAAGTATGTTACAAAAATCAACTTTTTTTTTTCCCTAAAAAACATTCTGTGAAGTAGATGATAATAATTTTCTTAATTTTTGCAGAAACTCATAAATATATTGCCAGAGCATAGAGGGAGCTAGTGTCAGGGCTGGATGAGACAATGTTTTACTGCTGTGTTTAGATCAGAATTTCCGAGAACTTCATGATCCTGAAAGAAGCTCAGTTTAAATGCAGGATATGGAAAAGGATGTGGTATGTTCTAACATACACATACAGACACACCCTCCCCCATGCATACAGATACTTCTTGAATATTACAGCAGACCTTCTTAGGACACAGATGACTTCATTTGATCTCATCTGCATTTGGGTCTGACCCTGTCCATATGATGAATATGGAGATTTACACAGAAAATAAAGAGTGAAAAACGGAGCCTAAATTATATTTTTACAAATAGCATTTTGTTTCTTTGCTTTTCATTTTTTCAGATAAGATCCTGAAGAAATTATGGTTTTACCATTTGAAAGGTGATTCCACCCCAAAGCTTTAAAGATAATTTACTGGGACAGACATTATGCCTGAAAATTTGCGGCACCCACAAATTCCAGAAACAAGTACATGTAACTTAATTTTTAAACAATTTTAAAAATATAGTAATTCACTGTAAGAAGAAGACACAAAATAATAACTGTCTGTTTGAATAAATGCTTAGAACAGCTCAACTTCTAGCAGAGTTTCTTCAGTAAATAAAGCCAAGGCCCATTCACAAATTTCTTTACATTTCTTGTGAAAGAATTACCGTTTCTAATTTCTAATGACTTTTGAAAAGCAGGTCAGATGCACTATCTCCAGTGCTAGTTCTCTAATCTTGCATGTACTAAGCTAATTACCCATCAGAGCTGAGAGTATTCAGCATCGGGACCTTTCCCAGGCTCTGGGCTGCACTCTTTCAATGTACACTGCCAGTCTATCAGCTGTTCGCTGGGCCTCGAACAACAGCTGCCAGCAACTGCAAACATCCGGCCTCGACTGAGACGCATAAAGAGCCAATTGATAGGAACAAACGTCAGGATGCATAGGAATGCCTGCACAATTATAAATTAATTCTTTGCATTTTAATTGTTTTAATAGAATGAGAGAGAAGCTAAAGGAAAAAAAGGAAGCTGATGCTAAGCTAAGTGAGAGTTGGTATGTTGATATTACGTTTCTGGTTGCCCCAAGATGATTGCTGTGATTTTTGCTAGTGTTGTCTTGGATTTAATCCTTTCTGACTTTCATTTCCTATGCATCTACCCTTGCAAGCAAGTTTCTACAGTACTCTGATAAGCTGCTTAGCCAAATATCATTTGGCTCTAACAGTGGGCTGATTTGTTTTCTTGTCAAAGGATAGCTAAACCAGTTATTCTGCCTCCAAAGCATCAAGTGATAGACTAGATGGATATGTTGGTCTTTCATGACTGTGAACTGATACCCCTGCCAAATTGACTCTCTTGTTGTACTGCAATTAGTAATTTAGAAAATATCTTCATGATAGCTTAAGCGTTTGAACAAATGAGCGCTACTTTGTTGGGAGAGGTCTCTCCTGACTGAGTTAACAGTGCCAGATCAGATAGAATTTCTTAGTAAAATATTTCCATGGTCAATCTCCTTTTTCTAAAAATGAACATGAAAATATAGAAAGAAACATGTTAGTTTCATGCTGCTAGATATGACTAAGTAACTGTTTTGTGGCTCTTGATCAGTTATTGTGACAAACTGGCTTTTCCTACAGCTAACACAGCATTTCAAAATGGGTCATTATAAGCCTGGAGTTCATGAATGAAGTATGTTCAGAGGAAAGCCACATTTAAACAGTTGCATTAGGAACTCCAGTCGACAAACTCAAGACAATATATACATATGGTTTTCACCAATGACTGTGAGAACCTGGAGACAGGAACAACAGCATGAACCTGTAATGGAATGTCATACTTAACTCTGAATTTCCTGGCAGTTATTCATCTGAGTCACAACTTTAACAGTGTTTAGCTTTTTGGTTCCCTTCATTCCCATCCCACATGTGAATCCCCTCACTGTGTTTTAGTTTTTTGGCGGTTGTTTTAGTAACAGTTTCTCAACATTATACAAACTTGTAGAAACATGTTCCACTGGTATTTTAAAAATACATTTTTTTCGGGTTTGAAACATAGCCTGGTCTTCATTAGTAGGCAAGCCCAACCAAGGCCTCTTTAGCCACATATGGGTTCTTGGCCGGTAACCTAATGTTTTCTTACTTTGGATCTAGAGACAAGAAGGAGAGGTACACGGGGTTAATACTCCACCCAGGAGCAAAGCCGAACCTTATGCAAGCTGCACATATAAGAACAGAAAGGCATTGGAAAAGCACATGTAGGCCAAGACTGATGTAGGACTAGATAATCTAATACTGAAAAAACATTTCCACCCTGCCTCTCTGTACAGAGGGTTCACAGAACCAGACAGAGATAACTTCAGATGACAGTCTTTGGTGGATTCCTGGGAATAAACTTTATCATCCCCTTTTCCAACAGTGTGTTTGACAACTCCTAGCCATTGGTTCACATTAACACTGTTATGTCGTCTGTTTTTCAAAGCAGTGGGTATCCACAGCTTACTAATTGCAGTAGATCAGGCCAGCTTTAGTCTAACTCTTTTCTTCATGTTAGCAGGACAATATTCTGTGCCTTCAGGAAAGTGTTATTTGCTATGAAGACAAAATTCAGGACGTGTTCTTAGGATTCTTTTTACATTATCAGTTGCGATAGGAGAAGGGGTGATGGCTTTAAACTAAAAGAGGGCAGATTTCGACTAGATATAATGAAGAAAGTTTTTACAGTGAGGGTTGTGAAACACTGGAGCAGGTTGCCCAGAGAGATGGTAGATACCCCACCCCTGACCCCCAGGTCAGGCTGGATGGGGCTCTGAGCAACCTGCTCTAGCTGAAGATGTCCCTGCTCATTGCAGGGGGTTTGGTCTAGATGACCTTTAAAGGTTCCTTCCAACCCAAACTCTTCTATGACTCCATGAAAACGATATTTTGGTCAGAACTTCACTGATTGTTTTACCATTCAGCTAAAATGAAGGGCTGAGACTGAGCATGGGACTCTTATGCAAGCAAACTTCCCACTGAAATAAGGAGGCGTTATTGCTCACTTGAATTTGGGTATCCATATTGTAGATCTTTGCATCTGAGCAGCTACTTTGACTCCTTTTTATTCAACAGAATGAAATAGATCCCTTCATAGTTCAAGTTATTGAACTTTGTTTAGGTAACTAACCATGGATAAGATGAATAGCTGCTCAAAAGACTATCTTTTACCTATAAAATGCCCATAGATGAGTAGCTAAGATGGATCAGTTTACATTGTAGGGGGGGTGACTTCTACCACCAGTGTCTATAAGAGCTTTACCTATAAAAGAGGTCCTGGAAGAGAACAGAACTGGTAGAGTCACTTTTTCATACTGATCACAAAACTTAGACAGAAGTTGGTTGTGTTTTTTCCCCAGGATGGGAATTCTATTTTGTGAAGCCAGTGCAAACTGTAGGAATTCAGCCTCCTCAGAGGCTTACTACAAAGAATACAGCAATTTTTATTAGTATGCTGAGGCAGGTCCCTGCTTGTCTGTTTCTTCCTTTTCTCCCTGTATTTTAGTTCTTGCCATTATGGTTAGGGCATTTTATCCAATGACTCTTCAATGCAGAAAGTATAAGGTCTCTGCATCAGGAAATGGAACTTAAGACCCCCTTCTCCTGCCAGGGGAGTGCAGCTGTATTAACCACTGGGCAACGCATAGGCTCTCTTTTGTGTTTCTCACTGAACTAGTTTTGCACAGTAGCCCAATATTTACCAGGAGAATCTTCCCACTGCAGTCCCAGCTTTGCACACAGACTGGTAGTTAGTTAACACCCTTTTTAAAAGAAGAAATGAACACGAGCAGTCCAGGGCAAACCTGCAGCCTTTCTCAGTCAGTTTTTTGAAATGGCAGTCCATGGGGTAGCTGTGTGGTTGCGCTTTATTTGGTGCTGTGAGTGTGCTCTAGGTGTGGTCTCTTCCTCTCTCCTCCCTCCCCCTCCAACATATGCATTTCATGGGAGTTAGGCACAGGGAAGCCTCTTTTGCTTGATCCAGACAGCCTGAAGCATGAGATAAGCACCAATATCCTTGGCTCAGACGCAATGGCAGCATCTCTAAACAAGTACGGTAGCAGAACGTTAGGCATCTGAGTATGTAAACACTCCTGCATTGACTCCTGTGGTCAATGACTGTTTAGGCAACAACTAAGCTAACTGGTGTCCTAAGTCAGTCATGATTTCTTTGCATAACTCACTTGCTTAGCTGTTTTTTTTGGATTTCATCATTAGTCATCAAACTAGTGAAGTTTAGCAACTTTTAACAAAATCCTTTAATGTTTAGGAAACAGAGTGCAGTTACTGTTGAGGCATGCATAACTCTATCTGGCCTGAAAAGAGCAAAATATATTTTACAAATATAAAGGAACAATACTGCAGCTTCTTTTAAATATAGCTTGATACTTTAGTCTGACCCATTAAGTGTTCTGAACCAAGGCTTGTGGTATTTGGCATCCATTCTTCTGTTCTTTTGATAAGTTCCTAAACAGGATGTCCTTGCAATTTAAATGAAAAACAGCACTGGAAGATTTCCTCCCTCAGGAATAAGTATTAAGATTGGCAGATGGCTTAAGTGGAAATACACAGGAATGCACTTTAGCCAGTACTTGAAAATCATTCCAGCAGATACTGCTGAGGTAGATTCGTGAAGCTCCACCAGACATCTTTCTGCATTTAATCAATTTTTAATGGCCTCGAGCCATCATTTTAATTTATTCTATCCTAGTTGTTGCAAAGCAGCGTTAATCTAAAAAGAAAAATATACAAATAAACTAAAGTAATAATATTTTCAACTAATTTTATACCACAGGAATGTCCTTACCATTTCTTGGTAAGAAAGGTTGTTGATATATCCTAGCTAGTAATCATCTTTGAAAACTTGATGCAAGCTCTCTTAAGTCTTCAGGCAACTTGCAGCTGACTTCAAATGCATGTGTGCATGTGCAGTCATTCATGCTAGCATCAAGTTTAGCATATTGATGTGTGTGGAGAAGGTCCGTGTATAATAAACTGCATAAACCAGGTACTTAATATATTTACTTATGCAGTTCTGATCCCCCCACGAGAATTGTGCACTTCAAATCTTCACTTCATAAGAACTCAAACAATTAGATTCTCTGAGCAGTGTCCAGTGGCAAACAAGCAAAACAAAGCAATGACATACTGCCAGAAATAATATTTGCTCTTTACTGGCTCCAGATTTTTCCAGCATTAGCTGTATAATAGGCAAGTTAAAGAAATCTAGTATCTACTGGCCCTCTAGTGGTAAAATGAGAGCTTTTGGGAAGGAGTGGATTTTTCTGATTCGAGTAGAAAATACACCAGGTCTCCTAATTGTGGGAGAAAGAAAAATAAGAGATAAAATAACACACTTTTGCATATATGGTGTATGTACATGTAGATAGATGGATGGGTAGACACTAGTTCAAGTCATATTTAGAGACTTACAGGATTGGATCTTAGCTGGTTTGAGGATCACCACATTCCATTACACAGTACTAACATGCCTGATGACAGTACTGCCATTGTTTTCATAATAAATAAGGCCTGGACTTCCTTGGTTGAAGCATAAAAAGAAAAATGATTGTGCTGAACAATCTGACACTAAGAAAAATAAATATCTTAACTAATTGTCTTTAATAGATGTATATAAGCAATACATATCTATATCTTTCCTGCAAAGAGAGAAAAGATGACAATAGGGTTTATAATTTTTTGCCATGATTTTGAAATACCTCTTTTAACTTGCTGTGATTAACTCACAGGGTAGGCAGAGAGGCAGGAACTTTCTCTTTGCCTCTACATCTCTTTAAAGGAAATGGATAATCTTTATCAGCTACGGTACCTTTTTCTGTTATAGTTTCGGTGATCCCTTTTTTTTGCAGGGATCTAGCTGCAGTGTGATGAGACACGGTGCTGTACAGCATACTGAAGTGTTCTGCTGTTGCAAATGAGACTTTCTGTGTTGCTGTATCACCTGAAACATGTCATCTGGAAACTGTGTTGTGAAATAAAACAGCATGCACAGGTGCTACATTTTCAAGTTTAATTGCTACCATACATCAGAATATATAAAGGAGAGAATATTGACTATTAAATGGTTTAAATATTGCAAAGACAGTTCAAAGGGTAAATTAGAAGATAACATGAATGCAGTTACTTATAGAAGCACTGATAGCAGGCTTAGTGTTATGTAGTTCTAGGATTTTCCTTTTCAAAGAGTGAAAATGGTTGCAATACCTCTTCAGGACTCTTATGTGGGACCCAGTCTGGCTTCCATTCTATGCAGAGGTAAAATCCTGACTGACTTTCTAAATAATAAGATAGGAACCATACTTACTCTTATGTAGTACTTTTCATCATAGATTTCCCATATAATATATGAAATAATAATATTTCATATATTATACGGGATGATATGAAATAATAATCTTATTAAAACTGCATGAAAATATATTAGAAAATATTAAAAGTTTCAGAGTGTATTTTGTGCATGTGCACAATAGTGTAGTCAAAGGATTTTAATTTACATTTTATATTTGAAAAAAGGGTAAACCTGTAAGTTTTTGCATAACTAAGTAGAAGGGGCCCAGATAGACTCATCAAAGAAGAAAACATGTCTGTATAAATAGATGCTGTAGCCTGTGTTTGCTGTACAATGCTAAAAATGTTCTTTTTCTTTTTTCTTTTTAAATCAGAATTGTTTAAGCCTCAGAGATCTACATGAAAGGAAAATTTTTCTTTGATAAAAAATATGTAAAAACTCTTTATTCTTGTCAATGTTGAAAAGCCATGGTTATACCCTGTACATGGATTTCCCTGAGAGATAAACAGGTTCATATGGTTAGATGAAATAGGTGAAGGAATAGATGAAAGGCACTAAAAATAAGGCAGCAATAGTTCTAAAGTTAAAAATCAACTGTGAAACAATTATAATGAGAAAAAAATGTCTGCATTTTGAACATCAGTGACTGTTCTGACTGGTTGTTTGACTTTCTAACTGTTAAATTTAATTAACTTATTCCATGGTGTCCTCCTTGAAATTTCTAACAAGAGAGTGTAACAGAAAAATGTGTGTAGGTTTTAGAAGGCTGAGGTATATTTGAAATTTTTGCTGCCACCAATCTTTTGCATCCCAGTTTTTAAGCTTATTTGAAACTGACAAGAAAATTGTAATTTCTATCTCAACCTAATTAGAGTTTTCAGAAATATATTCCCAAAACAGCAATTCAATAAGGAAAGTAAGCTGAGCCACACTATTGGTGAAATGAAGGTTATTAAATTAAAAATCTTTTTCTCAAGAAATAAAAAAATAATGGAGAAAATGTATTTTGAGGAACATATCTCTGTAAAAGGACAATACTTTCACTTGTTGGAATACTGAACTGAGAGCAGGATGGCTAGCTTTAAGCAGCTGAATTGTTAAGCATGAAGTAGTTGTGTATGTTTTCCAAGGGAAGCTCAAGTTTATTTTAACTATAAAATCAATTTAACTGTAAGAAAAGAAGCTCTTAATAGCATTTACTTTTAGTATTTTCCTGGTTAAAAATATCCTCACTGCTCTGACATCAGGGTGAGCAGCAAGTGGGATGGAAAGGAAATTAGCTTGTTTTTACAGGGGGACATTTGTGGGCGTAGACTAAAATCCTTAGGGAATTCCAGCTGATTTATCACCACTGGAAACAATAGATTCTCTCTCCTCAGCCACATCACACCACAGACTCCGTCTTTTTTATTTCTTGTTCTCCACAAGAGACATTTTAAAGAACTATATGTGATTTTTATGACTGCAATATGTATAATGACATTTCTTTACAGTTCTGTGTTGTCAAAGGAAGATCAAGTTGACATGAATTTATAGTGACCATTATGTGAGAATAAGAGTGTTTCGAAAGTGGTGGAGTTGTATAATAGCAGTACAGAATATTACATCCCTGGACATGTTTTTTGATATGTGTTCTAAATTCCCATTAGCAGTTTCTATCATTAGAAAAGTCTTGTTAACAATGCTTAGCACGACTAATGTGGCATGGATTTTCTTTGAGATAAGCTGATTATATTTCTCTATTAAATTTGTCTCCACTATAGATTTTAAGGTCACAAGTCACAAAATAATAGTATCCCTTATTTAAAGAGAAAACATATTTTATATCATAATTAAAAATATTTCTGCAAAATTGTATAAAGTGTTAACTCTAGCAAAGTCAGTTCTATTAAGCTTTAAAGTAGCAATTAACAGACTTTAAGAACTGTGGAGTATGGATTAGGGTACTTTGATGTTTAGTCAGTTATCACAGCTATTAAAAATACTTGGCTTAATTAAGCACTGGCAAATTGGCAAACCTTGTGATAAGTGGTTAGCTGCGAAAATTTACTGTATTCTACCTCCTTTGAAGGTAGAATACCTTACAAACACATCAGTACTACTCTTTTCAGCAACTTTCAGAACTGAAATGCTAGAAGTAAACTATCATTTATCTAAACTAGCAGACTACTAGATAGGTTTAGGTGACATTGCTTATCAGCTTTTAGTGTATAGGGTCTATATCATTTACGACAGTTGACAGACAGGTAAGATGATAAGATCCTGGTTCCCATGTAACTAGTACTTGATCCCAACCTTGCTTAGCTAAGTCATTCCATTACATTTAAGTTACAAGTGAGGTTACTGGGTCTGTTTGCATGCTTATGGTCAAGTGCTTGCTCAAAAACCTTACAAGATCAAGATTAATCAAATACTCTGTCATGACTACTGATTTGACACTGACTTCAAGAAATTATCAGTATCTTCAAAACTTCTAGTTCTCCTCAAAATTTGGAACATTTCTCCCTTAGCTTAGGCTTGTAAGATTTAAATGTTTCAACTTGAGCATTTCATAATAATTTTCCTTACAGTCAGTGGAGAGAAACAGGCAATTGACCTGAGCTGTCTGGGATCTTATATCCGAAGATGAGACAAACTGCTCCTGAAGATTTCATTTTCCTCTACTGGCGGTACAGGGAGCACAAGGCAATTGTCATGGCTGTTGATGACCAGTTTAAGACATTTAAAGCTGTGTGAGGTGAGTCCTTCCCCTGGAGGCCCAACTTCTAGTGTTTTCACATACTGGTGAAAAAAACTGGTATCTGTCTATGTCTTTTTTTACAGTAATAAGCTCATACTGCAACAAGAATGACAACTCATTCAGACATCTGTAGTAAGGAATTTTATAAAACCTAGTATGTCCACCTTATGAAAAAAAAAAAAAGTTGCATTCTACTGCTTCCTTCATGTCTTTTTTTCATAGTGAAAAGGCATGCCTTCATTTATATACACTTGACATATATATATACATGCACACACACAAATATATAAACGGCACTCATATACTCAATCCTCAATTCATTTTATGAACATTTTGTGTTATTAATAACAAATATTAATAGCATTTATGTTATTTTGGTATGCTAAAATTTTACATTAGAACCTAACTGCAAAGTTGGTGCATAATTAAACAATAAAAGATACATAATAATTCATATTTTGATTTCACTTAGTGTTTTATTGCCCGTACTACTTTCCAATTTAAACAGCAGATATCCTGAGCTCAGCTGAAATGACTTCCTGTCATTTAGAATTTCATCAAAGTTCATATGTGCCAACATACCAAAAATAGCATATGATGGGTGCAATAATGGCTAAACTGCCACAGTGTAGTGTTTAATGGTGAAGGCCAAGTCCTTGCTGTTAAAACAATTTCACATAGTAAGAAGCCTGAAGACTTTATGAAGTCCATGGGGTCCCTCTGGGGTTCAACAAACTGTCCAGAGCAAGCAACCAGCAGAGCTGAAGCCTCACTACAAAGCACTGAAATGCAGAGAAAATTTTGTTAAATGAAGCTGATGATTTCAGTGAGTTCTGAATGAAACTCATAATAAGATGAAGACAAGTAGAAATGTATGAATTGGCATGTAGACCTATTTTTATACTGTGAGACCCAAACTGATGATTGCATAAGCAATTTAAATAACTTCCTAGTATCATATCTGTAAAATGCGTCTAAACATTCTTCAGAACAAAAGGTGTTTTATGACCTGCACAATAAACCTGGAACCCAGATGAAGACAGGTATGCAAAAGGTGTTTCAGTAATAGAATGCAGCTGTCTGCTTTCCAAACTGAAGGCTCTGCATAAAACTGACCATGATGAAAGTGTGTACAGTATTTAAAGGTTTTGAGTTTGAAATATTTGTCATGAACTGATATGTCGATTCACCTGCAGCTTGATTCTGATGTTTGCACTTATTTTACAAACTATTCTCTGGAAATTAACAGAACTACATATTTGATTCAATAAATAGTGTTTAGAAACACCATGTATATTAACCTGTGATATCATCCCACCGAACAGCAGGAGTAGGAAAAGTACACTGAAGATCAACTGGCTAATCATTGGTATGGAATAACTTCCATATGAAGGCTCTGTCACAGACAAGGAATCTCCAAAGATAGAACTATGAGTGATATGTAACAGATGTCTTTAAAATCCTCAAGGGACTGACACATAATTATCTCTGATTGTCAAACTGAAGAGTAGCACTGGAGTTCAAAATGATCTTGACTTAGAATCATAAAATCATAGAAAAATTTGGGTTGGAAGGGACCTTTAAAGGTCATCTAGTCCAACCCCCCTGCAATGAGCAGGGACATCTTCAGCTAGATCAGGTTGCTCAGAGGTCTGCCCAACCTGACCTTGAATGTTGCCAGGGAAGGAGCATCTACCATCTCTCTAGGCAACCTGTTCCAGTGTTCCACCACCCTTATTGTGAAAAATTGCTTCCTTAGATCTAGTCAAAATCTGCCCTCATTCAGTTTAAAACCATTACCCCTTGTCCTATCACTACAGACCTTGTTAAAAGTCTGTCCTGACCTGACCCAGGTGCAGGATCCTGCGCTTGGCCTTCTTGAACCTCATGAGGTTCACATGGGCCCATTCCTTAAGCTTGTCCAGGTCTCTCTCAATGGCATCCCATCCCTGAGGTGTGTCAACTGCACCACTCAGCTTGGTGTCGTTTTCAACCTTGCTGAGGGTGCACTTAATCCCACTGTCTACCACATTGATGAAGGTATTAAACAGTACTTGTCACAATACGGATCCCTGAGGGACACCACTTGTCACGGATCTGCACCTGGACATTGAGCCATTGGCCTCTGGATTTGACCATTTCCTCATGCACCAAACTGCCCACCCATCAAATCCGTATCTCTCCAATTTAGAGAGAGGGATGTTGTGGGAGACCATGTCAAAGGCCTTAAGAGAAATCCAGAAAAATGACATCAGTAGCTCATCCCTTGTCCACTGATGTGGTCACTCCATCCTAGAAGGCCACTATATTGGTCGGGCAGGACTTGCCCTTGGTGAAGCCATGCTGACTGTCTTGAATCACATCCCTGTCCTCCATGTGCCTTAGCATAGCTTCTGGGAGGATCGATTCCATCATCTTCCCAGGAACAGAGGTGAGGCTGACAGGTCGGTAGTTCCCAGGGTCCTCCTTGCTACCCTTTTGAAAAATGGGTGCAAGATTTCCCTCTTTCCAGTCTCCAGGGACTTCACCTGACTGACAGGACTTTTCAAATATCATGGAGTCCAAATATCATGGGTTTATTAGTGAATTTTGCTGAGAAGGAAATGAGAGGGATATTTAACAAGGGCCATCATAAAGTAAGAATAATTAACTGGAGAAATAAATGGTGAGAAAAACTATTTAACAGCAGTTCTTAAGAAACGGCTCTGAGATTACAGGGAACCCAAATTTCACTATGCCATATTGTTATGAGGAAGACAATCAAATTGAGATGTTTAAGTAAGAATTAAGGCTGAAAGACATGTAAATGATCATGAGCAACTTTAAAGTGTCAGATGGAATTCATGTTTGGTTACCAGAGAGTTGTAATACATGGCCTAAATGAAGACAGTCTTAATGGGAGCAACAAAAACATCCACAAGTATGGTACATGTGATGTATGAAAACTGAATGAAAGAAATGGTGTTGCTTACCATAAAAACAACAGGAGGTTTATAGAGGACATAATAACACCCATCAAATATGTAAAAGAATTTTTCAAAAAGGAAAAAAATAATCTCTTTTCCATAACTACAGCAGATAAGAGCAGTAATAGGTTACTATTGTTTGATTTGGGCTCTTTTTAGCAAATTGATCATGTTAGATTATGTTAGATATCAGGAAAATTTTGTAAAGGTAAGAGAAGTAAAGAACAGAACATATTAAACATAAATTTTGTCATCTACATCACTGGAACACTGTCAGAAATAGATATACATGATAATGCCAGGGCAAAATTAGACAGAGATGATGATTTCTGGAGTAATGGCAATGTTATTTTCTTATGATTCTTTCCCACAAAAATCTAGTGACATTCAGTAATATGCATCCAGCAATGTGTTAATTTTAAAAAATAAAATAATGGGACTCAGAGCTACAGGATAATATTGAATCTAAATGCATAAATAGCTTGAAGAAGAGACTAAACAGATTTGTCTATGACAGTCTGTTAGTAACTAGAACAAGCAGTGGTCTAATGCTGTAATGTTTATATAGGATTACTGCATCACTCAAATAATATACTAGAAAGATTATTTTGAGGCAAACTGTTATGTTTACAGATTTCTACATATGCTTTTAAAATCTTCCAACTTCAAGATACCTTCTGGAAAAATATCTTGGATTTCCTAGTGTTCATCCTGGTGTTTTTTTTTCCTTTCCTTTTATCATTTACTCATCTTATTTGCCTATTAAAAAAAAAAGTGAGTTTTCCATATGTATAATACAGTAATATGCAGTCTGTTAAATCCTTTAAATAAATGTAATCCATCTCTTTTTGCTATTGTGCATAACCATCAGATTTCATAAATTTTTAGTAATATTTATACTGTACTTAGGGCCTCTTTCTCTTGGTAAAATGTAAGATTAGAGATATACTATAATCAGAGTTCCATAGAATATCACTTGATATTTCAGGCATAAATTATTTATGTTAGTTGATGCAGCAAGTCCCATTCAACCTCCTCTTCTGGAATGGGCAGAATGTAATGAACACAGATGAAAATCTGAGAGAAGTAGCAACTCATTCAGTTTTTGATGGTGGTACAGTCATTTTATTCCTTTAGGGAGGAAAGAGGAAGTAAAAGGAATAAAAGTTATAATAGCATATCTCCTCAGCAGACGATTCAAAAGGACATATGCCTTCCAAGGGAACTGAAAGAATAATTCTCTGTCAACAGGGGAGTTCGGAGATAATGTTGTTGGAAAAGCCTCTCATCGCAGCGGAATTAGAGGCCTGGGAAAGTTAGTGAAAAGAAAACACACGTAATATCAGCAAATTGAAATGGAGAGTGCAGCTACTGGGAAAATAAGAAGGAAAATGTGAGCTTATTAACCATCTTTGCTTTAATAATTTACAAGAACTTCTTGTTAATTAGCCCTCTGAAAAACTTCTGTATTCAGAAATAATAAATAATTTTCATAAAAGGATTGGAAAAAATCTGATTGAATACAGGAAAATTTTAAAGTAATTATCAAGTTCTCATAAAAAAGGAGATCTGTACTTTTTAAAAGATTAATCAACAAGAGGAAAGCCTGGAACAGTGTGGAAACATTGTTAGAGATGGAAATGAAAAAGCTGATACTTCTGAGGTGGCTGAGATACTTTAAAGATAAGGTGGATGGAAAAATTTAACTATAAGAATTTCACAGTTTTCATAAATTTGAGACCCAAACAATGTTTATTGTGCTTCCAAGTGCAGGAACTGAAAACAGTTCTTCTTAACAAATATGTATTCTGAAAAGCAGGACCAGTTCTTTATTTCCTTCAGTGACTCAGTCTGAAAATAATTAAAAGCTGCTTTTTAGATCAGAGGCAATTCCAATTAATGCAAATAATTATAAGAGAAGAACCCACCTTTGTTGTATTAGTATTTTTGTGCATATTCATTTCTGGACTCTTATGGGCCAGTGGTACTAGGAGATGTCAAGGAGACACCACTTCCCAGAGTACTTAGAGACCTGTCAGAAAAGGAAAACTTAGGGAATTTTGATATGGGTGGATGAAGATGGGCTCCTGTTCCTCAAGGCTGTGTTTGAAATGGCAGGACAGTGGAAATTTGTTCTGGATACCACTGAGCTACAGTGATACCAGACGTACACAATGTCACAATGAATATATCTCATGTTACTGCCATCTAGGTAGACATACCTGATCTTTGCTAGGAGTCATGCTCACTTAGAATCAGGACCAGGCAAAAATAGCTACCCAGTTTGTTGACTGGAGTTGCTTATTTTCAGTCCAGGCTGCAGAATGAGCAAAAGACATCATGTCTTTTTATGTGTATAATGCTCTCTAGATATCAGGCTGTTCTCCAGCTATACAGGTGAGGATCATTACGTCTATTATTCACCTCAACCAATATATGTTAATATACTATTCATATATCTTTATATGTGTATAGTGTAAAATACTTTTTTATACATTTGAAAATGTATGTGTGCATATATATATTCAGGGATATATCAGCAGATACATCTCATCCTAAGGTAAGAATTTAAGAGCAATCACATAAATCACTTTCTATGATTCCTACAGAATCTTCCTCTGTAGAATGCCCACATAACATGAAGTAAATGTATCTTACACCATAAGCATGAGTTCTGAGCTTACTTCAACATACAGAACTCCACAGTTTTTCTACCAGTTCTTTTTGAAATAACAAACATTTTCACATTCATTTGTGGAAGAAGGAGTTGCTTTGTGATACACAATTTCCATTTTCATACTAACTGAACTGCTCATAAGCTATTGATATAGAAAGATTATCTGTCTCTTCAACGGCAGACAAGGGCTAGAAGTATTAGCTGGAGAGAATTGGTCTAAGGAGTATTTGTTGCTCAGCAGATGCTCAGGCACTATGTCAGCATTAGTAAGTAGTGTGGAACTGCAGATCTACAGAGGGATCCAGATGATGCTGAGGACCTGGTGTGTCAACACTATCTGCATTTCAGGACATTTCACAAACTCTAGGCTGGTCCCATGGACTAAACATTCATTAGCAGTTGGAAGAAATTGTTTGTTCCTTGAGGACATCTTCCATTTTACTTTCAGCCAAAACAAATCAATTTAGCACTCTTTGAGACTACATTGGGAGGAGAGTGACTTGACAATAATCGGGAGATTTAGTTTCAAAAGTGCATTCCTGACCTGACCTAAAACTCAACTGTAGTTACACCCAGTGTATTTTGCATGAGCAGGGATAGGCCTCTTGGCATACTCATTGTGGAATTTGAGTACTAGACTGTTTAAAACTGGCTAAAATTAAACTCTAGCAAGGTTGAAGCTCTGGCCAATTGGGTGAAAGAAGTCTATTTGTCAGTGCTCTAAGAACTGCTATAAAATTCAACTGAAATGTCAGGAAGACAAACATGAGGGTTTATATGACTATTATGCACAGATGTTTCAACTATGTAAGTGCACAAGATGGGGTATCTGTTTATCCCATCACTCTCCAGTCCCAAATAAATAAGAAAAAGGAAAAAGGAAAAGGAAAAGGAGGAAATGGAAATGGGAAGGGGAAGGGGAAAGGGAAAGGGAGGGAAGGGAAGGGAAATTAGGTTTGATCTTTAGGAGTGAGAATATAAATAATAGATGACTTGTACTGCTTTAAACAGCTATACTTTTTCATTTGTTCAAGTAACTTCTAAACTTTCTTTTAAACTTCCCATTCTGTAATTGCTTTTTGGATTTTTTTTCTTTTTTTTCTTCTATTCCTTTTCCACATTAATTCTTGATAGCTAGGTGTTCATGCACTCATACTTCATTTTGCTGTTGCACAGGAGACCCAACAAAGAACTTCTACACCAAAAAGAATGGCTGGACAGGTGGCTGAAGGTGTCTGCTTTTTCCTGCAAATATTTTTTGTTCTTAAACCTCTGTGGGAATAGTGGAAGGAAGAACAGGAATTAAGGGAGGACTGTTAGTAGCAAAACTATAGACCTCCTCCATATGGCTGTGAACAGGTTTCCCTATGACTGGCCTTGAACAGTCCAGTCCCCTGCAGGGCAAGTTCACTGAAGTGCAATGGCCTGCTATTAGAGGGCTGTGTTTTCTAACACCTGGGTGCTGAATGGAGTTTCCAGCTAGTAATTAGACACCTCTTGGAGGCAGCAGAAGAGTCCCTTTTTGTACATTGTTTTCAAAGGTGGGGGTGGGGATGGGGGACCTAAAACGCAGAAAGAAAGAAGCTTCCTGTATGGTGTTTCATGTTAACTTGCACTCTGTCAGGAAAAAAACCTGGGGTTGAAGTAAGTTTCATATTAAATTTCATAAGGGCGCATTCCTGCTGGATTCTCAACTGATTTTTTCACTCTCTTAAAACTCAATATCATATTACAGGTATTGAAAATAAATGTGTTTTGCAAGCTAATGGGTAATGAGGCACTTAAGAGAAATCCCTGGACCCCTACATCTCTCTGGAGCCCAGAGAAGTTAGCATTCATTGACAGCTCCAAGGGGATTTATTTAAGCCTAAAATAAGTATTTCTTTGGACTTAATTATAGGAAGTGCTTAAGCTGCTGAATTCAAATGCCAAAAGGGATTCATTTAGTCAGAAGTGAATCTTTTCCTGTTCTGAAATTAAATCTCTCAGAACAGTTTGAAACAAGCAAGAAAAAAAAGTTGAGTGAACATTACCTATTTTTTATTGTGCTTATGCCCATTTTTGAGCCTCACTTTATCTTTATATGCTAAAAGCCTCTTCTTTGGGAAGCAGCTCTTGTTCACCTCCCTGATACCTTCTGAACTGCTACAAGTACTTTCATTACAACAATAAGCAGTAAACAGCTCAAAGTTCAAAGAATTTAATAATTTGAAAAATGAGTTTTTTATGACTTCTGTGGGTTTTCATGCGTATACACTGTCCATGATTAAGACAGGAATGACTGATTATTGCTCGTTAAATTACAGCTCTATTTCAGTCTCTTGTATAACTCTCTTATTAGAACTTGCATGTCAGAAATTCTGACAAAAAGCAGTTTCTGGGAGTGCAGTGAAACTCACTGTCAGCAGATATATGGCCCTGATCTCTTAGCATAGAGAAAGTGTCGATAAACTGTAGTAGTCTAAAGATTCAGTATCACTTGCAAGCACAAAGATCCACACTGAAAGTCCACCCAACAGTACAGAAGGATGGGCATGCCTATTTGGGCTAATTATTAATATTTGGGGCATGCTTTGTGTTCAGTTGGACCAATGCAACTACATAAAAGTATTATTGATAATCACTTACTTACATTTCTCAAAGTATTTTGTGTGGAAATTAGGAACTTGCTCTTGTGTTTTTTTTGTTTGCCCTACCTAAATATATTACTCAGATTGTCCTCCCCTGATAAAATAAATCCAGGTAAAAAATACTACATCTCTGGATTTTTCTCAGCTTGTACCATTAGGAGTTGTCTGTTAGTTTTGCCCAAGGTACCCAGAATTTCCCAAACCTCCTGGTCTACTTCTCCTTTAATTTCCAAGTCTCTCTCTTCCAGAGCTTCTTAATAGTGTAACAGCTATGAAATTCTGCCTGATGCTAGCATAAAGAACTTCATATACATGCTTTGGTGTGGTAAAATAGGATCATGTAAAATTTTTTGTTGCTGTTTTGTTTTGAAGGAAAAAAAAGCAAAACTGTTTTGTTCTCAGGTTCAGCCCTGATATGAGGACTGATGTTGCTGACTCTAAATTCTCTGAAATTTTCTGAATTGTCTGAAACCATTTGTATCACATGTCTCTGAAGGCCCTACAAACCTTAGCAAGGTGGAAATAAACGTCTCCTCAACGATATCAGTTAACTAAGCTATTCTGTTCCTTAAATTCCTCATGATGTCTCAGACAATTGGTCTTTCTACACTTTAATCTCTCTGAAACTTTGTCACTGCAAGTCATGGATTCAGAGACGATCAGGCAAGAGAAAAATAAGGGAATCTTGCCCTTTAGTGAAACCCCAGCTCCTTCTCCCTAGCTACCTGACTACCTGACATAGTCGAGAGGAGATGACCATTGTGCCCCAGAGAATGGAAAAGGGACTCTTCACATGGTTTTGCACCACTCCTGTGTCCCAGGCTGTTATTATTTAGTTTAATAAATGCACATATACATTTTGTTCACTTGACAGGAAATCTAAGGGTTATGCTGTAGTCACAACAAGCATAGGAAATAACATCTGACATAAGGAAGAGCTGCTCCCTTTTTATACTAATATTTATATCTGCTTCATCAGAGCAGAAAACATTTCCTGAATAGGCATGTGAAAATTCAGAACTACTGATGGGACAGAAAAAAACCTGAAGCAAATCAAGCTGTATTAAAATGTATGAAAGCATTGATATAGTTGGTCCAGAACTTCTATTGTTAAAAATAATAAGGACATCCTCCTTCCTGAAGCATTTCTAAGTCACTTTGGACAGAAAAAACCCCAAACAACTAAGATGACTTCATGATTCATGCAATTTTAATGCAATGTAAAAATATTCATGAATCTGTCCTGTAGCATTGAGTTTACATAATTGCCCATTCTTTTTACTGCATTTATCAAGTTAACATGCCTTTGTACAGCAGCTGAGTTTTTTTACCACAGGCTCTCTTTAGCCATATAGCTTTAAATCCTGTTGACCTCTTTCTTTCATGACAGTGATTTCTTTCTTTTCTTGTTTTTAACCTTGGCATTCTAACAATGCATTTCTATTATTTCTCTTTTTTTAAATCAGACATATATGTATGCATATGTGTGTGTGTTAATATATATAGTGTTTAGACGTGTATGTTAAATAAATGTATGGAGGTATTTATTCTATATATTTTATGGGATTCAATAGATTTTGCTGTACAGAAACCAAGCTTCAATCGAGGAGCCAGTATTTAAGTTGGTAGAAGCTAATGAAGTACTGTTGTGATTAATGGTGTGAGTTTTCCAAGAAGAAAAGTGTCCATTAAATACCAACATTGTTTACAGTTATAATATTGAATACTGTATTTAGTATCATAAATATATGTACACTTATTAACGTTATATATTAACTAATTATATAGTAACTATACCCTAACTGTATATTAGTTTATTTATTTAATGTAATATATTAATATTCATTATTTTTTAAACAAGCTTAAGCAAAACTACTTGGGCAATAGCTTTTCAAAGTCAATTTAATTTATAGTTTATTACGTTATCATTCTTTTTGTTTCTAGTATGAAATCAGCCTGAGTTACAGCTTACTTTTTTACTGTATGACCAAAAAAAGGACAACATTTCTTAGATTTGTTGTTTGTATGCCTGTCTTTATTACTGATATAGGTTCATGTAAGTACTAAGGATTTCAGAAACCAAAAGAAGGGACGAAGCACATAAAGCTAGATATGAGTAATCATTGGAGTGCATGTTTGAAAAGATTCCTATTCTGTTTAGAACTTCAGAAAAGCTATGTTGTTTCACATTCTGAAGTGCAATACACTGAACAGTTGTAAAATACCAGGAAGATAAATTGTGTCAAACAGCATATAATATCTGAGTTTGGTTTTGCTTCCTTTTGACAAATAAAGTGTTAGACCTTATTCAGGAATATTAAAAATAAGTAGAAATCTATGAGTTTTAAGATTTTGTTGCCTCTGTTTCCTGGATACTAAATTGCTGATGTTACTCCCAGACATTCCTACTCTCCTACTTAAGAATTGGTATTTAATAATGGTATAATCTGGAATTAGCAATGGAATAATTTCAGCTTGCAACACTGAGGGAAGCAGAGGCACAAATAAGGAGAACACCTTGGAAGAATACCACAGCAGTTGCACACTGTCTAATATGTTTGTAAAATACATAAAAGATCACTTGGCTGATTTTTGGTGCTCTTTATAAAATACAGTATGTCCTGCTTCAGCAGAATTTGAACCTGTTAGTTCAAGGAAGCTGGAACACAGCCTTTATAGAATTAATACTTAAAACTCAATGTAGCATGTAGATTCTAATGTAGGCAGATGACTATTTACAAATCTACGGTTTTAATTACACTTATCTCAGCTGGATAAAAACCCCCAGATATTCTAAGTAATATTCTAATAATATTCTGAGCAAACAACTTGAATGAAAAACAAACAAAAAATTCCAAATCTTTCCATTTGTTACATGGGTCACAAAAACGTACAGATGTCAGTATTCTTAAAAGGCAAACATGCAGAATCTCTACTTTCAATTTTTTTATGGTAAGAGTAAGATTTGTCTAATTCCTTGGAATATAATTATTTTTTTAATGCAAACACCTTGAAATCCACCCACAGATTTAATGTCTGTAAAAATGCTGATTTGCAAAAAATGTGGTATAAACATCTAGATTCAGTTTCTAGAAAGTCTTGTAATGAATTTTGTATTTAATATTAAGCTAGAAAAATGTGAATGAATGTACCAGCAAAACAAAAAGTTATGGTATTACTTTCAGTAACATACAAAGAAGCACTCCCTTTTTTAGAGTAGAAAAACAGGTGCTAAACACAATGTAATAAATGACCAATGTAGTATCATGGTTGTGGAGATGGACAAATCTTTTCAAGCTCTTCCAACTGATTTAATTTCAGGTTTATGTAAATCAAGTGGCTTATATTCAACCCTCCCTCTCCAGTATTCAGTTTAATTCACATTTTGATTATATATGCTCTATATACTTTAGCGTTTTACAAAAGAAGTACTGTTAAACAGCATGGTGTATACAGAAACTTACTTAGCATGTCAGTTATTCTTATATATCAGACAGCAATAAAGATGCTCAGCACATTTTAGCTACACTGAAATCAATAACAAAATTGCCCACTGCCTTTAATATCAGGATTTCATCCTATGTTACTTTTGTCTGATAGCTTTGTGCATATTTTGAACAGGATTTATTGCACAGTGAATTCTGTTTGCATCTTACAAAAATCCTGTGGCAAAAGGGTAAATTATTCACGAGATGAGTCATAAAGCTAACTTTAATTAGTACATATCCTTCCAGGTCAAACCTTTATGCGAAATCTGCATATTCAGATCTGCTTTTACTGACTTCACAGTGAGATCTCTGGCCAGAGATCTCTGGCCACAGTCTTGTTTCTTTTCAGTCCTTACATAGGTTTCCAAAGAAAGATGGTTTCAACCATATAATTAAAGATCACAGTGTCAAAGACAGTTACTTGGGGAAAGCTACAAAATAGTTTTTCAAACTGTTTTTTCCCGCCTTTCCAAAGTCAATTGTTTGATACTGCCACACTAACATTTGCTGATCAGAAATTACATCCTTAGTGCCTTCTGATCCTTTATAATATGTTGATTTAAAATTGATATAATATTTCCATTATATAAATTTACATCAAGGTGTTCAAACCTATGTTCAAAACATCAAAAATGTGTTTAATCCAATCCTTACTCATCTTCACTAATCCTCAAATAAAAAGATAAAAGTGTAAGTACAAAGACTTCTTAATACATATTTGAAGAAAAGAAAATGAAAAACTGCAGTCAATCTTTTTAACCATGTTTTATCTAGCTGTGATCACATGGCCTGTGTAAATTCTAAACAGTTTAATCAGGGTTGGGTCTTTTTTTTTTTTTCCTTAATTGCTTTGGAGTTCTTACATTTATTTACTCTTATCCAGAATAATGGCTTCAGGATTTCCTATAAGAAGCCTGAGACACGAAAGATGATATATCAGGAAATGAAAACTTAAATGTCCCCAAGGAAAACACGTTTCATTTGGGGATTTAGAGCAGATGTTTACATTTTTTCTGTTTTTGAGGAATAACATATGTCTATTGCATTGATTTGTTTATCAAATACTGATATAGAGTAAGATTGTTCCTGTAGTTTGTAATAAGAAACAAAACAGGGGCTTAGATACCAAAAAGAAGAAATAAGAAGATCCATTACAAACCTCAGAATAAAGAAAATGAGCTTCTTCAATTTATACCTTTGTTTTTTTGAGACTAGTCCCCATTTTGACAAAGATCCCTTTATATAGTAAAGCCTAGAAAAGAAGATGATCTTCATTACCTTTTAAGTTGTGTCATCAGGGATGAAGATTTGCCTCCTTATTGAGCAGAGAATTGTGTATCCCTAAAGAGATTCATGACCAGTTATCAGGTGAGTGAGAGGCCTGAGCATATACGTAGACTACCTCATGTCAGACTCCATTGGTTCAAGTCTCTTGCTGAAATTCTTGTTAAAACACCTAATGCAGACTAAGCTTATACTACTTTTGAGGAACTTTTCCACGTCCATTGTGAGAACAACAAACACCATTGAACCCAGTGACACAGGTGCCATACACATTCATCTTTGTCTCTTTTGTTACTTATGAATCTCAAGCCAGAGATTGGTTTGAAAAGGACAAGGTACTATATGCTGCACGGGTGTCTAACCTGTCCCTCCTTTCCCTAGAGGAAATTGAGACTTATATGTTGGGAGTACCCAGATTCTCCCATGGTGGTTTTTTGTGTGGTTTTTTTTTTTCCCCTCACCTTGTTATGTGCAAGAAAGAGTATAGTGGCACTTGGAAAGTAAACATGACTTTTTTTGTAGATTTATCCTAAGCATTTATCCCATTTTTCTGTCATTCATAACTAAAGGACCACCAGTAAGCTTAGTGCAACCTCTTGGCCTTCATTAACGACATTGTAGGTTATGCCTCCTGAAAGTCTTTCCTTCTTGTCTTATTCTGTGTCACTTCATGGGTTAAGTACCTTAGAAAATGGGCAATTTTGAAGAAGTTGATTATCCATTCATGGCTGCTTGTGTGCCTTTTTTCCCCCTTTTTGTTCCTTTCTTTTCCTTTTCAACGTAAGATGGAAAAGAACAAAGAGATTTGAAAGTCAAGCTAATCAGGATGAATCCCCTTCACCTCAGATATGCAGGAGTTAAGTTCTACAGGTCAGGCTCTGAAGCTGCTCAATAAATTGAGAAACGTATGTTGAGGGGAAAAAAAGGGGGGAAGCCAAAGAGAACATTCTTTTATGGCATTTTGTAGCCTCTGGGAGAGGAAAACATTGCTTTTTCAGAAGAGTCAGATTAGTACTCTCCTTCAGGCACCTCATCTGGAGAAAGTTTTCCATGGCTGACTATAATCACTGTCATCTGGAAAAGAAGGGAAATGCTGTTTTTGTAATGAACTATATGATTAATTTGGAGCTGTCCAGCAGGGCGTGGGCTCATTGACAGTTTTTCATATTGATAAAGCCACTCTTCCTTCAGTAATAAACCTATTGAGATGATATGGAAAGACAATTGTTAGTGCTGCGTGCTTTATGTAAAAAATGAATGTGATATCTAGAATAGGATTGCTTGAACAGTGAAAACAGAGAAAAGTACATGGGCATTTGTTTCTAAGAGTTTGCACGTTATTGTTCTTGTGTGCTTTAGGCGTGGAAGGACATCCATTGAATTAATCGTGACTATTCATTTGTTGTAAAGATAAGAATGTACTGGGATTTGGTTTTATTATTATTGTTACTTAGTTATTATCTTTATGAACGACCTAGAGGATACTATTGCCTTAATTTTCCTCACATCTCTAATGCTTTACACCCAACTAATTCCACTCTTCATCACCATCCTAATGAGAGAGGGGAACAGTTGAAACAGTTTTGTTATTGAATCCAGTCACAATCAGATTTTTTTACTCTTGCACACAGAGAATAATACCTTACTCCACAATTTCCCAAATACAACAGATCATAAATAGTGTAAGTACAATTTAGAAAAGACTTTTTACTGTAACATTGGTACAGGTTTAATACCTCTTATGAAAATAAACAAGATCTTGTCTTATGTAACCAGGATCACTGCAACAGATCTGGTGTTTCTGTAATAGCGGGAGAGAATTATTCTCTGACAATACCCTGATACAATGACACTATCTGCTAAATACACTATTTTCCAATTCAGTGATTCATATAGTGTTATAAAAAAAGCAACACATTTAATGTACTACAGGCTAGGTGTTTTTGAAAAAGAAGAATAAAAAATAAAGTGTTATAATGAAAAATACAGTGTTGTTCACTTTACAGGTGACTAAGGTGTCTCAACTTCTGCTAGAGCAGTATTGTATAAGATTTCTGGACATTTATTTAATTTGTCAGTCTAAAACAAAAAAACCCTGAAAGTTCTTTGAACAATGAAAAAAATGCATACAGTACATGTCCACTGTATATCATAATCTGGTCTTGCATTTTATTACATAGTCATAGACAAGCATGCATTTAAAATAAATATGACTTTTTCTAATGAGCTTTCAGAAATTCAGAGTTTAAATGGCATAAGTTTTATGGGCAGATTCTAATTTTTATAAAAGTTTTTTTTCCTCTTCATGCAGAAAGAAATTCTGAAATGTAACAGTTTAAGTGAAAGTTGTGTTGAAAAGTAGTAAAATGTAGAGTCTGAATATTCAGTGGGCTATGAAGGCACATCCCTGCACCTGGCCAGGGCTCTGCTAGAGTTAATACACACATGCATAGGTGGAGGATTAGAGACTCAAATGGTGACAGGGGTAATTCTTAACTTTTTAGCCCATATTTCACAATGTGGCACCACACTTGCTCTTCTAAGATTGGTTCTGAGTGGACATTTAAGACTGGAAGTGTTTCTAAATATGTGAATGATTTAGATGCATGAAGAAAGCAACTTTTGACCTCAACACAGTTTTGCTATATTGATCAAAATTTCCAGAAATGTTCAATCAGAATTTCCATATTTTAATGTTATTATCTAGAGATGTGGATTCACTTTGTCTGTAGACTGAAATAACAAAGGAAAACATGTTTATTTTTAGAGAAAAAATGGATAGGTAACAATGAAACTATGGTCATTTAATGACAGTTACCTAGATAATTTTTATTAGAGCCCCACTGGAGGTTTGAATGTGTCTGAGCTAACTGACATGAACATAAATGGCAGATTCTTAACTTTTACGTAATGATATGATCCCACATTTTAGCCCTCAGGTTGCCATAAAAAACAAATTGGACAAAAATATTTTTACTGCTTTCCTTATACTGACGATATTATCAGGGGCTAACATTTTCTGGAGAGAAAACAAAAAGATGAAAAAATTATTTTTTTAAATTAATTGATGTGGAGGCAAATCTTTTTACCTCCCAGGGGAAGACACAGAAGAATGATCTAAATATCATGTTTTAAACTATTTAATCTTTCTAGAGTTACAAATTTAGTCAATATCTTTGTCACGGTTTAACCTCAGCTAGCAGCTAAGCACGACACAGCCGCTCGGTTACTCCCCTCATGGCAGGATAGGGGAGAGAATCAGAAGAGAAAAGTGAAAAAACTTGTGGTTTGAGAAAAAGATGGTTTAATAAATAAAGCAAAACCCACACATGCAAGAAAAGCAAAGCAAGGAATTCCTTCACTCCTTCCCATCGACAGGCAGGTGCTCATCCATCTCCAGGAAAGCAGGGGTCCATCACACGTAATGGTTACTCAGGAAGACAAAACTCCATCACTCCGAATCTGTCTCCCTTCCTTTTTCTTCCCCCAGCTTTATAGGCTGAGCATGAAGTCATATGTTATGGAATATCCCTTTGGTGAGTTGGGGTCAGCTGTCCTGGCTGTGCCCCCTCCCAGCTTCTTGTGCTCCCCCAGCCTACTCACTGGTGGGTCAGTGTGAGAAACAGAAAAGGCCCTGACATTGTGTAAGCACTGCTCAGCAATAACAGAAATATCCCTGAATTATCAACACTGTTTTCAGCACAAATCCAAAACATAGCTCTATATTAGCTACTACAAAGGAAATTAACTCTATCCCAGAAAAAAAAACAGCACAATCTCCCATTTGATTTAACTTTTCCCTCACTGAGTCTCCTAATGATAATATGCACAGTGTCAGTAACTTAGGCTTCTGAGTAATTTTTGCTGGACAATTTAAACCAGAACCATGACGTGATAGTCAGTCAGATGCTTTCTCTCATGTACGTTTTTCTTTAAGTATAGGAGAGTTATTTTATATTTTAGCAAACTTATTATAGACAAGACATGTAATGGGGTAGATGTGAGTTAGTTCATACACTTGTAACAGATGGCTTTTACAGTAAAAGTAATTAGAATTTCTCCCTATCACTATCATTGTCTTCCAGGCTTACCACTCCCTTTAAATGCATGATGACACTAACAAGAACACAATGCAATATCCATAAGCAAAGTTTACAGTAATTATTTTGGAGAAGTAATTTGAGAAGTGTTGAGGGAGAAATACTTCAGGCATGAAGTAACTGTATTAGCTAATGCCTCGATTTTTCTCATAAAATTTAGGAGTCTTTAAGAGGATATCTGTAAACATTAATCCAAAACGAACAAGACCTGTGAGTATGCATATTATGTATTATTTTGTTTTCTATCTATCTCTCAGCAGTGCTGACTGCTACTTGCTCATAGAGTGCTATCTAAACTTCCTAGTAGCTTCATTTCTATGTAAAGGCCGTAACATTTGGTTTTCAGCTTTATCGTGCTCTAAATGTCAGTGAGTCAAGATAGACTTAAATTAAATGGAATTGATGATTTTACAAGATACATGAAGTTTTGTACTTTATAACAATTATCTCTATAGGAAAGATCAGTACAAAACTTGACACAGTACAATCATGTTCCACATTTAAAATGATGTCATGCTTAGAATAGCTCAAGTACTTCTGCATGGAACTGTACTGTGTAGACCAGTTACATTCTAAAAGCTACATAACACCAGCTTGGTGCCTATTCTACTATTATACAGCTGTTAATATGATTGCCATACCCATCTTTTTATATTTAGTTCTCATTCTCCATTAGAACCAGAACTCCCTCTTTTGTTCTCTTAAGAGAATTGTGCTTAAAAATGTGTTTGTAAACCTTTTACAATTACCGAGTTGGAAGACATCTGTTGGAGTTAATCTAGGTCATCTCTTTACTGACCTTGAAGGATTTAGAGAACCTGAAACTTCAAAGAATCTAAAATATTTTAATTGCTCCCTTATCTTCCTTCTGCTTAATCTGTAATAAAGCTTTCAGTCCAAATAATTTCTCTCTTACCAACTTAACCACAGTATCCAGACATTAGTTTACTGTAAGAGTTTACTTGTTGTAATATTGCCTGTAAGTGTCAGGTGATACCTGAGATCTATTTTGTATACTCAGAGAGAAGCAGAGAGTTTACAGTCTAAAAAATAGCCCCAAAGTCATCATTATTCTAGTTGAAGAGATTGCCGATGCAGAGTTGAAGGAATAAGGAATTAAATTAATGAAAAGATTTAGGTTTCTATGAATCATGCTAAGACAATATTTTACATTTATCCACCTCTGAACATTTTCAGAACTCTTTTGCACCCTCTAGCTAACCAGGGAAGCATTCGAAATCCATAGGAAACTACATTTCTCCGAGTGGTAGTGTACACAGCTACTCAGCTCTTGGCGTAGTTCTCAAACCCTCTGACCCACACCTGAGTTTGCAGTGGCATTCTCACATTATTTATTTAATTCTAGGAATAGATACAATAGTGCTTTCAAAAGCAGGGCTATAAGAAAGCAGGGAGATGAAGAAGTTATTTATGTCCTCATGTCTGAAAGCCTATTCCCTAGACCACCCACCCAGGCAGTGGTAAATGATGGTTCAACTATGTCTTCTGCCCAAGTCAGACTGCTAGTTGGAAGGAATGTTGTCCACCTCCTAGAACAAATGTTTTGCAGGTGGGTTGTGAAGTCTCTAAGGTAGAAGTCATTCCGTTTAAAAAAGTCTTTCAGGAAACCAGGACAACCCTTAGATAAAGCATATCCTGAGTACCACAAAATAGATGTCTTCTGAATGTGTTTTAAGTTTTTGATGACACATAAAGCCTTAAAATTAAACTGCCTTAAACTCTAGGTCCATCTTTCTAATTTATCATCTTCTACTTTTCCCAGCTCATTATTTCTATTTTCATCTTCCTTTTGCTGTTTTAGGTTTTCTTGTCTTGCTTTCTTTATTTCATGTATATGTTTATCAATTTGCAAAACAACATCTGTTTGTGATGACAGTCATGTCTGTATACTCACTCTTTGTGTCTCTTACCTAACATTCTTATCATGTCAGTAAAAAATCAGTCCTTTAGTAAACAGCTCATGGTACCATCTTATTATAAATTCTTCACCTCATCTTCACTCTGTATGTAATGGCAACTAAGATATTGTCAAAATGATGTTTTTATACAGTGTATTATAACTGTGTGATCATAGAATCACAGAATCATTAAGGCTGGAAAAGAGCTTTAAGAACATCAAGTCCAACCATCAACCCAACACCACCATGCCCACTAAACCATGTTCTGAAGTGCCACATCCACACGTTTTTTGAAGACCTCCAGTGATGGTGACTCCACCACCTCCCTGGGCGCCCGTTCCAAAGCTTGACCACTCTCTTGGTGAAGAAATGTTTCCTGATATCCAATCTAAACCTCCCCTGGTGCAACTTGAGGCCATTTCCTCTCGTCCTATCACTAGTTACTTGGGAGAAGAGACCAACACCCACCCTGCCACAAGCCCCTTTCAGGTAGTTGTAGAGAGCGATGAGGTCTCCCCTCAGCCTCCTCTTCTCCAGACTGAACAACCCCAGTTTCCTCAGCAGCAACTCATAAGACTTGTGCTCCAGACCCCTCACCAGCTTCATTGCCCTTCTCTGGACACATCCCAGCACCTCAACATCCTTCCTGCAGTGAGGGGCCCAAAACTGAACACAGTATTCATGGTGTGATTTCACCTGTGCCAAGTACATGGGCACAATCACTTCCCTGCTCCTGCTGGCCACACTCTTTCTGATATGGGCCAGGATGCCATTGGCTTTCTTGGCCACCTGGGCACACTGCTGGTTCATGTTGAGCCAGCTGTCAACCAGCACCCCCAGGTCCTTTTCTGCTGGGCAGTTCTCCAACCACTCCTCCCCAAACCTGTAGCATTGCATGGAGTTGTTGTAACCCAAGTGCAGGACCTGGCACTTGGCCTTGTTAAACCTCATACAGTTGACCTCTCAGCCCATTGATTCAGCCTGTCCAGACCCCTCTGCAGAGTCCTCCTCCCCTCCAGCAGATCAACACTCCCATCCAACTTGGTGCCATCAGCAAACTTACTGAGAGAGCACTCAATCCCCCTCATCCAGATCATCTATAAAGATATTGAACAAGACCGGCCCCTGAACTGAGCCCTGGGGAACACCGCTTGTGACCGGCTGCCAACTATATTTAACGCCATTCACCATGACTCTCTGATATTGGCCGTTCAGCCAGTTCTTTAGCCAGTGAAAAAGACATCTTTCTAAGCCATGAGCCACCAGTTTCTCCAGGAGAATGCTGTGGGAGACAGTGTCAAAGGCTTTACTGAAGTCCAGGTAGATGTGAGGTCATGTCCTAGTTCCTGATAGCTCCTGGATGGGTAGTCGTAAGACAGGTACCTGGGAGCTGAGCAGGGGATACATGAGCTATGATGTGTATAATTTAACTACAAAATGAAAATATGTAATTGAAAAAAAAGAACAAATATGCCTGGCCATCCTTAATGTTAAAACACAGTCCGTCTGTGCCCATTAACATAAATGACGTCTCTAAATTATTGATTGTAAAGAGCAGTGAATTAGTGCATATTTTAGACTATTAGAATTGTATTAAGCCGTTCTGGTTATTTTCACTGAATGTAGGATGGATTTCTTGTGTCATCATTAGGGTTGAAACTGTAAAGCTGCAGAAAACTAAGGAGAAGTAAAAAAAAATATACACTGGGATATAAATGAACACAAGATCATGAATGATACAGAGAACCATGCTCTTATTATCAGCCTCAAGGTAGTTAAAAAAGTTGTTGCCCCTCAGCTGGAGTTGCACCTCTTTGAATTGTGTTACAGTAATTTACTTTGGTACTGAGAAGCTTTTGTGTAAGCGATAGCCACAAATACTGTGTGCTTTTTGTTTTTCTGTTTTTCAAGCATACAATTGTAGGTAACCCTCTTCAAGAAATAGTTATTAACTCCTGATGTCCAGAAGAACCTCCTGGCAGTCCCATTCAGACTCCTAATTTCTAGAGAAGTTCAGGATTTCACATTTCCTTGTGCCTAACTCTGAAGTTCCCTGGCCAGCATTTACAAGTTTTTTTGATTTCCTTTCTAATGTGTCCAAATTTAGATTTTGGATTTCCCTCAAAGTGCCAAGTGCCTAGAAATTAAAAGTTACAGGTTTTAACTTTAAGGTATCTGAGGTTTTTGTGTGTGTTTAGCTTTTAAACTTAGTCTTGAAAGATTTCAGATAAATTTATGTATGTGTGCACATATTTGCAGAAGCAGGGTATTTTTATACATATAGCAAATAACAGAAAGTTTTTTCAGGTATCAAACAAGAGTATTGGAAGCATTTATCTAGCTTTCCTTTACAACAGGAATGACCACAAGGACAACCATATTCTTGAAGTCAAAGACTGCTGTTCATTATATAAATAATATATAATTGCAGATAAACAGCAAGACTGGGGCTCTGCTCTTTCCTATTTAAATATATCTATTAAAAAAAAAAAGAAAAAAGTGGTACACAAATTATAAAGTTATGCCTTTAGGTTTGGAAAAGATTTTCTGGCAAGTTAGGAAATCTGGAAAGCTCCATGAAAAGCAGCAAACTGTGCTGAGATCTCAGGGCTCTTCTGTTATTTATTTACATCTGAATCAAATCCCATTGTAATTCTCTTGAGGGTAATCACTTTCAGTGTGTAAATCAGATAATAATAAATCAACCAATACACCATACAGAGGCCCTTAAAATAGCAATGTGGAGCACATGAAAATAATTTTATTGAAGCCAGGACCCAATAAAAGAGCTAGGACCAGAGTAGATATTGTACGTATTTTAATTAGATAGAACTCTATGTCTTAAATTACCCAAACTACAGAATTTCTTGAAGTTATGAATCGTTTATAGCTTCCTCTGTCTTGGGTCACTGAACACTCTCTCTTCATCAAAATATATAGCTGCATTCTTCTGTCACTGCCATAACATTTTCTCTCACTAATGTCCCTTTTTTAGATTATCACTTCAGGATAGATTTAATTATATCTATTGAACTTAATGGTAAGCAATGGATACATAGAATATTTTAAATAAAATAACAAATATAATACAAAGTTCTTTGCAGATATACATTTGTAAATTATATATATATTTTTTAATTTTGTTCTCAGGAATGCTGAGCACAAAACCAAGATAGAATCCTCATAACAGATGTGTTCTTGGCTCCAACTAACTATTCACAAAGGAGAAATATATTTTCATTTTAAATGCAGGATATTGGGTTGTTTCTGTTTAAGGCACATTTAGAGTTTAAGGTTTTTCAGGATTCTCTTAAGCTGTATTTTGCCTCAACATTTGTTAGTGGCTGTTTTTCTCTGTAGAAGACGACAATGAAAATTATTGTATTCTTCAAATACTTAGTATAAGATACAAAACCAGTTAAATTTTGGCATTAATTTGTGTGTCCAGGGTTTATCAGTCCATGTATAAGTGTATATGGTTATTTTTTTTTCAGATGACATCTACAGATAAGACAGACATTTAGAGTTCGTTTGCATCCTATTGTATTGGATAGATTCCTGACAAATGAGTCTTCAGTCCTCTACTGTGCTGCAGATCCTTCACACACATTGAAAAATATTTCTAAAGGTGGTGTAATCAGCAACAGAGCGATTCCATGCCAGGGTCATCTTGATATTTCATAAAACTGATGCAACATACGGTCCAATTTATTGCTTCTGAGCATATGGAATTTTACTGTAAAAAAAGGAATATGGCTGGATATTCCTTACATTTTCAGTAAGCACTCAGACATTGCAAAGGCTAAGGAGACTAAGGACTCCTTTGGTGGTTTTTGCCCAAACACTGTACTTTAAGATACACTGTGCATTCATCAGCTGCAGTCAGTCTGCTACTCGACAGTTAGTTTCATCAACTTTTTGAACCAAACCCCAAAAGATGTGGGTTTCCGTGGGCATCAGGGCTCTCTATTAATTTAATTGATGCTGACAATAGTTATGGGAAGTCATAAGGGCAGCTCAACAGTAGCTACCATAGGTTCAATATTCCCTCAGTCCTCAAGACTTCATTTCCCTTTTGCAATTGTGGGTACCAGCTGGAGGATGGAGGCCCTGAATATTCTGCATTGCAAAAAAGCCAAGGACTCATATTTCACATACTGTGAATATGGTTTTACTTACTTTCAACTGCAACAGAGTTCTTGCATACTGGTTAGTAGTGTTTCATAACGTACTTGGGGAATGTAGAAAGTTCGTAAGATTTACATGAGATTTTCCATTTGTAGTCCACTGATATTTTGCAAGTTGCATGTAAGTTTGTTCGAGGCTAAGGGAACAGAATGCATGTTTGTGAATAGTACTGCAGTGATTAATCTTCTCTGGCACTTGATATGAATGTAAATAACCAAAAATTAAAAGTTCAATAGCCTAGCTGTAGGACTGAACTCTAGCCTGTAACTTAAGTCAAGCGTGTGTGACACAGGAACCAACACTCAGATAGATCAGATAGATGATGACTAATATTTGATGAAGTACAGAACAGTTGAAGAAAGTACAAAGTAGATGACCATTAGCAGTGCCACAAATAATTTACAGATTGCTTTGTATTACTACCTTCACACTCCGAGTCGAACCTTCAAATTCATTTACATTAGAAAATAAGATGTAAAGTGTCTGGTATGATTTTAATTTTAGCAGAAAGAAAGAGTAGTTACTGTCACAAAATCTAGAAGACTGTACCTACAAATTAGACAAGTTCACTTTTACTTGCAAATGTGATCTTAAATACTTATGCCAGGTATGTCAATTATCATACTTAGGAGTTGTAAAAGTATTTTCTGTAGGGTTTGGGTCATGAACTCCGGAATTTAAAAATCTTTTTTCTTCTTCTAAAGAGGTTTTTACTCACCATAAATAAAATAAATACCCATGATATATAAAATATAATCTGACAAAAACCCAAATAAAATAAACAAAAATAATAATAAAAAAAATAATAAGGAAATACAGCTTTTTTTTTTCTTTCAAAATTATTATGTTGACTTTTTTATTACTCTCCTGAAAGTATTATAAAAGTCAGGATATATGTGTATCCAAAATGTTGTCCACCAACTCCCCTTGTGTTTTCCTAACTGTCTCTGAGTTCTGGCCTCCTATTTATTACACTAATAAAGGCCTTTGGGACACAGGAGTAAAACAAAGTATTGTGTCCAATTCTTGGCTATTACAGTCAAGACCATTATATAATCTTGTTAATAAATATGTCCAGGTCCATCCGGAAGCAGTTATGTTCCTTGTCTCCACTTACCTTGATGAAAGGCTGCTCCAGAATCTTGCTCCTCTCAAGACAGAATTTTCACTCTAATTTCCAGCCAAAGCTTAGTCATGGCCAGTTTATACTCACTTATCCTTTTTCTACCATTATCCTTTTACCATTGATATATCCAAGGAGAATAACAATATCACCTCTAAGTCAAATTCTCCTCTTTTCTGTTCTTATCTGTTCTTCAAGGTGAGCCATTTTGCAAAATAACAACAGCTCATTTGTGAGGCACATATTGTGCATTATTTTAACAGTGGTACAGATTCATATAATATCAACCTACCTTATTTTTTACAGCAATCAATGTAACCTGGGTGGGGATATAAGTTCCATCATCACACAATCAAAGTTACAGTTATAAAGTGATAACTCAGGAGCATGTTTATGAACAACTGATTTAAGCTGAAGCAAATACATTTTGGGTTCAGGTTCTACTGAAAGTTTCATCATGTGTTGTGTGTGCATGGAAGCAGCCCATAGTCTTGGCTAGAGAAGTGTAGTAGAGCATGACAGCCATCTAAATTGAATTGTGATGGTTGACAGCCCTACTGGGAAAGATGCTACTTGTACAGGAGTCTTCCTGTGGAGCTTCTCCTGTTTCTTTTGATTGTTGTTTTCTGGAATATCTGGGTGCTCTTGCAGTATCGCAATTTGTTGCTCTTGAAGCCTTGGAGTCATCTGAAAGTCTTTAGCTATTTAAGTATGAAAAAAATGTATGCTGTCTAAAGGTTTTTTTCTGCTTGTATTGTATACAGTGGTGCTTAAAGGAGAAAAGTTATCTTGGACATTGTCATACAAAAAACAGCACTGAAGTGAGAACACTGGAAACAGAAGAGAGTTTACAAGCTCACAGAATGGACTTGAGCAGTGTGTGGAGCATATCTTGTAGTGGACAGAAATGATGGATACAGACTTCCCAGAGTCTTGCTATTTCTTTTCTGGCTAGTATGTATAATTCTACTGTCTCCAGTCTCCACTCAGGCAGAGTACCTCCTACAATGGTCTGTGGAGTATTTCAATCATATCTTACTTTTCTTGCATCAAAGTAATTAACAGATTGGTTTAAAATAATCCTTTCCAGAAAATCTACTACCTTGTCATTGTCTGTGACCCGTTCCAAACACATCAGATGAAGGGCTGAAAAATTCTACTTTCTCTCAAAAAAGTCAGAGATCAGGTTAGGCTCTGAAATATAGCATCCATTTATATGCACCCCACTGTGTATTTAAGAATGAACTGGCTATTCCTTGAGTACTCTTGATTCATAAACCTCTCTGATCCTTTTTTTGAAGTACTGCTAAGTTCTGCATATCTTGTGGCTATTCCGCACTAAGTGAGAGAGTACCTATTGTTACAAATCTACATATCCTCTACATATCCTTTTGCCATTAATTTGTTTTATAAATAGGAAAAAGAATAAACCAAATATCTGCTCTTTTTTTTCCCTGTACTACTTACCACGTTGTATGTGTTTAAATCTATTATTCATTCATATTTGATTAAAAGTATCTCAGTCTTATTCAGAGTTTCTTTTCATGAACATTTTTCCACAGCCACAATTACTATCATGACCAGATTGTTACTGTGTTTGTAACCTTGTGCATATTAAGATAGTGATGAACATAGCACGGTATTTATAGTGAAGAAAAACCCATGGTTTAAATAACACATTATAATAATCCATAATCATAATGTGCTTTGTTACATTCCTCTGAACTTCTAATCTTGTTGTTGGCTTTTTAAACACTATTACACATTGAGAAGACATATTCAGTAAACTGTCCATTGAACTAACTGAATTTTTTTTTTTTTTTTTCCTTTTCTTTTCTGAGACAACAGAGCTGGTTTATGAACCAGAACTGTCTGTTCCATATTGTTTCTGTTAATATGCCTTGTTTGTCATTCACCAGCAGTGAACTTTCCAGACCTCTTTTTTTGCATTAGAATGCCTATCCTGCTGTTCTCCCCTAGTATTTGTGCTTTTGATTTTGCAATTGTACAGGCAATAGTAGCTAACAGAAGGCTACTGCAAGTAACAGAGACAGGGCTTGCCTTTCTCTGAGCCAGCTTTAGAGGTACGTTCTTTTAAGATGTGAGACATCTTTCCTGTGTCAGACATCTAGGCTTCACAAAATGCCTGTTTCTTTCTGGGTCATTATAAAGGGTGTTTAGGGTGAATGGTTCAGGTGAACTCCAAATCAGATTTCAGATAATACCATTATTTATCAATTTATCAATATTTATTAATTTATTTACCAATTTAAGTTCCTTCTCCTTATCTTCTGCTCTTTAGTGTAATAAAGAATTTAAAAATAACTTTAGAAGTTTTGATTGATTTTGTTCATGCCTCCATGTCCCCATAATTGGCCATCAACACCCACTTCTCTATTGTTCTGCCAATATTTCTATATTGGTCTTCTTGAGTCTGGTGTTTATGGGCTCAGTACTGGACCTAGACTTCCAGAACAGAAATCCCCAACCTATACCATAGGTTAAATCTGTCTGTAGTGGCCAAACTTTTAAGACTGCAATATCTTGAGCACCTGAGATGAAAACAATGGTCCATCTAGCCAATGTCCTGTTGCTGGAAATAACCAGAAACAGATGTCTAAAAGTCTAAGATTAAAAAGAAAAAAAAAAGAAAAAAAAAAAGAGAATATAGTGATGCTTCCTCAGATATCTCCTAGGCTTCTTTATAATCAGATTTCCTAGTGTTTGTGGAAACCCGTCTGTGTTCTCCAGAATCAAGGTCTCTTAACAAAAAGGATAGGAAAATACCCATTAACAACTTCAAGCAGGCCATGTGAAAACAAAGAAAAACTAAAAATACCTAGTCAGACTGAGGACTCTGCATCCTTTTGCCTCCAGCTGGCCAGCCACCCTAGACTTCCAGGACATGTCAGGCCTCCTCTGTGTATACTGCTGACAACAGCAGCAATGTAACAATTCTGTTACCTGTGTAACTGTGCAAATTAGTGCCGGAATAATCTTTCAGTTTAACCTCCAAAACCTGTTTTTCTTGAATATCCACTGAACTTCAGTGTCTCTAATCTCATTGCCTCTAGTCAACTTGAAACATACATGCTGGCACTTTATTTTCCAAGCTAATGCTTAATTTCAACTCTTTTTACGTAGTTTGTGTGCCCAGTTCCACAATAGTCTTTCTGGTTTGTAAGTAGAGACTACAAGGAATTATAGCTCATGAACCTGATGCATTTCATTCTTAGTAAATATCTCTTTGACGCCTCCTCAAAGTTCAGGTTATAAGTTTGAGTGTTTAATTTTGCTACAATTTTTTTATATCTTAAAAAGCCACTATTCAGCCTCTTATTGATTTATTCACCTAACATTCTTGACATTAACTTCTAAGAAAACACAATTTTCTACAAGCTGCTAGTATATTATCAGGAATTTAAACAAAGTATGGATTTAAGGCTTTTCAGGACATCAAAATTTTTCTCATATTTTTGTTTCATTACAAAGCTGCTTTTAGTTGCCCGTTTTGGAAAATGCTGTGTAAGTGTCCTCAAGAATCTGCACAAGATTTTGCACCCATGTTCCAAGGAACTATCCAATACTTCTTAATATCCAGTTTTTGTGACTGAGGCTTCTGCCCATCTTGAGGACATGCATATCCTTAGAAGGTAATATGATCCCTCACAAATTGACATTTGTTTTTCTCAAGTTTAAACCATTACTGCTTAAAAAGCTTTAGAAGCCTTTCCGTTCCTGCCAGATGTTTTTCCAATGTTTTATGGAAACAAATGAAATCATCTAAATACATAAGGATGTCTTAAATTCTCAAATGTGGCTTAGATCATTTAGTGCCTTCTGAAAAGTCCCTCATGCACTTGCAGTTTGAAAGGCATTCTAGAAGTCTGAAACAATTGACAGGGTGTCATAAATGTGTTTTTTCCCCTTAATACTCAACTATTGCATTTTTTCTTTTTTTTCTTTTTTTTTTTTTTTTATTTCCTACTTTGATGGTATCCAGATTCTCAGTCAAAACCAGTGAAATATTTTGCTCTTGACATGGAAGGAAGTTGGTAACTATCCTGCCCTGTCTATGCATTCTTCTTTCTTAGGTCAGTACTTAAGACTGCTGGGCTCCTTTATAATTGAAACTGGGTATTTTCAAGGCAATAAAAATTAGCTAATCAGAACATCTTGCAGCATGTAGTTTAATATTTTCAGTGCTATCTGATATATCAAAATAATTAAAATTCCACATCCTGAATGCAAGTACAGCTACTGATGCAGTTCTTCACATTATTTATCTTAAAAGTTTCTGGTGTTTAATTTAATGTATAAATAATTTCTAGTTCTTCTTATGTGACATCATCTTGTCTGGAGATGGTGTTTTCAGTAGCCTTTGTCTTCATATCAGCTACAAAATTTATCTGACCAATCATGAAATGTCTCATTTATCAAATAATTTATCTCATAGGACCTATGAGAAGCCTATGAATACTGTATAATTAAATGTTTTCCAATTGATGTCTTCACTGTCAAACAGCGCCTGATGTGGTAAATCTAATAGAAAACTACAGCCCATAGGAATTAGCAGCTGATATTCTTAAAGTATATGTTTTTGCTTCCACACTTGTAAGTGCTTATTAGGTTGCAGAACAATGGTTATGAACTTACCCCACCAGACTTCACATATGAGGTATTTTTACATGGGGAAGTTCATACCTTGCAGCTGAACACTGACACTCATGACTAGGCAAAACTTAGAGAACCTACAAAATGTTAGCAAAATATGATTTGATTTTCTTATGAATTTATACCTTCCATAACACAAAATCTATCAAATGAACAAAAAATTTAATCGTCTCCGCATCTTGTAGTTTTTGACTGAGGTAAAGGTGCTCTTGCCATCTTGAAGCTGCTTCCATCTGGCATAACATCCACGCAAATAGTAGGATTTCAGGTCCAGATGGAGATGTAATCTGTATAACATTGATCTGAGAACTGCATCTCAGCAAGTTTTTCACTGACATGTAGACTGTTCTATGTTTGAGAAAGTAGTAATAGAAAAAGAAAATTGTCTTAATTTCCACTTAAAAATCTACTAAGTTTTTTGGAAAACTGAAGGTAACACCTAGCCAAACAAAGACAAAACTTAAATTCATTTGAACTCTCTGTCCCTTCCTCCCTACTCTTCCAATCAGAGACAAAAAAGTATCAAAGCAAGCAGTAAGTGTGTCACAGACCTATAATAACACAGCAAAACTTCTTACCAGAGATATTGTATGAAAATTATTAAAAAAAAAAATCTGAAATTGAGCTGAAAATGGATGCGCTTACTTGTTAATCCAGATCATTCTGAATTAATCTTTTAAAAAAAAATCATTACAACAACTTCTGAGTTTTTATCCAAGATATTTTTATAGTTGTGTTCTTTGATCTGTTGGACAAAATGTTAATAAAAACTTTGCATAACACAATACTTTGAAGGGTACACCTAGGAGCTTCCTTGATATATCTTCACAATTTGACTGTTAATAATTATTATTCATGTATTTTTTAAACTAGGTGCAAATCCATCATTGTTTCATCTGATACAGAATCCTAAGCAAAGTTTTGTTAGATATACCAGGTCTACTGAACTACTCCTATAAAACAGAGCTGGTACAGAAAATTATGTCTGGAAAGGAAATAACACGCATTAGTCACGGCTGTTGATTAGTGTCAATAGTGTCTATTTCTGGTACCCTTATTATTACTGAAGTGTTAGCAAAGTGACTGTTAATTAAGTTATTCCATTGTTTCTATGGGTTCTAGAATTGAACTAGCTTTGTTTGCTTCTATTATCCTTCTAATTTATATTGCTTTCCTCATGTTATTTTAAATATCATTATTTCTTCCTTAGTATCCAAAGAAGAACACTAAAATTCTGGAGTCTGTGTTCAGTGGATGCTTTAGTGCCAGAGTATGGATTTCATCAGCTATTACTGACAGTGAACCAAGTTGTCAAAATATTCGATGAGCCATTCTTTACTTAATAAGTCACTTGTTTATAACCTACTTTTGGCATTAGTCTTTTTTTAGTTTCATCCTTCGGTTCTCATGCTGGTGCAGCTATATTTGCTTTCTGCTTTGCTTTGTACCTGTTCTCAACACCATGATAGTATTTAGCAGTGTCTTTACTATTTCCTGCTTTAGAATTTTTGAAAAAATTGCATAACAGTAAAATTTCTACATTCTGAAGTCCAATACAGTACTAACTGGTATCTGGTCTGTTTGAAACAAGCATTCCTCAAGCTTCTGAGGATACGTTTCTTCAACACAATCTCTGATTACATCTGTAATTGGGAATTTCAGCACAGGCAAGGGCTCATTTTCAGAAGAATGCAGTTTTAGAGCAAAGTCCTCCTCTTGTTACCTTATAAATAATATGAAACAGCATGAATAAAGAAATGGAAAATGGATATATATTGTTTTTTCTTCCTTGTAAGCACACTGAGCCAGCTACCCTGATCTGCTGCTCTGTTGTTAAACCAGAGCTATTTGGTGTAAATGTTTGCCACTTCTAATAGTTTCTTGCCTAAGACCACCTTCTTTGTGTCTGACTAGTTTGATATGTGATGGGTGATCTCTGTTGAGCTATGTTTGTACCATGGGCACTTCCAGTGCGACCCTGTGCTAAAATGGCATGTTATTGACTTTGTGAGGATATGTATACATAAGCATTGCTCATGTGGAAGGAAAAACTGTAGCTTTGAGAGAAGACGGTGAGGAGAGAGCTGCTGGGCCAATGCACTGAACTCACCAAAGGGCCTAACAATGGACCACAGGTAGATTTTTTTTCCTGTGAATCATTCCCAGGTATGGAATCCTTTTTATCTAAGATGAGATATTGACAGTGTTGTGCTATAGTGTATAAACTTGCAGTTATATATAAAGTGTTTTGTAAGCCTAAGGAACTGAGAAAATTTCAAATGAGATAATTAAAAGTAACATAAAAGTAAAATAACCTCATGCACACCTCTTCAATTACCATAGACTTCTGATCTACACTGAAGTGTAGGATGTGTGGTTAAAATTTAGGAAGAGATATCAATAAGGAAAAGTTTTTACCATAATCAGTGAAGGGTTCTTGGGGCCAAATTAAGTGCTAACACAATTTATTGTAATAAAATGTATTTCCACACAGTGGGATAAGTCTTCTGGAAACATAAATCAACATAGCCCCCCATTGAAATGAATATTTGTTCACTGGCTGCAGTAGAACAATACAGATTTAAATCATCTGAGAACCTGGATTGTTGTGTTTATAATAGAAACCAGTTGTAATGCATGCTAAAAATGTTACAGGTGATTGTCAAATAAAAGATGGGCACACACATACAGTCAAACACATGATCATATAACAGGCATCACAGGCTAAGTTTATGCGGCCTTTTAAAATTTGACTCTTAAAAATGTTTTGTAGGAGGCAGGTTGGCTAGCTTTATTGCTTCTAAGATGAAGCGGTTTTAAAATATGTGAAGGACTCTAATAATTTTCAGGCACTCAAACTGTTTAAAATGGTCATGTGTTCACGACATCACGCTCAGAAACTTGATGACTTCCAAATGGATTAATTCAGGGCACTTTAGTCTGCCTATCAGTAGTATTGAAAGTATTCAGTCTTTTACAGTTAAAAAACTAGGATATGTTCTTTACATACACCTTTATGAACTTTGGCAAAATATTGCAGAGTTCAAAAGTTTGTTCACTTTCACACAGGCCAACATTTAAAACTTTGAAAAAGTATTCACTACTGTTAAATATGTTTTATAATAGTTATAGTAATGGAATGCAATAATAAGATTTTTTCTTCCAATTCTTTCATTCTGTTCAGAAGGATTTATCTCCATGTACAGTGCACAAAATGCTTATTTTATGTGTTTCCTTTAAAAAAATCTTAATAAAATTTGTAATGAAAACATGCCTGCTGTATATAAATGCAATTTTAATGTAATCACACTCCTTCAAGTGTTATGTTTTTAATGGTAAATGTCAGGTGGATGTTAGTTGAACAGGAAAAGTATAATGATGAAATAAATCCATTAATATAGTGAATTCCATATCCATGGGTAGGTGAATAGATACACTGATATTGGTGGATTCATTAATGTTAATGCACACATGCACACACAAACAAATTAATAATATATGCTTCAGTGTGAATCTGGCATCCACATGGATGCAGGGCTATCCAGCTGTCAGGGGGTTGGTGACCTAAATTATGACTTGTTAGGTAATGCCTAAAATTTGACATGATCCTGTTTATACTAACAAATGAGAAAATAAGATATCTTTCTCTGTGTCATTCTATTGTCTGTCACATCAAATATGATTCCTCAGGCTTTGATGGGTATTTTCAGACAAATATTACAATCTCTCACAAGCTACTTTGTCAGCAGTGCAGTACTACGTATGTAGGGACTCACACTTTCCAGATTATGTCATGATCGGTTCTTACCTTGTCTTTTGTTTTATTCTTGCTTTAACAAATTGCTTGCATATGGCTCTCATTTTTTTAGAAAACATGCTGCTTCATATGACCTACTCATCACCAGTGCTGAAAAGGCTTTCTGAAGCTCTTTTTCTCACTTTTTCTAAATAAAGCACCAAGTAAAACCCACCAGAAAATCTAATGATGTAGGTACTTGTTTAAATAAAGTCCTTTGACTTTGTACTGAGGCAAAAGAGGAGTACAGAAAACATACAAATAACTGGCTCTGCTCTGGTGGTAGTAACCTTCAGGAGAGGGACCAAATGTACAGCTGAGGACATTTATTCCACAAACCACATTCCCAGAAATATTTGTGTCTATGTCTACAGGGTTTCAGAATACGTTCAGACTACTTCAGCTGATCAGGTTACTGCTGCTTATCAAATTATCTGCTGTGAATTGAGCCAAGGTAATTAACATATGTGTACCTTCCATTTTCTACCCTATCCTGCCTCTTTGCAAGTGAAATGAGATACCTTTTTCAAGTGGAGCTAAGCACATTAACCATTTTGAAGGTTATAAATCATGATTAAGTTGATTAATTGACAAATGGTAACTTGTTAAACTGCAATAAATGTAGTGATTGCAGTCATGTGAATGTACATTTAAAGTAATAAAATAGGAGTTAAGATTAAGAAGTTAAGCAGAAATTGAACTAGCAAAGGCTTAATTTTTAAATGGTAAGGTAGAACTGACAAGCAAAAACATCTGGCATTAGCTTGGCAAATTACTATGTGAGTTTAGCTGGAGCAATTGTAAATGCAAAGGCAAGTTAATCAGATGTAGCAATAATGGAAAGCTACATTGGGTTGCACTGCCAGTTTTTAGTCTATAAATGCAGATATGAACAATAGCTATGCTCAGCTGTAGCTAGACATCACATTTAATTAAGAAAACTCGCTTTTACTTGAATGCTTTGTGTTTTCATTTGCCATATAGTTATACAAACAATGAAGAGAAGTTATGTTTGATAATTATGATGTCATCAGAATTATTTTGGCTATGACAACATTATAGTACTCGGGCATGCTTATCAGTTCCCAGGTCTGAGACAGCACTGCTAGAACCTTTATTAGGTTGAAGACTTTGAGGGCAGCAAACTTCTTCCAGTGCATCATGGTTTGTATGCAAAGGGATTTTTTTGTGTTCTGTGAATGTTATGATTTATGTATTCCAGCAGAAGATAAATGAAAGATACTTACTCCAGAGCATGCTGTATCACATCCCAATAGTAACTGTAGATGCAGCTACTCCTTGTTTCATTGAAATAAATAAATTTTTTTTAGCACTTGCAAGAGACTTAGGGCTTTAGTCAGTTGCTTACACTTGGACAACTAGTGCTTTTTGAGATGCCTTAGTGTATGGGCTCCAGCTTCCACTTTAGAGGGGCATGGGTCTCTTTGTAAGTCCTGTATCATACTTGCAAGATCTGTACAGAAGTCTTGGATACCTAAACCTTTGTGAGTGGTACTGAATGGATTATGGGTAACTGAGTTAAGCCCATAATATTATTTCCTATCTACAATTAGACAGGAAAAGACAATATTCTCTCTTTAAACATCCTAGGAAGATGGTGCAGGTACTGTAGATACATGACGGTATGTGCCTGTGTAATCTGGGATGTCTAACTCCCACTATGGTCAAAATGCAAATCTAATTAAAGAAGCCAGTAAAGTCTGAAGAAATATTCAAGCTCACCCTAACAAAGACACATAGATTTTGTCAACTGACAAGTTGTCTGCATCATCTACTGCGTCTTTTTTTAATTGATATTTATACATAGATGTCTAATATATGTCTTCAGTCTGTTATTGAATCCTGCTCTAGATAACCCTAGACCTGGGTGCATGGAAGAAGATGCAGACAGAAACAACTAGAAAGAGGAGTGGGTTTAATTCAGATGATTATTACACTACAACCTATTTCTCTACAATAATTAATGCATGAATGTTTCAGGAGTTTTGATTCAAGAGAATTTTAATGGAACCTGCTATTGTTATTATTAGAAGATTGTAAGATACTGGATAAATCTAGTATGTTTTTAGGGTTTTACTTCCCCCAGTCCTTCTCAAAAACATTCTTTTCACTGCCAGATATGTTCTGAATGTAAGACGTAAACTTCTGAGAGGGTAAAGTCAATCATTGAACATAAGTTAGTCTCAGCCTTAAAAGGCATGTCAGAATCATGATGACACTATTACCCAAATAACCAAAGAACTAAAATCTCTGCTGTATTGTATAGTAAATGTGAATAAATATAGCACCACAGCACATATAGTTTGATGGATTATGTTTTTCATATTTGAAGAAAAAAATGAAGGCACACTGCTTTAAATTTTACATTCACTTGATTTTAATCTGTAGAAATATGATAAAAAAACCCAGGAAAAAATCTTATTTGCTCGGTCATATTTATTTATCCTGGTGTATTTTACTTTATTATAACTCTTTGTGTTTTGGTTTGGGATTTTTGGGGAAAAGAAATCCATAAATAAGTGTATAAAAATATGATTTATTTTAGTAAATATCATTCACACACAGCTCAAGAATTTTGAAACATATTTATATCTGTAAATGAACAGATTCAAAATACAAGATAATATTACACATCCTTCTATTAGATACAGGATTATAGTTTAAATCCTTCATATAGTGAAAGCTTAATGTGCTGAATAAATTCCTCTACCTAAAATAGCAGCAAATCAAAAACACACTTCACGTTTTTTCCTGCTAGCCTACATAGATATGTATCTGTTAAACTATTTAGGAACTTCTACGTAATAAGAAGGAAAGGGAACCCCCTAGCGCATGAAGTAAGAATTAAACATGGATGTTACCTGAAGCTGTATCCATCAAAGGTGTACAAGATGGTATTCAAGCTAGATTTTATAAACTAAAGAAATTAAATCTCATGTATGTTTCTTACCTAAAACATATTTTTTGGCACAAGCTCAAAATATCAATATTAGAAACGTTAATGGTGATTAATTTGATCTGTCTTTCTCAACCAACTGTATATATATCTTTGAGTTTTACTATCTCTTAGAAATAATCACCAAGCTTAAAAACATTACATTAGTTATTGGATCCAGCATGATCTCTAAGGTCATAAAAGTTATGTGGAGTGTGATGACTTTTATTGTCATGAAAATATTTTAAATGAATCGTACCTAGAAGTCATTGTTGTGATATTTTGTCCTGTGTAAGTACTCTATTCCACTGAAAAAGGCATCAAAATTACCCCTATGGGGAATTTCAAATATTGAGCAAATGCAGCATGAAAGCTTTAGTTCTAAGTTTCTGCTAATTAACATCTCTGTATGTTTCTCATGTTGGTTTATTATATGAGTCTTGAATGACTCTAAACCCAGTTGTGAACCCTTACCTTGGCATGTTCACCTTAGCATGTTCCTATTTCATATGTTTCCTTCATTCCTCATTCTCTTTGATCCCTTTAGTAGTACTTTTCTGCTCTTCTCTGGTCTTTCTTCTTTGTGATAACATTCAGCTATAGGAGAAGTAGATGTACCAAAAACTTCTAGCTAATTGCTTGCTGAAACTGTTAGCAAACACAAACATGCCCTCACAAATGAGTGGAGATATCTAATTTGGTAGCTGATGTATACTCACTTTGCATTCAGCAGAGACAACTCTCAAAGACACCACCAGACTCCAGAACTGAAGAATCATGCATCTTTGTTAGGGCTTTTAGATTACTTTGTATTACCTTTTCACTCTATTTTTATACTAGGACTTTTTTACTGACTTTAATGAAGTTATGCCCAGATTCAACAAAGTTTGAGATCTACATTAGCTTCTGTGTTTCTATCTGGTTTAGACACATGGCAAAACCCAATACAACTTAATCCATTCTGCTTTCCAAAGGTGCAGCTGCATTCTGTTTGCTTCCCAGATTGCTAGTAAGACATTTCAAAGGTTTTAGTCGTAAAGTCTAGTTCACAACCTACTTCATTGTGTTGACTTTTAGATCATTTATAGACTCACATTTTTTTATTGTCACCAATCTCAAATTCAAGATCAGTTTTGCCATTTGTAAAGATGAGTATAACTAAACTGGAAGCAATAGCGTGAGTTAGTGTATATCCTAACAATGGAAAAAACTAAAGGAAATGCATTCCTTCATAGATTTTATTATTTTAATATATGTTAGCTTTTCTTAGATGGGTCCATCTTTAGCTTGCTGCTCTTCATCTATATGCTGATAGACACTATACTGTTTTTCTATGTCTGAGTCTCTTTCTTCATGTTTTTATTTCATCTCTACCTCCCTCAGACTTCTGCCAGTTATGCTACTGTCTCCTCAAACTTTTCAAAGCCCAGGAAGACTGAGAGCAAATATTGCTGCTGCCACATTTTAATGTTGGGCCAACTGAGAATAATGCATCCCTGTCTCAATATGTTCACTCTGCCCTTTGGCTGCTCCCTGTCAAGGGACATACTGAGAAGGAGATTAAGTGAATGATTATACTCAATTATCAGTTTGGGAAATAGAACTAGGAGAAAGTTTTAGAAACAGATCTCCTGTCCACTCAGCAGTTAGAGGAAAGAACATCACATAGCAGAGAGCAGAGGTGAAGCAGAGAGAAAAAATACTGAGGGCAGATGTCCAAGAAAACCCAGTGGTTGAGGCCAGCGAGGATGCTGGAGAGTTTAGAACAAAGCCTGAACATCCAGCCAGAAGCCATGAGTTAAGCAATTCTGGTGGGAAATCTTGACTGTGGGATCTTAGCACTCATCAGGAGCCCAACAAGAAGGACAGACAGACAGGTGTAGAACACTGAACATCATAAGTCATTTTGTAATCACAGTCCAAAGAAAATAAAAACTTCATTAGTATCGGAAAGTTTGACTTTTGCTGCGCTCACTTGACAAAATTAAGTACTCATACCAAAAGTATCAAGCTGCACTGGTCAAACGTATTGCATAACCTCATTCTATGTCAAGTCTCAATTGATATAAACTTTGAAAACTCTATTAACTCCAGTGAAATTATATTTATATAAGCTGGATGAAATTCTAGCTCTCAAAAAGCAAAATTTATTTGTTTTATTACCTTTAAGCTGAATGCTCATGGGGTAGCAACAGAAAGAAGAATATCCTAAGAACTCACTAATATAACCACATGATTAGGAAATGTTGCATTTTTAGCATGAGTGAACAATCACTTACAGAGTGCTTGTTTAATGTGCATTATGGCTTGCTAAAGCTTGTTACTAAGGGTGCAAATTAATGGCTATTTCACAACAATAGATTCTCTGGCCCTGGCAGTGGTGAAACATTTGCAACACTGAGAAGTTTTAGATCCTACTGGCATGTATTTTCAATCTAGATCTATGTTTATCAGCCAGTGAGGGTGCTATTAATACCATGTAATTTCAGGGACTTGATTCATTTATCTAGTCATAGGTGTTTAAAGCCATTTAGGACACCTTTGCAAATTAGCCTAGCTTAAAACTGACACTTCAGAAAGTCCTGGATCTCCTATGGATTCTATGTTTTATCTGCCATCCTCACACAAATGTTTCAGACTAACTGCAACCACTCAGATTGCAATAGATGCTTATGTTTAGCTAAACAAATCGGGCCCTGAATGCCTAGACTGTCAATGCCTACATTTGAGCTAGTGTTCTTCCACCTTCTTCATAGTCAGTAAAGACAAATTGGCACCTTTACTTCCCAACACCAATAGTGAAATGTAAATATCCTCTTCAAGATGACTGCATCCAAGAAATGACAGTTCATTCTCCACTAACAAAAGGAGACAAAAGTAATCATCTTAGATTATATATCTACAGTTTATGTGGATATTGTCATCTAGCACCATAATGTTGCTCCTAGAAGAATGTGTGTATTCTCCCTTCCCTGCTGTCGTCTTTGTCATGGTAAAGATTATGCCACCCATAAAACCACTAGTACCAATACCAGCTACCACAAGCTCACCTGGCCTAAAATAAAGTGCCATTTTTTCCTTCATCTGTGGAATAATTGATGCTCTGAAATACCTATTATCTTTGCTTGCATGGTGTTAAAAAAGCCCTGGGGACTGCAGTTGTTTAGTTCCATATAAGATTTGGTTTTATAGGAAAAGTATTTTGCTTTGTTTCTCATTACAGCTGGACAGCGTACTGATTGCAGCAACCTTCTTTTGCAGAGAAATATAACCATTTTTTCATAACAGGTCTTATTCACCTCATTGTTTAGTAAATTATCTTTCTGAGGGACAAATAGCAGGTCACAGAAACTTGAGCTGTTTGCCAGAGAATACATCTGTTGCTTTTCTTAACAATGTCTTTAAATGAACATCTGCAAACCTCCTGAGACTATTGACTGATTGTGTCTTCCAATCTCTTAAAACAGAGAAAATAAACAACACCCCCCCAAGATTTTAAGACTTGGAAGCATCAACTTCATTTGTTCAAGAAGAAAATCAAGAAAGGATGAAGCTGAAAGTGATTATACTTTCAAGTAACTTGCCTGTACACAAAAAAATTAAAAACTGTGACAAAATCTTGATATTTAATGAAATGGGAATGCATAAATGTATTTATGTGTCATAAGACAAGCTGGTGGGGAAGACGACTGGCTTGGCTGAACAGGGAGCTTTTGCTGGGACACAGGGAAAAAAGGTGAGTTTATCACCTTTGGAAGAAGGGGAAGGCAACTCACGAAGAGTACAAGGTTCTTGTTAGGTCAAGCAGAGACAAAGTTAGAAAGACAATAGCCCAGCTGGAACTCAACCTGGCCACGGTCATAAGGGGTAACAAAAAATGTTTTTACAAAAATATTAACAAAAGGGAACCAAGGAGAATCTCCATTCTTTATTGGATGAGGGGAAGAACTTTGTCACCAAGGATGAGGATAAGGCTGAAGTACTTAATGCCTTCTTTGACTCAGTCTTTAATAGTCAGACCAGGTATCCTCAGGGTATTCAGCCCCGTGAGCTGGAAGACAGGGATGGAGAACACAATAAACTCCCCATAATCCAGCAGGAAAGAGCTAAGGACCTGCTATGCCGCCTGGACACTCACAAGTCTATAAGGTTGGATGGGATCCACCCAAGAGTACTGAGAGAGCTGGCGGCGGAGCTACTCTCCATCATTTGTCAGCAGTCTTGGTTAATAGGGGAGGTCCCAGATGACTGGAGGCTTGCCAACGTGACGCCCATCCACAAGAAGTGCCAGAAGGAGGATCCTGGGAACTACAGGTCTGTCAGCCTGACCTCCGTACCAGGGAAGATTACGGAGGGGTTTACCTTGAGGGTGCTCACAGGGCATGTGCAGGACAACCAAGGGATCAGGCCTAGCCAGCATGGGTTCATGAAAGACAGGTCCTGCTTGACCAACCTGATCTCCTTCTATGACCAGGTGACCCGCCTAGTGGATGAGGGAAAGGCTGTGGATGTTGTCTACCGGGACTTTAGTAAAGCCTTTGACAGCATCTCTGACAGCATACTCCTGGAGAAACTGGCTGCTCATGTCTTAAACAGGTGTACTCTTTGCTGAGTAAAAATCTCTCTGAATGGCTGAGCTCTGAGAGTTGTGGTGAATGGCGTTAAATCCAGCTGGCAGCTGGTCACAAGCCGTGTTCCCCAGGGCTCAGTTCTGGGGCTGGTCTTGTTGAATATCTTTACTGAAGACCCGAGTGAGGGGATCGAATGCTCCCTCAATAAGTTTGCAGATGACACCAAGTTGGGTTGATCTGCTGGAGAGTAGGAAGGCTCTGCAGAGGTATCTGGACAGGCGGGATCAATGGCCAGAGGTCAACTGTATGAGGTTTAACAAGGCCAAGTGCAGGGTCCTGCACTTTGGTCACAACAGCCCCATGCAACACTACAGGCTTGGGAAGGAGTGGCTGGAGAGCTGCCCAGAGGAAAAGGACCTGGGGATCCTGGTTGACAGCCGGCTGAAAACGAGCCAGCAGTGTGCCCAGGTGGCCAAGAAGGCGAACAGCATTCTGCCTGTAACAGAAATACTGTGGCCAGCAGGAGTAGGGAAGTGATTCTGACCCTGTACTCGGCACTGGTGAGGCTGCACCTCGAATCCTGTGTTCAGTTTTGGGCCCCTCACTACAAGAAGGATGCTGAGGTGCTTGAGCGTGTCCAAAGAAGGGCAACAAAGCTGGTGAGGGGTCTGGAGCACAAGCGTTATGAGGAGCGGCTGAGGGAACTGTGGGGTTGTTTAGTCTGGAGAAGAGGAGGCTGAGGGAAGACCTTCTTGCTCTCTGCAGCTACCTGAAAGGGAGTTGTGGTGATATGGGTATTGGTCTCTTCTCCCAAGTATCTAGCAATAGGACAAGACAAAATGGCCTCAAGTTGCACCAGGGGAGATTTGGATTGGATATTGGGAAAAATTTCTTCACAGAGAGAGTGGTCAAGCATTGGAACAGGCTGCCCAGGGAGGTGGTTGAGTCACCACCACTGGAGGTGTTCAAAAGATGTGTAGACGTGGCACTTCAGGATACGGTTTAGTGGGCATGGTGGTGTTTGGTTGACAATCGGACTTGATCTTAAAGGTCTTTTCCAACCTTAATTATTCTGTGATTCTGTGAAATACGAATGTATGTGTGCACGTGTATGCACATACACACAGAGGTATGTACACCACTGAAGTCAGTGGATAATAGCTAGCTGTTGGAGAGATGTGTAAGGGTGTATGTATACAGACAGATGGATACCCTTTCATAATAATAAAGCCAGAAGCTTTTTCCACCTCTGCTTCTTAAAAATAAGTTTAATTCAATTGCATATAAAGCAAAAAAAGTAAAAATTTGGAACAAAAAGAATCTTCACACATTTGTTCAGTGTATGAATTACACAGTAAAAAGTTGTCTTCTACATTTTTACTCATGTGCAGATGAAAGCATGTCAATAGGACTATTTTCACAATTTAAAACAGATTATGATTTTTTAGTTTTCCACTTTTTGCTTAGTATTATATTTAATAAAATTGTTGTAAGTTTCAAGGTGTTTAATTTACCAGTAAATTAAATATTATTTTTTCTCATAAAAAGTACTTGCTGACAAACTACAAAACATTGAGATCCCAAATACTGAGACTGTAAAAAGAATTAAAACATCTAAGATTTATTCTTAGCACCACGGTACCTGTGTATTACTGCATCATACCTATCAAATCACATTTTCAAAGTCCTGAAGTCCTGAAGGAGCGTTCTCTTCCATAGTACGCTGGTTTTGGCTGGGATAGAGTTAATTTTCTTCACAGTAGCTTGTTCGTGGTGCTACGTTTTATACTTGTGACCAAAACAACATTGATAACGCAGAGATGACTTAGTTATTGCTGAGCAGTGCTTACACAGAGTCAAGGTTTTTTCTGCTTCTCACACTGCCCCACCAGCGAGTAAGCTGGGGCTGCATAAAAAGTTGGGAGGGGGCACAGCAGGGCCAGCTGACCCTAACTGACCAAAGGGATATTCCACCATATGTCATGCTCAGGTCAATAAAACCTGGGGGGAAAAGTAGAAAAGAGGGACATTTGGGGCTATGGCATTTGTCTTCCCAAGTAACTATTATATGTGATGAAGCCCTACCTAAATGGAAAAGGCTAAACATCTGCCCACTGATAAGGAGTGAATGAATTCCTTGTTTTGCTTTACTTCCATGTGCAGATTTTGCTTTACCTATTAAACTGTGTTTATCTCAACCTGTGGGTTTCCTCACTTTTACCATTCCAACTCTTTCCTATCGTGCTGTGGGGGAGTGAACGAGTGGCTGTGTGGGGCTTAGCTTTCTAACAGGGTTAAGCCACAACACCTATAAATCAGATTTTCTATATGTTATAATGTTTTCTTGGTGAAATTAAGTGTTAAATATTATTTGAAATATTTCTTTTTCTACCCATTTTGCTGCTGATAAAATCTGAGTTACATATTTATAAATGGAAATAAAATCCTAGCCAGTCTTAGAGGCAATGAGGGACTCCTTTTCTTCCAGAGACATTAAGCCTAATGGGAAGGGCACTCTGTGGGCACTGTAGGTTGGAACACCCTCAAGCTGAGGAGTCTACTGTTGTAAAGAAGGCATGCATCAGATGTGCTTTAAAGTATGCAATCAAAACCACAATATCTCACTGTGTATATTTGAGTCTAGCCAACCTGCCCCTCCAGAGGATGTTCCAGCCTGTTGATACTGAGATGTGAAGCCTGAACATAGGTATAAATGTCATGTAAAACAGTCTTAATAACTTGCTCTGGACAGCCACATACTTGCATTTTTCTGTTTCAGAAAACACCTATTTGTTACGTACTACATGAAGACTCCTCACCTTGAGTCAGACACCTAAATGACAGTCATCACAATAACCTTTAGGCATTTCAGTGCTTTGGCCAATATATTATGTAATTAATAATTCACAGGATCTAAAAATGAAATATGAATATGGAAAACAGTACAGATAGCAATGGATAACAATATCTGTCAGCTGACTTCCTACAAGTGAAAATGTCTAGTGATTTCAATAATAAGACCTTATTTCAAAATCCTCCATTAAAAAACACCAACGGTCTCTTTCTCATTTTAGCAAATTCCAGGAAAATTTGCTATTTCTAAAGTAGTAGAAGAACATCCCCAGCCCTTTTCTTCCTACGAAAGTCTAACTTTTAATTTCTTCATAGTAGATGACTAATTCTTAAGACTCCACCTTCGCACAAGCCTCCAGGTTTTGAAGCAAGGTCTTAAAATGCTGAAGGGCATGGAATTTTAAAAGGATGTACCTTTCTGTAGTTTATAACAGATGAAAAAACAAAATTCAGCATAACCATAAATCAGTAAAAATGCTCCTTCTTTGTGTGGGAAACATTAAGTGTAAGTCTGGAATTCTCTGTATGAATTTGCTTTCCTTGCTGCACAGAAGCTCAGGTTTAATTGGGGGAAGACTGTCACTCACACAACTACATAGACTAGGGAAAAAAGGCACTTCATTGAGCTAAGACAGGTGTAGGTACAAATGCCCTCAGGTTTAGTAGGGCCTAAAGTGTGCCTTACGTCAAGTACTCCACCTACTAAACTATTAAACAATGTGCCGTGCCATGATATTTTCATTTGAGTCATCTATATCTTTATTTGAGCTCAGAGGAATTTGGATTAGATTTAGTCAGTCCTTGCCTTGATGAACAGCCTCTGATCTCTTGGTGACAGAGGTGCCATGGCTCTGTCTGCTGGATCTCTACAACCTTAGCCACTTCAGAGTAAGCCTAGGTGTTTAGCTGAGCAAAGGCAGTGGTCTTACTGGGTATGCAGAACAAAAAGCTTCAGGTGCTCTGGGAATTTTTTGTCTATACTATTATATATTTAGACAAAGTCTAACAGGTAGGCAAGTTAAGCAACAAATTTCCTGACTGCTTTCCTGGATGTAACCACACACATTTGTCGTGGTTTAGCCCCAGCTGGCAACTAAGCACCACACAGCTGCTCGTTCACTCCCCCACGGTGTGGGGAATCGGAAGAGTAAAAGTGACAAAACTCATGGGCTGAGATAAAGACATTTTAGTAAGTAAAGCAAAAGCTATGCACGCAAGCAAAGCAAAACAAGGAATCCATTCACCACTCCCCATGGGCAGGCAGGTGTGCAGCCATCTCCAGGGAAGCAGGGCTCCATCATGCGTAATGGTTTCTTGGGAAGACAGATGCCATAACTCCGAACGTCCCTCTGCCCCTTCCTTCTTCTTCGTCCCAACTTTATATACTGAGCATGACATCATATGGTATGGAATATCCCTTTGGCCAGCCTGGTCAGCTGTCCCAGCTGTGTCCCCTCCCAGCTTCCCATGCACCCCCAGTCTGCTCTCTGGCAGGCCAGCACGAGAATCTGGACTGTCCTTGGCTACTTAGCAACAACTGAAAACATCAGGACGTTATCAACATTTTCTCATCCCAAATCCAAAACATAGTGTCACAATAGATTCTATGAAGAAAATTAACTCTACCTTGGCTGAAACCAGGACAATATTTCATCTAATAGAAATTTGGACTCCTAAACCTTGTGTTGAATCAGATCCTCAGGTCTAACCTCATTTACAAGATTGGAATAACTGTATGATCTTCAGTTTCCATAGCTATTGCAAAAGAAATCCATCAGCTGTGGTAACACAATCAGATTCTTACTCGTGTGAAAATTAACTAATGAGGATTTCATCAGTGTTAAAAAAATAGGGAGAAACAAAAGTTTTTCTATGAAACTTTCTTTTTCTATTTCTAATATTTTGCTAAACCTGAAACTTACCGTGGTGTAGAAAAGAATTTTGAAAGTGAGACAGGGGAATCAACACAGCCACATCTGAAAGAATAAAATAAAAGAGAAAAACAAAGTACTAGTTAAGACCAGAGACAATGTTTGGGGCTGGAGGGAGAAATTGTTCTGCAGGAAATTTTTAAAGGCCTCAGTTTTATGTTCGAATAATATTCAAAACTGAAATGGTGTCTAAGGTGAGAAGCTAAACCATGAGAGCTGAATATAATGTTGAATAGGTGTTTTCTAAATGAACAACTTCCATTCTAATGAGATAAGGTTATTCTGGAACACTATACCTGAGAACAATGTTCAAGTCAGGAGCATACAATCATGTTAGGGATTAAAGAGGAAGGAAAGGAGAGATTTTCGTTCCTGATACAACAGAAACTTTGATATTGTCAATATTAACATTATACAAATAAGTTTTCCTTGTGTATTCATGTAAATTAAAGACCCACCAACACCTTATCATCTCTTGGTTTTGGAATAGGAAATAGCCCAGATGTCATTAAAATTATATTAGAACAATGACAGCATTCACAGTTCACAAACTAGGCATCCTCAAAATCATGAAATTATCTAATAAATTCTGAAATTTAAACTAAATAAATGTTTATTTCAATTGCCATACGCTGATATTTCCTTTAAGGGGATGGGAGGGGAAAGAGAATGGATCCGATATTATATTTTATTGCCAACTTCATGGGCTATGATAAAAATATTTAATGACACCATAAAAATGACAGAGATAACATCGCTGTATTCACAGCAGTCCATGACTGTAATTATTTATTTTATTATACATAATTATGTAATGAAATAGAGATCAGTTTCAGGAAATCTGCGAAGTTGAAGTACCATGTAAATAATTTCAGAAGTGGGTCCCTCCAGTTAAACTCTTTCATTTTTTGTGCCCACACACTTGTAATCTGATTTTCTAGTGCTACACTGGGTGCAGCTCTTGAAAATCTTGAGTTACTCAAGAGCTTAAACTTGGGTTCCCTATAAACAAATATTACCTGAATGACTAGATCTTTGAATGGGACCCCAGATATCTGCCTTTATGATCGAAATGTATGCCTGAAGCATGAACTTCTTGTCTGTATTATCTCTACAGTAATTGGAAGGAGACAGGAACCTACATGAAAAGATTAATCTCATGTCTTGCACATATCTCTAAAGAAGATATGAATATATCTTGGGAGATGCTTATTTCCATTGATAACTGGGGAATCGACGACTAACATAACCTAGACCTCTAATTTTTAGACACTTGACACTGTGTGAAATGCACCCCACCTCAAGTGACTGCCTGGTTGAAAACTGCTGGCTTTATTGACATGTATATGTCAAAACTGACCTTGTAAGGCAAAGTTTGTATGCAAGTAATTCTTCCTTCCTCTTAGTGAAGAATGAGAAGTAATAATATTGTCATCAAATTCCAATTCTTAAATCTGATTTTTTTTCTCTCTGTACATTTCTGAATTATATATATATATATAAAAGCAACATCTATTAAAATCCTAGTCGTTTAAGTGTGTTAAAAAGTAGGATTAAAAAAGGTAAAGCATAAAGTTAGATTTCTTGGCAAGCAAGATGAATTATTTCAAGAGCACCCACCTGCTTCCATTGAGATTTAACTCTATTCAATATACTTTTATTCATTAATGTGTTCTTATAAAGTTGAGGTCACTGCATTAGGAATAAATCTCTAGGCTCAGGCTGTCAAAGATGCTAAAGGCAAGTTGGCATTTAAGTTCTGTTAGGAGAGTTGATGTACAGAAGCTGGGCATTTGTGTGACAGACTGGCCTTTGAAAATCTCTTTTTTTTAGTTTTAAATTCATTTCTCAATCTCCTACAGTTATTAAAGAAACAGTTAGGAACTGAAATTGTTTGACATAGAAAATTGTTACCTGCTTGTTACCTGCATGCTTTTGTGAAATGCCCTAAGTTTTCGACATTTGCATAGTTTTGCTGCAGGAATCATTCCTGTTGTATGAGAACCTACTGTTCTGCCTGAGCAATTAAGTTATTAGGTAAAATGGAATAAGATGTTAAAAGTATTCTCTTGGTCTCTTTTGTTTTTTCTTTATGCTTTTTTTCCCCCTTTTTATCATACTGTAAGTCACCATTTCCTTACAACAAGAAAAGTGAATATATGAAAAACAGGGGGCAGGTGAATCTAGTCAAATTTAGTCTTGTCTAATCGAGTCATATTCACTTTCTCTAGACAAAGGCTTCAGTCACATGAAGAAGCCTGAAGGGAGTCAGAACATGACAGTGATGATTCACAACAATTTTCCATTTGAAAATTCAGTTTAAGAAAATTTAACCTGCCCTTTCTATATAATGAAAAGAGGGACTGTATTTGGATTAAAGTTCTTCTTTGGATTAAAATGGAAATAGTAGGTTTGTTTAGTTTATTTTTTACAATTTGCATGACCTTCCTTATTTTCTGCTTGTTTGTTTTATTTTTTTAATTTTTTTTTAAGGAAAATCTATATTTTGATGCTATTTATTCTAGTTTATCATGTAATTCAAGGGTTTTGTTTTAAGTTTTGGCCTAGTTTGTAAGCTATTCTGAGCTTCTTTTTTTTATTCCAAACAATATGATTACAAATGCAGAATAAGGACTTGTCCAGCCATAGCTGACTTGTTTTCCAGGGACTCACATAGCCTCCAGGCTAAACATCTGTGGAGTCTACACCCTATTCTAAGGAGTTACTTCCTCGTCAGAAGCAGCCTTGTAATGTTGAATTGACATTATACTCTACAGCCTTTGAAACATGCACCATTGCCAGAAGTTAAATCAGAACTCCACCCAATAGAGTGTACACTTCAGTGTCTTGCAAGTGTGTTTTGTATAGACACTGCAGAAGTGTAGTTTTTGTTGATGTAAGACATATAAACCTCTCTAAAAGGCTGATACATGGTTATTGCAGTGGAGAGTATGACACATTTCTTGGATACACTATTCTAAATCATTGAGACTTTTAAAATTCCGTCTATGAATGTAAATGAGATTCTAAATAATGAACACTACACAAAAAAATCAACATCCCAAATCCCTTAGTGCCTGTCCATTTCTTAAGCTTCACTTTGAAAAACTAAACTGTTTTAGGTTTTTATTTTTACTACTGTACAGATTCTATATCTAACCATTTTGAACAGTGGAATTAATTTATGGTGTTTAAAGTACCCAGCAAAATAAGTATCCATTTCTTCATACACAGTACCACAATGTTATCTCTGAATAAAATGTTATAGACTACATCTTCAAACAACCTTCCAAAAAACAGAACAAAACCTGACATGCCTAAATATTTAATACATATGATCTCCCATGACTCCCAGAAAATTGAATGATTATTTCTACTGTTGCTGAGTGTCGTGAAAAATATAACATCCCAAAGAAAGGACTCATTTGTTATTCAAAATCTATGATTCCAGGACTTCTAAAAACATGTTGTCTGCCAAGTAATCACAAAGCAGAACAACTGATTTAATGCACAATTTATGGAACTATGTGAACTGCAAAAGTTCTAAGGATAAATACAGGAAAAAGTAATGAATTAAGTGGTAGGACAAGACAGCTGGTCAATCACATCTATCTCTTCCATATTTTTATCAGTCAACTGGCAGTGAGATTCAGAGTTTCTCTAGTACCTAAATCAACTTCAGAAGGTACTAATTAAAGGGTTAAAATAGGGAGCAGCAGGCAGCAAGAGCTAGCAGTAAATTAATGAAGTAGAGTCAAGAGAAGCAGAGTAACTGGGAAAATGATAGGAAACAGAAACAGATTAGAAGAGATTAGTAATTGGAAAGTGTAATAGTGGGGAGGAAACTTGATTTCAGTGCTATGTGCAGACAAAGAGCTGTAAAAGAACTACAGTAACCCTTGTGTGTTTTTTTTTTTTTTCTTTTAACACAGACATTTCCTTACACACAATTAAAGTAGATTTAGGGGATTAAGAAAGAAATGTCTTGAAGCCTCTGGGAATAGAGTCGTTAGATCTAGTGTCTTGGCCACATTCCAGTTTGGATATTGCCCCAATTTTTTAAAGCTGCATATGGTAACTCTGTACTTCCTGTCCTAAACTGCCAAGTAGCCTTGCTTTGTGTTATCAAGCAGCTGCTTATTCTTAAGTAGTTTGTGAGTCTTTGGTGTGAAAGATGGTATATCCAAGAGTCTGGGTCAAATAAATTGCTTGGAGTTGCCAAAAGGAAGTTTTACATCGCAAAGGTTGTAAAGGTGAAACCTTCCCAGAGTTCCTGCTGCAATGGGTGTGTGGAGGGCAGGGAAAGCAACATATTCAATGTATTTGAATGGGCTTCTGGCAACAGGACTTCCTATTTTGGATCTCATTGGACTTGATGAACTTCTCTTTGGGACAAAGCAAGAGATTTTGAGCCCTATTAAAGAGTCCAAAATGTGGCATTTGCATATGTTGTGTTGTGAGAGTGGGTTTTGATACAGCTACTTTCATCCACTCAACAGCATAAGAATTCTGATTTTACACATCTGAATTGAAAAAAAAAAAAATTCAATGCTGAGGCAGAACGCTAACCTCCTTACGTATTTTCTAGGGCAGTGAACTGGGTAATGAATTGTGATATCATCTTTACAATTGTCATTAATTAGAAATTAATCTTTCCCTTAGGAAATAAGACCTGCTGGATGTCATTAGTCAAAGTTGATAGACTCGTTTGCTAGGACAGATTTCTTCTGGCTATGCTTGCACAAGCACAAACAGACATCTTGACTTCTGTGACTGTTTGGCCAGTGCAATAAAATATGGTTATAATCTCAGTAACTAAAAGGGAGGAAAGGGAGTCATAAAATAATTACCTCCTTTCTGTTTGTGCCCAAGGCCCTTTTATAGTTTATTTCTTATCTGTGTTTAGCAGTGCTTCCACTATGATGGTTTTCAGACTCTTTATTCTCTTTTTTTGTGCCTTATTTGCTTTTACTTTTTCAAAGAAGTGAAAAAATATCATCCTACCAAGAATGCTACTGCAAACTCTTCTTTCACTGAAACTTTTGTTCTTGCCCAATAGCTTTCTCTTCTGCTTCATTCCTCCTAAGGTTGATGAATGTTATGATGAATAGTTTTGAGGGTTACTGGGTGAAAGTAAAGTTCAGGCAGGTTGCCTTCTGAATGACCCTCAGTGACAGCTGTAAATGGGGCAAACAGTTCTAATAAGGAGTTCAGCCTTACAATGGCCCACTTCACCACTTGAGGAGTCAGGGAGGGAGGAATGGTCTTTATTAGTTGAAGAGATTGTGCTGCTAAGCAGCTTGCAGTTCACATGCTAATGGTTACTTTTAATGGACAGGTTGTGACATTATTCTGAAAGAAGTTAAAATAACATTTTCATAGCCTGCAGTAATATAAGAAGTCTTGCTGCAATAAAACACCCCATTGATACACTATCAGCAGAAAAAGGACTTTTACGTGATATCAATGAATATACAAAAGAGAATCCGTTCTCATGTTTTGCTGGTTGTGCTTATTAGAGATATTCTAAGAGTTTTTGTAATACTAACGGTACATCTTTCTATGGACAAGGTTTTTTTAACATTATAGAGGCACTAGTTATACCATTTTCCCTTGATACATGTGACTGCAGGAAGACATGCAAGACATGCAAGACCCTCTAAGACACTGTAAGTAAATGTTTTCTTTTTGGTGCTTAAGATATTTTTCTTGGTTGGAAAAAGTGTTTAAGATGAAAGGGATTATTCACACCTGAGTAGGTTAAACTGGGTGGAAGAGTGAGATTCTTTTAAAACTGCATGAAGTCAGCCCCACCGGGATTTTAACAATTTCATATGTGGATTGTTTCTAGTGATGAATGTAAAATATCAGGACCTATGTAATATGAAAAGACATGCAGTGGAAACATGAATGGAAATGAGAATGCACTTTTGTTTAATGTTTTAGTAGGAAGAATACCAAAGGAAAAAAATATTGGTTTTTTTCAAATGTAATTTGAAAATGTAAGTCTTTGAAAATAGACACAAATATAATCTTATAGAAACATAATTATTTTATGGTCTCATTTTATGGCAGAGGTAGGATTGTTTGGATGCTCTAAATGATTATTTTGATGCCTACTCATATCTGAATTTCTTTTAAGTGGTTTTCTAAAAGGCATTGTAGTTATTTAATCCCAAACTTGACTCCAACTTAGTCTAGCTTTTGTCTACAACCATTGAATAGTGATTGTCTTGACAATGTACATAATCTACTTGCAGAGAGAATCACAAACACATGCAAAGTATCAAAATTGGGTCAGAATAACAATGTTTAGCATATTTTTCTGTATGAATTAATGCACGATATAAGAATGTTTGTGGAAGCTGTGTAATTACCTGTTCCATTACCAGAAGACTGCACCATTATTATCTGTATTGATGTGAGCAGGAGTGTACAGGCAATATAGTTAAGAAACACACGCTATTTTTGTCATCTAAGTTACTGAGGAGGTGATGTATGCCAGTCATAAAGGAACAATTGCCATGACTTGTTTTCTCAGCCAACTGCATGCTGTTTGGCAAGTTAACAGGGGAGAATTACACGGGTTATATATAATGGAATGTCTGAACAGCTGCTGTGGTGAGAGCAGTCAAAAGGTTTGTCAGCTTTTAGAGTAATTAACCAGCAGGAAATCCATTCCCAAGTGGCTACTGGAAAGAATCAAGTTTGATGAGGCAATGATGGGTGAGAAAATGAAAGTAGAGATGTGTACAATCATCTCCCTCTCTTTATAGAACAACAAACACTTTCCTGAAATTTATGGGGTTGAAACATAAGAACAGAAATATTGGTTCAGTCCATTTTTCCATCTAGACCCAAAGCGTGTCTCCAGCACTGGTCATAAGCAGGTACTGAGGAAAGAGGATGGACAGGTGTTGTGGTTTAACAAGCACATGGCTTCCTAACATGCTCTCAGATTCCAAATGATTTCAGCTCAGGAGATTTCTAGAGTCCTGTGTGGCTTCTCTCCTTAATCACTCCCAGTGCATGACTTCTCCAGGTGGCCGTCTAAACTTCTCATGAACCTTGTCAAATCTGCAACTGCAGTGTTCTTGGGCAAGGAGTTCCACAGCTCTGCTGCCCACTGCATGAAAAAATATTTCTTTTTCTTTGCTCTGAACTTGTACTCTACTTGTGTCTGCTGATGGTCCCTTCTTCTTTCACTGGAAGAGATGAGGAACTATCATCTCCTATCCTTTCTCTTCCTTATACTCATGAGTATGTATACCACTCATGTCCCCCTTTTCCCAAGCTGTGTCTTTCCCATGCTGAAGTATCCCAGCCTATTTGAATATTACACACACAGAATTTGTTTCATACTCTTTTTCATTTGCTTTGCCTTTCTTTGAAGCTAGTTACCAAATGAAATTGCATTTGATTGGATAAGTGGAGTGATCACAATCTAATCTTTTCTCACTTTATGTAAACTAGCTTATATAAGCTATAATAGATGAACCAAGAGAGAAAGATATGCTGGATGATCTCTTTGGCAATTAGTTACAGAGATGCTCAAGAAAATAAATTAATCCAAATGCCTAAATGTAATCCCTTGCTATTAATGCAGTCCAAGTCAATACACTGTAGAAGACCTGCTTTTTCATAGCACCATAGTGATGCTTTAGAAATATCTTAATTATTCAGTTGGTTAGCAGGAGTAAAAAAACTACATGAACTTATTTTGCAATGAAGCTATCAAAAATAGAAATGAACAAGAACTGGAGGCATTCACTGCCAAATCATGAACAAGCATGTTTAACTGAACTGAGAATTTTACATTATTCTTCACATAAGTCCAGCTATGCTACCACCCTGGGAAACGGGAAACCTTAGGGATGATTCAGGAATAGAAGCAGCTTACAGCAGGTAGGAACCAGGGGGTGGAATGCAGGGGAAATAGGGATTCAACTGTGCATAAAAATCAGGGACAACTTGGAAGGAATCTCAAAGAATTGTTGTTACCCACATCATTGTTTAATGAACTATTTAGTAATTGGTCTCAAGACATTTACATCTTTTATTCCCAACAGAATTTATAAAGCAACCTCCACATTTCAGACAAAAAAGAATATAGTATGTTCCACAGTCACACCCATGGAAATGGCAATCATGAAGTGAAAATTAGGCATCAAAAGGGCTATGTATAAAGATTTTTAATACAATGCAAGTTAAAATACTTTCAGATTTCTTCATAAAAAACTTCTTAGTGGAAAAGCAAAATCTTGATAGATATAGTAAAACGAACTACCACATTGTTCGTTTTTATACTATGTGCATGTGTTCTACTCATTTAAATATAAATACATGTACAAATAATATAATAGAATTGTTAATATATTATTAATGAATATATTCATGCTTCAGACAATGTTACAAATTAGATATAAGTAATAGTATTAGTTTGACTTTTAGGGTATGTTTGCCTTGACCTCTGACTTTTCTTCAAGATTTCATTGAAATAAAGTCTTTAAAAAATAGTTTTATCCCTTATATTTTAAATAGGTTCTTACATATTATACGTAGTCCTTTTTGTTACACAAAATAAAACTATATAAATATTTTCACTGGAAGTTTCAAATGAAACAACTCCCTAGATTTCAATGCCCTTTCATACTTAATTTTAATTTCAGTAAAACCAGTATACCTCTGAGCCAAACAGCAAAATGCAACTGTCATTGTAAATTCATGTTATAGCAGTCATTAAATAGCATTTCTTGAGAGGTTAATATCGGCTCATGCACAGAAAGTATCATGAATAAAGCAAAAGTTGAGGTACCAGAACTAGTGACTCTGTATTTTGTGACCTAACATTTAGGCCATTGTTTATTTTTGGGTTGTTATTGTTTATTGTAATTAATTTTTAATACTTGAAGTTTGTGTGGTTATTCTTTGGTACCTGTAAATGTATTTACACCATCCAACATGCATATACTTTATTGCAAGAGTAATTTGAGGTATAATACTGATGTATTTTTACTCCACCTGGAGTACTGAGAATGAAGTACCACCCACTGTAAGAGAAGACCAGGTTTGAGACCATCTAACGAACCTGAAATTGTACAAGTCCATGAGACCTGATGAAATGCATCTGAGAGTTCTAGAGGAACTGTCAGACAATGTTCTTAAGCCACTATCCATCATATTTTGAAATATTGTGGCAAACTGGTGAAGTTCCCACTGACTGTAAAAGGGGAAACATAATCCCCATTTTTAAAAAGGGAAAAAAAGAAGACCCGGGGAACTACAGGCCAGTCAGTCTCGCCTCTGTGCCTGGCAAGATCACGGAACAGATCCTCCTGCAAACTATGCTAAGGCACATGGAAAACAGAGAAATGATTGGTAAGAGCCAGCATGGCTTCACTAAGGGCAAATTGTGCCTGACAAATTTGGTGGCCTTCTGGGATGGGGTTAGAGCTTTGCTGGGTAAGGGAAGAATGACTTATGTCATCTACCCGTACTTGTGCGAAGTATTTGATACTGTCCCACGCAACACCCTTGTCTCTAAAATGGAGAGACATGGAATTGATGGGTGGACAACTTGTTGGATGAGGAATTGGCTGGATGATTGCACTCAATGAGTTACAGTAAACAGCTCGGTGTCTGGGTGGAGATCAGTGACGGGTGGTGTCCTTCAGAGGTCTGTACTGGGACCAGTATTATTTAACATCTTTGTCAGGGACATGGACAGAGGGATTGAGTACACCCTCAGCAAGTCTGCAGATGACGCCAAGCCGAGTAGTGTGCTTGATACTCTAGAGGGATGGGATGCCATCCAGAGGGACCTTGACAGGCAGGAGAGGTGGGCTGGTGTGAACCCCTCGAAGTTCAAGAAGTCCAGGTGCAAGGTGCTGCATCTGGGTTGGGCAAATCCCAAATATGGATACAGGCTGAGTGATGAGTGGATTGAGAGCAACCCTGAGGAGAAGGACATGGCAGTGTTGGTGGATGAAAAATGGAATATGCCTGCAATGTGCACTTGCAGCCCGGAAGGGCAATCACATTCTGGCTGCATCAAAAGAAGTGTGGTTAACAGGTCGAGGGAGGTGATTCTGCCCCTCTACTCTGATCTCATGAGACCTCACCTAGAATGCTGCCTTTAGTTCTGGGGCCCCCAAGCATAAGAAAGACATGGACCTGTTGGAGCAGGTCCAGAGGAGGGCCACAACCGTGATCAGTAGGCTCGAGCATCTCCCCTATGACGACAGGCTGAGAGAGTTGGGGCTATTTAGCCCAGAGAAGAAAGGGCTCTGAGAAGACCTTATGGCAGCCTTGACCTTGCCAAACAGTCTGGCATGAATGTTTCATATGCATTTACCAACTATTGTTTATATTGATCCATATGAAATGTTATTTCCCATGAAACACATGTATTTTGAGGATGATCAAAGTAAGGGAAAAAATACATAAGATCTCTTAAAGCTGTGGGTTGTCATACTGAAGAAGGCACAAGTTAAAACATACTATGTGGAGGTAAGGACTATTTGCAGTGAGCTCTTAAGTTTCACAGATTTTACATTTCAATTTTTATCAAAGAATGCAGTGGGGCATGCACAGAAGGCTAAAGGCTGGAGACTGAGATAGGTGGAATCACTTTGCTGTAATCGTGGTTCAAAATAGAAAACTGAATTCAAGATCTTCTCAGTCACAGTTCCCTTACACATTAGACAAATGTCTAAGCCAAGAAGGGACATGATTACTGCAATGCTAAATGTTGCAAAATCTAACTTTGTTTTCTGTCCCACAGCCACATCTGCATTTTAAATTAGGTGCATAAGCAGCTTTTACAATGAAGAGGGACAATCAGAAATAGATCCAAAACAATCAACATACTAGAAAAAGAGTTTTGAGCCACAGACTTCAGGCAGCAGCATTAAACTACATGTTTTACAGACTGTTAGGCAACTTCCTTTCATACAAATGATTCCATTACATTTTTGTATTGTGCCATTAGCAATATCATGGTATCTAGATATTTAACTGCATTATGCTCTGTAAATTCACTTTATCTATCAAGTCAGGACAAAATACACTGCTCAATTTTTAATTAAAGAGAAAAATAAGCTTGACGCTTAGCTAATTATTTGTAGAAAATGGCACATCACTATGAGGAATCCTGAAGTATTTATGAACAGAAAATAGGGATACTGAACGTGAACACATTATTTTCTTCTGTCTCTGTAGTCTATTTTAATACATGTTACTAAATATCCAGTACAGCAATGAAACAGAAAGGCTTATAAGACTCTATATCATCCTGCTGGCCTGGCATTCCTGGCTGAAAAGTAGGAAATGAAGTGTCATTGTGTTCCGTGCATGAAAAGAACTTTAGGATCGTGGAGCCCTGATTTATTATATTCTTTGGAGACCTTTGTTTTCTTACTAATTTTTCCATTAGCAGCTCAGCAGCTTTTGGAGAAACTTTCTCATGTTATGGGCGTATTGATTGCTGCTTTACATGAAAAATATCCTCTTTTCTGTTACCACCTTATGCAGTTGTGCTAGGCAATCTTTAGCAAGCTGTATTTAATTCTCTTTTCTGCCTTATGTTGTGCCATATTTTACTCACACTTCATTCTCCTATTACATATCTAATACTTGTTTATTCAATAAACTTGGAGTTGTCAGTATTTGTACCTCAGACACTCATAAACTGAATTAAAAAAATTATTTGACTTCCAGTTCTGTGCTTCAGGGCATAATACCAGAGTCTGTTTCTTTAAAAATAGCTTCACTCCAGCTCCCTTGGGTTATTTAATGCTAAGACATCTGGAAGATGCAAACTCTGAGGGTAAACTGGGTGGACATGCATGGTGGAAGGAAAAAAGAAAAGAAAGGAAAAAGAGACCAAATAGTGGGCAACAGGAAAAGCTGACAGCTGACTGCGATACAGATAGAAAATTTCTACAAGAGTTAAGTTCCTTGTTGATTTGTTTCCCTGCTGTTTGACAGAGGTTTAGGTGAGTCTGGGGAGAAAATTACTAGGACGAATGCCCGGGGCAATAGTACAATTTGGAAAACTGAGAGTACGCAACCTGCAATAAAAAACCCACAAATATCCAGAGAGGGTTCACTGAGTGAGATGTTTTGGGGAAAAGATTTGGCAACAAAGTATGAAGAATGTTCTGAATTCTACACAGAAATAGAAAATATTATTGAACTTTTACCTCAGGACACCATGTCTCAGGAGAAAATACTGACCCTGGGGAGGTGCTCCTGAGCAAAACTAATTCACAGAATCACAGAATCTTTAAGGTTGGAACGGACCTTCAAGACCATCAAGTCCAACTGTCAACCCAACACCACCATGCCCACTAAACCATGTCTTGAAGTGCCACATCCACAAGTTTTTTGAATACTGCCAGTGATGGTGACTCCACCACCTCCTTGGGCAGCCTGTTCTAATGCTTGACCACACTCTCTGTAAAGAAATTTTCCTAATACCCAACCTAAACCTCTCCTGGCACAACTTGAGGCCTTTTCCTCTCGTCTGATTGCTAGTTAGTTGGGAGAAGAGACCAACACCCCCTTGTCACAACCCCCTTTCAGGTAGTTGTAGAGAGCAATAAGGTCTCTCCTCAGCCTCCTCTTCTCCAGACTGAATAACCCCAGTTCCCTCAGCCGCTCCTCATGAGACTTGTGCTCCAGACCCCTCACCAGCTTTGTTGCCCTTCTTTGGACATGCTCCAGCACCTCAACATCGTTCTTGTAGTGAGGGGCCCAAAACTGAACACAGGATTCGAGGTGTGGCCTCACCAGCGCCAAGTATAGGGTCACAATCACTTCCCTACTCCTGCTGACCTCATTTATTTCTGATACAGATCAGGATGCTATTGGCTGCCTTGGCCACCTGGGCACACTGCTAGCTCACGTTCAGCTGGCTGTCAACCAGCACTCCCAGGTCCTTTTCCTCTGGGCAGTTCTCCAACCACTCTTCCCCAAGCCTGTAGTGTTGCATGGGGTTGTTGTTACCCAAGTGCAGGACCCAGCACTTGGCCTTGTTAAATCTCATACAGTTGGCCTCGGTCCATCAATCCAGCCTGTCCAGATCCCTCTGTAGAGCCCTCCTACCCTCCAGCACATCAACACTCCCACCCAACTTGGTGTTATCTGCAAAATTCCTGAGGGAGCACTCGATCCCCTCATCCAGGTCATCAATAAAGATATTGAACAAGACCAGCCCCAGAACTGAGGCCTGAGGAACACTGCTTGTGACCAGCCGCCAGCTGGATTTAACACCATTCACCACAACTCTCAGAGCTCAGCCATCCATCCGATTCTTTACCCAGCGAGGAGTACACCTGTCTAAGCCACGAGCCACCAGTTTCTCCAGGAGAATGCTGTGGAAGATGCTGTCAAAGGCTTTATTAAAGTCCTGGTAGACGACATCCACAGCCTTTCCCTCATCCACTAGGTGGGTCACCTGGTCATAGAAGGAGATCAGGTTGGTCAAGCAGGACCTGCCTTTCATGAATCCGTGCTGGCTAGGCCTGATCCCTTGGTTGTCCTGCACATGGCCTGTGAGCACCCTCCAGATGAACCGCTCCATTATCTTCCCCGGAACGGAGGTCAGGCTGACAGGCCTGTAGTTCCCAGGATCCCCCTTCCAGCCTTTCTTGTAGATAGGCATCAACACTGGCAACCCTCCAGTCATCTGGGACCTCCCCTGTTAACCAGGACTGCTGACAAATGATGGAGAGTGACTTGGCAAGCTCTGCCGCCAGCTCCCTCAATACTCTTGGGTGGATCCCATCAGGCCCCATAGAGTTGTGGGTGTCCAGGTGGTTTAGCAGGTCTTTAACTCTTTGCTGCTGTATTATGGGGAGTTTATTCTGCTCTCCATCCCTGTCTTCCAGCTCAGGGGGCTGAATACCCTGAGGATACCTGGTCTGGCTATTAAAGACTGAGGTAAAGAAGACATTAAGTACTCAACCTTGTCCTCGTCCTTGGAGGCAATGTTCCCCGCCATATCCAGTAAGGGATGGAGATTCTCCTTGCCTTGCTTTTTGTTGTTAATTTATTTGTAGAAACATTTTTTGTTATCCTTTACAACCGTGCCCAGATTGAGCTCTAGCTGGGCCTTTGCCTTTCTAATTTTGTCTCTGCTTGACCTAATGAGAATCCTATACTCTTCTTGCGTTGCCTTCCCCTTCTTTCAGAGGTGATAAACTCTCCTCTTTTCCCTGACTCCCAGCAGAATCTCCCTGTTCAGCCAGGACGGTCGTCTTCCCCGCCAGCTTGTCTTAGGGCACATGGGGACTACCTGCTCCTGTGTTTTTAACATCTCCTCCTTGAGACTGTCCAGCCTTCCTGGACACTTTTGCCCTTCAGGACCATCTCCCAAGGGACTCTCTCAACCAGTGGTCTGAACAGGCTCAACTCTGCCCTCCGGAACTCCATGGTAGCAGTTTTGCTGCTACTTACTTCACTCAGAATCAAGAATTCTATCATGTCATGGTCACTAAGCCCAAGATGGCCTCCGACCATCACATCTGCCACCAGTCCTTCTCTGTTTGTAATCAGCAGGTCAAGCAGGGCACCTCCCCTGGTGAGCTCACTCACGAGCTGTGTCAGGAAGTTATCCTCCACACACTCCAGGAACCTCCTAGACTGTTTCCTCTCTGCTGTCTTATACTTCCAGCAGATGTCTGGTAGAGTGAAGTCCCCTACAAGAACAAGGGTTAGTGATTGTGAGACTTCTGCCAGTCGCTTACAGAATGTTTCATCTGCCTCTTCATCCTGGTTGGGTGGTCTGTAACAGACTCCCAGCAGGATATCTGCCTCATTGGCCTTCCCTCTCATCCTTACCCGGAAGCACTTGACTTGGTCTTCACAATTGTTGATTTCTATACAATCAAAGCGCTCCCTAACATACAGAGCCACCACACCACCACTCCTTCCTTGCCTATCCCTTTGGAAGAGCTTATAGCCATCCATTGCAGCACTCCAGTCATGAGAAGCATCCCACCATGTTTCTGTGTTGGTAACTACATCATAGTTGTCCCGCTGCACAATGGCTTCCAGCTCCTCCTGTTTGGTGCCCATGCTGCGTGCATTGGTGTAGACGCACTTGAGCTGGGCTATCGATTTCACCCCCAACTCCAGCATGCCACCCTTAGTCTCCTCTCCAGTGAGCCTGGTTTTATCCCCTTTCCCCTTCAAATCTAGTTTAAAGCCCTCTTGATGGGGCCTGCTAGCTTGTAAGGAAGAATCTGTTTCCCCCTTGGAGTCAGTTGCACTCCATCTGGCTGCCAGGAGGCCGAGTGCCGTGTAAACTGCCCCATGGTCAAAAAACCCAAAATTCTGCTGACGGCACCAGCCCCTGAGCCATGTGTTGACCAAGTGTGCTTTCCTATTCCTTTCAGATTTCTTCCCTGTCACTGAAGGGATTAACAAAAACACTACCTGTGCTCCCACTCCATCGATGTCGTCCCAGCAGTTTGAAGTCCTTTGTAATTGCCTTTGGGCTTCTTAGTGCAACCTCATCGTTGCCAGCCTGTAGGACCAAGTGGGTAGTAATCAGTGGGCCCAACCAGACCAGGGCGTTTCCTGGTGACACCTCTCACCCGGGTCCCAGGGAGGCAGCAGACTTCCCTGTGGGTTGGGTCCGGTCGACATATTGGACTCTCCGTACCCCTCAGAAGGGAGTCGCCTACGACAATTATCCTCCTTTTTTCTTAACAGAGGGCATCTTGATGCGTGGGACTGGCTGACTAATTGATGGTTCAGAGCATCAGAAAGATTAGGATAACCTTTTCCATTATGACTAAGCTTCTCTTTTCACTGAGCTGGCAAAGTTTTTAAATCAGACAAAATGACTGGAAAGTAAAAAGCACCTGACGGATATATGAGAAATCACTGAAACAGGCCACTGTTAAAGAAGATCAATTTAAAATAAATCTTGTGTGAGAATATAGATCTGATCTCCAGCTGCCTCAAGTAGTTGTCAGAAGTTTGGTGCCACATGGACCGTGTTGCTGATGCTGTGGCATTAGTGGGGTTGTTTTAAAGATGTATTGTGTTTGTGTGGCAAGATTTTGGTAGCAGGGTGGGAGGTTACAGGGGTGACTTCTGTGAGAAGCTGCTGGAAGCTTCCCCCATGTCTGACAGAACCAATGCCAGCCTGCCCCAAGACATACCTGTTGGTGGCCAAGGCCAAGCTAATCAGTGATGGTGGTAGAAGGCGGGGGAAAGGGCACACAGCAATTACAACCAGGAGGGAGGAGTGAGAATATGTGAGAGAAACAACTCTGCAGACACCAAGGTCAGTGAAGAAGGAGGGAGAAGAGGTGCTCCAGGTGCCAGAGCGGAGATTCCCCTGCAGCCCGTGGTGAAGACCATGGTGAGGCAGGTTGTCGCCCTGCAACCCATGGAGCTCCACGGGGGAGTAGATATCCACCTGCAGCCCATGGATGACCCCATGCTGGAACATGTGGATGTGCCCAAAGGAGTCTGTGTCCCCATGGGAAATCCATGCTGGAGCAAGCTCCTGTCAGGACCTGTGGAACTGCGGAGAGTGGACCCATGCTGGAGCAGGTTTGCTTGCAGGACTTATGACCTTGTGGGGGACCCACAGTCTGTTCCTGAAGGACTGCACCCCCTGGAAGGGACCCCATGCTGGAGCAGGGGAAGGGTGTGAGGAGTCCTCCCCCAGAGAAGGAAGGAGCAGGAGAGACAATGTGCGATGAACTGACCACAACCCCTATTCCCCGTCCTCCTGTGCCACTAGAGGGGAAGAGGTAGAGAAATTGGGAGCAAAGTCAAGCCTGGGAGGAAAGGAGGGGTGGGGGAAAGTGTTTTAAGATTTGGTTTTAGTTCTCATTACCCTGCACTGATTTGATTGGTAATAAACTAAATTAATTTTCTCCCAAGCCAAGTTTGTTTTGCCCATGATGGTAATTGCTGAGTGGTCTCTCCCTGTCCTTATCTCAACTCATGAGCTTTTAATTATATTTTCTCTCCTCTATCCAGCTGAGAAAGGGAATGACAGAGCTGCTTTAGTGGGCACCTGACATCCAGCCAGGGTCACCCACCACACCAATAATGAAAATTGTGTATGTATAATGTACTATTGCAAAGCATTGAGAATTTTCAAAAGCTAAAGATTTTTTCGTACTTCTAGCCAGTGAAGAGATATGTTTTTCTTAGATGCAGTCAGAATTTCAAATTTTTACTTAACCTAGACCCAGATGACCAAACTGACAGAACATTTGAACATACAGTACTTAAAAACCACAAAACCCACGCACTGTGGATGTGACATGTGTGGTCTCAAGTTTAGTGCTGTGTGCCAGGACTCGCCACATACTTGGGTATCCTCTAAGGACAACACACAAAGCCTTCATATTCAGTAGGGAATACTGAAAATTAATCACTTAAAATCTAGGAAAATACAGTTATTTCTCATCTAGCCATCCTGTTGTGCTCTGGCAGCTGTGACGGCAAACTGCATTCTGCAGTGCATTAAACACAACATAACCAGCCAGTCAAAAGAGGTGATTATCCTGCTGTATTTAGTATTGGTGTGGCCTCACATTGAGTACTGTGTGCAGTTCTGGGCTCCACAATTTAAAAAGAATGTTAAGGTACTTGAGTATATCCAGAGGAGGGCAACAAAGCCGGTGAAGGAGCTGGAAGACATGTCATGTAAGGAGTAATTGAGGACACCACATTTGTCTAGTTTGGAGACAGGTAGACGGAGGGGCAACCTCAATGCTGTCTACAGCTTCCAGAGGAGGGTAAGTGGAAAGGGAGGTGCTGTTCTCATGGTATCCAGTTATGGCACACGTGGGTATGGTTCAAAGCTACATCAGGGGAGGTTCAGACTTGGCATTGGAAAACATTTCTTTACTGATAGCATGGTCAAACACAAGAACAGGCTTCCTAGAGAGGTTGTCGATGCCCCAAACCTGTCAGTGTTTAAGAGGCAGTTGGACAATGCTCTTAACAATATGCTTTAACCTTTGGTCAGCCCTGGACTGGTCAGGCAGTTGGACTAGCTGACCGTTGTAAGTCCCTTCCAACTGAAATTATTCTATTCTATTCTATTCTATTCTATTCTATTCTATTCTATTCTATTCTATTCTATTCTATTCTATTCTATTCTAATTTATTCTGTTTGAGGATTTGTTTCAAGCTTTCTATTTACTTTGGATCTATAAAAGTGGTCACAAGTTGTCCTTTAAAGAATTAAACATGCTTCATTCTTTCTTTTATGAAAGACAAAAGATGCATGAGAGAGACACAGTTTATTTTTGAGCCTAGTAATTACAATGTTTTCTGAGAAATAAAGGAACTGTGCATCCTGTGCTTTTCCTGGCCTAAGAGGTTTCAAAATTATAGTTTCCATGCATGCCTCAATATACCAGCTGATACGTACACATATGGTCTGTTGACACAGGTAACATATATGAGATTCAAGGCACAGGAAAGACATTTTTTGGTACAGCTTAACAAGTTGGGCATAATGTTTAGCTTGTGTCTCTGTTGACTTCTAGGATAGAAATGGCTGAAGTCCACTTAGCTTAAGAATGGGAAGAATGAAGTAACATCTTTTTAGGTATACTTATAGATGGGTGCAAAAGTAACTTCCCTAATACTCTGAGACCAAACGGATCTTGAACTCCTTTGTGAATGGTCTAGGCTTCATACTGAAATCTCAGCAAGAGACCTGTCTTTCCGCCCTTCTCACTTTCAATTGCTGGAGTAAGAAGTGTGTTTAAATTCAGGCTGAATATTGTTTTAATCACAATCTCCTGCTTTCTGTGTAGTGAAGAATACCCCTTTTTTTCATAGTAGCTTAATCTCATGGTCTCTATTTTCAGGTACATGTCTATGAAAAAGAGCTGTTCTTTTGTTTTGTCAGTGGGCCAGTCTTCTGTGTTAGGTACTTAGAGCAAACTAACAGTTTTGCCTCAGAAGAGTATTGCATAGTGCTTTGCTCAATTTCTGCAACTAAGCATTATTGTATGGGACAGAGGCTTAGCATTGATAAGGACAGCATGTGTCTGAGTGTGGTGAGAGTTGCATGTCTGAAATGAATTGATTTCAGGCTTCTCCCGAGATTTAGGCATCTGTTGGACAGAAATAAAACATTTTCAGTTTTGGCTCTTAAGCCTTTCTCACTGCAGAATTCAGATCTCACAGATCTGAATCTGGTGCACTTTCTTATTCTGCTCTCTTGTCCAGATTTTTCTTCTCCTTGATAGTGTCTTCTGCCTGATGAATGACCAGTGCACATGTTTTTGATGAAACAAAGAAAAAATATTGCACTCCAAAATGAAATTGCTTGGTTATTGTGAAACGTAAAGAAGGTCCTCAGAAATGCACACTAACCTGATTCTACAAGCACTTATTTAGATTTGTGAACACTGAGCTATCTGCACTTGTACATCAGTCCAGGATAGGTAAGAGTATACCTTTGATTAATGTGCAGGGAGGAAGAATTCTTTTAGAATCTTTCTTAAAATAGAGAACAGGAATAGGGAGATGCAGAAACAGCATCAATCTCACAGAAAAAAACATTCACCCCAGGAAACTGGGACAGGTGAGGATCACTAGAGTCCTATGGCAGGAATTCCCTGTCCTGAATAGAAAGTCAACAAGTATTAGATGATTCTCATGGGAAGAAACCTACAGAAGCCCAAGTTAAGTGTAAGAAAAGGTCTACAGAAAGTTTCATCCCTGCAGCAGAAAGTGCAAGAACCTTTAAAATAGGAAGGCTCTTTTCAACTTCAGTGTTTGCCTTTTAAATTCTTCTGGAAAAGTAGACCTAGGCTCCAAATAAAGTAGAAGGATGGATGAGGATTTAGACCAACTTAAAATACTAATTTAACCCTGTGATCTCAGCAGCCTTAAACAGAACTGATAACTAGAGTGTTTTTCCATCTACTTAAGCTTGGAGATTAAGTCTCAGTACTGTTTTATATGCCAGAGTACAAATAAGAATATTCAAGAAATTTAGCAATGAAGAAAGTACCACAAAATTACAATAATATTGTCCATCTTTCAAAACAGACATTCCATAGGATATGGCAACAGTTCCTTATGCAGAACACCTACTCTCAGATTTCATGGTTCTAAACACTCTAATTTAAAAGTCCTATGACTTCTAGCACTGAATATTTTCAACCAGTACATTAAGCCACTTACATGTGATAAAACTGACTCTTATTTCTGAAATACATCTAAACTATTTTTGATATCTAACTTACTCTGGAACATTTTTGTAGTGATGGGATTGTTACCATGAGCTTCTCTCAAATGTGTCCTTTTATGAAGTTCTCTTGCTTTAGCATTTCTTGTAGTAGCATTGTTTTCTGAACTTTTAAATTTTATTAAATCTTATTGCTTGTTAACAGAAGACGAGAAATACTTAGTATTTAAATGCTTGTCTCTGCTTTAGAAAATGTGAGCATCTAAATCTAAATCTACTCTGATAGATTTCTACTCTGATTTCTAAACATGTTTGCTGTAATTTAAATGTTTAGTCTGAGTTCAAGACAAGACAACACCTCATAAAGAATTTGGAAGTCTAAAGGTAAACATATGGTAATCAGTTCTATTCTTGACATTTTTTCTTTTTTCCCCCAATAAAACTTACTCTTTATGTTTGCTTATTAAAATAGGAATATCGGACTATATATTTTTAATGAAGGTGAAGGAAAGGGGGTAGAAGACTCTAGAAAATGTTGTTTAGAAATTTTTAAAAGTGTGATGTATCCATCATTAAAAAGACAGTCCTGTTTTTCTTTTTAAGTTGCAAATACTTTGTTAATAAAACAGAATGTTAGTTGGTTATCACTAGGGAGTATAACAAAATCCAGAGATTAAGTAGCTGAGGTATAAGTGGCAGTGTATAATCTTCTAACAACTTCTTCTGTAGTAGAAGACAGTGTGTGTGGGAAGGAAAAATATGATGTCATTCTTCAGAAAAATTTCCTGCAGGAATGTAGGAAATTGTAGAGCATTGAGCCTGACACTTGTACGCACAAAACAGTCAAAAACAGTAGAAGAATTCTGTCGCTCCAATAAAAGATAGAATTGGTGGACACTGGGGTAAATACAATCCACTTAGGTGTGAGTCAACAGGGGTTTTGTAAAAGGAGATTTCATCTTACAAACCCCTTGGAGTTACTTAGAAGGACAGGAATCAGAATGATCCCACTGATATAACTAGGCTTCAGAATGTTTTTGGCAAAATCCGTCACTAAATGACTTTAAGGAAACGTTGCAGTCATGAGATAAAAGCTAAGCTGAACAGTCTTTTCATAAATGTATGAAACATGTATGAAACATATAACTCATATATGTACTGGAAAAAAAGAGTCATCAGTGAAATGACAAAGTTTACTTATGCAAAATTATTCATTGTACTGAGGACGACAGCAGACCATGAAGAATTGTGCCAGAATCTTACGAGACAGATGAATTAATAACTCAGGCAAAATTCAAACAGACAAATATAAAGTGGTATAAAAAAAGAAAAACATCCTTGTTTCCTGGTTTCACACATGAAAAGAAGAGCTCTGAAATGATCATAATTGAAATGTTGAAAAGAAATGAAATGTTTAAGTTAAGCTAATTCATGGTATCTTCATCTATGTCTAATAACGGTCAAAAAGGCCAAAACATACCAACACTGGCAGATATGACACAGGAGTAAGGGAGACGTGTGCCCTTCAGGAAGCACAGATGGAGTCCACAGAGGATATCTAGAGCATTTCCAATAGACAAGTTTTATAGGCATGTTTTTGGCAACTGAATTTCTTCATAGGTCTCCTTTGACATTGCCCTATTTGAAGTTTTGACATCTAGTTCACACATAAACATGTACAGCTTGACTTCTTAATTTCAGTGTTTGTGGTCACATCGTATACCTCCCCATGTTGTCCATTTATGTTTTTTTTTAATTTTTAATAAATGCAAAGTTGTAGTCTTCTAGGCATGGTGTGTCATTTGCCTGTGTCATCTTTGCCTGTGCATCTCAGCCTGTTTGGGTCTTAATTAAAAGGGCCTATCTTAAATGAAAAAGAAGTGACTCTGCAGTGTAAATGATCTTGTTCTGCATGAAATCTAGAATGAATGAATTCAAGACAAAATGAGAAAGTGAAAGTTGATGGTTTTGCTAAACTTTTTAGTTAATCTCTAATCTTTAGCTATTGCTGATACCCCCAGCTGTAGTGACAGTGGTGGCAGAACGGCAACTAAACCACCAGAAGACACTTATCCTGAGTGATCATGGAAACATCACTTCATTTCAGTAATGACAACAGGTTTCTAAGCTGTTCCTGAGAATTTTTCTGAGAGCAGTACCATATACCATCCCACCACTGAGGATTTCACTGCAATAGGAACTCCAGAAAGATCTAATAGTATTGCTGGAGCTGATCTAAGGGACTGCAGAGGTATAAAAGGACAGAAGATAAAAGTGAACTCCCATGTGAAATCAAGTAATTACGGTATGTGGCAGATAATCCTGTTGCCAGGAGGAGAGCTATGTCTGGAAAGAAAATGGTAATATTCTTGCATGTACAAAAAGCATTTTATAGCAGCTGCTAAGGTTGCTGCAAGGTATCGTATGGAAAGAGAGGAGAAAAGTAGAAAATTACCTTCTCCAGGAAAAGTGCCCTATAAAACAAGTTACATGTGACAAAATGAGGGGAAAGAGATGAGTATCTAGTCTCTCCGTTTAAATCTGTAGTTCACACCCCTGGTTAACTGTAGCAGATGAGGAAAGGTAGAGTTATTTTACAGAATGTACTGATGGTAAGGTGTTATGGCAGATAAAATAAGTGTATGCATCTTTTTCTGGGGTTTATATTTTTATATGCAAAATGGACTGATGTTATTTTTTTAACAGCTCTCGTTACTTTGTTGATCAACTGCAGAACTGGAGGAACTTCCAGTTTGTGGAGACTGTTGTTTCCTTAGAATTTGATTTCAGCTCAAATTTGGATGGAAGTTTCTAGGCCTCTGCATCTGCAAGGGGTTGTCTAATTCCCATTTCACTGAACATCTGCAGGAGGACTGCCAGGCTCTGTGGCAGCCAGAGTACCATTCACACTGCCCTGGCACTACAAGTCTTGAAAGATATTTTCAAGAAACGTAGCCTCCATGCTCTAATTCTTTAAGACACAGTCTCTAAATTCAAAACAAAAAAGAAGATTACCCAGAGCCATGACGTCCAGGATAATTACTGAGAACTCAGGAGCTGAACTTCATTAGACCCCAGAGTCCTGCAGTTTCTTTATTCCATAGTAGGGAATATGAAAACTGGCATTTTTATTGCTCCTAAATTGCACTCTGGAATTGTTAGATCTAGGTGTCAGGCATGACCCAGGGTAAGAAGCAGCATGTTTTGTGTTCCCAGGCCTGGGACAGACCAGCCAGCATCCCAGGAAATGCCTTCTTTGGGAGCTTGGTTTGGATTTGGTGAGACTTTATCAGAGAGATTTAAAGTAATTCTTTTGGTCCAGTGAACACAGAGAAATTATCATTAATTTTGTCAAGTTGGCAGTTTAGAACTATATCCTAAAGTAACTACTTCTACTGCATTTGCAGTGAATTTATGAAGGGCTTACTTTTTACCTAATACATTAAAAATGGTGCTAGATACTGTATGTTAAAAAAGATACGGTAAACAGCAAACATCAGTAGAGAAGCAGAAGCAGCTCTTTTTTCTCCTATCAGTGGAAATACATAGTGTATTCTATGCTGCATACTAATTTTTTGGAATGACCAGACTCTTCAAGTTCTTCTTTTTACATAACTTTTTTTGACCAGCAAATCAAAAATCATTTTACAAACGTGACTTTCAGCACAATCTTTGTAAGACATAGTGATGTGATGTTGTAACGAACACCCCATCACAGAGAACTCTTCAGAGAAAACAATGCAGTTCTGTCTGTGCACATTCCTCAGCTCATGAACATGGCTCTGCTTACCTATTTATTCAGGCAAAGGCTATTGGTCATCTTGGCTCAGAAGAAGTGGACTGCAAGACAAAAGAAACAGGAGAAGTTGTTAAGAAGCTATATTTCTTCTGCCACAAAAAACCTCTAGTTGATTGGAAGTGGACAGGTCTCCATCCTGGAAATTATTTTTCTTCTTTTCTATCTTTGTAATTTCAAGTTTAAATATCACATTCCCTCCAAGTTAGAAAGACAGATGTGCATGCATGTTCACTTGAAAATGTATCTGTACTCTGAAGCATATGTTCCTTTTTGATTTGCAGCTATCTTTTCAGCTATGTCAGGGCCTGTCTACCCAGCTATATGGCTGCATTGTGACAATGTTTGTTTCATCAGAAAAGGTTAACAGGAGCAGAATGCAGAATACTGTAAAAGGTATAGTTTCTGCAGCAAGTTTCCTTCCCTAAGAGGTCACATCTGTAAGGGTGTTTTTTTCTTCTTTTTTTTACAATGGATAACACCTGTTGAAACTTTTGTGCTTAAAAAAGACATGAACTGGCAGAAAAAAAGCAAAAGCACAGTTTTCTAGCTCTTTTGACCTCCATAAACACCAGATGCATTACAGCTGGAGCCTGGAAAAGTCATCATGTTGTCATGAGTTCCATAATAAATGCAGTACAAGTGTGCAACCTGCAGGCAATTCTTATGAAGGTGATTTGATGTCAGAAAAAGATGGCATATAGTGGAATGAATCTCTAGTTCATTAAACAAATATGTCCACTTGTGAACGGCTAGTCCTAATTTATACAAGGATAAGAAATGTGTACATGGGATGGAAAAGAGGGGAAGATTTAATGGGAAAGAAAGATAAAAATGAAAGATTTACCTACCTGTGTAATTCTTTACAAAAATTTCGGCATTTTGTACTTCGATCAGTCTCCTTTTTTTCCTCTTTCTACCCTCAGATGTTCACTGAATTTAAATACTTACAAGCATGATAAAAAGTGCATGTGAATATGTGCCCTGACAAATGTAATCATGGTAAACGATGAGATATGTCAAGCTGCTTGTTACAACATAACCTTTGGATGTTGACTTTTTTCCCTGGTTACAGTCACTTCATGCAGAATTCACAACTGTGCTTAGCCCATCAGTTTGGGGCCCATCAAGATAATGTCAGTACATAATTTTCAACTATAAAATAATGTTAATGATACGGTCAGTTCTACAATTCTCTTATTTCCCTCTCCTTCATCTCCTACCACCTTTTCCAATTATTTAATTACTGGGAAGCTTCTGAAGCTGTCTTTAAATGAAGGGCATATTTAAATAATTTAAATTAATTAGAGTACTTTTTTTTAAACTCTTCCTCCATTTGACCCCCATTCAAATACCGGAAGCAATTGCTAGCTTTAACTTTTTTGATGTAACATATACCAAGTGCCAGATACCTGCACGCTCAAATGTGATGGCTTGTGGCAATTTGTTCTCTTTGCTAATTTTTTGTTAGGTCTATCAGCTCAAACGTTATCTGCACATGAAATTTTTTCCCAGTTACAAAGGTTCCCTGGGAACGGCAGAGAGCTAGAAGACAAAAACGTGCATTAGCAGTCAATGTATGAATAAGGGAACTGATGGGCCATCAGAGAGACGAAAACAAAATGGAGCTCATAATAATGCTTCTCTCTGGAATTTGTTCCTCACTCCTGTGCAAATTTATCTGAATTCTACTGACCTTCAGAAATGCTGCAAGACTCTTCTGTTTGATGAGCCTGGCCTTTGAGAGAAATTAGAAAAAAGGAGCGAAACAGTTATCCTGAGGTGATAATACAGCATTTGTCAAGGTTTGCACAGACTTGTAAGTCCTGTTTGTTTGAATGAAGCTAGGAACTGTTCTTCTATGTATGGTGTAGCTAGCCCTGTAGAAGACTGAGATGATAGGACAGCAGAAACAGAATAAACAAGAATGAACTCTTGTGATCCTTTCATCTTCCTGGTCCAAGCAATCATAGGTTGCTTAATATTTCACTTTATGAAAGTTTTTACACCCTTTTTCATACAACTTGAATCAATGTGGCATGTGATTTGTATGGGTCTAATTCTGGTATCATTGGCTGAGTAGAACTAGAGTACAGGCCACATGATTTAACCCAAAATTTCTATTCTGAGTATGTGTGTATTCTTCCAAATAAAAGCATGGCAGGCAAGTGTCTTCTTATATCCATATTTAGTAGAAAATTTTTGCATGATAGTGATCCTTTGTATGGGAAGGTGCCACTTCACAGATGTTCTGTGGTTACACCCTTACCATCAGAAACCAGCCAGAGCACATCTGTCACCTGTTTCTGAATGCAAAAGTGTACCCCCATACTGTGCTGTTTCTACACAGGTGTGATTTTATAGATACAGCAAGTACGACAATCAGTGAATCTCAGCTAGAATAGAGCCTTAAATTGGAAACAAACTGACAAAACAAGATGTGTGAAATTCATACGCAGATCTAATTTTAATAGATATTTAATACTAAAGTTGGCTATAAGGCATAAACACACAAGTTCGTTGTGCACAGAAAGCAGAACTATGCAAAGTTTTCACAGGGCAAAGCATTAAGGGATAGTTGTTCTTCACTTTAAAAGTACGTGGAAGGAGTTTCTACTCAGTTGACATTATTGGTAAAAAGCGAAATACAGTACCTTTTATGAGAATGAAAGGACTGATCTAGGAATATCTTTCAACATTATAGATGAGGTGAAGCAATGGAAAAATCACTCTTTGCTAATAAAACATGTCTTTGAATGCTGCAGCACATGGTAGGCCTACTGCACCTGGAGTGCACATGAAGCTTTTAGATGGCCTCGAATTAGAGAGGGTTAAAGTTTGAAGAATGCTACTTAATTAAACAAACCCTTTTTTTCTAGGAAGGACATAAAAAGGGGTTTTGGGGGTTGGATGGGGTTGTTTTTTGCTACCACTTGATAAAATTTTTTCTTTTTTTTTCTTCTTTAATAATGAGAGAATTTTTATAATATTCCCTTGAGAATACCTAACAGTCATGATTCCCAGGTCAGCACATTGTTAGGAATGCAATATCTAACATTTTCAAGGTCATTTTCAAGGCCCTGCAGGCACCAACAGCCCTGAATGTGTCTGTCCAGCTTCCTCCAGGGCTCCCCGCACCATGCCCATGGCCCAGGACCCCATTTCAGACCCCAAGGCCATCAGTCCCTGCCCCATCAATGTTGCAGCAGGACCGGTGTCCAGCTCCCCACAGCCCTGCCCTGCCTGGTGATGGAACCTGCTCAGCCAGGCCCACCTGCAGCCCATGTTCCAGCCTGGTCCCTGTCCCCAGGAAGATGTCTGATGCCCTGGGGCTGGGGTGCCCTGGTGCTCCCTGACTGTTCTGCTCCTGGCTGGGATGGTGGGACAGGCCCCACCTGCCAGGCCCTGTCCTGTGGACTGCCTGGGGAGCCCCTACCACTCCTGGCCCCAGCCCACAGGGAACTGCTGTCCTGCACAGCACCCAGACAGTCACTGCTGGGTCATTGTATCTGCAGGAAACTAATTAAACCAGAACCCAGTATAACTTTGAGACTGTAATTTTTGTGGGAAAAGTGGTGTGTAATGTCCAGACTGGTGTCATGAAAATACCTATTCAGAAATTCCAAGATCTTAGTAGTCTTATCTGAAGTCTTACCTTCTTTTCTTTTGTCTTTCCCAAGTTGTCCTCCTCTTTTTTAATACACTCAATTGTTTCATTCAGTCAAGATTCATGTGTTATATTACACATATGGATAAAAGGGGTTGATGTAGGAGAGGAAGGATAAGAAGAGACAGATTAATTTATTCCAAAACAATAATTTTAAAATTACATTAAAGCTACTCATTTTTCAGAACTTACACTGAGAATTAAAAGTGTTTTATGAGACCGTTATAACTGTCCATAACTTCAAGAAAAGTATAAAAAGACAGTCTTTGTATAATTCAAAGGTTTCCCATTTCTTTTTACAATATTTCCTCTGACAAAAGATAGCATAGAGAACCTTGATTCATTCCTTAAATTTCAAACTGACCCAGGAATGGAAGTGGCCTTGATTTTTACCAGAGACTTCTGAGAATTTTAGTTCTGGATGCAGGAAATATGTTTAATAGTTTGGCCAATATGTCTGTCATCTACAGTCATAGAAATTATAACTGGAATTAACCTTGAGAGTCATATAAGTGATGCCTTTACTTTCAAATTAACTATATCCAAACTATTTGTAGCAAATATTTGTCAAATCTGTCCTTAATAACTTCCTGTAATGGAAATGTTTTTCTCAGTCCCCACAGACAGTAAGAATAAATTATTCCCTTCTTCTTTGCAACAACAACTCTTATTCATACATATACTATGCCCTTAGTCTTCTACAGACTAAACAGTCCTCATGCCTACGGTCATTGTAGGTCATGTTTCCTGTACTTCTGCATGTTCTTGTTACACGCTCTTTGGATTACGAGCAAAGCAGGTTATTTTTTTTTTCTTTCAGTATTTCAAGCAACAGTCATGTTTATACATCTCAGTACTTGTCTCCTTTTTTGCTGCAACTTGACATTTACTGATTTATGTTAAGATTAGAAACTGTCAAAGACAGACTGAAGAACCCTGCTCAAATCTGTCATTTTGATGGTTAACCTCTGATTTAGTCATCCTGTACATTTTTCCAGCAAGATGTACTCCCACTCTATCATTGCTTCTTTGCTTTGTACCATGTGTCCCAAGTGTTATTTTAAAGTTATTTAAGCTAATGCTAAAAGTTGGAAAGACACAGTGACTTATACTTCTCGCTACCCATAGGGCCTGGTGGGTTTTTTTATAAATTGTATTGCTGTGAAGTGATTTGTTCCTAACACTGTCTTTCATTTTCCGATTTTTTTTTTCCCATACACTTCTGGGAACTGAGATTAGACTACAAAATTAGGAAGCTTGTTCCTTCTCTCTCCTTTCCTTCCCCCATTTTTTTAAAGCTGCATACTATGTTCTTCCTCATCTGCTCTGAAAACTACTGCTGTCCTCCAAGAGTTCTCAAAGGCAAACCCAAATGGCTCTGAAATTCCTTGGATAAATTCTTTCTTCCTCCAGGTGCATTTCATTAGATTTAGTAGTTTGAAGCGATCCGGTCATTAACCAGTCTTAAAAATGGATTGTGTGGGGGAAATGCCTCCACACCTCATTTGGATATTTTGCACAGCTTTTGGATAATCTTGAATCTTAATAGGAGCTGGGAACCAAGGTGAGATTTTGCAATCTCAGAAGAGCTTTGCTTCTTCAGTGAGCACACAAAAGGCATGGGAAACTTGAGGTCACTGAATTCACAGTGCAGTGGGAGTTGTGAACCAGCACTGGGAGCATCTGAGAGGAATGATACTATTCATCAGCCAGCTTGCCTTTGGGGTGCAGTTTCACAATTAGCTTCAGGCCGTTTAAACCACACTCATGTGAAAAGAGATAATTCAGCCCTGTCCCTGTGTGTCTTTTGGGGGCAAGAGCAGGACTTATTTTTTAGAAACAGTATGGTCTTAGATTGACATGAACTGACTAAACCAAACAGTAAGAATATGAGGCTCTTAACCCATTATTTTCCACTATAATAACAGGTGAAATAATTCCTGTTGAGTTCCTCTAGAAATGTTGGTTGCAGCCATCTCTCCTTTTCCCTTCCTCTTAGGTGCTGGTAAGATGGGCAGCTGCCTGCTACCACAGCTGGATATGCCTTTTTTACTGAAAGAGTGGTGAAGCATTGGAACAGGCTGCCCAGGGAGGTGATGGAATCACCATCACTGGAGGTGTTCAAAAAATGTGTAGATGTGGCACTTCGGGACATGGTTTAGTGGGCATGGTGGTGTTGGGTTGATGGTTGGACTTGATGATCTTAAAGGTCTTTTCCAGTCTTAATGATTCTATGATTCTATTATGCTCAGTTATGCACTCAACAGTGTGAGGATGGCTGGTCTACTCATGTCAGCAGAAAGCTTTCTGTAGTTGAAGTAACAGCTATTAGAGGAGAAGGTCATGACTTAGTTGTCCCACCAAAATAAGAAAATGCCCACTTAGATATGTTCTCCAGATTGAATTTATTATGTATTTAATCTATGAAGTGATGTACATGATGATGTGAAGGGTGATGGAACCCATGTCTGATACGGATTTGTGGGAAGAAAAAGCAAGGATAAATTAATAATTCCTTGAAATATGTAGAAGAATACATGATAATATCAGAATATGGGGTAAAAAAGCTGATCTATTTTCCCTCTTTAAAATGAGTGCACCAGTACATACTGGGGCCATTCAGCTGGAAAACAGATTTGCAGAAAAAGACAAGGGAGTCTTGTTGGACACCAAGTGGAAAATGATCCAGCAGTGTACCCTTGAGGCAAAGAAGGTTAGTGGTATCTAGGGCTGCATTAGGCAAAGGGCTGCTATCAGGTTGACAGAGGTGATCCTTCCCCTCTACTCAGCACTGGTAAGGCCACACCTGGAGTACTGTGTCCAGTTCTGGGCTCGCCAGTGCAAGAGAGGTATGCACCAACTGGAAAGAGTCCAATGAAGGGCCACAAAGATGACAGAGTGGAGTATCTACCCTGTTAGGAGAGGCTAAAAGACCTGGGACTATTTAGCCTACAGAGGAGAAGGCTCAGGGGCATCTTCTCAATCTATCTGATATAGTTGAAGGTGTCCCTGCTCATTGAAGGGGGTTTGACTAGATGACCTTAAAAGGTCCCTTCCAACCCAAAGATTTTATGATTCTATGAATATATATAAATACCTGAAGGGAAGGTGCAAAGAAAATGGAGCTGGCTTTTCTCAGTGGACAGGACAAGAGGCAATGGGCACAAACCAAAATGAAGGAAGTTCCATATGAACATCAGGAAACACCTTTTTACTGTAAGAGTGAGCAATCACTGACACAGGTTGCCCAGATAGGTTGTAGAGTCTCCATTTTGGAGATCTTCAAAAGTCATCTGGATGTGGTCCTGGGCAACTGGGTCTAGATGTCCCTACTTGAGTAGGGGAAGTGGACAAGATGACCTCCAGAGGTCCCTTCCAACCTCAGCTATGCTGTGATTCTGTGATGGTGTGATTCTATGAAATTTCTCTTTCAAAATTTGCTTTTGTATGTCAGTTCAAGAACGGGGAGTACTGTCAGTGTTTTCTTGTATGTCACAGTGTGAAGAAAAGAAAAACCCTGAAACCACAGGAATTGTTTGTGGAGGGTGGGTTACTCTGCAGTGTCTCAGTGAGCAGCTAATTAAGCTCTTGGGCTGTTGAAAGTTAACTTTCATTAGCTTTCAAAATAGTTCTGCTCAGTTCCAATTCATTTGAATAATTTATAACAATTCTTCAAATACCGTCTCAAATATTTAGCTATAGTTAGTTGGACATGAAGAGTCACAAATATGTCAGGTGTTCGTTCATCAAAGCACGAATGGATAGTGAGTCAATGCTGCTCAGCTCGGTAGAGGTGCTGATTAATGTTTTCCACCGCCTTTTCTAGTGCTGCTAACTGCTGTGCTGCTTCCAAAGTATTTCCACTAGATGGCACACTGTGCTTCAAAATAGACGGTTTTTATACTATATAACTAGGCTTGAATGATCACTTTTGTGGTAAATACGCCGCATTTTAAAAACTGAAAGAAGCAGAAAGAAGATAAGCGTGCATACGGTAACCAACCATTAATGAATCAGATGTAGAAACCATGAACCTGTCACTATTGCTTAAATTTACACAGATACACAGATGCAGAATCACTGTAACCCTGTACCATTCTAGTACTGAGACAGTGTCACTGAACTCAGTGAGGTAAGAATTTTACCACTCTGTTGCTGCAGTAATTCCAAAGATTTCTTAGTCAAATTATTAGCATTGGCCTGTTTAGACTTCATTAGTTTACCGTTACATAAAAACAACATACAAAAAACAAACAAACTAGAAATCCTTCTAATTAAGCTACGCTGAACATGCACTTTGCCGTATTTCTGAAGTCCTTAAATTATGACACATTACTTTGTAATTCTATGCTACAAAATTAAGAGCTAGTAAATTGATTTTAATTTTTAAGCTGTCGATTAAACAAAGATAATTTGCTTTCCTAGTATATCTAAAGGTAAGCTTTTGTTTTCTCAGAAGTCTTCAAGCCCAAATTACTACTGTTTAACATTTTACCATTTAAATTATGTAGTTGTATCATTGTTGTAAAATGGCTAAGATATTCCTGAGTCGTTACTATGCAGTCAGGTTCAGTATGTGTTACAGATAACAGCCAGTGGTATTGCAAGCACTCATCTGAGACACAATCCACTCATACTGTGAGAATTCTTCAACACAGTGGGGAAGTGAATGGATAAACTATAACACAGGATGAAGAGGGCAAGGCTAAATTGAACTCTTGAGGTAGGAAGACCAGGGTCATGAAAGACTGAACATGCATGATAGCAGAAAGTAATGTATAACAATCCAAGAAGAAAGAGAAAGGAAGGGAAGAATGTTTAAAAGATAAAAAAGATAGAGATGAAGATTTATAGGGAGCTTGAAAGGAGGAAGCCTAAGGACTGAAAAATTAAAATTTAATTTAGAAACCCCAAAAAAACCCTTTTGTAAACAGCTTAGGTTGAGATGAAGTTGTCTTCTTAAATGTTCCTCTTAACTTATAGGGTTATTTCAGAAAAGGAGCTTCCAATTAATCCTCACCATACCTACAAGCCCATGTCTTCCTCTTCCTCTTCCTCTTCCTCTTCCTCTTCCTCTTCCTCTTCCTCTTCCTCTTCCTCTTCCTCTTCCTCTTCCTTTTCCTTTTCCCTTTCCTTTTCCTTTTCCTTTTCCTTTTCCTTTTCCTTTTCCTTTTCCTTTTCCTTTTCCTTTTCCTTTTCCTTTTCCTTTTCCTTTTCCTTTTCCTTTTCCTTTTCCTTTTCCTTTTCCTTTTCCTTTTCCTTTTCCTTCTTCTTCTCCTTTTCCTTCTCCTTTTCCTTCTCCTTCTCCTTCTCCTTTTCCTTCTCCTTTTCCTTTTCCTTTTCCATTTCCATTTCCATTTCCATTTCCATTTCCATTTCCATTATTATGGTTCTACATTTAATGTCAATGTATTTTAGTTCAATTTCACTCATGCAAAAGGTGAATTTAAGGGAAATTCAAAATATCAACATACTAATCTTCTCTCTTCAGAGAACATTCTTGTTTAAATGACACTCTGTTTTAAAGAGTTTCCTCTTCTTAAAAAACCACAAACATGCCACCCTCCAAAAAAACCCCATGACTCAACACATAGATTTCTATATGAAGTGTACTCAGTCTTCTGGAACAACACCACCAACAAAATCTGGCCATGCAAATGCAATAAAAACTTAAGCATCTTTGGCTTGTTTTTTCCTTTGTTCTGCCTCAGTCAGTAGTGGGTACTTGAAAGCTGGACTGAACCTTGGTGTCATTTTATAATTCCACTGGCTTCAATAACTTTACATAGATTGTATTGAAATCAACATTCACAGAAATGTGATTCTGAAAGTGAATGGAAATGAAATTATTCTGGTTCTTTACTAGCTGTAGATAAAAGTCACCAGTATCAAAAATAATTGGAAAAATCTATAGAGGTCATCCTTAACCTTGTGTAGAAAAAATCTAGGTTCTGAATGACACTCAAGCAAACTGTCTGAAAAGATTAATTACTTGATACTGCATATGTTTTACGGACATATAGAAATGTTTTTCTTCTGATCATCTCTTTTAATTATTTGGTGGAAATATCTTGGAAGGAAATACAAAAAACACTTGCTTCTGCACATTTGGCTACCTATTCAGACACCCATATTCCTGAACATGAGTTTTAATTTAATAAATAGCACCACATCTTGACGTTTGTGATATTTATCTTTTGGTTTTGTTTTTGTTTTTGTTAGGAGTTGCTGAGTTCGGTAGCTTCGTGGAGGCAAGGCTGCTGCGGCTCCCTCTTCCCAGGTGCAGCTAGAAGTGAAGCTGAGCACACCTTCCCAATAGACACACAAGCAAGCACACATATAGAATGCATATAAACATACACACACACCTGGCCACAAGGATCAACATAGGCAGAAAACATGGCACTCACAGGAATATATATGACACCAATAGCCTCATCATCTTCCCAGCTCTGGCTGACTGTGTTGAAGGCCAGCAACTGGCCTTAGACACTCAGCCTGCTCAGTAGCTGGCCCCTGGAAACCTTGGACTTCTGTTACCTCATCCACAGACACACACACACATACATATGCAAACAGGTTTCTCAGTTAACCCCACCAGATCTCACAGGCTCTGCAGAGCAGTTAGAAAATAGAAATGGAGTTTAATGAGGAGACAGGACACAGTGCATGATCAGGTGCAGGCCATGGCCACACAAGTGCACTGACCAGCATCTCTTTACATGACTGACATCTTTTATCCCCTTATTACTCTATTTTCCTGTGTTTATGTCTCTCCAAACCACCTTGATGCCTCCCTTTCCCATCTTTGATTCCTCCCCTAACATTCCATACTAAGACTTGTGAAATCCAAAAATGCTGCTGCTTTGCATCCCAGCATTAGCTCCATAACTCTAGACAATAATACCCCTCAGTCTGCAAGGCAATCTGGAGAGTCAGTCCTGCTGACTCATGGTGATAGGTGTCCTGCCCAGCCCACGAGGCTGAGGCTTTTCTGGGACAGCTAGGAGAGGGGCCAGGGCAGTGACTTCTCTCCTTGATTAGATTATTGTTATTTTTCCTCTGTGATCCTTCTTGTTTGTGGATCCTTCTTGAACCTTTAATCACATAAACTACCAGTTCTTGTTTTAGTTCTTCTTTTAAGGAAGAAATAAAAATATATTAGTCTGTTTAGAACAAAATATCTTGTTTTCAGCACATCTGGAATAATATGCACTGAATGTATGTATGGGGGAAAAAACAACAACCTTAAATCCACAACAATTTATATATTTTAATGTCTCTCTCTGCTCTTCTATTCCAGTCTCTTGAAATCTGTATTCATTCAGCATTCCAGCCAGGACAGACTTTTGTTGCAAATACTGACTACAATCTCTTTCAAGTATTTCTTAGGTAATAAAGTTTCCTAAATTTGATTTTGATAGTAACGAGTTCTAATTTAACCATTTAAGAGTAAAACTGCCTTTTCTTTAGACTGCTTTCTGGAGTCCAGTGTACTTAGCAAGCTCCAGTTTTTTGTATGCACCGTACTCTCCAGAGTATTTTAGACTTTATGAGATCATCCGACCTTAACTGTTCACCATTTCCTAGCATTTTATTACTCTGGGTCCGTTTCCTAAGACCACTCCATTTGCCACTGATCCTGTTGTTCATTGAACAGTAAAAAAGTAGGCTTATTCCACCCTGAAGTGTCTAAATGATGCTTTAGAGATCATAGAATGGATATCCTTGGTTGAATTGTCAAGGCAATTGAAATCCCACTGGTCAACAGGTCTTTTTCTTAAACCAAGAGCTTTCCTGCTCTTCTGGAATTGCTTTTTACTTTGATCATGGCATTTTCTATATCTTTCCTCTGAACATCCTGTATGTACTTCTAAATTTCATGATGACTGTTTATCTGTATAGGACTTTCTGCTTTTGTTTCTCAAACTATTTCTCTTCCGACATGTGTGTACTATAAGACAGTGACTTATATAAGGTATATACATACTGTATGTAGAAACTAATAGTTTAGTGAGCTTGCCCAGCTATACTGAATACTTTAATCTCTTTTTAAAGTAACTGAGATGTTAAATGCTTCCTAGTTCTTCCTTTTAATACCTTTTTGATAACAACAACAAAAAAAACATTTCACAATTGAAAACAAAATCCATTCTACAAAGTCCTATTCCTATTATACAGTGATAGAGAAATGATGAACCCATGAACTTAGTTCCAGGACACTCAACACCTTACACAGTCTCATTCTCTGGACAAATAATCATGTAGTCAAAAAACAATATTTGCTATTGTAAAATTTTTGAAAGAAATATGTTAATTATGAAAAATAAATAAATCAATTTCAAGTACGTTCTTGAGTTTCCCAAAAATTGGAAGTGAACTAGGGGAAAATCTGGAAGACTAGCTTTTTTTGCAAGGGAAAATAAAAGAAAGAAGGCTGATGCAGCTTCATGTTTTTACATGAAGGAGTAGATCAGAGGCAGACTGTATGAAGAGAGCTCTGCAAACTGAAATTATCTACTCATGGTTAAAGTTGGATTTTGGCTTAAAAATGAACATTCAGAACAATGTATTTCATGCCTGACATTTTTTCTACCAGTCAGGAAAAAACTGTCTCATGTCTCTTGCAAGTACGGAAATAACTTTCACTATACAACTGAATCTTGCTTTACAGATCTTCAAAGACATCTGTCGCTCTCCATTGGTTCTACTGGGAATTTTATCAAGCTAGTTCACTTACATCAAAATTTTGGCTTAACTGAGATTTTGAAGTTAAGCAAACTGCATCACAGCTAGCATTGGTATTTTAAAGTCTTCAAACCCTATGCTTTCTCAAGTATTCTAAATATACCTTTAGAAGTCTCAGGGAAAATGGTGGATTCCTTTTCACCTGTGTAAACTAGTACTTTTCTTTAAACTGAAGTAGAACAATTTGAATAAACATGACGTGGATCAGTAAACTAATTTTTAAGTTATCAACTTTGTCCAGTTGAAATATTTTCATATTAATATTGGTTCCTTTCTTCTGGGTATGACGCAGAAGTCTCGGACACAACGCATACGACCAATATGATCAGGTCAATGCCATTTATTGTCTTGTCTGACTCCAATATATATCATAATTTTTGCTTAGTCACTGCGCACACACTCATGATTGGTTACAGCTTGTTACACACACTATTGCAATTGGCTATATACAAGATATCACGTGCTGTCCACGCGCCCCTCACACAGTCAGGATTGCTGCTTGCAGATGTCCCTGTTTTTCTTGCTTCCTCTTAGCTGTTTACCACAGCTTCTCCTAAGGCCGAGCCGTGCAGATATCCAGCTGTTTACCAGCTTCTCAATGCCACAGCTCCTTCTCCTTAAGGTCGAGCCGTGCAGCTCAATGCCACAGCTCCTTCTCCTTAAGGTCGAGCTGTGCAGAGTGATCCCAACATGGGTAGAGTGATTTCAATCCTTGAAAGTAATCTCACCTGAAGGATAATGCTATTTCGATTTTTTTCCACAGGATTTTTGCTTAGCCTAACCTGTTGAGGACATGGTATCTGTCTCAGAATCACAGAATCACTGAAGATCATCTAGTCTAACACACCTGCTCAGACCAAGATTAACTAAAGCAGGATGTTCAGCATCATGTCCACTCAACTTCTGAATATCTCCAAGGATGAGGACTTCACAACCTCTCTGAGCAACCATTTACAACATTTCAACATCACCAGAGTAAAAATAGTTTTTTCTTAAATTTAAGTAGAATTTGTGCCCATTACCTCTTGTCTTGTCGCTGGATACCACTTCTTTAGTCCATCTTCTCTCTTCCATCTTCCTTAGTCTCCCTCATCAGGTGTTTATATACAATTATAAGTTCCCCCTGAACCTTCTCTTCTCCAGGCTGAAATGTGTCAGCATCCTCAATGTTTCCCCATAATGACAGTTGCTCCAACCCCTTAATCATCTTTGTGTTCTGTAGCTAGACTTGCTCCACCTCACTTGTCCACTTATCTAGTCTATATTTCTTCAGTTTGTTAATGTGGATGTACTGTGCCAGACATTCTTTCATAGAAGGCTATCAAGTTAGTCAGGCATGATCTCCCTTTCACTGACTTCTGCCAATCACCTTCTTGTGCTCCATGTATATAGGTTTGGGGAGGAGTGGCTGGAGAACTGCCCAGAGGAAAAGGACCTGCGGGTGCTGGTTGATAGCTGGCTCAACAGGAGCCAGCAGTGTCCCCAGGCAGCCAAGAAGGCCAACAGCATCCTGGCCTGTATCAGAGTGTGGCCAGCAGGAGTAGGGAAGTGATTGTGCCCCTGTACTCGGCACTGGTGAGGCCGCATCTCAAATCCTGTGTTCAGTTTTGGGTCCCTCATTACAAAAAAGACGTTGAGGTGCTGGAGTGTGTCCAAAGAAGGGCAAGGAAGTTGGTGAAGGGTCTGGAGCACAAGTCTTATAAGGAGCGGCTGAGGGAACTGGGGTTGTTCAGTCTGGAGAAGAGGAGGCTGAGAGGAGACCTTATCGCTCTCTACAACTACCTGAAAGGGGGTTGTGGCGACATGAGTGTTGGTCTCTTCTCCCAACTAACTAGTGATAGGATGAGAGGAAATGGTCTCAAGTTGTGCCAGGGGAGGTTTAGATTGGATATCAGAAAAAATTTCTTCATGGAGAGAGTGGTCAAACATTGGAACAGGCTGGCCAGGGAGGTGATGGAGTCACCATCACTGGAGGTGTTCAAAGAATGTGTAGACGTGGCACTTCAGGACATGATTTAGTGGGCATGGTGGTATTGGGTTGGTGGTTGGACTTAATGATCTTGAAGGTCTTTTCCAACCTTAATGATCCTATGATTCTATGATATGGAAATGGTTTCCAGAAAGATTTCCTCCATCACTTTCCCAGGGACTGAGGTGAGGCTGACTGGTGTGTAGTTCCTTGGGTCCTCCTTCTTAAATATCAGAGTGACATCTTCCAGTCCTCAGAAATATTCCCCAGTCACCATGATCTTTCAAACATAATCAAGAGTGGCCTTATGTCCTGGTTTGAGCTGGGATAGAGTTAGTTTTCTTCATAGAAGCTAGTGTGAGGCTCTGTTTTGGATTTGGGATGAGAAAATCTTGATAACATACTGATGTTTTGGGTTGTTGCTAAGTAGTCAAGGACAGTCCAGCTTCTCGTGCTCCCTGCCAGGGAGAAGGCTGGTGGTGCACGGGAAGCTGGGAGGGGACACAGCCAGGCCAGATGACCCAGGCTGGCCAAAGGGATATTCCTTACTATATGACATCATGCTTGGTATATAAAGTTGGGATGAAGAAGAAGGAAAGGCTGGAGAGGACATTCAGGGTTATGGTGTCCATCTTCCCAAGTAACTGTTACGAGTGATGGAACTCTGCTTTTCTGGGGATGGCTGAACACCTGCCTGCCTATGGGGAGTAGTGAATAAATTCCTTGTTTTGCTTTGCTTGCAGGCACGGCTTTTGCTTTACCTATTAAACTGTCTTTATCTCAAACCATGAGTTTCCTCACTTTTATTCTTCCAGTTCCAATTCTCTCCCCCATCCCATGGTGGGAGAGTGAGCGAGAAGCTGTGTGGTGCTTAGCAGCTGGCTGGGGTTAATCCACGACACCTTGCAATAACACCAGCCATCTCTCACAGCACTTTTGGGTACATCCCATCAGGTCTCACAGACTTGTGTATGTCCAACTTGTTTAAGTGTTTGCTACCTTGATCCTCCTCTGCTGAGGCTCAGCCTTCCTTACTCCAGACTTTCCCACAGGTCTCAGGGGCCTGGGATTCCTGAAGGCCAATATCAGGTTCAAGTTCCCACTGAGAAACTGAGAATATGAAGATTCTTCCAATTTTCTGAAGACCTTATTCACTTCTTCCTGATCAAGCAATCTATAGCACACACCCACTGCAACATTACCAGCATTGGTCTGCTCTCTAATCCTGCCCCATACGCTCTGCACTAGCTCATCTGTCCCAAAGCATCCATTGATGCATTTCTGCTGCTGTCTCTCTGCTTGCCCTCATTATTCTAAGGACAGAACGCAGCTGAGAGGGGCTTTTTTTGGGCTATGGGACCACAGAATCATAGAATCACACAGGTTGGAAAAGACCAAGGCCAGCTGTTAACCTAGTACGGCCAAGTCCATATCAATTTTTTCTTCATATGCATCTTACAATAACTGTAAAAATAGCATTATGATTTCTGGCTCCTATTTTCTAAATTCTCTTTAAAGCACCAATATCCCATACAATCAGCTATAATGGAACATGACTTTTTAAACGTCTTTTATTACATAATATCACAGAATCATAGAATGGTTTGGGTTGTAAGGGACCTTTAAAGGTTATCTAGTCCAACCTCCCTGCAATGAGCAGGGATATCTTCCATTAGATCAGGTTTCTCAGAGCCCCAAACAGCCTGATCTTGAATGTTGCCAGGGATGGGGCACCTACCACCTCTGGGCATAGGTATTCCTACCTTTGGAATATACTGCAGCAGTCTACGCTTTTCATTTGGTTGCTAATAAAGAGGGAGAGAGGAAAAAATGTCTTTCAGGTAGCCTGAAAGAGAACACAATTTTATGAAGACTGCTTTTGAATGTTTTCCCACAACCAATGAATGGATGAGTAAATAAATAAAAGTCCTAGCAAATGCTGGCTTGGGATGAAATCACTCTACTTTTTTCTGTATATCTTCACTGGTAACATGCTTCCTATTACCATCTGTCTGTGATGAATTACAGTCCTGCCTCTTTCCCCTCCCTGTGCTTTACTGAGCCAAAAATTCCAGTTGTGAAAAAGTAGCTTATCAAATAGGATACATTGTTGTCTGCCAGTATTTCCCACTGTTTATTACTACAGCAAGAGCTCATTATCAAACAAGTTAATAAAACTTAAGGGGCTCTCTCACTTGACTTATTGGTCTTTTAACCAGGTGGAAATTTATTACAGGTTTATCCATTCAGAAAGACAATTTGTTTCATTTTAGCAACTACTAAATGAGCTGAGGATCACCTGGAAATTTGTCCATCATTTTCATTTAAATCTGAAACTTCTCTTTTGTGTGCTGTTACCAGACCAGATAATGTTTTAATGAGGCTTGTTTAATATGTTTAAGATTAAAATTTCAGATTCTGACTGAAAATCAATGGGAAGAGTAACAGTAAAAACTGAGGCTCTTGGTTTGAAGCTAGAGAGAAATAAGATTCTTGGTTTGTCTATAACACTACATCAAAAAGCTCATTATCCTGACTCAGTCAGAAACTCCTTAGGGTATGTGTGAAAGCGTGTGACAACAATCAAGTGGGTGGACTATTCAACAGCCCTGGAGCAAAGTGGCATGGCATACAACATGTCCATATACAGAAATTCTTAAAACAGGATGGTCACTAGCTTGCCACAGGCCTTGGCAAGGAATGTTTCTTATAAGCTTTTCTACCTACTTACTGGCAAACCTCTTTAACACAACACCCAAGATACACTCACCACTTATCTGCCTGCCAGTTGCCTTCTATGACTGTGTGTCTAGGCAATTTACTGTGAGATGGCAAACCTGGAAGTACAAGGCTGGGTTATTGTGTCAGCAATATCAGGTGGATCATCATTGCATGCTGCCTCTTGAGCAGATTCCCCTGGAAGTGACTCCAGCTGTCATGAACCAGAAGATTTCAGCCCTCTAGCCCTTACGTACCCAGAATACAAGTGCATAAGATCATCATCTATCTAGAACAAGTTTCACTACTTTTGTCACAAAATTTTACCAACTGGTATCTTTTACCTTACTGTAGGAATAGCCAAACCAAAAAAAAAAGGAATCTCTGTGCTCCTTATGTGAGCACAGGGATGTCTTTGCCATTCCTTGATGAACTATGCAACTTTTAAAAAAGTGGCATAGTTTACTGTACCACTTTTAAAAAATCTCCTTGCTTGAAGGGGAGGAAGCTGGTCAGGTCATATGCATGTACAGCTATGTACAGGATCAATTTTGTGTAGAAGATAATAGCTCCCCTGTGTTTAGCACTGCTGTCCCATATATGTTCTGATGGCAGCATACTGGTCAGTGAGTTACCTCATTACTATGCAGATATACTTACTGGTGCTGCTGCTTTGTCATCCGTAGTTGCCCTGGGAGTTTGTCTATGGAAAATATGACAGATTCTCTTTTTTCTCCCATAATACATTTCTTGGCTTTTGGCAGGATGAGAAGACATAGCATGGGTTTTCTTACTGGGAGCAATATTGGAGGACTGTGCCAAAGAGAGCATGCCAAAGTAGCATATCCATTTTTTTCTGTCTATTAAGTACATGGTTTTGCCTACTGCAGTTTCCTAAATTATGTCCATATGTTGTTTGGGAAAATGATAGTTGAAATGGGCCCAAACCATACCAAGGAGTGCCGTCATTCAATGGCAGGGGGGGTGGTATCCCGGAATCTAAACATATTGCTCAGAATTGTTTAATGTAAATCTATGCTCTCTAACCAGAAGAGGCTCAGATCTCTCACCCTTAGAAGTGACCAAGTATTTTTTAAAGTGGTTGCACTTTTGGACCAGTTCTATCATCACTGTTACTAGATTTTTGTGAAGCGAAACGCTACAGTGGAAATTGAAAACAGGTTATTTGTTACTATGCTTCCATCAATACACATACACATACAAAAGTGGCAATTACAAACACAAATGTCATGTGTTATTCATTACCTCAATGTCACTATGTGTCGTTTTTCATTCATTCACAATGTGCAGTATGAGATGGCAGTCTTTTTGCACCATAACAGTTTTTGATTCTCAAGGTTAGCAAAGGCTCCAGAGAAAGGTCTTTGAAATGTCTTGTAGTTCTGCTGCAACACTGATTGCACACCACAGTATCATCTGCAACGAGGTCTGGAGATTGGTAGTATTTTGACTAGCAGAAACATAGAGAATTCCAAATAGTAGTATTTTTTCCTTGATGAACATTGGTCATATTCAGCAAGATAAGATATAAAAGGTTGAGGAGGTACTGTGTGTTCAACTGGCTGCCTTATTAGTTATACTTTTGATTAAGATGAGGGGTCATTCATCACTGAGGAGCAAACTTATCCATGCTACATTTGGGAAGCAATCCTGGAAGTTAATTATCCCTGGAACCATTAGCAGGCTTTGTCTAACAAAGAGCTAGTTATGGTGACTTAAATCAAACGAACAAACAAAATCCTATAAAAACTAAAACCCAAGAGTGAAGTTATTAAGTATTGTGAGTGACCAAAGTTGCTCAGTCTCATTCATTGTGGATTTTTTTCTTGTCAGGCATGCACCAGATGACTAAATTTTTTAATTTTTTTTTTTTTATTTGGGGTAGGGTAGAAGGAAGTTCCTTTAAAGCAGTGCAGGCATGCTGAAGGTTGCTACACAACACTAGACACTGAACTTTTTTCAGATCAATCTCTTCTTCCTGTCCCAAAAGGGCTCCTAAAAACTTTTACTGTCCTATGCATACATGGTCTTTAAAAGAAAACAAACTAAACTAAAGCAAATCTGTGTGTGCTAAGTTACATCTTTTTCAGAGGAAACATTTTTTATCTTCAGAACAATACTAGTCGTCTAATACCTTTAGACTTTTCTGCTGCATAATTTTGCATGATAAATATAAGGAAGTTCCAATCTCCTTTCAATCCTCAGTAGTCTGTTGTTTAGTTTTCAATTTCCAATCTGGGTTAGAAATACTCTTGGAAACTGGTGTGTTTATGCACAAGTGGAATTAGATTGCTTTTAAGCAAGAGGTTCTTAAATGTGCAGCCTGAGTCAGATTCCGTTCTTTGGTTTAGTCACATGAGTGTAAAAGGGTAAAAAAACATTGTTTTGTGTAGTATAGGCAGGCCTAAATGACTGCACAACATGCATGTAAAAAAGAGCTCAGTGCACTGTGCAGAAATACGTGAGATTGAATTGCAAACCGTATTATATCCACTGTGGTATTCCAGTAATACCAGTAAGTGATGGATGACAACATTTGAATTTTGTTACCACTGTTTCTGGTATTTTGCATTACATTCAGCTCAGGTTTCATAGTCCTCTTGAACTTTGTGGACATGTTACCACTGTGATGTTTTGAGGAATAATCCATTAGGCCAGAACTCCTTTGTTTCTCTCTAAGTATTGCTCTCCAGTCCAACAAACAGTAGTCTCAGGATGTTCAGGACCTGTCCCTTGAGGGATTTAACCTCTTGATGGGGACCACAGCATCAGGGAGCTGGACCCATTTGTCTTACAGAAGGTCCTCTCTTTGAGAAAACCTATGGCAATGTCTGGCACTATAAATAGAGCACTGCATCAGGAGAGCGAAGAGCACTGCTAGATGACACAGGTAAAGCTACTCTGCTTCTAACTCCTGCCACCCTTCTCCTGCCCTGCTAGAGCAGGGGACTGGTGTCCCTGGCACCATTTCAGATCTGGAAAGAGAGATGAGGAAGCAAGGATGAGCAGGAGCCAGGGCAGATGACGAGGTTTACATTGCATCGCAATGAACCTTGCAGTTTTGTGATTTCTTTGATTGCTCTCACTTTACCTGTTTTTACCATGAAGGGAAATTAGACTGTACATAGATAAATATCCTTACTGAAATAAAAATAGTTGCAAGTGTCAACCAGTGGTACTACTGAAATTTTCTTTTCTCTCTCTCTATAATTCCTTGCAAAAATAAATCCAGGAAAAATGTGAAAAAATATCTCACTCGTATGTGAACTTGGAAACTGTGCCCAATTTCTGTGATTTGTCCAACACTTAAAAATGTCATTTTTTGAATACTTGAAAATATTTAAGTTTATATGTGACTCTTATTTTTCTATTTTTTGAAGATGTGGCTGGATAAATTGTTGAAAGAAAATATTTTATAAAAGGCAAAAGAAATCAAAATAGTACATTTCTACAAACTTGAGATTGATTTAGAAATAACAAAAAAATAAAAATGTAAGTTTCTGTGGATGTCTCTGATTTTTAAGTGTAGGTATTGTCTAAGAAAATAAATGTGAAAAAGACCCTGATCACTCCAGATTTTCACATTTACCAGTCTTCTGGAGCTGCAAAAACCACAGTCAATGCCCCTATCACTTATTACATTCTAGGATAAACTCAAATAGTTTTAAAATACTTACATAGGAGGTAAAGATTATATTCATTTTTCTTGTCTCAAAGGAAGAACTGAATGATGGCTAACTTGAATGAATACCAAGCTGAGTGATGTGGTTGACATGCCTGAGGGACTCAATGCCATCGAGAGGGAAATGGACAAGCTCAAGGCATGGGCCCGTGTGAACCTCATGAGGTTCAACAAGGCCAAGTGCAGGGTCCTGCACCTGAGTCAGGACAGTCTCTGATATTAGTACAGGGTGGGGGGTGACAGGATCAAAAACAGCCCTGCAGAGAAGGACTTGGGAATATTGGTGGGTGAAAAACTGGACATGAGCCAGCAATGTGCGCTCGTAGCCCAGAAGGCTAACCGTATCCTGGCCTGCATCCAGAGCAGCATGGCCAGGAGGTTGAGGGAGGTGATTCTGCCCCTCTACTCTGCACTAGTGATACCCCACCTGGAGTACTGCATCCAGCTCTAGAGCCCTCAGCAAAGGAAAGACATGGACCTGTTGGAGTGGGTCCAGGAGGGCCACACAAATGATAAGAGGGCTGGAAAACCTCTCCTATGAGGCTGAGAGAGCTGGGGCTGTTGAGTCTGGAGAAGAGAAGGCTCTGTGTGAGACCTTATTGCAGACTTTACTTCAAGGGGCTTATGAGAAAGGTGGTATATTGGGTTTCACAGATCACACAATCACAGAATAATTAAGGTTGGAAACGACCTTCAGGATCATCAAGTCCAACCATCAACCCAACACCACCATGCCCACTAAATCATGTCCTGAAGCACCACATCTACACATTCTTTGAAAACCTCCAGTGATGGTAACTCCACCACCTCCTTGGTCAGCCTGTTCCAATGCTTGGCCACTCTCTCCATAAAGAAATTTTTCCTAATATATAATCTAACCCCCCGCGGCACAACTTGAAGCCATTACCTCTCGTCCTATCACTAGTCACTTGTGAGGAGAGACAAACACCCATGTCACCACAACCCCCTTTTAGGTAGTTGTAGAGAGCAATAAGGTCTCCCCTCAGCCTCCTCTTCTCCAGACTAAACAACCCCAGTTCCCACAGCCACTCCTTATAAGACTCGTGCTCCAGATCTCTCACCAGCTTGCTTGCCCTTCTTTGGACACACTCCAGCACCTCAATGTCCTTTTTGTAATGAGGGGCCCAAAACTGAACACAGTATTCAAGGTGTGGCCTCACGAGTGCCAAGTACAGGGGCACAATCACTTCCCTACTCCTGCTGGCCACACTATTCCTGATACAGGCCAGGATGCTGTTGGCCGTCTTGGCCACCTGGGCACACTACTGGCTCATGTTCAGCTGGCTGTCAACCAGCACCCCCAGGTCCCTTTCTGCCGGGCAGCTCTCCAGCCACTCCTCCCCAAGCCTGTAGCGTTGCATGGGGTTGTGGTGACCCAAGTGCAGGACCCGGCACTTGGCCTTATTAAACCTCATACAGTTGACCTCAGCCCATTGATCCAGTCTGTCCAGACTCCTCTGCAGAGCCCTCCTCCCCTCCAGCAGATCAACACTCCCACCCAACTTGGTGTCATCTGCAAACTTACTGAGGCAGCACTTGATCCCCTTACACAGGTCATCAATAAAGATATTACAGAAGACTGGCCCCAGAATCGAGCCTTGGGGAACACCGCTTGTGACTGGCTGCCAGATAGATTTAACGCCATTTGCCACGACTCTCTGGGCTCAGCCAGTTTTTTACCCAGCGAGGAGTACACCTGTCTAAGCCACGACCCACCATTTTCTCTAGGAGGATGCTATGGGAGACATTCTGGCTTGGCAAGATCCTCCACCAGCTCTCTCAGTAATCTCGGGTGGATCCCATCAGGCCCCATATACTTGTGGGTATGCAGGTGGCTTAACAGGTCCTTAACTGTTTCCTGCTGGATTATAGGGAGTTTATTGTGTTCTCCATCCCCATCTTCCAGCTCAGGGGGCTGAATACCCTGCGGATACCTGGACTGGCTAATAAAGACTGAGGCAAAGAATCCTTGTCCTCATCCTTGGTGACAATGTTCCCCGCCATATCCAGTAAGGAATGGAGATTCTCCTTGGCTCTCTTTTTGTTGTTAATATATTTGTAGAAGCATTTTTTGTTATCCTTTACAACCGTGGCCAGATTGAGCTCTAGCTGGGCTTTTGCCTTTCTAATTTTGTCTCTGTTTGACCTAATGAGAACCTTGAGTTGCCTGTCCCTTCTTCCAAAGGTCATAAAGTCTCCTTTTTTCCCTGAGTCCCAGTAAAAGCTCTCTGTTCAGCCAGGACTGTCGTCTTCCTCACCAGCTCTTCTTATGGCACATGGGGACCTGCTCCTGTGCCTTTAAGATTTCCTTTTTGAAGATTCTCAAGCCTTCCTGGACCCTTTTGCCCTTCAGGACTGTCTCCCAAGGGACTCTCTCAACCAGTGGTCTGAACAGGCCAAAGTCTGCCCTCCGCAAGTCCATGGTAGCAGTTTTGCTGACCCCTCTCCTTACTTCCCTCACAACTGAGAATTCTATCATGTTGTGGTCGCTAAGCCCAAGACGGCCTCCGACCACCACATCTCACACCAGTCCTTCTCTGTTTGTAAACAGCAGGTCCAGTAAGGCACCTCCCCTGGTGGGCTCAATCACGAGCTGCGTCAGGAAGTTATCCTCCACACACTCCAGGAACTTCCTAGACTGTTTCCTCTCTGCCATGTTATACTTCCAGCAGATGTCTGGTAGAGTGAAGTCCCCTACAAGAACAAGGGTTAGTGATTGTGAGACTTCTGCCAGTCGCTTACAGAATGTTTCATCTGCCTCTTCATCCTGGTTGGGTGGTCTGTAACAGACTCCCAGCAGGATATCTGCCATGTTGGCCTTCCCCCTCATCGTTACCCAGAAGCACTTGACTTGGTCTTCACAATTGTTGATTTCTATACAATCAAAACACTCCCTAATATACAGAGCCACCCCACCACCTCTCCTTCCATGCCTATCCCTTCTAGCCATCCACTGCAGCACTCCAGTCATGTTTCTGTGATGGCGACTACATCATAGCTGTCCCGCTGCACAATGGCTTCCAGCTCCTCCTGTTTGGTGCCCATGCTGCGTGCATTGGTGTAGATGCACTTGAGCTGGGCTATCGATTTCACCCCCAACTCCAGCATGCCACCCTTAGTCTCCTCTCCAGTGAGCCCGGTTTTATCCCCTTCCCCCTTCAAATCTAGTTTAAAGCCCTCTCCATGAGGCCTGCCAGCTCATAAACAAGAATCCTTTTGCCCCTTGGAGTCAGTTGCACTCCATCTGCTGCCAGTGCCGTGTAAACCACGCCATGGTCAAAAACCCCAAAATTCTGCTGATGGCACCAGTCCCTGAGCCATATGTTGACCAAGTGTGTTTTCCTTTTCCTTTCACCTTTCTTTCCTGTCACTGAAGGGATTGACGAAAACACTACCTGTGCTCCCACTCCATCGATCAATTGCCCCAGCCCTCTGAAATCCCTTTTAATTGCCTTTGAGCTTCTTAGTGCAACCTCATCATTGCCAACCTGGTTGCGTGGCATGGTTTTGTTAGTGGGGGGGTTGCAGGGGTGGTTTCTGTGAGAAGCTGCTAAAAGTTTCACCTGTGTCCAACAGAAGCAATGCCAGCTGGTTCCAAGATGGACCCAGCACTGGCCAAGGCTGAACCAGTCAGTGGCAGTGGTAACAGCCTCTATGATGACATATTTAAAAAGTGGGAGCGGGGGAAACCCTGCACACAGCAACTGCAACCAAAGAGAGGAGTGAGAAAATGTGAAAGGAATGACTCTGCAGACACCAAGGTCAGTGCAAAAGCAAGGACAGGAGGTGCTCCAGGCACCAGAGATTCCCCTGCAGCCTGTGCTGAAGACCAGGGTGGGGCATGCTGCCCCCCTGCAGCCCATAGGGCTCCACGGTGGAGCAGATATCCACCTGCAGCCCATGGAGGACCCCACGCTGGAAGAGGTGGAAGCACGAAGGAGATTGTGACCCCATGAGAAGCCCATGCTGGAGCAGGCTCCTGGCAGGACCTGTGGCCCCATGGAGAGAGGAGCCCAAAATGGAGCAGGTTTTCTGGCAGGACTCGTGGCCCCATGGGGGACCCACGCTGGAGCAGACTGTTCCTGAAGGACGGCACCCCGTGGCAGGGACCCAGGCTGGAGCATTTCATGAAGAACTGCAGCCTGTGGGAAGGACTCATGTTAGAGAAGTTCATGCAGAACTAAGCCCTTGGGGGGACCCCACGTTGGAGAAGGGGAAGAGTGTGAGTGCTCCCCCTGATGAGGAAGGAGTGGCAGAAAACATTGTGTGATGAATTCACCAGAACCCCCATTATCCATCCCCCTGTGCTGCTGGAGGGGAGGAGGTAACGAAATCAGGAGCGAAGTTAATCCCAGAAAAAAGGAGGGGTGAGGTGAAGGTGTTTTTAAGATTTGGTTTTCTTTCTCATCATCTCTACTATGAGTTGATTTGTAATAAATTAAATTAATGTTTCCCCAACTCGAGTCTTTTGCCCGTTATGAAAATTGCTGTGTCTCCCTGTCCTTATCTTGACGAATGAGCTTTTGATTATTTTTTCTCTCCCCTGTCCAACTGAAAAAGGGAGTGACAGAATGGCTTTGGCAGGCACCTGGTGTCCAGCCACGGTCAAGCCACCACAGATGGGGACAGACTTTTTAGCAAGGCCTGTTGCACTAGCATGAGGGGTAATGGTTTTAAACTACAAGAGGGTAGATTTTGACTAGATATAAGGAAGAAATTTTTTACAGTAAGGGTGGTGTAACAATGGCACAGGTTGCCCAGAGAGGTGGTAAATGCCCCATCACTGGAAACATTCAAGGTCAGGTTGGATGGGGCTCTGAGCAACCCAATCTAGTTGAATATGTCCCTGCTCATTGCAGGGGTTTGGACTAGATCATCTTTAAAGGTCCTTTCCAACACAAACTATTCTATGATTCTATAGTATTTTATATTTTGTTCTGTTATCAAACTACAAATTGATAAAGTACATGTTTTTTCTTAAAGTACATGTTTTTTCTTAAAGTACATGTTTTTTCTTAAAGTACATGTTTTTTCTTAAAGTACATGTTTTTTCTTAAAGTTTTTGTGACTCCATCCTTCTCAGATGCTGACAAAATAATCTAAATAATCTAAATTAATATCTATATATCTAAATAATATCTAATATCTAAATAATATCTAATATAATCTAAAATAATCCTAACAATTTATTTACATGTATCCGAGTGTTCTAATTCTACCTTTTATTTGCAGTAAGCAAACAATTAACAAGTCTGTGTAACCTCTTTGCATTTTTCAAATATTATAAAAGTGGAGACATAGTTAAAGAAACTCCAACAAATATAATAATTGTAAGATACCCTGGTTATTCTCATCCTATGAGGTTTAAGGTTCAGTACATTTGTATAACTGCAAGCAGTACGGGTTTGCATTACCTATTAGTGTTGTACAGACAAAAATAAATGAGGGCTAGCCTGTTTATTACTGGTTGTGGATACAAGAAATAGAATTAGCACAAATATCCATTTTACCTGTCAGGATATAACAAACTGTGAATTGTATGAACAGATTGATTATCCCTTTAAATTAGTTTTATTTCCTCTTAAATTGCCTCATAACTTTACAGTATCCTTCCACAAAATATTATCAGGTTTTTATGCTTTCTGTTGGAAAAGTCTGTTTTATTTTCTCTTTGTAATATGGTAGCTAAGTTTGCAATTTTATTCTGTGATGTCCATACAGAACTCAATGTAAAAAGATTAGAGAACAGAGAGAGACAAAGAATTTATGACACGGAGGAAAACATAAGAATGAAATTACAGGATTTAATACAATACAACAATTTTCACAACTGTATAATAAAGGGATCTTGTTTACATCAAGATCCACAATAATCAATGTTTTACCACAGACTTGAAGATGAAAACTAAATGATGAAATTTCTCTCTCACATAAATATTTTCATTCCTCTTATTTTTACTTATTTTTTAGTATTACATCAGATGAAACCATTCCTAAAGTACTGAAATTACTTCTTTTAAAGCAGTAATTAGGATTTCCTAGCAGGCAAGGAATTAGTGTGTTCAGCTTACCATCTGGCACGGACTACGTGAGCTAGAAATACAACTTTTTAATTTTTTCCCCCTATGCAGATGCCATTACTCATCGGAAAGCATAGAAAAGTTGATTCTTTATTTCATTCCACACTGTGTTTCAGACTATATGGATTCCTCTTGGAAATTGCTTATATTGTAATATTTCAAATTTATGGAAAGGAATGGCAGTTAAGTATCTATGAAGTTCTAAAAACATAGTATTCATCTGCACACAGCTTCCCCCTAACAATGTGACCTTCAGTTGCTTTGAGATTGCTATTTCTCTATATCTTGTGATGATAAAGGCATTGTCATGGTTTAACCCTAGCCAGTAACTGAGAACCACACAGCCTCTCGCTGCCTCAGTCTTCATCAACAAGGTCTCTGGGTCCCCTGTGCTTAGACGCAAGGTTTAAGGTGGAGAGGAAGTATCAGCTGTGGATGAAGATTGGTTCAGGACTCAACCAGGACAGACATCAAAATGGTTGAGCAGTGCTCGTATGATATATTAATAGCACTCATCAATAACTAAGGCCTGGAAGAGTATTACTGAGAGCAGCAAAGGTTATTTCTGTGGTGATCAAGGCAATGCAATAGTCTGTTAGAGAGTTTACTGAGAAATAACATCCGTGTAGTATACTGCAGAGACTTTCAGCACTGTGGTTGTGTTTGATTAGCAAAGGCTAGTCATTGTTCTGTATGTTGCTCACTCAGTTGAGAGATTTCTATTCTGTGGTCTTTTGTAGAGTGTAGAAATTCCCAGATTTGCTTAACCTGTCAGCCTAAATGAAAATTCAAAGACAGAGAAAACTCGTATTTAATACAGACAAGACCCTTTTTCAAAAGTGTTGAAAAATTGCAGTCAAAGCAAATGATCATGGTCAAGGAAAAGAACGAAATAAAAACCTGATAGTATTTAAGTAATTTTGAATGGGCTTCTTCATAAGTATACTCATATGATGGTGAACCAGCTAATTTATCTGAAGACTCAAAAAAAACAATTTGGTTTTGAAAGACAATCTGCACTGAGATTGAGTATGATCATGAAATTTCTGGTCACACTGTGTGGTGTTCTGCTTTGTTGTTTTCAATCTTCATTACAGTAAAGTACTTGTTTTTTCTTTTTTAATTCACCCAGGATTGATGTTTCTTAGAAAAAATAGAGAATTTGAAAAAGATTTAAAAAGCTGATAGCATATTCTGCGTATCATCTGACATAAAACATACTAACTAGAGGAAGCCTCTGATTATACAGTTGATCTTTTTATGGTTCCTAGAACAGATATTTTGACTGATGTAAGACAAGAAAATGCATATCTCTGCAATTCTTTCTCTGGGATTAAGAACTAAGTGAGCTGAAACCAGGCATACAGGAAAGCAAGTTAACTTGCCTGGATAGGCTAATGATGTCATTCACTTTTGATTACAGATGTATCCATTTGATTGTCTGGATGAGTAAGCACAATATGTTGAATATTTCTAAGATACCCAACACACTTAAATTTAAAAACAAAGGGAAAACTTTTTTCTTTCAGACACAGTCCTAGATACACACAGGTAACACACATTATTATGCTTTTGTGTTTGTCAAGTCCGAATTCTCTGTTTAGAGACTCTCTATGGGATCTTGCTTATGAATTTTGATCCAGTCTATGGGGAGAAACTGTGAATTTACTACTGTAGTGTAGCTATTTTCTACCATATTAGATGCTACTGACTGGATAGTTCTGCTGATGACAAAATATACTAGAATATTTTAAATGCATCTTTGATGATATTGAAAACAAATTGATGGGAAACTGCCAAATAACATTCTTAAATTTGGTTTGGTTAGAGATAAGAGAGTAATAACTTTGGTGATTCTAATATAAGACTTAAAGCTGCAGCAAAGATTTCCAAAGGATTTTGTGAATGTAGAGAAGAGAGTTGCGACTGATATATGATTATTCACAGAGTTAGGGAAAATCTTCTGAATACATGCAAATATTTTGGACATCAGTTTCACACAGTAACAATTCACAAATGAAGTCTTTGCCAGATTATCCTAAGAAAAATAGTAGCTCAGTAATGAGCAATTTAGTGTCAGAAGGCACAGATGAAGATGTGGTACTCAACACCTCCTTTGTCTCAGTCTTCATCAACAAGGTCTCTGGGTCCTCTGTGTTTAGACACAAGGTTTAAGGAGGAGAGGAAGTACCAGCTGTAGATGAAGATTGGTTCAGGACTCAACCCATACTAGTCCATGGCACCTGACAGGCTGCATCTGTGGGTGCTGAACGAGCTTGTCAGTGTCCTTCCAAGGCTCCTGTCTGTCATTTTCAAAAGGTCATGGAAATTAAATAATATCCCCAATGACTGCAGAAAGGTAAGTGTTGCACTCATCTTAAAGATAGTCCAAAAGGTCAACCTGAGAAACTATAGTGTGGTCAGCCTTACTGGAGTCCCTGGAAAAATCTCAGAGTGAGTCTTCTGGGAACAATCAGCACAGATTTTTACCAAGAACACATCATTCCTGACCCACCTGATGGCCTTCTGTGATAATAGAACTGGATTTGTGGCTGAAAGGAGAGCTGTGGATGCAACTTATCTCTACTTTAGCAAGGCTTTAACGGTGTCTCAAATAATGTTCCTGCATAGATGTTTGGATATTTTGGCCTGGATGGGTGCAAAAATTGATAGGTAAAAACCAGCCAGATGACTGGGCTCAGAGGATGGTGGTGTATTGGGTCTGGCTGAGATGGAGTTAATTTTCCCCATAACAGCCCTCATAGTGCTGTACTTTGTATTGGTAGCTAGAACGGTGTTGAGAACGGTGTTGATAACAAACCAATGTTTTAGCTACTGCTGGGCAGTGCTAACACAGCATCAAGACTGTCTCTCCAATATTTTCCCCCACCAGTAGGCTAGGGGTGGGCAAAATCTTGGGAGGGCACACAGCCAGGACTTCTGACCCAAACTGGCCAAAGGGGTATTCCACACTATATGACGTGAGCTCAGCAATAAAAGCTGAGGGAAAGGAGGAGGAGTGGGGGGCATTCGTTTTCTGATGTTTGTCTTCTAGAGCAATTGCAACACGTACTGAAGCCCTGCTTCCCAGGAATTGGCTGAACATCATCTGTTGATGGGAATTAGAGAGTAAATATTCTGTTTTCTTTTGCTTCTGTGCACGGCATTTGCTTTCTGCTTATTAAACTGCCTTTATCATGACCCATATGTTTGGTTACTTTTTTTTTTTCTTTCCTTTCCATCCTTATTTCTTGCCCCCATCCTGCTGAGAAGGGGAATGATAGTGCAGCTTGGTGGCACCTGGTGTCCAACCAAGGTCAGCCCATCACAGGTGGTTAATGGGTTGGATGTTGGTAACAAGTACCACAGGAGTCTGTATGGGAACCTGTCCTATATAACATCTTTATCAGTGACATGAAGGAGGTGATGCAGACCACTGCCATTACATTTGCATATGACACCAAGTTGGGAGGGACCAGTAGATATGCAGAAGTTCAGTGCTGACATTCTCTGTGTGGAGAAATGTGTTGACAGAACCCCCTGAAATTCGACAAGGACAAATGCAAAGTCCAGCCTCTGGAAAGAAAAATCCCCTGGAAACAATACAGACTGGTGAGTGATGAGTTGGAGAGTAACAGCTCTGGGGAGAAGGCTCTGGGGGGCCTGAAGGACAATGAGTTGAATGTGAGCCAGCATGACAAAAAAGACAATAAGCAGCATATGGGGCTGTATAAACAGAAGCACAATCAGAATGTCAAGGGGAGTAATTACCCCTCTCTACTCAACTATTATGACACCACCTCTAGATAATGCACCTGATTACATTTACACACACCCCCTACCCGCAGTAAAAGAAAGATATAGATAAGTTGGAGGAAGTTCTGTGGAAGACCACCAGGATGGTTGGAGCTGGACTACTTACCCTGCAAGGAGAAACTGAGAGAACAGGGCTTGGTCATTCTGGGGAAGCTATGGCTATGGAGGATCTAACAGCAACCCTCAGTGCCTAGGGGGAGGTCAGAAAGCAGACAGAGCCAGGTTCTTCCCAGCAGTGTATGGCACAACAATAAGAGGCAAAGGAAGAAACAAAAGTGGTTCAGATAGTACACAAACCTTTTTCTCTGTGAGAACAGTCAGGTAGTGAAGCAAGTTGCCCAGAGAGACTGTGCCACCTCTATCCTCAAAGGTCTTGAAGACCCGACTGGACAAAGCCCTGAGCAACCCTTTCTGACCTCAGAGTTGATGCTGCTTTTAGCAGGACCTTCCAAGGTCATTTCCAGTCTGAATTATAATTTGATTCTGTGATGCAACTATGTTAAATTATGGCTGTGAAATTAAGTAAAGGAATGTCCTATTTACTTCTGGAACAGTTCTTTAATACTGAATGAATGGCAGTCATTTAATATTAAGTAGCATAATGACTGACCAGACTTGATTTTTCAGTGGGCTCCCCTTCTCAAGTTACATTATCAAATGTTTTTTGATATTTAGATAATTATCTTATTATCTATATACTAACTAACTAATGATAAGGAAACACTTGTGAATGTGATTATGTACATTTCATTGTCTAGATTGTCATGCTTTTTACTGCAAGGATAGCACAACCCCACAGCAAGAAAATACCTTTATAAGCAAGTACTGTGTCTCACTTAAGAGGAAACGTGTAACAATCAGGAGATATGTGGGGCAGAATGAGTGACACATTATCTTGGGACAGACCTTTCCAAAAATATATGGAAATTTCCTTCTGATGTTTTCATGAAAGAGAAGTTGTTTAGCTTTGGTTTTATTTCTAAATTGAAAAGGTCAGAATTTTACTCTGGAGCTTTGCATTGATTGTCCAACCTCTCCTGAAATACAGAATCACAGAATCACTAGGTTGGAAAGGACCTTCAAGATCATCAAGTCCAACCATTAATCCAGCGCCATCATGTCCCCTAAACCATGTCCTGAAGTGCCACATCCACACGTTTTTTTGAACATTTCCAGAGATGGTGACTCCACCACCTCCCTGGGCAGCCTGTTCCAATGCCTGACCACTCTCTCAGTGAAGAAGTTTTTCCTAATATCCAATCTAAACCTCCCCTGGCGCAACTTGAGGCCATTTCCTCTTGTCCTATCGCTGGATACTTGGGAGAAGAGACCAACACCCTCGTCGCCACAACCCCCTTTCAGGTAGTTGTAGAGAGCGATAAGGTCTCCCCTCAGCCGCCTCTTCTCCAGGCTAAACAACCCCAGTTCCCTCAGCCGCTCCTCATAAGACTTGTGCTCCAGACCCCTCACCATCTTCGTTGCCCTTCTCTGGACACGCTCCAGCACCTCAATGTCCTTCTTGTAGTGAGGGGCCCAAAACTGAACACAGTATTCAAGGTGCAGCCTCACCAGTGCCGAGTACAGGGGCACAATCACTTCCCTACTCCTGCTGGCCACACTATTCCTGATACAGGCCAGGATGCTGTTGGCCTTCTTGGCCGGCTCATGTTCAGCCAGCTGTCAACCAGCACCCCCAGGTCCCTTTCTGCCGGGCTGCTCTCCAGCCACTCCTCCCCAAGCCTGTAGCGTTGCATGGGGTTATTGTGGTCAAAGTGCAGGACCCTGCACTTGGCCTTATTAAACCTCATACAGTTGGCCTCTGCCCATCGATCCAGCCTGTCCAGATTCCTCTGCAGAGCCCTCCTACCCTCCAGCACATCAACACTCCCACCCAACTTGGTGTCATCTGCAGACTTACTGAGGGAACACTCGATCCCCTCATCCAGATCATCTATAAAGATATTGAACAAGACCGGCCCCAGAACTGAGCCCTGGGGAACACCGCTTGTGACCAGCCGCCAGCCGGATTTAACGCCATTCACCACAACTCTCTGGGCTCGGCCATCCAGCCAGTTCCTCACCCAGTGAAGAGTAAACCTGTCTAAGCCACGAGCCACCAGTTTCTCCAGGAGAATGCTGTGGGAGACGCTGTCAAAGGCTTTACTAAAGTCCAGGTAGACAACATCCACAGCCTTTCCCTCATCCACTAGGCGGGTCACCTGGTCATAGAAGGAGATCAGGTTGGTCAAGCAGGACCTGCCTTTCATGAAACCCATGCTGGCTGGGCCTGATCCCTTGGTTGTCCTGCAGGTGCCCTGTGAGCACTCTCAAGACCAACCGCTCCATAATCTTTCCCGGTACAGAGGTCAGGCTGACAGGCCTGTAGTTCCCAGGATCCTCCTTCCGGCCTTTCTTGTAGACAGCAGTCACATTGGCAAGCCTCCAGTCTTCTGGGACCTCCCCTGTTAACCAGGACTGCTGATAAATGATGGAGAGTGGCTTGGCAAGCTCCTCCGCCAGCTCTCTCAGTACTCTCGGGTGGATCTCATCAGGCCCCATAGACTTGTGGGTGTCCAGGTGGTTTAGCATGTCCTTGACTGCTTCCTCCTGGAATATGAGGAGTATATTGTGCTCTCCATCCCCATCTTCCAGCTCAGGGGGCTGAATACCCTGCGGATACCTGGACTGGCTAATAAAGACTGAGGCAAAGAAGACATTAAGTACCTCAGCCTTGTCCTCGTCCTTGGAGACAATGTTCCCCGCCATATCCAGTAAGGGATGGAGATTCTCCTTGCCTCTCTTTTTGTTGTTAATATATTTGTAAAAACATTTCTTATTATTCTTTATGACTGTGGCCAGACTGAGCTCTAGCTGGGCTTTTGCCTTTCTAATTTGGTCCCTGCTTGACCTAACGAGATCTTTGTACTCTTCGTGAGCTTCCTGGCCCTTCTTCCAGAGATAAACTCTCCTCTTTTCCCTGAGTCCCAGCAAAATCTCCCTGTTCAGCCAGGCCGGTCGCCTTCCCCGCCAGCTCTTCTTACGGCACATGGGGACCGCCTGCTCCTGTAACTTTAAGATTTCCTTCTTGAAGACTGTCCAGCCTTCCTGGACCCCTTTGTCCTTCAGGACTGTCTCCCAAGGGACTCTCTCAACCAGTGGTCTGAACAGGCCAAAGTCTGCCCTCCGCAAGTCCATGGTAGCAGTTTTGCTGACCCCTCTCCTTACTTCCCTCACAACTGAGAATTCTATCATGTTGTGGTCGCTAAGCCCAAGACGGCCTCCGACCACCACATCTCACACCAGTCCTTCTCTGTTTGTAAACAGCAGGTCCAGTAAGGCACCTCCCCTGGTGGGCTCAATCACGAGCTGCGTCAGGAAGTTATCCTCCACACACTCCAGGAACTTCCTAGACTGTTTCCTCTCTGCCATGTTATACTTCCAGCAGATGTCCGGTAGGTTGAAGTCGCCCTCAAGAACAACGGCCAGCGAATGCAAGACCTCTGCCAGTCGCTTATAGAATGTCTCATCTGTCTCTTCATCCTGGTTGGGTGGCCTGTAACAGACTCCCAGCAGGATATCTGCCTCATTGGCCTTCCCCCTCATCCTTACCCACAAGCACTCTACTTGGTCTTCACAATCTTCGATTTCTATGCAATCAAAACACTCTCTAACATACAGAGCCACCCCACCGCCTCTCCTTCCTTGCCTATCCCTTCAGAAGAGCTTATAGCCATCCATTGCAGCACTCCAGTCATGAGAAGCATCTCACCATGTTTCTGTGATGGCAACTACGTCATAGCTGTCGTGCTGCACAATGACTTCCAGCTCCTCCTGTTTGGTGCCCATGCTGCGTGCATTGGTGTAGATGCACCTGAGCTGGGCTATCGATTTCAACTCTGGCACGTTGAACCTACCCCTAGGTTCAACTCTGGTGAGCCCAGTTTTATCCCCTCCACCCTCCAAATCTAGTTTAAAGCCCTCTCAATGAGGCCTGCCAGCTCATGAGCAAGAATCCTTTTGCCCCTTGGCGTCAGTTGCACTCCATCAGCTGCGAGCAGTCCCGGTGCCGTGTAAACCGCCCCGTGGTCAAAAAACCCAAAATTCTGACGACGGCACCAGCCCCTAAGCCACGTGTTGATCAGGTGTGCTTTCCTGTTCCTTTCAGCATTCTTCCCCGTCACTGAAGGGATTGATGAAAACACTACCTGTGCTCCTGCTCCATTGACCAGTCGCCCCAGTGCTCTCAAGTCCTTTTTGACTGCCTTTGGGCTTCTTAGCACAATCTCGTCATTGCCAACCTGCATGACCAACAGTGGGTAGTAATTAGTGGGCCGAACCAGACCAGGGAGTTTCCTGGTGACATCTCTCACCCAGGCCCCAGGGAGGCAGCAGACTTCCCTGTGAGTTGGGTCTGGTCGACATATTGGGCCCTCTGTACCCCTCAGAAGGGAGTCGCCTACGACAACCACCCTCCTTTTTTTCTTAACAGAGGACGTCTTGCTGCGTGGGGCTGGTTGACTCACCCTAGGCACCCCCTTGGACAGACCTTCGTCAGGGTCCTCATGTTCCTGTCCCTCATGTTCCAGAGCCTCATACCTGTTGTGTAAGGGCAGCTGGGACGGTGAGGGAGGCCCGGAGGGAATTCACCGACCTCTCCAAGGAGGGACCTGCTTCCATTTCCCTTCATCTCTTAGGTCCTCTCCTCCTGCCCGGCAGCAAGAGGACAGGGGATCCCCTGCTGCTTGTGGAGCCTCCACCAGCTGCCCCTGCCTCAGGGATGGCCGGGTGTGGCTCCACCGATCCGTCTCCCTCTCACACTCCCTAATGCTCCTCAGCCTCTCCACTTCCTCTTTCAGCTCTGCTACCAGGGTGAGCTGGTCGCTCACTTGGTCGCACCGCACGCAGGTAGTGTCCCCGTCGGTCTCTGGAACAACCGACAGGCTCAGGCACTCTTTGCAGCCGGATACTTGGACAGCCGCGTGCCTGAGCGGGAGCTCTGTCTGTGTCGCCACATTCCTTCTGGCCCCGGTTTTCAGTCGAGTGGCGACTATGGCTGAGCCTCCTCTGGAAGGACGATGGCCACTTGTACTGTACCCCGCCCGCACGCCTTCCCTACACGCCCTGCACGCGTAAACCGACGCGCCGCGCTCCGGGTCGTTCGCGCTCCCGGGGGCTGCTCTTGTAGGCGAGGGGTTTTGGCCGCCGCCGCCCTGGGCCCCGCCCACGCTGAGTCAGAGCTGCCGCTCGTTAGGAGCCCGCTCTGCCGGCCGGGGGTCGGGGGGGGAAGCTGGGGCATTCTCTCGCTCCCTGTGCTGCCGCCTTCGCGGTTTGGCCGCTTCGGAAAGGGTCCCCCGGCGCGATCTTTCGCTCCGTAGCCCTTCGCCTCGGTGGCTTCAGAGGTGTTTCTACTGTATAGGAATCCCTGAGACATTGACTTAGTCTTTCTGCTAAATGTATTTTACAAGTCAAGGTAAAGGAGCAGAACACCAGTCTTTCCTTAGTCTTAGTTAGTGCTATGTGTTAGTGTTCAATTAATTAAATAAAAATATTGGTATAAAATTTATTTATGTTTTTAGGTAAAACTAAGGTTCTGATATTTTCAAACTTTAAAATTTTGCTATGTGTGTCAGCTCCTTAGTGGTATGTTCGATAAATGTCGCCAAAAGGGAATGCAAATTCTAGATCTGCTTTTTTCACAGAATAATTTATACAATCTATTCTAGTGTTTAACTAGAAATTATGAAAGCACTGTACAGAAATGCTCAGTCTATTTTAAACTCATTATTTCTTGTCCTATACAAATATTTTCAGTAACCTCCTCTTTCACTTCGCAGTTATCTTTTAAGTATTTGAGGACTTGTATTTCATATTTCTCTTCCACAGAACATACAGCCTGGAACAGTTGTGTTTCCTAGCCCTGCCTGTCTTTTTCTTCTGGACTTCCCTCCTGTAATGCTTTTAGAAGGTAGTGGGGAGAGGATTTGAAATTTCCAAGGCTGTACTTAACTTGAGACATAAGCTAAAAAGACAAAACAAAACAAAACAAAACAAACCCCTTCATCTATCTAACAAAACACTTTCCTTAAGACCAGCAAGCACGAGTTTCCCAAGACTATGGAGCTTGTTTATTTTTGTATTTGTATACCTGATTATTTCTTCCTAGTTAAATATTCTATACGTTCCTTGAATTTGAAGTGTACTTATTTTATTTCATGTCTTTTATTTTCCAAATGCACTTGAGATTTATTCTGTTTTCTTATGTACTTGCAAGTCCAAAGATATTCAAGATATTCAAATTCGAAACCTAAATGTCTGCACAATATGTAGGCCTCTTTGAAAGATCATCCATAGTTGAACGTTTGTCTCTGGTATGAGTAACTCATTCCTTTACTCTTAGATCTGAGGATTTTAGAGAATATGCACTAAAATTTAATCTCTTGAGCTCTCAGTCGTAGACCAATATTGTCATGCTCCTAATTTTCTTAAAATCCTGTATGGCAATATTATTAAGTATGTGATACTATGTGATTATCATTATATTCCAGTCAGAAGGCCAGGAAATTGTCATCAGTTCATAGTGTTAATATTCAGGAGTCCGAATATTAGGAGACAGGCAGCACATTTCTTAAGGTATGTCATTCTGACAGTGTGATTCCTGAAATTTGAGATGATCTGGCTAACTCTGTTCTATCTGTTGAGACAGTATGTTGTGATTTACATCTAAATTGTGAAACTGGAAATCACATAGAAAGTCTCATAAGAGACATAAATCTCAATTCAGGGTCTAAAATAAACTAATAAAGGCTCAGACTCTTGCTGATAAGTAAGTCTTTACTTATTAGTAAATTATATTCTATTCTATTACATTATATTTTTTATTACATATAAAATTTATATTCTTTCATTTTCCTCTCTCCAAGTCAGTCATTATTTGGAAGTACCATTGGTAGTACTCTTTCTTTTCTGAGAACTTGGACTTAAACAGTCTTTAATTTAAAGATACCTTTTTAGAGTATTCAGAACAGCTGTCTGCAGCTCTTAAAATTAGATTTTGCTGCATTTTGCTTTTGGTGTTTAATGAGATGGGGTCCTAGTATTCTCGTGTAAAATATGAGTAGATGAGCAAGTTTGAAAATACATACCTGAAAAGTCAGAGAGATCAGGGGATATCCCTGGTGACTGGAAGAGGGCAAATGTCAAGCTCATCAAGAAGGGCCCAAAAGAGGATCCGGAAACTACAGGCCCATTAGTCTTCAATCCCTGGGAAAGTAAGAGAATGAGTTCTCGTAGAAACTATTACAAACCAAATGAAACAGGTAACTGGAAAAAGCCAGCACAGATTTACCAAAGGCAAATCATGACAGACCAACCTGACAATAAAATTTTCTGTTAACACATGGAGAGCAGTGGATGTTACTTACTTGGATCATGGGATTGAAATCACCCTCACCAAGTTTGCTGATGACACCAAACTGGGTGGTGATATAGACATGTCAGAAGGGAGAGCCATCTTACAGAGAAACCAGGACAGGCTGGAAGAGTGGGCTAGCAAGTACTATGTCAATTTTAAGAAAGGTAAATGCAAAGTCCTGCAACTGGAATGACATAACCCAGTACAGGCTAGGATCTGTGTGTCTGGGGAGCAGCCTTGCTGAAAAAGAACCGGGGTTCCTGGTGGACAAGCAGGTGAACATGAGTCATCAGTGTGCTGCAGCAGCAGCAAAGGCAAATCAGACCCTGGATCACTGGAACAACCTCTCTAGTCACCTAGTAGAATCCTAATCGCTGGAGGTTTTCAAGGTGAGATTGGACAGGGTGCTAGATAATCTCATGTAAGCTTCCTTTGCCACAAAAGGTTGAACCAGATGATCTCCAAGGTCCCTTCCAACCTGGACTATTCTATGATTCTATGTTTCTATGAAAATTTGATTTAATTTCCTTAGGGGAAATTAAAAGTGTTCCTTGAAATTATTGAAGATTTCCTTGTTCATTGCCTCCATGTCAACAGGTTTTTCTTTAGGTAGAGCATAAAATGTTGTTCTATCTTTGACTCTGCCCATTGCCATAATTCCCAGTAATACACTCTGACTCAAAATGAAATTAATGATTCCCTTCCCTTTTAAACCATGTCATAATATAGTAAGACAATTCACTATGAAGTATCTTCAGTAGCTTCACATTAATTTTAGCCTGTTCTTTCTTCCCTTAGAAAGCCTGTGGTCAATATGAAAATGCATAACTACCTTTCCAAACAGTATCTATTAACCTGTACCATCAAATAAGTCTTTTTATTGCATGTTATCTTACTGACATCTTTGCTTTCTCTTGAAAGTTACTGTAAGTGATTTCCCTTTAAAAGTCAAACTGTATACTGTGGCTAAGAGGTCTCCTAAATTTACAGTCTGCTATCCATTTAAAACTTTTGGAGTCTGCTCCAGAGTCACATTCTCTGTTAAGAATATCAGTATGAGAGGCAAGGACAGATTTCTAGTTACGCATTAGTATTATTTTCCTTTATAAACTGCAATTAAAATGTCATTTACACGCTCTCTAGTAAAGCGCTTTACTTGTCTATGTTTCCACAAAGCTAAAGTCAGACTCTTTCTGATTTCTTTTTCCTTGTCTAAAACAGATGGTGAAATTACTATCTTTCTACACTTCTCACTTTTTTTTTTCAGATCTGTTGGCGCCAGTGTACTTTTCACATCAGATGATCAGTGTAATCTCCAAGTCACTTAGGCTAAGTTATAGCAGGATCCAGTTAACCTTTCCAGTTCCAGATCTTCCTCAGATCCCAGATTAAATGAAAGTGTGAGCCTTCTCCTCTCAACATTTCCTTCTTCACAGAAATTCAGACAAGGTGGCCGGTTTCACTGGGAATTGCAGCACTTTCCATGGATTCCTTATGTGAACAGTACAGTGAGCAGGATCCTGATGCACCTTAGGCTAGCAGATAAATGCAGGAAAGGGTTGCATTACTTCTTTAATTCTGTTAATTTGCTTTGTTTCTTTGTTAACTATTTCTTCTCCTTTTCCCTCTGAAATGATACTTCAAGCCTGAGAGTCTTATTGAGGTTTAAGAATTCTCCGTGTTTAACCAAATGTTATCAGTTACTGAACTTTAGCTATTTTACTGTTTCACCTGTGATGTACAAGGAGTAAAAAGGGCCAAAAAGACTTGTATAAAAAATGGAGCTTGCAGGCTTACAAAATGGTGGTATGAGAAAGGTCTGATGTCCAGCGTGTATGTTTGTACATGTATATTTGTACTTGCATATATTCTCTCAGCTCTTTGAGAGCAATACCAAAGCTTCTGATATTCTTCATGTCTGTTCTAGATAGCATCTTATAATTATATTAGTTAATAGCTTGGAATTTTATAGAGTTCCTTTTGGCTCATGAAGAACAATTTATAAAACTAATTACACTGCACTATTATGACACAGACTGCTAACTATTCCCTGTCAAATACAGTAAAGCTTGCACTCAATGACTATGCTTGTGTAGACTGTTATGCATGGCATGAGCTTCTAAGAAAGTGAAACTGATTAAATTATTGACAGTGAAGTCTTCAACAGTTTCCATAAACCTGAAATAAATCTCAAGTGTAACTTAAATCTGTAAAATTACAGGACACAATACAAGATACAACAAAACAAACTTAGTTCAGAACTCAGACTTATTGAACATTTTCAGTTCTAAATTCTTATTACATGTAGAGCAAGTACCATTAAAATCTTGACATTTACTGCTGATGGTAGTTAAACTTCATTTGGTATTTGCAGTACTCCCCATTCCAAGCATAGGGGGACTGCAAATGCCTCACTAATGGTAAATACCATGGTATGATAAATGTCAAGACTTTAATGGTTCACTGTAATCATTATGGGACAGATTCTGATAACTTAGCCCAAAATGGGTAGCATCTTGCTCCATGAAGAATCTCACTGACTTTAGCAGGACTGTTTGTGATAACATTTAGTAGAAGAACGAGCTCATATCTGTAGTCATCTACTGCAAATTTAAAGTTGAATAACTGTCCATATTATGTCCTCATATGCCCTTCAGCTTTTCTTTATGCTGTTTTTAGTGTAGGAAGACATGAAAATGTACGAAATACATCAACAGAGCACTGAACTTGAGCTAAAAAACTCTCATGGTGGAAGCATCCATTTAGCCTTGGATGTTGAGTTATACAACCCATGTAAATTTTTACTAGTGTATTAGCTGTAAATGGCAAGGGATTTTTTTTTGTGTAGAGGTGGTGGGGATCTGCAGGGTTGGCATCTGCAGGAGAAGATGAGGGCCACAGCCAGTCACAGCCAGTTCCAGCCAGCTCAGCAACGGACCAACCAAAGGGCAAAGGTGAGCCTGTTGGAGGACTTTGTGGCACCTCTGTGAAAATATACTTAAGAAAGAGCAGAAAATGCTGGAGAGAGTGAGGAGGAGGAAACAAAAGTCAGAGGAGTGGGAGGTCTTCCATGGCAGAGCAGGCACATCCTCAAAGTGGCTGCAGCCTGTAGAGGACCCATACCAGATCAAAAAAGAAACTGTGGTCCGTGGATAAGCCCACATCAGACCAAGGACATCTCCCCTGCTTCCTCCTTCTTGCCCCAAGTTTTTATTGCTGAGCACAGTGTCATGTGGTATGAGATATCCCCTTGGTCAGTTGGGGTCAGCTGTCCCAACTGTGTCCCCTACCAACCTCTTGCCCATCCCCAGCCTACTCGCTGGCAGAGCAGCATGAGAAACAAAGAAGGCCTTGACACTGTGTAAGCACAGTTCAGCAACAGCTAAAACATCAATGTGTTATTAAAACTGTTTTGTTCACAAATCCAAAACACAGTGCCACACAAGCTACTATGAAGAAAATTATCCCAACGAAAACCAGTACAAAACCTTTGTTTCCCAGTACTGGAACCAGTAATTAAATATTAGGTTATGTTAATTAGCAATACATGAAATTAGATTCCCCAAGTTAAGTCTGTTTTGACCACGACAGTAATTGGTGAGTGATTTTCCTGTTTTCTTTTCAATCCACATGTTTTCCCATTCCTATTCTTCCCATCATCTCCGAGTTCCTGCTAAGGAGAGGAGCAGTGAGTGAACAAGCGGTTGTGTGGGAGCTTGGCTGCTAACTGGGTCCAGTTCACCACAACTAGGAATTGGCTAGTGTATTCCTAGTTTATGCTTGCTCCCAGTGTAACATGGATGCATAACTTTAGTAAGGCAAAGAAAGGAGTGTTGTATTTTCACCTTTTTTTCTGGCCCCATAGGTTCTTCTGGTTAGATCTAAACTGATAGTTCACCTGCTGGATGGTGGGCCTATCAATTTAGATTTAGCAGAAGTGCTTCCGAAATCCATCATCTGGGTGAGCATATTAACAATTTGCCAACTCCATGCTGCAAAACGATGTAGAAACAGAATTGCTTGCTTTATTCCCTAATACTTTGAGTTCCATGCAAAGAAAGTACATAATTTCCATGGTGGGATTATTGGCTTGACACTTAGTCTAGTCACAAACTTTTGTATTAGAAACTGGTTCCATAGAAGGAATAAGACTCACTAGATCCTTGTGCATATGCAAAAAGGGGTTACAGTAGCCCTTGGAAGCCACAGGTTAATCTGTCCACCAAATCAAGTTTCACAGAACCACAGAATCACTAAGGTTGGTTGGAAAGGACCTTCAAGGTCATCAAGTCCAACCATTGATCCAGTGCCACCATGTTCCCTAAACCATGTCCTGAAGCACCACATCCACACGTTTTTTGAACACTTCCAGAGATGGTAACTCCACCACCTCCCTGGGCAGCCTGTTCCAATGCTTGACCACCCTCTTGGTGAAGGAATTTTTCCTAATATCCAATCTAAACCTCCCCTGGCACAACTTGAAGCCATTTCCTCTCGTTTTATCACTAGTTACTTGGGAGAAGAGACCAACACCCTCGTCGCCACAACCCCCTTTCAGGTAGTTGTAGAGAGCGAGAAGGTCTCCCCTCAGCCTCTCCTTCTCCAGACTGAACAACCCCAGTTCCCACAGCCGCTCCTCATGAGACTTGTGCTCCAGACCCCTCACCAGCTTTGTTGCCATTCTTGGGACATGCTCAAGCACCTCAGCATCCTTCTTGTAGTGAGGGGCCCAAAAATGAACACAGGATTCGAGGTGCGGCCTCACCAGTGCCGAGTACAGGGGCACAATCACTTCCCTACTCCTGCTGGCCACACTATTCCTGATACAGGCCAGGACACTGTTGGCCTTCTTGGCCACCTGGGCACACTGCTGGCTCATATTCAGCCGGCTGTCAACCAGCACCCCCAGGTCCTTTTCTTCTGGGTATCTCTCCAGCCACTCCTCCCCAAACCTGTAGCGTTGCATGGGGTTGTTATGGCCGAAGTGCAGGACCCGGCACTTGGCCTTATTAAACCTCATACAGCTGACCTCTGCCCATCGATCCAGACTGTCCAGATTCCTCTGCAGAGCCCTCCTACCCTCCAGCAGATCAACACTCCCACCCAATTTGGTATCATCTGCAAACTTACTGAGGGAGCACTCGATCCCCTCATCCAGATCATCTATAAAGATATTGAACAAGATCAGCCCCAGAACCGAGCCCCGGGGAACACCGCTTGTAACTGGCTGCAAGCTGGATAAAGCATGTTTAAGCATGGTATAAACATATATAGGGAAAATAAAATAGATAGATTTTTGTTTGCACTTCTGTCCTACGTCAAAATAAATTTTAAAAAAAGTGTAGGTCCTTATCCTGAAATCTTTTAATGAAATGTGTTTCAGTCATCTGAAGCAATATGAAAAGCATTTTTTTCCTTTTTATTGTTTTGACATCTTTCTACTAATTCATTTTATAATACAACTGAACCTGCAAGGTAAATTTTTGATGTATTTTTAGCCTGCCTTCATAGTGAAGAGAAAGACTACTTGCTAAATATCCTGGCCATGTAGATCTTGTTTAGCTGTTGTGTTGTAGTACAAGCTTTATGTAAATTTGAACTTATTATACATTTTCTGACAAAAAAAGCACTAAATTCTCACTATTTTAAGAATATTGAACAAGTCCTTTCTAGCCTTCTGCATCTCTAACTTCTTTTGTTTATGTTGAAGATGGAAACTAACAGTGTAATGCTCCAAGGTAGATTCTGTTGTATAATGTTTTTAGTAGTGAAATTCTGTAAAGCAAAGTGATCATGGCTGTGCAGTTGTGCTGATCCGTAAGTAGAAATGATCTTTCAGCTCCAAGCTTGTCAACTAAAAGAATAACGTCATAAGAGTAGAAACTTGAAATTTAGGCTTTTGTTTCCACCTTATGTCTTATGTTCTGCATTAAAATATTACAAAACATCCTTTCATTATACAAGCATGCAGTGTGCTATTGAGCAAATACAATGTAATAAAGTATGTACAAGACATATTAATGATAAATAATGGTTGACATTTAGCACACACAAAAGTCAGTAAAGTCAAAGTTATGGTTCCCAAAGCAACCATATCTCATGTCCCTGGCATAAATACATTCTTCAATATATGTACACGAAGTGGCTGAATTATGGTTTCCATGGGAACAATATCTCTGGATATACACATTTGTCATTTCTCTATGTACAGCGCTCAATAAGAAATTGCCTTTATTAATAATCTCAGTTTCTTGGGCCCCAGCAAAACATTCAGAAAAGTGTCATGAACACTGTGAAGACACAGCTGAGAAATAGTTTCCCTTGCATTTCTATTTAAGATTTCTGTGACTGTTAGTCTAAATTTCTCCCTTTAATCTAAACTGATGAGCTTTTTGTTTAGTTGCTGGAGTCTGACTATGATTCTCATAAGACCATGGAATTTTTATTGCTCAAATATTCAAAGATTCCATTATTAGATGTATGGTATTATTCATAGGTGCAGTAAGATAGACAGCAGAGGTATTCAGAGGCTTCATAACTTCTGAAGTTTAAACTGTGGGACTAAAATAGTTTATGTATGGTTTGAAAAACACAAAAATTCCTAGTTTAAACATTTTGATTTTACAGATTGAAGTGGACATGGGGTAACAATTTCCTTGAAATAGACCAAGTAACAAAGCGTAGGATGCTAATTTCCTGCTGACAAGGAACAGGTAATAGCGCACTTTCAACAATAATAAGCAATTGTAATTTCAGGCTTGTATAATACATTAGAAAAGACAAATATTCAATCAGTATTCATGTCAAAGCGTCATAATTAATATCTTTGTTTCAAGTGTTTGGTTTTTTTAGAGGGAAGTGACTCTCCAAGTGTCATTGAAAGACTGAAAATTCCTTTTTGCTCATGTTTAGGGCTTTTTATAATTTTTAGCTATCTTTATATAAAAATGTATTTTTAAGACAGCTGTATGGAATCTATTTTAAATTTTTTTTTTCAAAATTATTTTTCCAAGCATGAAAATATCACTAAAACATATAATAATTGACAAAACTGTCTTACTCTTTTTACATCTGCATTACTCTAATACAACTATGAAAATTCTAACATAGATTTATCTATTTTTTGTAGCGTTGGGTTGTCTTTTAGAAGTTAGTGTGTGAAGAGTGATGAGAAGGAGAAGTTTCATATTTCGTTGTCTCATATATTCATCTGATCTGATGCAGTATTGAATATGATGGGTTTATTAAAATTTCATGTGTAACACTTTTTGTGCAAGAAGACAGAATAAATTATTGAGGGGGATGTCCTACTCTGAACTTTCATCCAAAGTTTTGCTGTTAATTTTGATTACACAATGAACTCATCCAAATTCAATGAAAGATTTGTAAAATCTCAGGAAACTAGTCTGATACTGAGATTTTTCACAGATTTTTTTTCTTTCTTAGAATTCTGTTCCTGAGACATCTTGTTTTCAGTGACTAAAAATAATATGCTTAAGGCAGAAAGAGACATTCTTCATCTAGGAAAACTCAAAGTAATATATTTTATGATTTTATGTGATGAACTCATGAGGGATCTCTCAAAGGACTGAGTGCAAAAGGATCAAAATCTTAGAGATTTAGTCTGAAAAACAAAACTGCAGACTCCATTGATTCTATGCTCATTATCTTTGACAGGAATGTGGAGATATATAATGCTTTTTGACTAACCTGTGTATCCAAGGTCTGTCACACTTGTGTTGTTTTTTATAACAATTTTGTAAGTGAGATTAATATAACCATGTGTAGATTTCTACATATGTGCTATTGTTTTTTAACTCTTGAATAAGAATAGGAATTTGTAGAACAAAATTTATCTCATCGTAAATAAGGTATTAAAAATTTCAGGCAAAATGTCTCCTAAAAGTGTCTGTTTCCATTGACCATAAGGAAAGTTTACGGTGATGAGGTTAGATCCAGGTGTAGATTTGTAAATGCCTACAGCCAGGTGAGACTAATTCCATTCTACATATTTCTTCTTTTTTTCTTTGTAATTACATTACCAACATGCGTAATCAAGTAGGTTTTTCTTTTTTTTTCTCTCTTATTTTACTTAAAATCTCTTCATGCTTAAAAAATGATATTGTTGTCCTTGACAAGGAGAAATGTTGATAGGCAAGATCTTACAAATTTAGTATATACTGTGTCTTGACTTAATCTGTTGAGTATTTTAAGGTCTTAGTAAAGCAGCAATGTAAATAGAAGAGAAAGAGATCCCAGAGAGATCTAATAAATTAGCAGTATTAACATTCGTTGTAAAGAAGTGCAGTATGGGTAAGATGATAAATATAGTAGTTTGCTTTTATGCAGAAAGACTTATGTAGATCTGTGATAACTAGAAACACAGGATGATCTTGTATTAACTAAAGAATAATCTATTCAGATATCATTATTTCAATGGAATGTGCATAGACTAATTTACAGGTTAGATTTGACACAGATTTACTGATAAGAAACATACAACATTTGATTTGAAGAAGCAAAATATCAATGCTGATGCAATGATAGCTCAATAATAGAGCGGTATCAGTGTAGATGGAATTTGACAGCTGTATAAACATCTAAATATCCTATCTGAAAATCGACATATAAGGCTAATGAGCTAGCATATAAAATACAATGTTTAAAGAGAAGTTCTGTAAAGTTCCTTTTTCAAAAGTATTTTCAACATTTATGAATCATCTTACTTTTTCCAGCTCATAAAATCCTTGATGTAGCTACATTTTTGTTTAGAGTGCTTCTTTTTACTTTAGCAAGAGAAAAAATGACTTGCATCTTGTTTAATATCTACCTGGCAGATATGAATTTCCCAAAAAGGGCTTTCATTTCCCAGAAGGGGCTTTCATATAACTGGTCAGAGGACTGAATGTAACAGATGTGTAACTGTCTCTACCTTCATCTATTGAACAAAATCAATTAACATTAAACTTGAGACCAAAACTTGAAGAAAAAAACACTTGAAATAAACTTGAAGACAAAAATAATCAGGCAGAGCAGAAAGATGTAGGTAGAAGCTTGTAACTACTGCCTGATGTGAGTCTACACCCCAAAATATAGGACAAAAACACTTCATTAAAGACCTAAATTGACAAGAGGTGTCAGAACACTGCAGAGTATAATGATCCTGGTCTTCTTAATATCCTTCACATTTCTGGTACAAGAGAGAGGAGAAGTGACATGTCTTTCATTCAATAGTCTGAATGAAAGAAACAAAGGAAATAAATGTAAAAACCTGATGAAATATCAAAATTTAAATAGTTTCCTGAATTATAGGAATGCTAAGGAATGCTACTTGTTCTATTCCCTTTCTCTACAGTTGTCACCGTTTTCAAGACTACACTCTAAATACAATGAATACTGAAATGCCATTGTCAGGGTACCGAATATAAGATATTAGCCATGTGCCCATCTTGCAAGAAGGAAAATACTCAATGTAGGAACAAAGCCAGAGCTAAGCTTCATTGTTGGAATTGCAAGAGTTAAAGAATACTAACTAGAGGTGAAAGGCTGAGACTGAAAGGTACGATCTGCAACTATAAATAGTAGTAGACCTCTCCAGAACTGTGATCTGTATACGGCATCACATCCAGTAACAACAGCATGAAGACCTAATGCAGGCTAGAGACATCAAGGGAGATGCAGCGTATGATACTCACTTTATCATGCATCATCAGTAGAAGACACAAAAAATAGAGAAGTAGCCTCCTCTCTCACATTCACATAGGTAGATGGTTTATATATGTACAGATCATAGGATTTTTTTTCCCTCATATTACCCAACCTCAGCCACTGTTGGAACCTTTAGTACTTTCTAAAGTCATGGAAGATATTTGGATCACACTAGTGTTATGATTACGATGTAGATGAACTTAACTTAGATGAAAGAGTTTGTTTTATATCCTTCAGATGTTTGTGGAATTCTCAGAAGGAATTCAAATACTAACAGTGGATGGAGGAGGCACCTTTTATTCAGAACCACCTACACACAACAAAACAACTATAAAAATTCAACACCTTACTGTGAAATTCTTCACATTATTTTTTTTCCTCATGGAGGATATGTAAGTGCAACACATAAGTGCATGCCATCTGAAGCCTTTTATAGCATAACATTATCTTACAAATAAACCGATACAGTTATGCTTCATAATTTTCTTGCCAATACCATTTTCAGGATAATGCTTTTTATTGTGGAATAGTAAAGTGCTTAAGGTACAGAAGGTATGTGTCCTTCAGTTACTGATTGTGTAGCTGAGTAGACATAAATATATAAAAAAGCATAATTACATAACTAAATGTTCTGAAATGGTCAGCTCTGTCAATTATATGCAAGTTGTTAGTCATGGAAAATGCCTTTTTATCATAATCAAATTAAATGATAGAACACATCCTGGAAAATCAACATAAATGCTACTTGCTCTTGCACAATTGTTTACACAATTTATGGAGATGGCAGACAGGTTGACAGCAAACTGATACTTAGACAAATCTGTTTCACACAACTGCAGTTAATCAAGTTGCTCTCTGAATGTGTTGAATAGAATGTTAGTTGTTGCAATCCCTAAAGAAATTAAGGAACCAAAGTTATTCGAAAAAATGTCCGTCCAAAGCATGCAACCTCTTCCAAATATTGTTTGTCTGAATACTAAAAATGGACAAACTTTCCTCTAAATATCATGTAACAATGATACTGTTTTTTATTTTCTTCCGAAGGGAGTCTTTTACTCCCTTTGGAAGAAAATGCATCTCATTTATCTATCTATGCTAGCTCTTCATCCTAATTTTGCCATCCCTTGGAGAAATCAGCCTTAGAAATATCTATTAAAGTGCCAGGATCTTTCTTATTTAAATAAAATCAGAGGTTCACAGAAAGTTTTGGATCAAATAAAAAACTTACTTGAAGCTTTTCTGAGTTAATAAACTGTATTCTGTGAATAGTACTACAGCATAGCTAGTAGAGGGTGTTTTTTTTTTTTGATAGCTAAACACAAAAATCATAGAACCATAGAATTGTTTAGGTTGGAAAAGGCTTTTAAGATGATAGTGTCCAACTGTTAATCTAACACTGCCAAGTCCACCACTAAACCATGTCCCTAAGCATCACATCTACATGTCTTTAAATACCTCCAAAGATGGTAACTCAACCACTTCCCTGGGCAACCTGTTCCAATGCTTGATGACCTTTTTGGTGAAGAAATATTTCCTAATATCCAATCTAAACCTCCCCTGGAGCAACTTGAGGATGTTTCCTCTTGTCCTAATGTCATAACATTCATCTTGCACTGTATTTTTCAGTTAAAATTAGTATGTATGAAAGCATATACAGATCTTAGAATGTCATCTAAGAATCCAGACACAAAAAATTGAATTACCAGTACCAATATCTGAGCTGTGATTTAACTCACATTTTAAAAACATATGTTTGAAACTAGTTTGAATACTAATTTAAAAACATAAGAGTTTAGCAACTTGTCAAGAGTGGAGATACTGCTGAGGACACCATCCTGAACATCTGTCTGTAAATTTATTCTAATGCCATCTTTTAAAAAAAAATATGAATGTCCATGCTCATATGCAATGTTTCAGATGTATTGTCATTTTTAAAATATTGTAATTTTTTTCAAATTAAGTTGGGGTGTAAATAAATAGTTTGCATTTCATTATCATTGGCTATTTATCACTTCTTGTATTATAAGAAAGTCAGATTAAAAAGATATGTGGGGTGAAATATCAGTCAACGAGAACTTTTTTCCACGGCTTTGGTGCACTCTGAGAAAAACAATGGGAGTTCTAAGAAGATAGCAAATGGTTACTTGGCAGAGCTTTATCTAGTAAATCAAGTGGGAATAGATGCTTTATTTTTAATTGCAAAAAAAGTATTCACTGTAATTTCTAATCCATGAAGAGAAAACCAGTCTTGAAGAGAATCCCATTTGTAATTATATTATACAGTTCTTCAAGAATTTTGCTAATGACTTGATAATTAAAATATAGATTCAGAAAGTGGGAGATTTGGATTTTCTTTTCCTTATCAGTAGATTTGAATCCATGTCTCATGGAAATGTTCTAAGCTCCAGACCAAATGTGTGTAATATGCTGAAAGATGTTCCTTCACCAGTTCTACTGTTCTTGAGTTACTGTGCACCTAAGATTGTGAAAATCCTAAAGGCAGAGGGAGGTGGTAAAGACAGACCTGAATATAGTCTCTGATCCCTGAACTATTTTTTCATTCTGTATTACATAATCATTACTTAAAAATAGAAACAAAACAAAGTAAAATGAAGAAAAAACAAAATTTGCTTCCTCTGGTAAAGCTTCTCTCTCCTTCTAATCAAATTTATTTTTACTTTTTTTAATCAAAAGTCAACAAATTTAGGCTGGGAAATGCAGTTCCTCTCACATTAGCAATGTACTTGCTGAGGGTGCACTTGTTCCCATTGTCTGTGTCATTGATGAAGTATTGATCTCAGTATGGACCCTTGAGGAACATAACTTGTTACTGGTTTCCACTTGGACATTGAGCCATTAACTGTAACTCTCTGATGCAGCCATCCAGCCAGTTCCTTGTCCATCTAACAGTCCATCCATCAAACCCTTATTTCTCCAATTTAGCAGCCAGAATATTGTGGGTGACAGTGACAAAGGCTTTGCAGAAGTCCAGGTAGATGTAATCAGTAGCTCTTCCCCTGTCCACTGATGCAGTGACACAATTGAAGAAGGGCACTACATTAGTCAGGGTGAAGACATGTTGGCCATCTCCGCTCACCTGTCTTCCATATGTTTCGACATGTCTTCCAGGAGAATCTGTTCCATGATCTTAGCAGGCACAGAGGTGAGGTGGACTGATTGGTAGCTCTCAGGGTGCTCCTTTTTTAAAATGGGTGCGATATTTTTTTCAGATGCCAGTAAGCCTTAAACGTGAACCTAATTGCAAGACAGCGAATGATCAGAGAATTTTAATGTAAAATATATTGCCACACAAACAGCATAATAATGACGTCTGGCAACCTGTGAACATGTACCTTTTGGTCCCCAAAACTTCCACAGAAATAACTCTGGCCTTAGCTGTATTCCCTTTGACACTCCTGGGCAAGAGAGATATTTAGACTAGCTACTATGCATCAGTAAGTGGTATGTGCACGCAGACAGGCAAGTCTGATGTTGTTAAAAGGTTTGTATAAAAATTAAATTCTGCTTCCTTTTCCTTCTGTGAAGGCACAGACTAGGATTTCTCTATATACCATGGTGCCATTTGTCACAGAACTTTTAGGAATTTAATTAGATTTAAGACTTCTAGCACTTTCCCAAATGGAATTGAAACTGTCCCAGAGATCAAAAATACAGAAAATTGTATTACTAAATTGTCTTATCAAAAAATGACCCTCATACAGGTAAGTGTCAGATGAGCAGACTTTTTAAGTTAGAGCTCAAAAAGACATAACAACAATGAAGGTCATATAAGGAATGTAAATAAATACATACATTAATATGTTATCTAAATTTTCCTTGCCAGATTCAGAAGAAAAATATGTTAATTATTAAAAAGAAGATGGGTAATCTACTCAAAATCATCTGAGAAAAATACTGCATACCACATATTTGATTTAGGATGTAAGATGCAGTATTGCCTTGACTCATAATAATAATTTTGTAGATGGAAGCAGTTCAGTTGTGCTCTCCATTATGCGGTCTCCACTGCTTTTTGAAGTTGTCTATAATTTCACACTCAGTTTCCTAAATTGAATCAGCTGAAAGACTTCTTTAGCCAGAAATGCTTGTTCATCTCTGTTTACTTCCTTGTTTTCCAAAATGCACCACCCTAGAACCTGACTAAAACAAAAGGACTAACTGAAATGGAGCCAACTCAGCAGATGAAAACTGCAAGAATGTTGGCAGAAATGACACCCAGCTTCCTGGGTTTAACAATATAAATAGTGTTAACTGCTATGCAAATTTTGTCATGAAACTGCTGTTTATTCTACAAAAATTTGTACAATTCATGAAGGTAGCAGCTGGTAACCATTGTTAAAGCTCTTGAAAACCTAACTGGGAATATTAAAAGAAACTGGACTTAATGCATGCACTGATTTGTGGGTTTGTTTATCTGTTTGTTTCCTTTAAACACTTCTTGAATAGCTGCATTTCTTAGTGAATAAAGCAATGCTGGTGAGTTTCTGGAAAAACACCTCAAATATTTGAAAGGATGAAAATTTACAAATAGCACACATAAATCCTTAATGTATCTTGGAATAACAGAGGCAGTATAATGTATTTACTGTAACTAATGATGGGGACCCTAATGTATTTGAGGAAAAGAACAGAACAAATGGTGACCTACCTCAGACAACTGACTGACATTTGAGAAAGGTTTATTCTCCCATCTGCATATTTTGTCAACGGCCCATTTCATAATACAAATTCACTTTTCTGTCATGCTGTCCCACTCATTTGAAACATTTTTTGGAGCTATTAGGTGGCTAGTTTCTAAGCAAGTTACTTGGGAGGAGGACCGGAGGTGGGTGTTGTTTGAGAAGTGCAAGCAGCTGGTGTATAAATTGTATGAGCCTTATGATGTGTGAATGTCCATTTCTGATTTTCCTCCAAAGACTTTTACCAGCACAGAGCATAGTGCCATAAATACTGTGTGTATCTCCTATGTACAACAGTGGGTGAAGCTGTGACAGTGTCATATCTTTTTAGAAACACTACGTCTAGAAATATCATCCATACATAACAGCAAGAAAAGATGACGACCATTCTTATTGCTCCTTCAGGAGTCAGGATCAGAGAATAGATTAGTAGGACTGAAACTGTGATGCAGACTACCTGATCAGGTCAAAGAAGTGGATGAAGCTTTCTTTAAACAATTTCAAGAAGTTTCTGTACCACTGACCTTGGCTCTCGTGGGGAAATTTTCCCCCTCTGATATCTGCTGGAAGGGCAAAAACAGTGAATGCAAGCAGCCACAAAGATTTCTGGAGGGTATCAGAGCCACAGAATCACAGAATGGCTGAGGCTGTAAGGGATGTCTGGAGATCATCTGGTCCACTCCACCTTGCTTAAGCAGAGTCACCTAGAACAGGTTGCCCAGGACTATGTCCAGATGGCTTTTGAATATCTCAAAGGATAGAGATTCCTTTTCATTCTGATAAAAAATTATAACTTTTTTCACACAGGTACTGGATTGTCCAACCAAAGGTGACACATAGCTGCATCTGCTATCCAGTAAAAAGGAAGATTGGTCAGCGACTGCCTTGTCAGTAGCAACCATGAAATACTGGAGTTCAACATCTTAAGAGAGTGAGGAGGGCAAGTATAGCCTTTGATATCGTGAGAGCAGACTTAAGCTTCCTCAGGAAAGTGGTAAGTGGGATCCCAGGGGAGACAGCTCTGTAGAGCAAAACAGCCCAGGGAAGCTGTCAGGTCTTTAAGGACAAAATCCTCCAAGTGCAAAAACAATCCATTCCAGTACCCAGGAAAACAAGCAGGTGTATCAGGAGACTGCCCTGTCTGAACAGGGAACTCATAGCAGAGTTCCAATGCAAAAAGACAGCAGAGACAGAACACAGAACTTGAACATAGAAACTGGCACCTGCAGATGGTATCAGGAAAGCCAAAGCTCGCCAAGATGCTTCACGGGCAGTAGGAAAAGCTATGGTTACAGCAGCAGTAAAGTCTGAAATATAAAAAATGTGAGAATATTACTGGATGGGGCTGGTGATTTAGTAACAGTGGACAAAGATAAGGCTGAGGTACTGTATGGGGTCTGGCTGGGATGGAGTTAATTTTCCTCATAGAAGCCCTCATAGTGCTGCACTTTGTATTTGTAGCTAGAAATGTGTTCATAACACACCAGTGTTTTGGTTAGTGCTAAGCAGCGCTCGCACAGCATCAAGGCTGTCTCTCCACCCCATCCATCCCTCCTCCTCCCCAAGGCCAGTAGCCTGGGCAAGGGGTTGGGAGGGGACATAGCCAGCACAGCTGATCCAAGCGGATCAAAGTGATATCTTGTATCATATGATGTCATGCTCAGTGATAAAAGATAAGAGAAAGCAGGAGGAGGGGAGGCATTCAATATTAAGGAGTTTGTCTTCTGAAGCAACCACTACAGGTACTGAGGCCTTACTTCCCAGGAAGTGGATGGACGTCACCTGCTGATGGGAAGTAGAGAAATGTTTTGTCTGTTTATTTCCTTTGCTTCTGTGCACTGCCTTTACTTTTCTTTATTAAACTGTCTTTTTCTCGACCCATGAGTTTTTAATCTTATTTTCTCCCCTGCATCATGCTGGGGAAGGGGGAATGATAGAGTGGCTTGGTGGGCATCTGGCAGACAGTCGAGGTCAACCCACCCCCAGGCATGCAATGCCGCCTTTGCCTTATTCCTCACCAACAGGGTCTCCCAGTCCTTTGCAGTTAGAAGGAGAGCTTGACAAGAGCTACTAACAGCGGGTGAGGACCACATCAGGGATTAGTTGTGAGAGCTCAATCATTCTGCTTGTTTAATGTAGCAACTAAAAAAACTAATGGGGAAAAAAATCTAGTGATGAAAAATGTGAAAGACAAATTCTGGGAGGCAACTGCTATAAGCAGTTACAGGGCACCAGAATAAAATGTATATTAACTCTTGCATTATGAAAGGGAAAGGTTGATAAACTACTCCTAAATGTACAAATGTTTTTCACTCTTACTGAAGGTGAAAATTCTATCTGCCCATCTCTAGTTTCTGGAATCAAAAATTAATAGTAAATCAGAATGATAGTATGTTCAGAATCATACTTGTATTCCAGATAAAAAATGAGATATGAATTAAACACTTAAAATAAATGTTTTTTAAATCTTCTCTGTAATATCTGAAAGATTCTAATTGACTTATGTTTTCAAAGTTGATACTCTTGACAACGTGTCACAAAAATAAGAAAATATATTTATACTCAATCATGTGCATAAAGGACAGGGAAATTTAAATTTAAAAGTGTTATTTAGAAGTTCACTTGGGTTTGAATATTTAATTGTAGAAGAGAAATAAGGAGTTATGAAATATCTAAATAATAAATTTTCAAAACAAACTGTATTTAATATTTAGCCTATTGTAGAAGTTTTCAAAATTTTTTCCGATGTTCTATAACGAAAAAACAACTACTTACATCAAGTTCTTTTTGTGTGGGTTTTTTTAAAAATGGATAACATTTATTGGCTTAAATTTTGAAATCACTGTTAACAAAAGCTGAATAGTATTGTATCTTTTAACTAATGAGGTAAAGTTAGTAGTTCAGGTTTTGCACAAATAAATGAAATAGGTATGAGTAATTTTATTATTATATGTTTGTGTCCAAAATTTTTGTGTAAAGGTTACTACTAAGCAAAATCTAGTATGCCTTGCATTGACAGCCTAGTTGTCCTCTTAATGTTCCTCATTCCAAAATAAAACTAGGTTGGGATCCATTGATCCCAAGAGTTATTAATTCTTCAGTCTAAAAGATTATGTTCATAGTCTTGGTTTTCAAATTTTGCTTTTCCCCAATCTGTGACAGAGGATAATAATTATATTTACAGAGAATATTCCCAGTTTAGAGGAAGGGCTCATTCAATTTTTCCCATGTTCAATTTCCAAACACAAAAAAAAGAAAACAAAAACAAACAAACAAACAAACTACTGTAAGGAATGTAGTCTTACATGCACTCTTATAAAGATACCTAACACTTTAAAGAAGCTAGGCTGCATCTTATTTGCATAAAAGGGTGATAAAGAGGATACTCTTTAATATCAAAGCATGCAGCTTGTTTTATCGTACTCATTCTGTAACATTTGCTGACCGCATTAATAAAGATGGCTCATATGTCCAGGTGCCAGCAACTGGGATAAACTGGGACCCAGGGGGCAGCTACTGGGCAAAACAAAGTGTTTGAGCCTAGCTGCTCGAGGGACCCACTTGTACATATGTACATATACGTATATTCTCACTATTGGACCTCCTCTGCTCAGCAAGAGAGGGGAGCAAGATGAGGCTGTTGGTGCTGTCTGTGTTCGTGTGAGTGCTCTGAGTGTCTGTCTGTGGTCTGTGCGGCTGGTGATGTATATATGTGTATGTGTGTGTAATGTTTATGTGTACACATGTGGTGTACATGTATGCTCTATGTGCATGTGCCTGCTGGGAATACATCTTCAGCCTCGCTACTGGTTGGACTTGGGGAATTGGAGCTGTGGCAGCCTCATCTCTCTTGCATTGTTAGATCCCGCATGATATGTTTTCCTCTACCGTTGAAGTACACGTATATTTCTACTTCTTGCTTAAACTGTTTAAAGTAGCTAACACATACACACACCCCTCCTTGGCCAGATCATGATGAATGTTTTACATGGAACTAAACAGTATTGCAGTCTCGGTTTCCCCATGTGGAAAGATGGCTAGATGCCACCGTGATCCCCCTACAGCCTCTATAACAGGATTTTCTTACACTGAAAAACATTCTGTGCATAATGAGAGGAAAAGAAAAGCTGGAAAACTTTCCTTTTAGCTTTCTGCTTGAAATGAACCCAAAGCTTCAGCTGAGAAATGTATTTTGACCTGATGCTTTAAGGTTCCCCAGTTTAGATCGTATGTCTCCAAAACATGTGGGGTTTTTTTCTTTTTTTGGGGTCTGATGATATTACCCCAATATAACAGCTTTCTTGGAAAGTCTCAATTTTGTCTACAGATGATAAGGAAAATAAAAGGCTCCTTCATGTATATATTAAAAATAAATTAGTATGCATACCAGTATTGAAATATTGACATTAGAAAACCCTCATATTTTGTTATTACTGCATTTTCGCTGTCTCCATTGACTCATGGCACAGTACCTAACATGATGAAGCATCAATGATGTGAACCATTGTGTGTACTGTAATGAAAACACTAAACCTAATAATAATAACAACAACATTGATTTAAAGTTTCCTTACTCAGTAGTACCTTAAGGAGTGCAATGTAATTCAAATTTCCTTAATAGAGATACAGATATGCTATATTTTATCTGTATGTGTTTATTGTTAAATCATTTTTAAGGGTTATGGATACTAAGAAGTGTACTATCAAAGATTAATAGCTAGATCTAATGTTAACATCACATGGTTTTCATCAGGGAACTATAAAACTTTGAGGAGATTATAATGAGGTAGAGGGCTGTTATGGGAATTATTTACTGTATGCTATATGGTGATACTACCAACCTTGCACATAAACAAAGATGTACTCATTATCTTATTGTCTAGAGGAAACAGAATGTTTTTTTTTGTGAAAGATTTTGCTGTACTGATTTTATTATAAATTCAGAAATATCTCCCCAAGAATTTCAAATATTACTAAAAGTTCAAACAATCTTTTTTTTTAAAATTGTTTTAAGTTGATGTGAAACAATATAACATTTTCAGATACTGTGGTTATTTCAACTAAAACTGAGTGAATCACCTTGGATAAATGAAGACCTAACACAACATTTGTCCATTCCTTGAATTAAACTCCTGTCGATATTTGGAAATGTCATAACATTTTCATGTTTTCAAACCTGTTTTTTCTGGTCTTGGCTGCTGCTTTAGGATGGTCAGACCAAGACAATGTAGACAAATCTGACTTTAAAAAGCTCTGTGTTCCCATGCCCTCAAATAAACCTGTTGGCTCAAAAAGGCAGTAGAATTGAGCAGGAAAAAGTTTTTTCACCCTGCAATAATTCCCTCTTGTGCATCAAGATGGATGTTACAACTTTCAAGATTTTTTTTGAAAATACAGAGCCACCAGGCAGCTCAAGGCACCTGCCAGGGAAAAGGAAAAGTTTTCTTAATGCCCCTTGGTCTCAGTCAAGAAAGTTTGTATTTTAAGTTGACTTTTTTAATCCCATACAATCTATTCCAAATGCTGAAGATACTCTTTCCTCTCTTTCTGAATGAAAATATTGTCCATATTTTACATGAAGAAGTTTCAAATATCAGCTATTTAAAGACCTTTCAATTTGATAAATTTATATTTTAGTTTAAAAACTATTTCACTGAAAAAATTCTAACAATTTCTTATCTCAAGACCAATTTCCATATCTAAGGTACCTAAACCATCAGTTTTACTGAATTTTTCATAATTTTAAATGAAAACCAAAGGAATCTTAAATATTTTTTCTTCAAGAAAGAGATAAAACCATATAATTAAAAACAAAACAAAACAAACAAAACCAACCCCTCCCAAAGTTATTAAGAAAGGACACATTCTGATCAAGTGTGTTCAACATATCCCTGTAAATACATGCATGAGTGTAGATGCAGTATGAGCTCTACCAATGCTTTTCCAAATCTTGGTTACAGTATAGATGAGAGGTATGGTGGACCCAAGGTAAACACTGTATCTAAAGCCAGTCTGGAGTCTTAATCATATGTCAATCATTCTTTTATCAAGTTAAATGCCAAACTCTTTCTCCTAGGATAGATGGAAAACTGGTTTTTACTTTATATAAGGTTCAAAAACTAAGCTGTTTTTCATATATGCAGGTTTTGGGTTGTTTGTTTTATTGTTTTGGAAGCAAGAAGACACCTGTATAAATTCATGCTTGTATGCTGTGCTCCAAAATAAAGTCTTATTTTGGTCTAGAGTAAGTTTTTTCCCCCTTATATCTCTACTTTTTTTTTTTTTTTTTAAATACTAAACTGTGACCAATTAGAATTATCTTTTTCCTACTAGTAGCTCAAAGGGATGGACACTTGGATCTTTACAGTTAGGATTTATCATCAGGATTCCATGGCCATAAGCTTTATTTTCATGGGAAATAAATGGCTTGTGGTAGGGAACTCTCAACTTGTTTATAGTACTGAGCCAAGAATAAATATGAGAAAGATAAACAAGTCAAATTCCTTGGCTTTTTGCCATTATTTCTGAACTCTGGGCAAGTGCAATTGCTTACTGACAAGTTTAAAGGAAGAGAAAGAGAGAATGTACTTACCAGCCTCAAGCAGAAATAGGCTGAAGAGTTTTCAATCAGTATTTTAACTTCTGGTTGAAAATCACTGATAATAAAATTTGAAAACACAATGTAGCTTAACACACATATATTGCATGTGAAATATTTATTTTTCAACAAGTGGAATATAACGGTTACTAACAAGACAGAGTGAATTAATGTACTTTTTCTGTCACCAACTTAAAGAAAGGGATTTTTCAATGCGATTTTTTTGGTCTTTAATAGTCATTGTTCTGAAGTTGATTTTTACCCCTAATTTCATACAGACGACATTGCTTTTGTCAAGCCTCCCAAAGAAACTGTGGTATTGGAGACGGAAGGAAAAGGATGAAAAAACCATATGAATAATTTGTTTTTATGTAAAGGAGAATTTATACTTGACTGTTTATTACGAAGATTCTGAAAGAGGTTCACTTTCTTACAGCCTCACATTTGCTTTTGAAAGGAGATAGGAGTTTTCCTTGGTAGTCAGGGCCATTTAAGGCTGAAGATGTCTATGACTACATCAGTTGTCTGTCTCCCACCTATAAAAGAGAAAAGGCTATCCACATCCATCAATGCCACCTGTTTTATTCTACTTGATCAGCTTCAGTACCTGACTCTGGAAGGATTGAAAGTGATAAGTAAGATGCACTTAATCTCTGAAAAATTAAACATCTAGTTCACACTAGTTCTAGGCTGCCATATAGGATTCTTCTAGAGTCAATATATTAATACTGCACTGGAACATTGATAAGTAAGTTGATGAGAACTCTCTGAAGAGGTTTTCAATTAAGATCTATCTATCTATCTATCTATTGATCTCAATAGTTTGAGACAGAATCCAGGTAGTTAGCTGATAGGTGACTAAAATGAATTGCAAATGTTTTTGGGAAGTTATTTACTAATATATGTATGCTTACTTTTGTTTCCTTTTTTTTTAATTTCAAAAGAGGGAATTTTACACCACTTCTTACAGTGTCTACATTCAGACATGGTGTCCTAAGTTCACAATAGTTCTAGAAAGGATTATCAACCTTCAGGTTCCTAAGGTTCTAAGAAAAATAAGCCAGTAACAGTCCAATGGTTTCCTAAATATCTTTCGTCACCTTGAACGTATGAAATGACAGGGTTTTTTTGGTTTGGTTTGGTTTGTTTTTTTAAGTAATTCTGAAGTGTTCTGCTCTGGAACTATGTTAGATATCATTAAGTGTTTCAGTTTTCTTGGGTGTAGAATGTGATAATTACTATTCATGGCTAAGGATGCAAGTGAACCTGAATGCAGGTGAAGATGATGCTGTAATCCAATAAAATAAAAACAACTGACCTATTTCTTACAAGCTTTACCTGCCAAGGAGTGGGGAAATAAAAGAAATATCTCTTTGGGCACTTAGGTTATAATGTAACTAGATTTTAATTGTACCTGTATGTATTTCTATTATAGGATCTCTAAAACTTTCTTCCTCTCATCTTCAAACCTTATCAGTCCTTAGTGATTTCTGCAATACAAAACATTTCATAATCAGGACTGAAAAACATACTTCGTTAGATATTAGCAAAAGAATGTGAACTTTCAGTCTGATTGTCTGATTAGAGAGCAATTAACCATTCAGAGAGTGATGTAAGTGATCAGTCCAGGACAGCAGCAAGTTGGGTTAAAGAGTTTGGAAGATTTCACTGCAGTGACATTCTTAGCTGCTCCTGTCTTGTTTGTACAGCAACCAGCTCAACAAGAGAGGGGCAGAGCTTTTCCCAGTCAATTCTCCGTATAAACAAGTTTGTAAATGGAATAAAATGATAAAAAATGTTTCAGTATTTTTTCCTCTCTTTAACATGCTTAGAATAATATTTTTACTGAGTTTCTACTTTATCAGGAATGTGTTCACACTTTTGTTTTCAGTGGCGTATCTATCATGATTTCTTGTATTTTGGTTCAAATTTGAGCTTTGTGCTATAAAAGACCCTCCCATAACTTCAGTGGTGGTGTTTCAGTGGTTTTATATGGATAATGCAGGTGTTTTATAAAGCAACCTTTGAGGTGCTCAGACTCCTTTTGCTTAGCCTCCCTTTGTGTTCCTCAGCTGTGGAAAAACAAACAAACAAACAAACCCCAACTGACCAACCAACCAACCAAACAAGCAATCTGTATCTCTTTCTTGGCTTAAATTTAGACTGCAATCAGTTATATTGCTCTGGCTTCTGCTGTGCCAGAATCAAATAAAATTGACCTCTGCTTGCACCTAGTGATTAATCACTGTTTTCTGAGATCTGCTATGTTAACTGTATACCTCAAATTTTGTGTTTCTAAGACGATCTGGGTCAAACAGCATACTTTCAATAGCAGCGTTTTTGACAGAACCAGGTATAAAGTATGTACAGAGTAGAAGACTTTAAATAGTGTATGTGAGGAGAACCTTTTGCAAAAAAAAAGGAGTGAAAAGCAGGTGTCATGGAGCAGCAAGGTCCACCTTCTATATTGGTTCAGTTGTAACAATGTAAATATGACTTCTTAAAGCCTTAGTTCTATCAGGAATGGCTGTTATGTAAATAAAGTGCCTCTAAAAACTGATCATGAGTGACAGCTTAATGGTATGCAGGAAGACCTGAGACTTTGCTACTCTTGAAAACAGCTATAGGTTCCTGCAGGTGCTTATAGCGGTTATTACACAAAACTTCATGACAACCAGCAGAAGTACTGCTAGCAGAGTGAAAACTGAACCTAAAAAAGGCTACTTTTGGGGGAGACATTTGACATTTCCTTCTGCATAACAGAATGGATACTTTGAATGCTGGGGTTTTGGTGTTTTGATTTTTTTTTTAAATTCTTCTAAATTTTAATAATCAAACTATCATATGAATCAAGCAATTATAGATTTAAAATATCCAATTTAATTTTATAATGATAAACTAAACAAAAACCAGAAAATCATCAAAATCTGAGATGAATCTCTGCAGTAATCTAAGGGAAGTGGTATTGATGGGAGGTACCCTCTTTGTAGGTATCTCAAAGGGAATCCAGCTGAATTTCTAGAGTCTAAGGAACATTTTATAGGTTAACGTTGCAAAAGGGTTGCCAGCCACAACTTTCCCAAAACAAACTAGACACTGAGCAAAGACTGAAAAGACTGTGTGATATTAATAGCAATGGCAAGGGATATTATGAATGAGTGATCTGTTATTCTTCAAAAATAAACAAACAAATAAGAAATATCAGTAGATACATGTGCAGAATCATGCACAAGTGTTAAAGGTTTCATAATATGCAGGTGGAACGGACCAACACTGAGACTTGGTTTGTGTTATAGCAAGATGAAGAGGTTTTCTAAGTAATGTGTGGAGCCATGATGTTACTGAAATCCTTGAAAGCTCATTGAGGACGAAAAAAATCAGATGGTTCTCAGGAAGGATGAAGATGAAGCAAAAACAGGGGAATAAGATAATGCTAGAATGTGAAACAAAGCAATTAAGTGCAGGCAGACTAGATGTTAACAGCAATCTCTTTTGCCTTGAAAGTGACAAATTAGGTGAATCCTGGATCAGACATTCACTCACTGATCAACATACCTATGAGATTAAATAAGGTTTTGTTTATTTAAGGAGAGAACACGTTCAAAAAGAAAAAGTGTCAAAGACAGTGGCTCAACATTAAACAAAAATTTGAGTTTTGTCCTTTTGAACACATCTCACAGACCAATATGACAAACATACCTGTAAATTATTAACAGTTGGACAATTATCCACTATATTACACAAAGCAATAAATACTAAATACAAAAATAATCACAATTAAAAACATCTATTCTCTGAATAGTAAGGAGAAAATAATTAGCTCTGTAGTCACCTTTCCTCCCCTGTTTTTAGTGCAACATACATAGACACAGATAAAACTCAAAACAAGAGTAGGATGATATGAGTGAGGAAAACATCACTCATATAAGACAGTTGTTGCTGACAGTCCTTGGCCTGGCAGGTAGTACATCAGCTGATCTCTGGCTGATTTCCCCAGTTAGTGATATGATATGGCCGATCTTCCTGGGTCTGAGTAAAAACTGATTGTGTCTTTTAATCTCATTTTTCAGTATTCTCACAGGCTGTTGAAAAGGAGCTAGAAGAAAGATGGCATTGGGACATGGGGAGGGGCACATACATATAAGAGAAGACAACAGTGGAGCTCAATGTTTATGAAGTCTGATTCTTACGGTTAGTTGAGAAGTTTCCCATTGTTCCCATTCATCACCTGAGGTCAAGACAACACAGTGAGCCTAATGGTGCACAAATGAAGGAGTCCCAAGGAAGCCAAACCACACTCTTTTCAGTCCTACTGGAATCTTCAACTCACCATCTTCCATTTTTCCTTTCCTGGTAATTCCCAAATGCATGAGAAAGAGAGTAAGTCTTTCTTTCATTATTTTTCCCAAAGATGACTTAATTTTTGGTACACTGACTTTCAGAGTTACACTTTTTGTACTTGTTAAGAGCAATCTAGATATAGAACTGGAGATAGAATCAATGGATGTTCTGATTTTAAATCAATATTCTTGGTTGCTTCTAGCTCTGCCTGAGACATTCAGAAGCACTGACAATTCTCGTATCTCCGTTGCCTTTCTTTTACAGTTTTCTCATCAACCTATATCATTATATGTAACTGTGACATTTTAGAAGATTCCCTTTACTTTTACATAGTCCTCTGATGTACATTGAGTCTTCATTAATACAACACAGTGAATTACATCCTTCATCCCTCTGTGAAAGCAAAGCACTAACAAAGCTTCGTATTCTGTTCCCCCACACATACAAGAAAATCTAACCACTCAGCTAGTTTTGAGTGATTTCTAACTCTACATGTCTTCCTAAATTCATCCAGTACTTAAACTGCTACTATGTCAGAACCAAGGCTATGCATGTTCTTTGAGAAACTTGTAGTTGAAGTAAGCCCAAAGGACATCATAGATGCATCAGTAATGCTCAGATGAACAAAAGCACTCCAGCTGTTCCTCTCACCATTTCAAATACTGTGTTACTTTTAGCTGTCATCTCATTTTGTACAGAACATAATAAATGCCTCCTACTGACCTGTGCTCCTGGCAAAACTTACACATTTCTATGTCTTGTCATGGAGTATACTGCTCAGGATTGCAATCTCAGAGTTATGTTTAGGTATGATATTGGGATTCAGCTGCAGCCTTATGTAAGTCTAGTAGTGGAGGAGTAAAGGAAAAGTAAATCACATGGTATTTCCTTCCCAAGAAAAGTAGGAAGCCTGAAAAAAAGACGTTCTCGCTTTTGACATCTAGTAGAGAAAGGCAAGATAATGGAAATGTAGCAATTCAGAGGTTCACATTTTGTTTTACTATGTTTGAGAAGTATTTCTCTCATAAAAATAGATACATTTTATGAAGACCAAAGTGCAGAGCAGTCTGTTCCAACTAACTGTTCCTATCTGTGCCTTGGGTGAGCAGGCTCTCCAATCCTAGGCAATAGTTTCCAAAGCTAGAGTGTAAAAGTTTAATCTGAAGAAACTCAGGATGCTTTGCTATAAAGTCATTAATATACTGTGAAGTATAAGAAGGTATTTAAGAATTTCTGTTATGCAGGACTGTCAGTGCTTTATGCTATATGTACTCTGCCTGAGATCTGGAGGTAACAGAAGCTGCTCACGGAGCTGTAGTGTGGGAATGGGTAGCAAAGGGAGAGCAGCACACAACACAAAATCCATGGCTAGTGTAGTGAAACTTGACAACCACAATATGTAACTCAAGTGTCAGTGCAGGAGAAAGCAAGCTGGCCTTAGAATTGCCTCATCAAAGGAGAAGACTGCTAATAATAGTTATGTTTTAGGAATTAAATAGGTTCTTTTACGTTGTCTATCTAACTTTTAATACTTTTCTTTCTCTCCTCCATTAAATGTTGTTTGTTTCTATAACTGACTTCTGTTTTCAACAGGAGAAAACTGAGCATCACAAGGTGTAGCTTAATCATAGAATCACACAATCATAGAATCCTTCAGCTGGAAGGGACCTTTAAAGGTCATCTAGTCCAATCCCACTGCAATGAGCAGGGGCATCTTCCACGAGATCAGACTGCTTAGAGGCCCGTCCAGCCTGACCTGGAATGGTGCCAGGGATAGGGCATCTACCAACTCTCTGGGCAACCTGTGCCAGTGTTTCAACACCATCCTTGTGAAAAATTTCTTCCTTAGATCTAGTCAAAATGTGGCCTTTCAGTTTAAAACTGTTACTCCTTCTCCTATCACTACAGGCCCTGTTAAAAAGTCTGTCCTCATCATTCTTATCAGCCCCCTTAAAGTACTGGAAGGCTGCAAGAAGGTCTCCCCAGCGCCTTCTCTTCTCCAGGCTCAACAACCTCAGCTTACTCAGCCTGCCCTCAGAAGAGAGGTGTTCCAGCCATCTTATCATTTGTATGGCCCTCCTCTGGACCTATTCCAACAGGTCCATGTCTGTCCTGTGCTGAGGGCTCCGAAGCTGGATGCAGTACTCCAGGTGGGGTCTCACCAGAGTGGAGCAGAGGGGCAGAATCCCCTCCCTTGACCTTCTGGCCACGCTTCTTTGGATGCAGCCCAGGATACTCTTGTCCTTCTGGGCTATGAGTGCACATTGCAAGCTCATGTCCATCTTTTCATCCATCAGTACTCCCAAGTCATTCTGGACAGGGCTGCTTTAGATCCCTTCGTCCCCCAGCCTGTATTGATACTGGGGGTTTCCCTGACCCAGGTGCAGGGCCCTGCACTTGGCCTTGTTGAGCCTCATGAGGTTCACATGGGCCCATGTCGCAAGCTTGTCCAGGTCCCTCTGGATAGCATCCCGTCTCTCGGACATGTCAACTGTACCACTTGGTGTCATTTTCAAGCTTGCTGAGGATGCACTCAATCCCACTGTCTATTTCATTGATGAAGATATGAAACTGTACTGGTCCCAATACTGTCCCCTGAAGGACACCACTCGTCACCAATCTCCATCTTGATATCGAGCCATTGACCACTACCCTCTGGGTGCAACCATCCAACCAGTTCCTCATCCACCTAGCAGTCCACCCATCAAATCCTTATCTCTCCAATTTAGAGAGAAGGATGTTGAAGAGGGGAGGGGATAAAACCAGGCTCACTAGAGTTGAGCCTAGGGGTGGTGTGCCAGACTTGAAATCGATAGCCCAGCTCAGATCATCTACACCAATGCACGCAGCATGGGCACCAAACAGGAGGAGCTGGAAGCCATTGTGCAACGGGATTTATACAAATATATTAACAACAAATATATTAACAACAAATATATTAACAACAAAAAGAGAGGCAAGGAGAATCTCCATCCCCTACTGGATATGGCGGGGAACATTGTCTCCAAGGACGAGGACAAGGCTGAGGTACTTAATGTCTTCTTTGCCTCAGTCTTTAATAGCCAGTCCAGGTATCCAGCCCCCTGAGCTGGAAGATGGGGATGGAGAGCACAATATACTCCTCATATTCCAGGAGGAAGCAGTCAAGGACATGCTAAACCACCTGGACACCCACAAGTCTATGGGGCCTGATGGGATCCACCAGAGAGTACTGAGAGAGTTAGCGGAGGAGCTTGCCAAGCCACTCTCCATCATTTATCAGCAGTCCTGGTTAACAGGGGAGGTCCCAGAAGACTGGAGGCTTGCCAATGTGACTCCCGTCTACAAGAAAGGCCGGAAGGAGGATCCTGGGAACTACAGGCCTGTGAGCCTGACCTCTGTACCGGGAAAGATTATGGAGCGGTTGGTCTTGAGAGTGCTCACAGGGCACCTGCAGGACAACCAAGGGATCAGGCCCAGCCAGCATGGGTTTCATGAAAGGCAGGTCCTGCTTGACCAACCTGATCTCCTTCTATGACCAGGTGACCCACCTAGTGGATGAGGGAAAGGCTGTGGATGTTGTCTACCTGGACTTTAGTAAAGCCTTTGACAGCATCTCCCACAGCATTCTCCTGGAGAAACTGGTGGCTCGTGGCTTAGACAGGTTTACTCTTCACTGGGTGAGGAACTGGCTGGATGGCCGAGCCCAGAGAGTTGTGGTGAACGGCGTTAAATCCGGCTGGCAGCCGGTCAGGGCTCAGTTCTGGGGCTGATCTTGTTCAATATCTTTATAGATGATCTGGATGAGGGAATCGAGTGCTCCCTCAGTAAGTCTGCAGATGACACCAAGTTGGGTGGGAGTGTTGATGTGCTGGAGGGTAGGAGGGCTCTGCAGAGGGATCTGGACAGGCTGGATCGATGGGCAGAGGTCAGCTGTATGAGGTTTAATAAGGCCAAGTGCCAGGTCCTGCACTTTGGCCACAACAACCCCATGCAACGCTACAGGCTTGGGGAGGAGTGGCTGGAGAGCAGCCCGGTGGAAAGGGACCTGGGGGTGCTGGTTGACAGCCGGCTGAACATGAGCCGGCAGTGTGCCCAGGTGGCCAAGAAGGCCAACAGCATCCTGGCCTGTATCAGAAAGGGTGTGGCCAGCAGGAGTAGGGAAGTGATTGTGCCCCTGTACTCAGCACTGGTGAGGCCACAGCTTGAATCCTGTGTTCATTTTTGGGCCCCTCACTACAAGAAGCATGTTGAGGTGCTGGAGCGTGTCCAGAGAATGGCAACAAAGCTGATGAGGGGTCTGGAGCACAAGTCTGATGAGGAGCGGCTGAGGGAGCTGGGGTTGTTCAGTCTGGAGAAGAGGAGGCTGAGGGGAGACCTTATCGCTCTCTACAACTACCTGAAAGGGTGTTGTGGTGACAAGGGCGCTGGTCTCTTCTCCCAAGTATCCAGCGATAGGACGAGAGGCAATGGCCTCAAGTTGTGCCAGGGGAGGTTTAGATTGGATATTAGGAAAAATTCTTCATGGGAGGGTGGTCAGGCATTGGAACAGGCTGCCCAGGGAGGTGGTGGAGTCGCCGTCTCTGGAAGTGTTCAAAGAACGTGTGGATGTGGCACTTCAGGACATGGTTTAGGGAACATGGTGGTACTGGATTAATGGTTGGACTTGATGATCTTGAAGGTCCTTTCCAACCTAGTGATTCTGTGATTTTGTGATTCTGTGATTCTGTGGGGACCACGTCAAAGACCTTACGGAAGTCCAGATAGAGGACACCCATAACTCTTCCCTTGTCCACTGATGTGGTCACTCCATCCTAGAAGGCCACTAAGTTGGTCAGGCAGGACTTGCCCTTGATAGAAGCCATGCTGACTTTCTCAATCAATTCTCTGCTCTCCATGTGTCTTAGCATAGCTTCTTGGAGGATCTGCTCCATGATCTTCCTAGGCACAGAGTTGAGGCTGATGGATTAGTAGTTCCCAGGGTCCTCCTTGTTACCCTTTTGAAAAATGGGTGCAAAGTTTCCCTGTTTCCAGTCTCCGGGGACTTCATCTGTCTGCCATGACTTCTAAAAGATCATGGAGAGTGGTTTGGCAATCCTCTGATGTCTCTTGGTGGAGTCTTGAACCATTGCTTTATCAGCTATCAAAATGTACATGAACATTGTCTTCACTGCTACCCATAAAATCTTGGCAGAAATGTTACAATTATTTAGTGTGCAAAAGGATGAAGCTCATTTTTGTTTTCATTCTACTTATTAGACATCATTTTATAAAGATGAAGTAGAGAATGGCTTTAAGGAAAAAAAGAGCACACTATTGTTTATGTATATTCGGAAAAATTCTTTTAGCAACATTCCTAAAGATCCTTTTATTATTAACATATTAAAAAAAAATAATCTCTGGTGTAAGCAATAGGTTGCCAGAGATGTGAGAAGAAAGGACCAAGGTAAAAATGATAAATAATGAAAAAATAAAAATATTTTGCTGATTACATGAGAAACAGAATACTGTCAGGCCAACTGCTTGCTCCCTGTTATTGTAGGTAGTGGTAGTATTGATTGGAACTAAGAGGAAGATGCTGTAAATGAGAAGACACACAGGTGGCGAAATGATTAATGTTGGATCTAAACAGTACAGGTGTCTGGCACTTCTTGAAATGCTCAGGAAATAAATGGGATATTTATTCTCCCTGACAGGAAGAGGAACAGTGTGTCCTTATTTCTCCTTCTCAACAAATGAAGTGTTGAGCAAACTGTTCTGTTGATTTATTATAGTGGTGTCAGTTAACACTCCTATTGAAAAATTTCCCTTGGTATTGTCTGTATGAGCCACTATTTCAAGTATCTCTTCTCTAACCACGAGCATTAAAATTTAAAATGCGCTGCAGTTGTTTTAGCAAGGCAGATGGACATGAAAGACGTCTCATACAACTAATACTCCTCTGTCTCTCTCAGTATTGATACAGCAAAATAATCTTCCAAAGCCTGCACATTTTCTTACAATTTGTGTTTATAATAATTTGATTTAGTCAGTCATGACCTTGTGCCTCTGTTGTCTGTGTTTGTTACAACAATATATAATTGTTTTTATTTCATATTCATCTTCTAATGACTTATCCCCGTGAATATTTTTTTTATTCTGGAGTTGTTTCATCATAAATGGTCTGGAACACTTGACACACCTGAGGGACACTGGATCATAGACTATACAGATACAAAGACACTACCTGGATTGATATTTTTCTAACAGTACATTTCTAGATTACACTTTTAAAGATAAAGCTGATATATAACTGACTGTTTAATGAATACCTTTCAATGTTTAATTATTATTTAACCTGAGTTGATGTCTTTATAAGTTGTTGGGTGAGGTTCATCCTTGCTAAATTTTATGCATCTCGAAATATTTTCAATAAGAAATTATTGAAATTATTTAACATATTTGTGGACTGAGCTGTTAACTGTGTGAGTGCTGATACAGTTCTTCAAGCAGAGTTAGGCACAACTTGCATTGTTAGTGTCTTCTGTTTGATGGTATTCCTTATATTTATTGTGGTTAATCAATACAGTAGCAAGACAATGGCAAATGGGAATATAGTTGCTCCTAAAGCAAAATTTTTTGGTATGCACTTACCTTTGCAACCTTTAATTAATACATTCCATTTCCCCTACAGTCTGTATTTTCATCATCTAGTGGCCACAAAAATTTAAAGTTATCTTGTTTTTTTGAACTTTTTTTACAAATAAGCAATATTCTTTATTGTAAATCAAGGAATAATCTAATAAAAATAATTATAAATATCATAATTAATAATCTAAAAAGATTAATGTTCCCCTTTGCAGAATGGAATGTAACATTAGCCTGAAACACAATTTTTGAAGTTCCATATATTTTTTTAAGATTTAACTATTTTGGAGGTAGATTCTTTATGTATTCAAAATGAATATTTTTCCAGAAAACCAGTCTTCATGATGAATCTATAGCCTACATTTTCTAAATGAGAAGAAATTAAAGCTAAAACACAAATTAATCCACTTATTGAAATTCTTCTGAAAACAGGTCTTTTTGGAAACCTGTAGAAAGCAATAATAAGGACAGGACTTCTGAGGAAAAGGCACGATTTCTCCTAACTTTTTAAAATTTTCTGACATTGTATACATCCAAAAATTCCTATGTTTGGGGAAAATTGATTCAATTCTTGATCTTAGTGTTCCATTTTTGAAAAACAAACAAGAAAACAACCCCCATAACATCTTTACATGATGTACAGCTGCTTTAAATTTAACTTTCTGAGAATTAAGATATTTTGCAGATGTAGATACATTTTAAATCTGCCATCCCTTCATAGTGTTGTAGACTCACAAAAAGTATGCATTTCCTTTTTTGCGTTCAACAGCATAGGAAAAAAATTTTTGCTAGGAATAATACTGCTTAAAAATAAATGGGTTTCTTGGAATAATTAATGAACTAACCCTGATATTTCTGCTAGCATATTTGTTATTTGCATGTTTAGTAGACAAATATTTCAGATTATTAGTATTTCAAACAAAGCTAAGAGTATTTAGAGTTTTTTTTATAAAGCATCTGCTGTCTTTTTGGATAAACCTTTATAATGGATGGTAATACAGGCAGTTAAAAGCTCATTTATGAGTTTCTGGAGATTTGCTTTCTACTCATATTCTGTTAATTTCAGTAAAGAAGAAAATAAATAAAGAAAGAACAATCAGGATTTAGCTCAGCAAGCTGTATTCTCAAAACTTATTGTTCTGAACTCATCAGAATTCTTTGGTATAAAGTTGTTAAAATACTTCATTTTGACAGTTTAATATTTAAAAAAGGACATTAAAAATAAGTTTGGTTTTATTAACCAAAGTAGTTGAGTAATTCATTATAAACACATTTGATGAAATAGATATGTTCTTGCAAAACAGTGTTTTAATTCAATCAACATTTTCCAAGGACAAATCTTTCCACTTAGACTTTTTAAATCAGTTCTTTTTCTAATGTTTAATACCATTTGTGAGCTATTTTTGAGTGTATAATAATTTCTATATTTGCCAATACAGCAACTGCACTGTGTAGATACTATCTTTTTCTCTAACATGAATTGAAATAAGAATATAATTGATAATGCTAATTCATTTTAATGCAATGCTAATTCCTTTTATTTAAAAGGGATATCTACCACTGCTAAATTTTTGAAGCACCATGTCACGTACTCCTTGTTTAGAGCAGTCTTGTGAAATACCTATTAGTGTCATTTATTCGTGAGGATGATGAAATTGTCATCCTGTTATACAATTATATAATCTACAAGTAGGAAGCTCTTCACAATGTTGCTGTTGCTAGTCTGATTAAGTCTTGTCATTAAAGACCTTTAAATATAATGATTGACAAAGGAAACCTGTTGTGAGAAAATGACAGATGCCAACATGGCTTTCAGTTAACACCATTGCAAAAGTTTAGTGCACCATCCTCTCTAGAATTGTCTATTCCTGGCTTTGATACTTGATATCAGTCCCCTTTCATTACTTTATTCCCCACCAGCAACAATACACACCTCGATACTGTTATGCCCCACTTTTTTGTTGTTACTTATCCTAGTTGTTTGCTGTTTGTGACAAAGATAACTGAATAATCTACCTACCTACTCCAATTTTCTCCCAGTCCACTGAACATATGGTCTCTCTACAGCTTTGTCTAACATTTTTAGCTTAAAACCCAAATATTCCGGAAAACAAACGGGTCTAACTTTTTAGCTTCTCCCTCTCTTTTTTTTTTGTTTTCTTTTTTTTCTTTTTCTTCAGTGATTGCATGATGCAAAACTAGCACAAAACAGAGAAATTTCTTTCTGTGGATAAATCATAGACTTTTGGTTTAACTCCTTGTATTTATAGCTGTAGATTTCCTTCTCTATAGAGGGAGGAGGGAATGCTTACCTAGTGGAATATTTACCTACTGATGCAAAAAAAGAGCAGTTTCCAGTGATGCTCAGCTGTCAACAATACTTCCATACTCTGTAGGAATATGACTTAATTATAATTGTGTTATTTGTGTTATCTAAACCAAATCAAAGTTGAGCCACTGGCTTTCTGAGGGATTTGAGAAACATCATGCAGTCACAGATTCATGCCACCAAGCTTTATACACTTGTTATCCTTATTATTGTGATCACAGTCTCCCTTCACAGTCCACATAGAGAGGCCAGTTCTTCAAAGAGGGTTCAAGCTGTCTTAGGAAGTTTCTGCAGGTTTGTCTAGACTACAGAATTTCCCAATTTCCCAATTTCTCAAACCTTATTTTGACCTGCTAATAGACTGTTTATAATATTCTTTGTCTAAGTAGTAAATGTACACTCTGTATCTACTAGCTATATGACACAGATTACATGAATATTTAGGTGTTCAAAGTACTAATAAGACAATTACTTAAGAGTATTATGGTAAATTTTCATAACAAGACCTCTGAAAAACTACAGAGAATTTTTGAGACAATATTTTATTTGTATGGAATATTTAGAAGTCCATTAGCTTTCAGGTCATTGTTGCAATATAGTCACTGTAAAATGACCTAAACAAATAATTAACTCCATCATCTACAACTGCAAATCTGGAGCATGACCTGATGGGACTGAAGTGCAGGCTCACATAAAGTTTTTGTTAACCTTCCACCAGAAATAGTAACTTAAAGAAACTGTGGAGGGCTGGCAGCCAGGGACAATAATTTATTTAATCCTCCTCACAATATTCAGTAGAGCTTGTCTGCTGGATCATCAAAAAAAGGTTATCCAAACAACAGTTAGGAGCCTGAACATTACATAACAAAGACATGATCTGTAACTTTAAATCTTTTCTTTTTTTTTTTTAGGTTTCTGAGCAATAATGCATTATTTTATGTGTTGGAATTAAAGGGAGAAAAGGGATTAGAGTGAGATATGGTGTCATTCACATCTTCACTAAGCTAAGTAACTAAACAGTTATTTACTATTTATATTGAGTGTACATGGGAAGGCTTTGGTCTGCAAGGGCGGCAGAAGGAACACCAAGCTGAGAAGAAGGAAGAAGTGCTCCATGGCACAAGAGGTACTTATTGCGGCTCATGGAGAGCCTACTCCAGAGCAATTTTTTTCCTGACAGGATCTGCAGCCTGTGTGGAAAGCCACAATGGAGCAGATATTTTTTTGCTGATAGACTGCAGCTTGTGGAGAACCCACATTGCAACAGGGGAAAAGTGTGAGGAGGAATGAGCAACAGAGAGGAGCTGTTACGGACCAGCTGCAACCCCCATTCCTTATCTCCCTTGCAACACTACGGGTGAGAATAGAGGAATCAGGATTGAAGGAATGAAATTGAGGTTAGGAAAAAGAGGAGAAAAGGTGTTGTTTTAATTTGTCGTCTTTGCTTTCCACTTCCCAAATGACTAATTAAATTTTTATTTTTATTGGTAATAAATTAAACTAATTTTCCCCAAGTTGGATCTATTTTGTCTGCAACAGTAATTGGTAAGCAATCTCCTTGTCTTTATCTCAACCCATGTGCTTTTCCTTCTTGTGTGTTCCATTTTCTACCCATGTCCTGCTAAGGGAGGGTGTGAGCAAGCAGCTGAGTAGACATTTGGCTGTTAATTAAGGTTAACATACCACAGTATTTTAAGGATTCCTGACACATTCCTGCCTCCCAAGCATTTAGTCATGGTATATCTATTAGCATTACAAAAAAAGAAAGAAAATGACTAACCAAACCCAGAAACAATACATCCTTTTGGAAATATGTAGCTATATAATAATATATCATGAAAGCTCCAGTTTTCCCTTGGACATATAAACAGTCCTGCAAAGTATAAATGGTATTGTAAATAAATTTATATATGTCCTAGGCAATTTTTAAAACTTTAAACTCAAAGAGACTATGTATGTTGTCTAGATGGTCTGGATAATTGTCCCTCTGAAGGTTTTGTCTATATTTAGAAAATTTAGAGACACCCGTTTTTTCCTCTTCCTTTTGTGTCCCATTTTCAGTTTTCAACATGTATAAATAAGATGGTGAATAAAAACACCACCAGTAGTACTAAAAGGAGGATTTCTCTAAGAATTTCCAGTTCTGATACAGTTGAAGTGATACATGCAAGACGTATTTTGCTTTGGTCTGTCAGAAACATACATCTCATTTCGGATGTTTCGTCTTACTACATGCGCATACAAAATGCAAACAACTTGCCTATAACCTGTAAGAATAATAATACTTCATTAATATTGTTACCTGTGTGGTAAAAAACTAAAATAGTTTACAACTTAGGCAAATGTATTGAGTTTAACAAGTTAACAGGATCATAATTTTTCTAACAGCATGTTCATGCCACTATTTGAGATTGTGTCAGCATTTCCATTATAAATAATTCAAGGATTTGTAACTCAGTAAGAGAAAAGCAGTAGTCCTGCCCCATTTTAAATTAATTATTTGCTCACTGCATCTTCAAGGCTCAAGGGACCATATGCTAAAACTTAACATTTTCCTCTAGGGACTTTAGTAAAGAGGCTAGACATTCAGTTTTAACCAGACAATTTTTTCCTCAGTGCTACTTTGAATGTAAAGTTTGTCTAAATGTGATATCGTTACATAGGATGGTTTTGGGATGTATTCCAAGAACAGACACAGCAGTGACTACTACTATTTTTCAAAAAATGGATGATAAGAATGATATTACTTACTTCAGAAGACAAGTGAGAGGTCAGAGGAAGGAGAAGATATTTTTTGTTACTAGTTTATCCAGGAATCCTGGGTGTGCATTAGGAAGAAGAAAAAATGTGATTTCATTCCAGGCCCTTTTCTGAAAAGGGAATGAAAAAGACACTTAAACATCCATTTATTTGTGTACTAGTGAACAGTCTTGCTGATTTCATATGAACTACTCACATAGCTAAACTGAAAGAGATGTTTAAAAATTGCTGCATCGTTGCTGAGATGGAGGTATGCTTAGGAAGCAAAAGAGCAGTTTGACCTGGTTGAAACTAGGTAATGATGTCTGTTAACTCAATCCCTATCATCATGCCCAATGTTTTTCAGCATTTACTTCAATTTTTCTTAAAGACTGGAACCAAACTGGAAATTAAAATTAAAAGAAAGTGACAAACGAGTGAAGTGGTCATCTGGCAAGCAAGGTTCACCCTGGTGTATTTTTTTAATAAAATGAGTTAGGAACTAGAAGTTCTTCTTTCTTTTTAACTGCTGTGGAAACTTTCTTAAATACAGAAGTCTGTTGTGATCATCTGAAGTTTGGTAATATGAATCCTGTATTTTTTAATTCTTACTTGCTTTCATCAAAGTTTAAGTGCTGTAGTAAGATTAATAAACTTAAGATTAACATGAGGACTTGATAACTGTTGTGAAACAAAGGAGGAGTGCTTTGCAGTGGATGAGTTATTGCTGGCCAAATGCTACATGTGTCATTTTGAAAAAATATACACTGACTACATCACACCCTTTCTTATCTTTGCCTTGCTTTTTTTTTTCCTTGCAATTTCAAGGACAATGATTACACAAAAATTATGTATCAAAAAAGAAAAAAAAGAAGACTTATAGTGGGCATATCTGATCATTCAGAAAACCTAGGTGATGACTACATTGTTCTACATTTTTTATGAGATCACAGATGTTTAATTTCAGGAAACATCAGAGGTATGGTTTGGTGGTTTTCCCCCTCTCTCCTAAAAAGGCGCTGCAAAAATAATTTTTAAATCACCCTTCATTTTGTGTTAAAGCACAGTCAGTTTTGTATGCTTGATATGTACATAACACTTGAAGTGTTATTGTATCTAAACATTGAAATTACTTCAATCCCTTGAAATCAGCATGAACTTAAAAAACAAACCAAAAAAAAGCAAAAGGCTTTAATTTGCAAACTTGATGAAGAGGTCATTAGGTATCCTAAGAAAAGCTTCTGAAGGGCTTAACTATTCAAAAAGAACCAGTCAGGTTTAAAGGGCAAGTTCTCTTACACTAAAGAGGCTGATACCCCTTGAAGAAGAGAAAGCCTTTAAGATTTTCTTTAACTCTACTGCAACTAATAGTAAAGGACTTTTGAAACTGTGGTTCATGGAACAGCTTTCAGCATTTTCTGGAGGCTGCTTGATGAGGTTCTGCAGGGCTGCCAGTATGGTATACTGCGATGGTCTCCTGTAAGACCCTATCAAGCCTTCAGAAATAGCTGCTGAAGCTGCTTTACTTTTTGTTGTATTCTGTCCCACTGTAGTGTTCAGCCTCTGAAATTATGTCCTCCATGGATTTTGAAAATCTCTATTTCTTGTTTGTGAGCTAATCATACAAGTCAGGGTTTTAATTCAACACTTTGGTACATTAAAAGTATTCCTTTGATTGAAATGTATGTTATTTCTAATCATAGTACATAGAACTGTGATTTAAGTATCTATTGCCTATATAGAGAGATTACATTACTAGAATGTTGTTAATTTGCCTGGTGCATAGATTGCTTTAAAACATGATCTGTGGATTTTAATACCATTTCATTTAACCTGACAGATATTTCAGAAGAAACTTTACCTGTTCTGTGCAAGCTCATGGACAGAGCAAGGATGTTCCCATCAATTCCTGACTTTAGAAGCATGGCAACTAATTTGTAACAGTGCTTTTTGCTTCTAACCTGACCTTGGTCATTACTGTTGTACCTTAAATCTCTAGAGAAGATTACAAGAATATTCTCATGAGACAGGACTATAAAACCGGTAGAATGAAGTTGTCTGGCTGGTACGCCCTCCCGTGGAAAAACAAACAAACAAAAAACCAAGAACAAGAACAAAAAAGCAAAAAAAAAAAAAAGGAAAAAATAGTTTTAATCTGTAGATGGCAGTAAGAGCTAGCAAGAAGCTGGAAGGCTATAGACAGACCATTTGCACATTAATCATATATACAGTGAATAACACAAAGTACAAGCTGACAAGGACCTTGCTTTGCCACAATCAATCTTTATTCACCACTAGATTACAGTGGTTAGATATACTTGATTGTCTCAATTTCAGGACAAAGCTTATAAATAACTGTAATCAGCTTAAATTTTTGCCACTGTATTTTTTATTTTATTTTTTTGTTTTAAACTGAGATTGGGGTGCAATTCTTAGCTTTGACTCTGAAGCTGTAATTTTGTTTGGCTAAATGTTTAAAGCATCGTTATATTGTTTACAAAGGCAAGTATACAGCTAATAGAGTGCGGTTGAAAGAAGACTGTCTCAGCTTACTTGTCTTTACTCCAAGATTTTTGCTGCTGTGTGTCTGTGTTTTAAACTGAAATGGCACCAGAATGGTGGAGTAATTGCTGCATTGTACTGAGGGATCCATTTTGGACAGCTCTATTCTCTAGCTCCCTTTTTCAAAAAGTCATAATGTACAAAGGATGTTCTCTTTCTTCACTTTGGAAAGTTAGCAATGCAAATTCTTTCCTAACATGCACTCAGCAACATGGACTGTGTAAGTACACTCAAAATAAAAAGAAAATATGGAATAATAATGTGGATTTATTTTCCATTTCACTATATATTGAAATAACTTACTTAAAAAAATCTCCAAAATTACGCAAACATAAATGTGTATTTCTAAGGGTTTCATTTATACAAAATATGATCTCCATGTTGTATTTCTTGATTTGGCTCTATTTGTGCAATCTATATATTCATGTATCAGTCAGTCCCATGATGTTTTATCATTTAACAGCCCTTTCTCTATGGGAGAAAATCCTGCTATTTTTCTGGTTCTCATTCAGTACTGCAAATATATAAAAAAACTGTAATAAACATAAAATTTCTTGCGAAATAAATGTATTTTCACAGCATAACACTTTAATAACATTATATAAGGTAAAAAAAAGAAAAAGGACTAAAAATGTCAAATGAAATAAAAATTATCTGTGGCCTTTAGCTATAAATAAAGAGGATAAGACAGAAAAGCATCAGTTCAGAAAGAAGGTCTATCATGGCAAAGCATGTTTTTTGGAGGAGTTGAGTAGGGTCAGAGGCGTGCGTGCACACACAAACATACACATATATATATGAATGAAATTAGGGATATTTACATATTGACAGGACAATTACCTTGTAGTACTTCTTCAATGTTAGGAACCACTACAGAGCTTCTGAGTAGTTGCATTTACTGTTCAATGCTAGCTTTAAGAAATTCACCTACCACAGTTCAAATGTAGATACCACATTTCCAGTAGGTTTCTTAACAGAAATGAGTGCAACTCAGTAAGCGTCCCTGCCAGGGTACACTGATGTTTTATATTCTGCTGTAATCAGTTGAAGTGTGTCACACCGGCATGGGAAGAAAACAACAGGTGGTGATTTCAGATTTCCCAGGTGAGGACTGCAATCAGTTGACCAAACTGCGATTGCTTTTTACTCTGGGGTAAATACAAATATGTATAGATTGTTCTTCGTGGTCATGTTTCACTGGTGTCTGGTTAGCATCTGACATCACCAGCTTGAAGTACATCTCCTTTACAGGCAGATCATTTTATCCTTTTGCCAAGCACACTGACATAAATCATAATGTTCTGTGTCTGCCTTGGTTGTAGAATAGTTATCTGTTTTAACTCTTTGAGAAATAAACATACCTTACTAAGAACTTTTCCATTCTAACATTTTTGCATAATTTGTTTTTCTTTATTCTCTTATGTATCGCCTTCTCATTAAAGCTAAAGAGAACATTTCTTAAAAAAAAAAATCCCTTGCTAATCAAGTGCCAAAGAATGCACAATAGACTTTAGTAAAAGCTGAGATTTATTCATTGCAAGTATAACACATTTGAGCAGCCTGTAATTTAATCTTCTCTCTTTTATTCTTTTTTTTTTTGTTTTCCTTTATTAAGTGATTGGTAGGCTGTAGAAAGCTCTATCCATTTTCTTGATTAATACAGTACAATATACCTTTGGTTCCCTATCAGCATGAATGTTATAAAAACATAGTAGCGCTCATGACATACATAGACAATATCTCAAACAGAAGACAAGAATGCTAAATATGTATAGTATATTTTGACAAAACTGGTGATGCATAGCTGGAAAGGAGGCATAAGAAAACATCATGACATTAACACTTTGTGGGAAGGTATTGTCATTTTTGTATTTTATTTTTTTTTATTTCGTTTTACACCGGCAGAATGTCTAGAGCCTGGATCTCTTTGAAAAAAGTACAAATTTCACTAGTATCTCTCTTTAATTCATGTTCATAGCTTGAAACTGGATTGTGAAAAGGTCAGAGTGCACTTCATTAAGTTTATATGAATAAAAATAACCACTGGGATCAAAGTCTATTCCACCTTATTTATTCAGAATATAATCAGATAAATGTAGGCTTAACAGATTGCCTGTTTAAGAACAAAGTCAGAAGGCTGATGTGAGTTCTGTTAGTAACTTGTTAGAATGGAGATATTTAGAAGCACCTTTCTCTCCCTTGCAGGTTTCGTACGGGAATATTATAATACACTAATATCTGTCTTGGGAAACAGGTGTTTATAATGTTAATTCACTTCTCATTAGTATCATAACTTTGGAGCTAACAGTAAAATGATGTAACAGGATAATGGGGACTGAAAATGAAGGATATAAATAATGTTCTACAGTTCAGCCAATATCAATACTTTTAAAAATTAGAAAATTAGGAGACAGGTAATGAGAATCTGACAAGCCACTCCGAGTATTTGGCAATGAAGGAAAATACAGAGGAAAAGAGAACTGGAGATACAAAAAGTGGAGTGGGGGGGAGACACAGCACTGACTATATAGAGGTGATTTTCATGTAGCACTCTGAATTAAAGGATTAACCTCAACGCTACTCTTTATTTCAAAATATTGATATTTATAACAAGCATTCCACTATGAAGAAAAGAGGATTTCTTTACAAAGGTCCCAGTATTAAATCAGCAGTTTTAAATTATACAGTTATGTTATTAAACAGAAAAGATTTGAGGTTTTATTAGTCATTCAGAAAGAAATATAAACCCCTTTTATTAAAGAGATTCATACAAGCCAGTGATCTCATACTTACTTGGCCTGCAATACTACCACGTGATCTAACCAGCAGTCTTATAAAGGACTATAGAATTCTTTCTATTAACTGCCATTCAAAGGCAAGTAGTTGAAAATACCTTCCTCCAGCTGTCTGCCAGTGTACTCATCCATCATTTGCATTATGATGGGACATGTGGTGGTCAGAGGCCATCTTGTGTTTAGTGACCATGAAATGACAGAATTCTCAATTCTTGGTGAAGTAAGGAGTGGGGGGGGGCAGCAAAACCACTACAATGGACTTCCGGAGGGCAGACTTTGGCCTGTTCTGGACATTGGCTGAGAGTCCCTTGGGAGACCATCCCGAAGGGCAAAGGGATCCAGGAAGGCTGGACAGTCTTCAAGAAGGAAATCTCAAAGGCGCAGGAGCAGACAGTCCCCATGTGCTGTAGGATGAGCTGGCAGGGAAGACGACTGTCCTGGCTGAACAGGGAGCTTTTGCTGGGACTCAGGAAAAAAAGGAGAGTTTACCAGATTTGGAAGAACGGACACACAACCCAGGAAGAGTACAAGGATCTCGTTAGGTCATGCAGAGAGAAAATTAGTAAGGCAAAAACCCAGCTGGAACTCAGTCTGGTCACAGTCATAAGGGATTAAAAAAAATGGTTTTACAAATATATTAACAGGAAAAAGAGAGCCAAGTTCCATCCTTTACTGGAAGGGGGGTGGGAGGGAGTGGAACATTGTCATGAAGGATGAGGAGAAGGCTGAGGTACTTAATGGCTTCTTTGCCTACATCATTAATAGCTAGACCAGGTATCCTCAGGGTATGCAGCCCCCTGAGCTGGAAGACAGGGTTGGGGAGCACAATAAACTCCTCATAAACCAACAGGAAACAATTAAGGACTTGATATGCCATGTAGACTCCCACAAATACATGGGTCCAGATGGGATTCACCCAAGAGCACTGAGGGAGCTGGCGGAGGAGTTTGTGAAGCCACTCTTCATCATATATCAGCAGTCCTGGTTAACAGGGGAGGTCCCAGAAGACTGGAGGCTTGCCAATGTGATGCCCATCTACAAGAAGGGCTGGAAGGAGGATCCTGGGAACTACAGGCCTGTCAGCCTGACCTCCGTACCGGAGGCGATCATGGAGCGGTTCGTCTTGAGGGTGCGCACAGGGCATGTGCAGGACAGCCAAGGGATCCGGCCCAGCCAGCATGGGTTCATGAAAGGCAGGTCCTGCTTGACCAACCTGATCTCCTTCTATGACCAGGTGACCCGCCTAGTGGATGAGGGAAAGGCTGTGGATGTTGTCTACCTGGACTTTAGTAAAGCCTTTGACAGCGTCTCCCACAGCATTTTCCTAGAGAAACTGTCAGCTCATAGCTTAGACGTGTTTATCCTTCACTGGGTAAAGAGCTGTCTGGGTGGCTGAGCTCAAAGAGTTGTGGCAAACGGAGTTAAATCCAGTTGGTGGCCAATCACAATCAGTGTTCCCCAGGGCTCAGTTTTGGGGCTGATCTTGTTCAATATCTTTACTGATGATCTGGATGAGGGGATTGAGTGCTCCCTGAGTAAGTCTGCAGATGACACCAAGTTGAGTGGGAGTGTTGATCTGCTCAACGACAGGGAGTGTCTGTAGAGGGATCTGGACAGGCTGGATCGATGGGCCAAGGTCAACTGTATGAGGTTTAACAAGGCCAAGTGCTGGGTCCTGCACTTGGGTCACCACAACCCCATGCAACGCTACAGGCTTGGGGAGGAGTGGCTGGAGAGATGGCCAGTGGAAAAGGACCTGGGGGTGCTGGTTGACAGCCGGCTGAACATGAGCCGGCAGTGTGCCCAGGTGGCCAAGAAGGCCAACAGCATCCTGGCCTGTATCAGAAAGGGTGTGGCCAGCAGGAGTAGGGAAGTGATTGTTCCCCTGTACTCAGCACTAGTGAGGCCGCACGTCGGATACTGTATTCATTTTGTGCCCCTCACTACAAGAAGCATGTTGAGGTGCTCAGGGGTGCTCAGAGAAGGGCAACGAAGCTGGTGAGGGGTCTGGAGCACAAGCGTTATGAGGAGCGGCTGAGGGAATTGGGGTTGTTTAGCCTGGGGAAGAGGAGGCTGAGGGGAGACCTCACCGCTCTCTACAACTACCTGAAAGGGGGTTGTGGCGACGAGGGTGTTGGTCTCTTCTCCCAAATAACTAGTGATAGGATGAGAGAAAATGGCCTCAAGTTGCACCAGGGGAAGTTTAGACTAGATATTAGGAAAAATTTCTTTAGTGAGAGAGTAGTCAAACATTGGAACACACTGCCCATTGGAGTGGTGGAGTCACCATCACTGGAACTGTTCAAAAAACGTGTGGACGTGGCACTTCATGACATGGTTTAGTGGGCATGGTGGCACATTCACAAGCCAGTTATGTCTTAAGGGAGTTGTACAACACTTCACTGGACAGTGAGATATATTCTACGGAAAGTAACTTAATCTAGTTGATGTCTGAAGATATGGAGCATGTGCTATCTGAACTGACTCCTTGGGAAATGTACTCATCAAATCTTTCCCTTTTTTTCTTATTTTTTCTTTTTTTTTTCTTTCCTGATATCACAATCCTTCAAAAATGGTCTAAATTTGGGTGACATTTCATACAACACCTTAGAAACAAAGGCGATGAGAGTTGGAAAAGCTTATATCTATTGATAAAATACTCCTACCTGGAACATGAATTGAGCAAACAGATGCAATAATTTAAAGTGAAATATTTTACTCATTCTTTTTGAAAGTCCAGTCGACATAGAGGTCCATAAGCTTTTATTCTGAAGAACTTTTCACTCATTTACTAAGGGTTTGGAACAATGAAGATTCACCCAGTGCAATTGGGTATCTATTTTTTATTTTATGTATTTAAAAAGGGGAAAGAAAGGGTTGACATTAAAAAATTAAAATAGAAAAATCAACTTACGGTTTCAAAATTTATATTTAGAAATGTAGAATATACCATGATGGAGGGCAGTCCTTCAATGCTTGTTCAGCATGTGTTTTTAATTGTACATTAATATTTTTATTTCTTGGAACGTATTAATTTTTCCCTTGAAGTTCTTGATGGAGCTCAAAAAGTGGTTTTAACTTATCTGTTATATACTTCAGACACTGCAATTTTGATCATACGTGTATCTTTATTTGACATTAGGTTACAGAGAAAAAGTTTAGTAGTATGGAACATTTTGTCTTAAAACACACAGGATGCATTTTTAAGTGGCCTTGTTTCTGTGGCAATGGACTGGCAGATTACCAGTGAAATCAATGGCAAAATATAATAAAACAAATAAAAATCATCTTCCTATAGACAACTTTTTTACTTTTCTCTTGCTGCTTTGATGTTCATATTATAAGTAATTTTCTTAAGTAGGACAAGTTTTTACATTATTTTTAGTACATTCTTTTTTAAACACAAACTGTTTTAAAGATAATTCCAACATAAAACTGTCATAACTGCCTTTGCATCACCAAAATTGGATCATGCCATTGGTGACATGGAGTCTCGGATGGTGTAGGTATTCAAATGAGATTACTTGGAGCCAGTTTTAATCTTTATGTTAGAACTGACAAGAAAGGTAAAGAAAGCCTGGTTCAGTTTGGAAAGGATTACAGATGATACCAAGTGATTGGTTTGAGGGGTGGGCCTGTGCAAACCTCATGAAGTTCAACAAGGCCAAGTGCAAGGTCATAGGATCATAGAATCATTAAAGTTGGAAAAGACTTTTAAGATCATCAAGTCCAACTGTCAACCCAACACCACCATGCCCACTAAACCATGTCTCGAAGTGTCACGTCTACACATTTTTTGAACACCTCCAGTGATGGTGACTCCACCACTTCCCTGGGCAACCTGTTCCAATGCTTGTCCTGCACCTGGGTCAGGGTAATCATCAGTATACAGACTGGGGGATGAATGGAAATGTTTTTTTTATTTTTTCTTAAAAGGAACACTTAAGTAAAACTTCTTACTTCATTAGAAGGGACATTTTTTGGATTATTTATTTTTAACTGTCTTTTGAGTAGTACTAACTATATATAAAATACACTGAAAAATTCAGATTAGAATTACAGAACTTTGGAAAGGTACATACTCAACTTTCTTGTTCTTTTACCATTTTGCTACCATTAATTACGTTTTTGAGAACTATTCATTTGCCTAAAATAGATACCTAATGTCGTGAGATCCTTTAATTATATAAGATATCCACATGGGGCTCACAGGTATGAGAGGAGACTTGTATCTTTCTCAGCAGAAACTAGAAGACTACCACCTAGTATCTAAAGCTGACCCAGATAACTGAGCTCAGGCAGCTGACTCCCATCTTCCTTCTTTTATACCTTGTATCTTATCTTAGATGTAAGTCTTTTAGAGGTTTGACTAGGTCTTTCAACTATTACCATTAGTCAGTGCAGTATGAATACCTGAGCTAAGTGATACAGTTGCACTGCTTCCTCATCAGATTCAACCTGCTTTTGTCCATATTAGTTTGAAAAATCTGTAAGACAAGATAATGTCTTTCTATAAAACACTCTGAAGCCTGTTGTGGCTGCCAGAGCAAACATTTCTAACACAATAGTTGGAGATGAGTCTTCAGATTTGGTGTTTAACTGAAAGGTAAAATCAAGATAATTTGGAGTGTGAATACAAACTACAAGATAAATTTGGAGTAGCAGCTTACATTGCAGGGAAAATGTTCTTCTTTTGATGCAATATATGTTGTTACTATAAGGAAATAAATCCTGTCATTTGTTACAGCAGAAAAAGAACTGCACTCCAAATAAACCATATGCATGACTGAGAGATACTCCCTTGTAAACAACTGGATCTTAATATGAGTCTCAAGCTTTCAAGGCTCTCCAGGGATAACATTGATCACTTGCAGCAGAAGAAAAAAATATTGAGAAGACAAATGTAAATAAATGTAACTTAATTGCCTTTTTCACTAAAGACTTGGGGTTGTATGCCTTATGTATTTTCTCTCAATAATCTTTGGATAAAACACAAAAAAATGCCAGGAGAAGAAATGTAGCACTCCCTAGTATAGAGCTACATCTCTCATCTTTCCCCTCCTTCCCCTCTTCTGTTGTTTTCCACCTTCAAGTCCCTTGCTATAGGATATTATCCTTGTTAGTAGCATTCTGGTTTTATCCTCTCAATTTGAGAAATGTTTTCAACCTGAAATTCCCACTTTCTGGGCAAGCAATGTCAGCTAGCTATAAGCTTTGTGTAAAAGTTACTTAACAGTCTATGAGTAAGTATGTTTATGGCTGTTGTGTATCATACTGAATTTGGTGTTATTGCACGTTGGCATACTCTTTATATGTCTGTTAGATCCAGCTCCTTAGGGAAAGAGATCAGGAGCACAAAAACTTGAATGGATGTTGTCATCGGCTGACCTTAGCTGGATGCCAGACATCCATCCAGCTGCTCTCTCACTCCCTCCCTTCAACAGGACAAGAGGGATAAAATTAGATGAAAAAGCTTTAGGGTTGAGATAAAGACAGGGAGATCAGTTACTCACTACCACCTTTAAAGGTCCCTTCCAACCCAAACTATTCTATGATTCTATGATAAAGAACAAAACAGACATGACTTGGGAAAGTTAATTTATTGTCGATTAAAATAGATTTGGATAGTGGGAAAAAAAGACAAAAACTAAAACACCCACCTTTTCACCCCACACACTTTTTTCCGGCTCAGTTAGACTCCTTCATTTGTTAATGTTTTAACTCTCACCCCTTCCACACTGAGTAGCACAAGGAGGATGGAGAATTAGGGGTTGTGTTCAGTTCATAATGGTTCACCTCTGCCGCTCATTCTTCTTCACACTTCTTCCTTGTTCCAGTGTGGGTCCTCTCTATGGGCTACCGTCCTTCAAGAACTGCTCCAGTGTGTGTCTTTCTATGGGCTGCAGTTCTCCAGAATAAAACTGTTCCAGCATGAGCTCTCCATGTGCTGCAAATCCTTCAGGAAATCTCCACCTGCTCCAATGTGGGGTACTCCATGGGATGCAGTGTGGATATCTGCTCTAGTCTCAATGGGCTGCAGGGAAATACTTGCTCGTTATGATCTTCTCCATAGGCTGCAGGGGAATTTTGCTGTGGTTCTTGGAGCACCTCCTACTCCTCCTTCTCTGAGCTTGCTGTTTCTCACACTTTCCTCCTCACTCCTCAGTGCTGTGTAGCATTTTGCCTCTTCTTAACTACATTTTCCCACAAATGACACTCTCTTGGCTGAGGGCCTCAACTGTGCTGTGTGGTGGGTCTGTTGGAGCCATCTGGAAATGGCTCTGTCTGGCACAGAGCAGCCACTGGCCTCTCCTCACAGAGACCACTACTGCAGTCTCCCCCATTGGGAACACCTGGACATTTGCACCCAGTACAGATCTGCAGTACCTGCAGATAACTGCCAGCCTCTTCAGTTCTTGAGCAGACACAGATGCAGGTTTTTAAGAAACTTTAGAAGTAACATATAAGGCAGTAATGGCTCCCCTCCGGTGCCTAAAAAGTTAGTCATATAGTATGTGGATTTTGCTCTTAAGTGCAGGTGCAAAGTGCTTCTTGCTGATCTGAGGTTTAGTTCATAAATCTCTATACTCTTAACAATCGCTACCTCACTTTGGAGACCAGATGAAGGTAAAGAAATTTCAAACACCAGCAGAATCCTAAATTCATCACTGAAAATTATTTCTGCTTCTTGGATCTCAGTCTTTGGGTTCCCCAGTGTACAGATAATAAAGTGATGGACATTTCAGAAATCCTAACTGGCAGACATACAGTGGCTTGGGAAATAAGATTTTCAGTTAACATTGCTTCAAATGTATGAAGTAATCAGCTTATTTCTTCTGAAAAAAACCAAATGTATCACATATGCAAGTGATTTATCCTCTGGACCAAAGACCTGATGCTGTTTTCAACAACAATAGTTCCACAACAATGCAATTCTGAATTCACAACTTAGTTTGATTTGCCTCAACATGAGAAGACCATAAGTCTCTAGATCTTCTATAGAATATATAATTCTGCTTAGCATTCTCTAAATATCACAGAAAAGTATGAAGATTTTTTTTTTTTTTGCCTTAGATGCTCACTGTGAAGTGTATGAAATATTTGTTTCAATGCAGTAAGTATCTTTCTAAAGGCTAAAGTAAAACTCAGTCTGTCATTTTCTCTTTTGACATTTAGAGTATATTGAGACACTTCCTAGGGGCTTTTCTGTGCAGATACATACAAACATCATTATGCAGTCTTTCTAGATGCTTAAGGAACTGATTCTCTATGAAGCAGATTCCTACCTACTCTGTCCTCCCCTCTACCTTCCCAGTGTCTAGGTTTAGACTTCCCTTTATGCTACTATCTACTTTTTGCCAGATGACACAACTTAACTTGCAAAACAAGATATTCATCCTAAAATGACAGCCCAGTAACTCCTAAAACTGGAGCTGATAAAAAGATGGGTAGTTCTGGATGTGAATATGTTTTCTCCACAATGCTTTTTTTACGAACAACTTAAATTTAAAGTCTACTCTTTCTGCAAGTATCAGCTATAACTTTTTCTTCTGAAAAATAGCTGACAAATTAGCAGTTAAAGTGTCATATACTTCAGAGCACACATGGCAGTTATTAAAATTCATAAGGACTTCACAGTGGCCACAGATCATGTGTCTTTATTCTATGCAGTGCTCTGCACAATTTTCATCAGACATTAAGAGAAGCATTTCTTCAATCTTTTCCACTCAGAGCATATGCTTTCCACCTAAATTCTGGAAAGTGATCCAGTACGGGCTGCTGTGACACATTGTAAAGTTCAGTGGTGACGTGAGGTACAAATTGCACTTGTGAGACGCTCTGAGTTCCTAATGAACGAGCAGAAACAGCCTGTGTGATGTTTTCTCTTTCTGGCTTAATCAGTTTGTGTGTTAATGTTCCTTGCTGACCTGTCAACCTAGCACCTGCCTGGTGCTCTCACCTTCCATTACAATAATCTTATCTAAAAGTACAAAAGCATAAAAGGCTGGTGAAAACCTTACACAAAGGGAATCTGTAACAGCTTTTTACAAAATGCAAAAGTAAAATAGAAGTAGCTGAGGGAGCAAGCCACAAAATACTGCATGAGTAAAAAACTACCATATTTAGTATTCTGCAGTATCATACCATCGTTGATACCTCCTTTACTGATTTATAAACCTGCTAACATTAGCTCTGTCTAGTGTCATGTGGGTAAGAGATTAATTATTTTTTAGTTTCATAGACCTTTTTCTAACATCATAAATTTATCTCTGGAAGGAATACTTTATTGCCTAATTTCAACTATGGCAAGGTAAACTTTGATACAGGGGCCACAGTGCTGCAGCTCTGTTGTATTCAGACAAAGCTTTACTTCTGAAAATATTAATTTGTCTTTTGAAAGTTGTAGGCAAAGCAGATACCAGTATTTCTCTTAGTAGTGTTTTTCCATTGTTTGTAGCATATGACTGATGATTCTGTCATGCATTTTGCCTGCCTGGAAATATTTGGGTGACCATATTTTAGCAGCAAGGATACCAACACTTCAGAATCACCAGTGAATCTTCTAAAAAGGAAGTTTTATATTGATTACTGCAGACTGCATTAGTAACATTCTTTTTTTTCTATGTTTTCATTATTTTTGTTGTATTTTCCCTAACATCTTTCTCAATTATTATCAATTTCAGAATGACTTGGTATGACATGAATACATCATGCCTATTTCTCAGTACTGAAGAAAAACATAAAAATTGTTTCCTCCTGCCTTTGCCTTGCCTTGCAATGCCTTGGCTTGCTTTCCTCTTCCTCTTCCTCTCCAAATTCCTCTTCAACTGCACTTCCTTCTTTCTTTCCTTCTTTTCAGTAACATTTTAGTGTCCATCTAGTAATGGTCTTGTTCTTTTTGGGGACATTAAGGTATTTTTACTCCTAAAATACATATAAAAATATCTTCTTATATTTAGTTCTGCCAACCCTGGGTTCCATTTCATAAACTTTTTTTTCTCATACACAATTCATTACTATATTATAAATTGATATTTAACTTGCCTCCTACCACCTCATTTTCTTCTATTATATTTGTATTTTTAATTTCTGCCTTCCCTTTACAATGGACACGGTATTGGATTTTACTGAAATTAGCATGTAGGTGCTATATTTTTTATTAAAATTAATCTGTATTCCTTTTTCCTACAAAAGAGAAAATGGTAAGGCCTGTTGAAAGAGTGTTCACAGCCATTGTCCTTTAGACATCATTTTAATACACATTTATGAACCAACTTGTGAAAATAATCCTTGGGTGAATTAATAAAGCCACTTTAGAAAAAAAAAAAACCACAAAATATGTCCCTATATTAGAGTACCCTGTCGCATACAGTTGGATAAATAATTGATGGCGCAGCTCTAAATTATTTAATGAAAAAGAAACAATGACAGGAAAATCAGTCAATTATCAACAAGAAACTCTCTTTTTTTTTTGGTAAATAATGTTCATATATTTTTCCTAAATATGAACACTAATTAAAAATTTATAAGGGGTGAAATTTGTCTTTGTAGAACATCATAAATAATTACAGGAAAATTATGTTAATGTTTATTAACAGTTCCCTGAACCCTTACTGGACATTTACAAACAACAATTAAGGCTGCGTAAGAGGCAATAAAATATGAGAGAAGTTATAGCTAAAAAGATTTGACCCTCTTCTATACAAATACAGAAGCTAGCTGAGGACAAAAAAATTCTGAGCAATGTAGAAAAAAGGATTTATGGTTATCTAAAGATAAAGATTCAAGGAATCCCACAGCAACTATTTCTTAAGCAAAGTGAAGGACTGCTTTGTCAAAGAGGTCAATACTGCTAAAGCCCAGCATTATTTGTACATAATTTTACTCATGTTGGCAGTCCTTATCAAAGGAAATTGTCCTGTTACTATAGGTTTTGCATTATGTCTGGGAGTGTATCGTTCACGTAGCCTAAACATCCCCTTTTTAGATACCATTATAGCTACAACTATTATATAGATAATACGTAAAATATTTATAAAATTAGACATTTCAAATTGTTTTAAGAAACAGTTATAAAACTATACTCCACTTAGAAACAGTGAACTGTTCTGTGCTCTAATACTAGCCATAAATTAAACAAAATAAGCACAGAAATATCACCAAGAGAAAATTTACTTACCATCTGCCAAGACTCACAGAAAAACTAAGACTGGAAGGGACCTCTGTAAGCCATCTGGACCAAACTTCTGCTTGGACCATGGCTTTACTGAAGTTACTCAAGGTTGCTCAAAGCAAAATGCCTTGTTCAGTTCTGAAAATCTCTGGGTAACCTGTGCTTAGTGATTTTTTTTCCTTTTGTTTTACTTACACGAATATCACAATTTCCCTTCTCACAACTATGACCATTGTCTCTTGTCCTTTTACTGTGTACCTCTGAGAAGAATCTGACTCAGTATCTTTCTTTCTGAAATGGACATCTGCAGTGAGATCTTCTGTTTTCTCCCCAGTCTGTGTACACGTGTGCCCAGGTGCCTGAGGCAGACCCCAGCACCCTGCTTCCTCATGGTTAGTGAGAGATTCTTTCTTGTAGTGCTCTCCCAGATATATTTTCCTAAGTCTTGTTTCTCAGCTTACCCATGGGGTAACCTAATGTCATCATCTATCATTCCAAAGCATAAAGTAGAATCTCACAGCAATCCCAAAAAACCTTACTAGTCTATGGCCTATGTTTAAGGTTCAAAATACTATTATAAGTAGCCTATGTGTGTCTATGCATTTAACTAAAGCATAGAAAACACACTGTTGCCTGAATGTTGACTAATGCAAGATAAGGGACATGAGAAGATCTATCTATTTTACTGTAAGAATTCAGAAAAAACCAAGACATTCAAGGAGAAAAAAAAGGGGGAAAAAAAAAGTAAGACAGGTTTTGCAGATCAATTACCTTTTCTGAAGAGGACAGAAATGTCTGAGTAAATGTTCAGTTGTTTTCATATTTATTCACATATAAAATGTAATGTAATAAAAGAAAAGCTGAGTAATACTCATTTGGTAAGCACCTTGACCTAAAGAAGATGTCAAGTGGTACCAGAACAATAGATACTATACCTCAGACTCAATCTAAATGACACTTAGCCACCCTCTCACAGGGGAATATTCTAAAAGTCTGTGCTACTGGTAATGCTGTGTTTACCTCCTGAGTATTTCCTAAACATGAAGAATAGTGAATGATTCTTGTTTCTTAAAATCAACCTAAAAGCCTTTTTAAAATGTAATCCTCTGTGCAATGAAATGAATAACACATTAACAGACAGAGGAGTTGGAAATACAGTTCTTGAATTTCACTTCAGCCGTAACAGCCTTTTTGAATTTATTGCAAGTAATATTCATCTTAAGTCATGTCACCACTTCTTAGGAGTGCAGTCTGTGGGAAATATTAATCATACAAATAGCCAAACCAGTCTTTGATATACAGGCATTCAAATTGCTTGCTTCACTGCACCCAATTCAACAAGAATATTATTCATAAAGTAGATCTTTAGCAATTGGAGTTTCATTTCCTCTTTTAAAACACAAAAATTAGATCTCTCAATGGTGTGGTTAATACCCATTAGTCTTCAGATTTCCTTAAATTGTGAAAAAGATAAGTAGTGACATTTTTGCTCCTTATTGCTGGAAGAACAATAAAATAACCACTTTTGGTATTGAAAAGAAACAAATATTTACATCTAGCGTGGAAGAATTAAACAATTACAGTTATGAAAATACAAGTTGTTTTCTTATATTTTAAATGGGAAATATCTGCATAATGGAAGAAAAAAACACACTTAGTTTAAAAAAAGGTACAATGAACTTTGTTTCTGGTTCTTAATGCAAAGAAGTTTCCCCATTTTGCCCCTATTTAATTTAATTTAGATTAGAATATTATTTTGCTGACATCACCAAAGCAAACATTGGTTTATGAAACACAAATATTGCAAAATATTGTACATATTTACCTAAATTTTCATGATTACCCGGACACAGTTTTGATGTTTTTCTTCTTTATACTGCTACTGACGTTGGCAAAATTGTAACTGTCAGTTGATTTTTAAATCAGACACAATTCTTAGTGAAATGAATCCTTGTCTATCTTCCAGTCAAAATCTTTGTCTTGCCTTACTAGCAGATCTTGTCCACCTGTGAAGGACATCCCTTATTTCATCCTTATTTCATCCCTTATTGGATACAGGGAGGAACATTGTCACCAAGGATGAGTAAAAGTCAGGTACAGGCCTTCTTTGCCTCAGTCTTTAATAGCCAGAGCAGGTATCCTCAGGGTTTTCAGCCCCCTGAGCTTGAAGACAGGGTTGGAGAGCACAATAAACTCCCCATAATCCATCAGGACCTGTTAAGCCACCTGGACACCCACAAAACTATGGGGCCTGATGTGATCCAACCAAGAGTACTGAGGGAGCTGGCAGAAGAGCTTGCCAAGCCACTTTCCATCATTTATCAACAGTTCTGGTTAATAGGGGAGATCCCAGACGACTGGAGGCTTGCTGATGTGATGCCCATCTACAACAAGGGCCAGAAGGAGGATCTGTGGAACTATGGACCTTTCAGCCTGACCTTGGAACTGAGGAAGATTATGGAGCGGTTCATCCTGAGGGCGTTTGCAGGGCATGTGCAGGACAACCAAGGGATCCGGCCCAGCCAGCATGGGTTCATGAAAGGCAGGTTCTGCTTGACCAACCTGATCTCCTTCTATGACCAGGTGACCCACCTAGTGGATGAGGGAAAGGCTGTGGATGTTGTCTACCAAGACTTTAATAAAACCTTTGACAGCATCTCCCACAGCATTTTCCTAGAGAAACTGTCAGCTCATGGCTTAGACATGTTTACCCTTCACTGGGTAAAGAGCTGTCTGGGTGGCTGAGCTCAGAGAGTTGTGGCGAATGGAGTTAAATCCAGTTGGTGGCCGATCACAATCAGTGTTCCCCAGGGCTCAGTTTTGGGGCTGATCTTGTTCAATATCTTTACTGATGATCTGGATGAGGGGATTGAGTGCTCCCTGAGTAAGTCTGCAGATGACACCAAGTTGGGTGGGAGTGTTGATCTGCTGAAGGGGAGGAGGGCTCTGCAGAGGGATCTGGACAGACTGGATCAATGGGCCAAGGTCAACTGTATGAGTCCAAGTGCTGGGTCCTGTACTTGGGTCACCACAACTCCATGCAAGGCTACAGGTTTGGGGAGGAGTGGCTGGAGAGCTGCCCGGAGGAAAAAGACCCAGAGGTACCGGTTGACAGCTGGCTGAACATGCGCTGGCAATGTGCCCAGGTGGCCAAGGCGGCCAACGTCTTGGTCTGTATCAGTGTGGCCAGCAGGAGTAGGGAAGTGTTCGTGCCCCTCTACTTGGCACTGGTGAGGTTGCACCTTGAATATTGTGTTAAGGTTTGGGCCCCTCACTCCAGGAAGGACACTGAGGTGCTGGAGTGTGTCCAGAGAAGGGCAATGAAGCTGGAGAGGGGTCTGGAGCACAAGTCTTACACGAAACATCTGAAGGAACTGGGGTTGTTCAGTCTGGAGAAGAGGAAGCTGAGGGGAGACATCAGACATCATCGCTTTCTACAACTACCTGAAAGGGGGTTGTGGTGACGTGGGTGTTGGTCTCTTCTCCAGAATGAGAAGAAGTGGCCTCAAATTGCACCAGGGGAGGTTTATAGACTGGATATTATGAAAAATTTCTTTATGGAGAGAGTGGTCAGGCATTGGAACAGGCTGGCCAGGGAGGTGCTGGATTCAACATCACTGGGAGTATTCAAAAATCTTGTAGACGTGGTACTTCAAGATATAGTTTAGTGGGTTGATGTTGGGTTGATGGTTGGACTTGATGATCTTGAAGGCCTTTTCCAACCTTAATGATTCTGTGATTCTGTGTGATTCTGTGAGATGAGACACAAAACAATTAATTAGATCAAATATGTCTAAAACTGAAGAAAGAGCCTTCATCTTAGAGGCATGTAGAGTACCACGCTATCCACATACTTTCCCCATATTTTATTTTGAAGAAAATGTAGCACAAAAATATTCCCAGTGACAGCTATCAACTTCCCTTGATGTCTTTTTAGGTTTCAAGCAGGAGGCTGATGCAATAACAGCATCTATTGTTTTTTTGAACCAGCATCTTTCATACGTATTTCTATAAAGATTAGTCTCCTTGTGACCCCATTCTGAAAAATAGGTACAATATCTGGGAACAAACTTCCTCTCAGGTTATACTGCAAACATGATATTCTCAGGTTTTCTTCTATTGTAAAGTCTTCACAGCCATACTCTTCTTGTCTGCATGTGTGAGAAAGTTCCATACTATCCAGAGGCAATATAGCCTGTATTGTCACCAAATTAGAGAAGATGATTTCTGAGATCTTCTAAAGTGTAACTGAAAATAGACTAAGTAGACTGAATTAAAAATTATTTAATACCATTATTCCACAATAAATAAAAAATATTTTTTAAAGTTTTTTACCCATATAAATGTAATTTAGATGGAGAGAATAAAAACAACACTTAACCTGATAATAAAGGAAGCTTAGAAGTCTTACTGTATATTTTTCCTTCCTTTAAGAGAGATGGAATGGGTTAAAGCATGAGAACAAGAAATTGATCTTTTATGGCAACAGACAAATTGTAGTATTACCTCTTCAGAGAATGTTCTCCCTTAACCCTATTTTCAATTCTGGCTTAATCAGGGAGGCATATCAACAGTATCTGCAATGAAAAAATGTCAACTTTCAACATCACAATCATGTCATGACTTAATACAGTCTGGCAGAACCTTCTCTTAGATATGCTGGATCCTATATGATTCACATCCTACTATTCCTACATGGAGTCACCATCCTTTCATTTTGAAACCTTCTCAGTTTAGAAGCTGAATTCAAAAGAGAGCAAGATAAGAAACAGAAATGAGATGCAAACCTAACAAGTTTGCAGAAAACTATCTTTTGTGTGGCTAGCTAGATAAAAGCTTGCCTACCTGTAATGTCATGAAATATGGAGAGTATATAATAGCTATTAGATCTTTTAGACTCCATGATACTGACCCCATAGTATTCTTGTCCCTAAGCATCCCTCATAAAACAAACAAGACTTCAGTTGTCTGTTATGGGGGTCAATAGTGCAAGGGTGAGATCTTGTTCCATTTCCCATAATAGAAATACAGTTTTCTACTTTTTCTTTTAAATGCATGGTTTAAATAATAATTTGTGTATAGCAAAGGAAAAGGAGAGTTTTAGATTTTCAAATGCTACGTGTTTACTGAGAACTTGAAAAGTATTGTAAAAGGTAGTCAAAAAAAGAAATTTTAATATTGCTAAATCAATGCTGTGTTTAAGTCACCTTCAATATTTTTAAAGGCTTACACTCACAAGACTCTTACCCTCCCAAAACAAAGGCATTAAAGAAATAATCAATATTTAGAAGGAGTAGGATGTCTGCCTTCAATGCTAGTGAATAATATCTTCAGGGAAAGATGATAACATGGAGAAAGATGTCTCAGAATGAAGCTATTCAATTAGGGTTGCATCTGAATCTGAGACTCTGAATGAAATGTTATATGTGAAAAGTTTATGTATTTTTAATAGACTGATCATTAATATTTTAAACCTGTTTCATTATTGTACTGCATAACTACGGCTATTGCATTTGATAAACACTGAGTTTTGCTTAATTGATGATTTTCCAGTAATAGGACCAAATAAGTCTTGTTTCCTTGGCTTTATTATTTGCCTCGTCACAGAAAGGGAAAAGGTTATTCACATGTCTGAAATTGAGGCCCTTGCAAATACTTTCCTCTTTCCATTAACTGTATGGCATTTTACTGTAAGCATTTTTCTTTACATCCACTTAGATGTTTAAATGTGCTCTAATGCAGACTGTACGAATATATCTCCCCAAAATGGATGCAGCCCTGCCAAAGATTAGTTAATGTCACTCCCATTGTGGGATAATTGTACAGACTGCTTACAGGCTCAAACAGCATCCTGAGGGGAAGAGGGGGAAATGAATCAAATTTATTTGAAAGTTCTGACTTCATCTCTTTGCAAGTGTGTAAGCCTGGAGCTATTTCCAGAATAAGCTTATTCTTTGTAAACTCAATTGCATACATTTCTACTCTAGCAATGTAAGAGCAAACTTTAATTTTGGCTGTCGTAGCATTAAGTGTGACTAAGCAAAATGTACCCTGGAATTCCTGCTCCATTGTGATTGATGAGTATCATAAAACTGAACAGTTAGAATAAGTTTTTGCAGGATGTGGGCATTAGCTTATCTCTTGCTTTTTCTGGGTATCGTTTGAGGATTTTGCCACAGCACCTAACACCAACAAATCTATAATCTCATCTGGGACTTCTGTTAATGGTCGCTATTGCCTCATATAAATCATAAAAGGTTAACATTTTGACTTTAGCAAATACCTCTCTAAATGCTTGTATATTACTTAATACATTATAGCCAGGATTCCAATTTCTGCTTCTGAGTCACTGTAATAGAATGAATTAATAATAGCAATTCAGGACACGAAGCCCTGACTTCAGTTTTAACTGCTTTTACATTTCCTAATCCTGGTTATCTACAGTAGTGATAGTGCCCAAATTTTCTCCTGATGTTAGCAGCCTGAACAGAAAAGAACATGTAATAACTATCATAGAGCCTGCCTTCATTACACTATGACTGGTTTTTTTTCATAACAAGGAAACCTCAATAATTCATAAAGTGTTTAGATGAGCACTGAAATTTTTGAACCCTATGGTAATTCACTTATCAAAATCTTTGAAGTTCACCCATCACTATTGGGGCTTAAGTAGTTCAGTTCACAGTTTGCCGACTGCCTGTATGAATAAAGCCAAGTCATTAGTTGCACTGTCTGTATGAAGGGTTGCCAGTTTAATCCATACTATATTTTCTGCATGAATGGTATTGACTTTGAAATCTGACTAGTTAGCTAAGGGTTTGGGGTCAGAGGGTATTCTTCTGAATGAGACAATAGAAATCAAACTGGGTGGATTTAACCTACTGCAGACAGATTTATACATTCTTATCTTCATATTTTTCATGTCAACTTTCTTTTGAAGTATCTAATGCATATCTGAAGTGACTCTGAGGCTGAGGGTAGAAAACCTGACTGGGTTGATTACTTCAATCCTAGATGTAGGGATCAAATGATCAAATGACCAAACTGACAACTATTCAATATATATTTCTCCAACTTATTTAAAATATTGAACAATATTTCAAAAAATATTGTTTGAGAATATTAGCATCTGAGTTTCATTTGCCTTCTGTAGCCCTCAGAACTTTTCAGAAATGCCTGGAGTTAGGTGTATCTCTAAACTTCAGAGTAACTGTAGTGGGATGTTTATGAAGTCTTATGAATGTAGTCTGATGGTCTAAAAGAGAGCAACACTAATTGTGCAAAATAATTTTGAAACAAGGAAAGGTCTTTAAGTCCTTTCTTTTAGACTAACCCTGTCCCAGTTCTAGAAATTGCAAATATTTGGTGTAAAATCAATTTTATCTTTATTTTTATATGGGATTTGAACTTCTACAGCTAGCCCATCAAAAAAGGGTTGAGGAATTGCCCTTCTGTAGTTTCTGTTTCAGACAGCACATTATAATTCATTTCAGATCCCACTTTACAATAAATGTACTGAAAATCAAGTGTCTAGTCTCAAAGATGTAAAAAAACCCCAAAACCAACACTATTCCTCTTTAGCAATCAAACAATTAAGAATGGTAACAGCTTCTGTGGTGATTCCGTGTAAGCATTATAAAAACAATATAATTATGTAGAGACAGATAGACGAATATTAATCTTGAATGACTCTGTGAAGCCAGTCACTTCATAACAGATTAAGTCCAATGCAATTAAGAATCACAATTTGACTTTAAAAAACAAGGCAATAAAATGAGAACTTTGACTGTATGTCTTACTCAAAGAAGTCCTGCCTGAAAACATCATGTTTCTTTACACAGTTGCTAGCTACAAGAATTTTCTTCTTAGAGTGCAGCTGCCTTGTGAATGGAATCACGTATCTCACAAAAGTAGCAGTGTTTCCTTATAGGAACAGTTGAAATTGGGGTGCTCTCAGTAGAGATATTGTCTGATTTTCAAAAAATCTTTTTTCCTTCCTTCTTAACCCCCAAAATGTTGTCACTTGTATATCCTTGCTCTTGTTTTCACCTCCTAGAATTTTCCAGGGATATTCAAAGACATTTTTGTACTTCCTGCAGAGACAAGTAATGCCTGGGAATCTTGAAACTCAATGAAATATGAACAAGGAAAACTGGACACTCCTCGACTTTTCTCCTCTGTACCCTAAAAAAAAGCACCTTGTATTCTTTTATTGTTTTTTTTTTTCTTTTTCACGCATACAACTGGGAAGATTTTTTTTTTTTTAACTTTGAAGAAAAAACATGGGAAAATAGTCAAAGGCAATAGAACCTGAGCATTCTCTTCCAGCTCTGCCTTAATTTTTTGGACCTAAGCAAGTCTGACTGTCTTAGAGCATGTCTACATGAATAGATGCAGGCAGAATCAAGATCACCTGCCCACAACTTCAGTCTGAGATGAGGTGTTTGTAGAAGAGAAATATCTTAGTGCAGCTAACACATGTGGTACGTTCCCACCGATCAGTAGCTCTGCCCTGACTAGCTTGGTACATACACAGAGTTCATGTGTATACCTATCTATCTCCTTTCATTCAACAGGTTTTGGTTTCTCCCAGTTACTCCAGTAGAAATTATCTGCACCACTTCAAGACTGACTTCATTTTTTCATGAACATGAATGAAGTCAGTCTTGTGTATGTGTAGATGTTTAAAAAATCCTTTTGAGAAGCCTCAATACAAAAATTAAAAAAGATTTTCACAGGGAAAAAAAATTAAACCAGATCTTTCAACCATCATACTGATCTCATTTTTTATGTCATTGCAATTTTTTTGGTTTGTTTGTTTAATTGGGATTGCCTGTGTTTGACACTGCAATAAGGAAAATTAGAATCAAGTCTTCTATTAAAGGAAGCTCAAGCAGAAATTGATTTTTTTTTTTTTCAATTAACCTATTCTTTAGGAAAATGTGGCCTTTGCAGAGCAAACACAACAGGATTTGGAGAGAATCAAAAGCCAGCAAATGTTGCCTATTCATGGGTATAATTTCAGAGTCATTTTCCAAACTGTTAGTGCAAGCTTGAACTTACCCAGGAAGGAGGAGAGTAGACTAATTTGCTATCTGTTTCTTCACACAGTATTTAGCTTTATACTGTTCACTAAACAAGGTAATTACAGCACCAATCTTTACAACATGCACATGCTGTAGGTGTGTTTTGGAAAATGCTTGTTTCAAAGTTAATATTTGAAATAAATATTAATAATTCCCAGTTAATAGAAAAAACATTTTCTTTTTTTTCCCTTTTAAGTTTAGCCAACATTTTTCAACATCCATATTAAAAGGTCTCCCATGCACTTGTAATATTTCAAGCACAGAAGACATTGCAAAACTCATTTATTTTTGCTTTAAATAACTATCAGGCATAATAAATTAAATCCAGAAATTGAACAGTAATTTGATAGTTTTATTCATCTAGGCATAAATGCAAAGCAAACAATTTGCTGCAGTGCTTGTATGTGTACATGTATTTCTTCTGTATGATACATCCCCTGAAGGACCCCTGGGAAATTCCATCTCGCTGTGCTACAAATGAAATGTCTTTTTGTAGTATACTGCACCACACTTTCGCAGCAGGTATCTTCCCAATGTCCTTCAACATACAAAGAACTGCATCAATTATATGCCTGAGGGGAAACCTGGGGAGTTCTTGTTAAAATTCCATCACCAAATTAAGTGGAAGCTTGGAGTGATTTTCCAATCTCTGATGTAAATTACGGCTTCACACAGAATGTGAAACCGTCTCTTCCAGAGATGAATTATTTCTAGAGCTTTAATGCAATTACCTTTGAAGAGCAAATATTTTGCCTGTTGGATAGGGCTGAACTGCATCAAAGGGCAGGTTAATATACCTATCTCCAAACTTTTTTATATTACCTTAATTTTCTTGATACTGTAGCTGTTGGATGTTATATACTTTTTGTGATATGATTGAAATTTGTCCAATTTTTGTCAACCCTTTAATAAATTTGGTGAATAAAATAAATCTCAATTAAATTGATAAACTAGCCTGTGTATTCTTGTAATACCTTTGAACTTCTTCCAGCCTTTCAGTACTTACAGGGGCCTTATAAGAAAGATGGGGACAGAATTTTTGGCAGGGCCTGTAGCAATTGGACAAGGGGTAATGGTTTTAAATTAAAAGAAGGTAGATTTAGACAAGATATAAGGAAGAAATTTTTCACAATGAGGGTGGTGAAACCCTGGCACCGGTTGCCCAGAGAGCTGGTAGATGCCTCATCCCTGGAAACGTTAAAGGTCAGGTTGGTCAGGGCTCTGAGCGACCTGCTCTAGTTGAAGATGTCCCTGCTCATTGCAGGGGGGTTGAAGTAGATGATCTTTGAAGGTGTCTTCCAAACAAAACTGTTCTATGATTCTATGATTCTATGATTCTAACACGCTTATTTTATCCTAAAAAAAAAAGGAATTATTTAACATGGCCCAGTTTTTACTGGCAAATGAAAAGGAGTTCATAGCTTTCATTATGTCTTTTATCAGAAAGATACAGTGCATAATGGTTTTAGGGTTGGAAGGATTCTTTTGAGAGAAGGGCAACAATGGTGGTTATTTTTTCTAATCTTTAGTGCACTTAAATTTAAATTTATCAGGTGGAATGTCATATATTCCATCAGGTTAATATAGACAGCAGACTGATTTTTATAAAACATGCTTATTGAAATACCTTCTGCTTATTTTGGAAAAAAAAAAGGCCAGAAAAAATTAAAAGAGATCCAATTACTTCCCAAAATTATAAGGGATGCTCTCCCTACACTGGTTTTGGCTGGGATTGAGTTAATTTTCTTCACAACAGCCCACATGGTGCTATGTTTTGTATTTGTAACTAAAACATAATGATGTTTTAGCTATTAATGAACAGTTCTTGCACAGTGTCAAGGCCTCCTCTGTTTCTCAATCTCCCCTCCCAGTAGGCTGGGGGTGCATGAGAAGTTGGGAGGGGACACAGCCGGGACAACTGACCCAAACTGGCCAAAGGGATATTTCATTACATAAGATGTCATGCTCACCAATAAGATGGGGAAGGTGGGCTGGGGAGGGAGTTTTTCCAAAATTGCTGTTGCTCAGGAACTGGCTGAGCATTGATGTGCTGGTGGTGAGCAATGGATTTTGCATCACTTATTGAGGTTTTGTTTTATTTTTCTTTGATCCATGAGTTTTCTCTATTTTGTCTTTCCAGTTCTCTCTCCCATTCCACTGCAGGGCAGGGGTTTGCATGTGAGAGAGGAGCTGTGTGGTGCTTAGCTGCCTACAGGGGTTGACCCACAACATGCCCTCATCCACTGAACTAGACATTCTGTTGTAGAAAGCCATCACTTTTGTCGAATAAGATTTCTCCTTTTCCAATCCATGCTGATCAGTCCCAATTATTGTCTTGTTTTTATAATGTGTTTGGAAACTTTCTCAGAACTATTTTCTCCATCATTTTCACAGGGAGTCAGGTGGGGCTGATCAGTTTGTAATTCCCTGAATTCTCTTTAGTTTCAGATCTCCAGATACAGCGGCTGATTTCTCACCAATATTAAAGAAAGAATAATGAACGAAAAAACTCAGGTTTGATCCTAGTAACAAACTGATTTCAATTTACTCTTTCCTTAGTCCCTTTGAACATCTTAGTGTTGGAATATCTCTTGATCCTTCTTTCTATAAGGAAAGTGTTTGGGTTTAAACTCGAACACATGTCCCCCTCCAAAACCTAAGCATGAGAGAAACATAAATTTGCTTTTTTCTTTTTTTAATTTCCTAATCAGCTGAATTCCTAATTCCTTGCTGGCTGCAGCAGAGAACTCCACAGAAATATGGGATGTGTTGTCATACCACCACAGAAGGTTTCAGACTACATTTGACTAAATACCAAGGGGGCAGCTAGAAGTGAGAATTGGTGAGTCTGTGACATGGAGAATTGGGCACTGCAGTGTCTTTGTGGGGGTGTTTAAATGCAAGTGAGAGTGGAGGCTACAATTGGTGTAATCACATTTAAGAGACAATGACTTTGTTGTATTACCATGTCACAAAGCATCAGAGAAAGATAGGGCTGGAAGAATTCCAATGCAACTAATTATCCCAATAATGCACAAGGCAGGATAAAATATAGTTATGTTAACCCTGCTCCTTTTGCTTTACACGTGTTAAAAGACTTCTACTGATGCATATTCCACAGAAATGAGCAAATCTTCAGCAGAGCCTTTAGCAGATCTAGTTAGAGTGGGGATATAGTAGTTGTATGGAATAAAATAGTAAGCCTTAGTAGTAGGAAAAGTAGGAATGTTATGATAAATAACTAGCTCCTTGACTAAACACACTGTCCAAGTATCTGTTACACATATGATTTAAAGAACTACAAAAAATCCATCAGATGTCAATCAATACACTCCCACTGACTTCAGTAGAACTAAGTCAATTTACAGCAGTTGAGACTCTGGCTCCAAATTTCATAATTCAAACTCACCATTAAACAGAGAGGAGGAATTTAAGGAGGCAAACAACCCACAAAATTAAATTGATTTGCAGTTGTGGAGTATTCTCATCATAAATTAATTTGTCAGCACATACTGGTTTTTATCAAATAATTTCAAGAATCTCATTTAACAGTGAAGTAACTGAAGTGTCTGTCAATTATAGTTTGTATGTTTTACCCTTCAGCATCCCCCGTATAAATGACTGAAAATAGGTTTTCTAATGGAAAGCCTCCAAAGTCCTCATAACAATAGCAGAACAAACAAATTCAACTGCAGTAAAACAGCATAAAGCAAATTTACTAGAATAATATGCAGGCAGTTCATCATCACAACTGCAGCAACATTTTAAGTAACAGGATGTCTGCTCCCTGGGCACACTGCAATTAGAATGAGTTCACAACAAACATGTTCATTAAGCTGAATCTGCTCACAACAAGGATGTAAAAAGAGCCATCAGACAGATGACTTCAATGTAGTTAGTTTCCTTTGTTTATCTTTTCTTCTTTCCTCTCTTTTCTCCTGTATTTGAAGGGAAGATAGTTTTCAGTTATAGACCCCCACTTTAGATGCTAAGTTATGGCCATTTTATTGATTTTTCCTTTGTAACTTCATATTGGTATTTGTGTTTCTCCTATTAAAGTTCATATTGCACGTTCATTGGACTAGATTATGGAAACAGCATATGAGTTACTTGTAAGTATCTTGTGTTTGGTTTTTGTGCTAGCTGCCTTTTTGTCAGACATGTGAGTGATGTTTTCTGCTAGTTGCATGATAGAATATTATTACTCTCAGAATGAAAAACGTGTCACAGGCATTTAAAATCTGTTTAGAGGATCTGATTAATCTAATAGGGAAGCAGATGGGCTATCCGTTCTTTCTTTTTCTCTCCCTTCCTCTGCTATATTTCCTCACTCACTAGTGGCTTTTATTATGGCAATTTATCTAGATCTAGCAGAGCTGAAGGGGAATATGGAAGAAGAAGTGCCTCTCTGTATAGTTAATAGTTACGCTATGGCATGAATGGTTGTTTCAGGTTACAGAAAGAGTGATGAAGTTGATACAGCTTCTAGTAATTGAACTCATCTGAACTGATTATATTCTCACTGATAAATGATGTAAATCAGGAATAACTCTGGTTGCACATATAAAAGTGGTGAAGGTTTGCTGAAGATCAGGACCAGATGCTATCTAAATTATAAACCATAAAATGGAGTGGGTTTTTTCACACTTGCAAAGGAACCTGGCTATTTGTTATAAGCTTGTGGAAGCTGTAATTATTTAATAATATTAACAGTCAAACCTTTGACTGGACTAACTGTTAATGATTGTTGTACTTTCAAAACAATGCAGCTGTGATCTAACAGAAAATATGAAGTACTAAGTTTCTGAAAAATAATGCTGGAAACCATGTTCTTACATCAAAAGTTTCAGAAGTGACTGATATTGAACTAGTTCTTGGATGTGTAAGTTGAGACACGTTTAGACATACATCAGACTTTCCTGACATTTTGACAGAATGTATCTGGATACCTTCACTTGACCTCCCAAGAAAAGCTTGGGTGCGTATCTTTATAAATGACCTTTACTTCCAAAATACTAGATATGTCGTAATTCTCATTGTCAGGAAAGGGAGGGAGGGGAAATATCAAAGTAGGGATGGATCTGATAAAGACTAGTACATTTTACACTTCGAGCAAATATTAAGTGGCGTGGGTGTTTTGAAGTCCCAAATTTCTGTCTTAAAGAATAAAAAACCCACATTTTGCTCAGCAGCTCCGTAACACATAAAATTTTTGCTTAACTTGAACATTCACTGAGCCATTGCAGTTTTGTCACTGCGTGTGCCCAGAGAAGCTTCACAGGCAGCATAAAACTCAGTGTACAGCCAGAAACTTAATATCTCCACAACACACACAATACAAGGTCACCTCCTCACACAATGCAGACATTGTTTTTGGGCTTGCTTTTTTTCCTGCACAGTGGGTGACCTTGACTAGATGACAAAATGCTGGGAGATGCGTTAATGTGAATACAAATAGATCTAAGGAAGGCAGCCTTTGAAACCATATCTGTACTTTTTACCAGTGTTTTAGCTTCTAGGACATCCAAATTGGGCAGGAATCACCTCTCGGTATGCTCCTAGCATTTATTTACAACAGTTTAGTGGTCCTTGATCACACTTCTCAGATGTGACTAATCGTGGATTAGGGAAGATTTGCTCTCTGCACCCCAGGTGGATGGAAATTATTGCTTACAGCCTTGAGTATATTCATTTACATATCTATTTGTTTAGTGTTTTCTGATGATTCTAGGCTGATTTCTTTCCCAGCCACTGTTTTGGGAATCATTGCTCTAATGAACCAGTCCTGCGTGCACTGTATAAAAGACTTGGAAACCACATGTGGTTCTGCAATTCCTCTTCAGGGACAACTTGCTTTAAAGTGAGAATTTGGTATACTAACTTATGAGAAACCTGTTTCTTTATGTGATATAGATAAGTATAACTGAACTGATAGTGCAGCATGGAACCTGGTGTCCACAGTCAGGCTTCCAGAGTCTTACTATTAGCAAGTGCAAAAAGCTAACATTCTGAGTAGTGTCCAAGTCAAACAGTGCACTGGACATACTGAAATAAGAAATACTGAGCCCTGACTGGAGTCTTAAATCCTGTTCTTAGCTATGGAATGAGCTTATGTGAGGAATTGTTAGCCATTTGTGATTTATGTAAGAGATGCTTTACCTGAAAGCAGGTAAAGATGTTGGGTTTATATTTTTTTCCTCCCAAAGAATTGGTTTGAACTTAGGCTAAAGATTTGATTTCTTCTCTGACTGCAAGCCTCAACCACAGCTCCTGCTGTGCTAAAGCAGGCACTAATCTCTAATTGCAGGCTGCTTTTTATGGGAGGGCATTCCCCTCCTTTTGTGGAAGTTAACTCATTTTGAAGAAAGAAACTTAAAATTTCTTGGCTATAATGATCGCAGGACCTGTCCAGCAAGGTTCATTTCTGAATTTTGATCTCTGCTCCAAGGCTTGTTTCCCTATGTAATGCAGTATATTACATGTTAGTCACCTAGTCATTAATGGAAAAAGCCCTTCAGCTTTTAATATACACTTACCCAAAACTCTCAACCTCACCTTCATTATTCTGAGTACACTGAAGAGAAACTTTATGTTCAGAAAAAATTTCAATTCTTTGATAAGCTTTAAATAGAACATAAAAAAAAATGTTTAGCACTCACAAGCTGCACGGTATAGAGAGCAGGTTGGTAAAGTATATTAACATGTATGTATGTATGTATCTACACGTGTGTGTGGGGTGTATGTGTATATTTTAAGGAAAAGTTGTTTTTATGTAAAAATGCTTAGAATTTTGTAAACAAGTGCAATAAAAATTAAAGAACACTTCTAAAATTATCTTTAGTTATCCTAGGCCTTTATAGACTTTCTCTATCAATATTTTTGGTACTACTAAACATAAAATAAAATAATCTAAAATCTGCCCACTCTATTTTATAGGGAACAAAAGCAGCCATACAGCCAATTACACCTCTCATTATTTAGTATGCCATTATGCAATTTTCTCTTCTAGTGTTCAGTTCTCTAATTAAAGTTGTTTGACTTTTCCTGTGTGGTTTTGCATAATTAAATGTTTCTAATTATGGGCCAGATATCTGCCCCTTCACATTTCATCAAAGTAAGACAGATGAGTATTATCTAGCCCTGAGTAATCATTGTTTGGAATAAAGTTGTAAAATGGCCTTCTGCCTATTTGGAATGGAAAAGCTACTTTCCTAACTTTTCATGCTGTTGTCAACAATCTGGAGATGACTGCAAAAAATAACAAGTATAATACTAACTTGACCAAACTTCTATATTCCAGTGCCGCTTATGTGGGAGCCAGTCCACCTGCCTTAGACATCTATTGCACTTAAGTTTTTTGCAGTCATTTTTAAGCAATCTTTTCTAAAGTGAATGGAGGACTTAGCTGCCAACACCTCGGTATATGCATGTAGAGTATCCAAGGCATCCATCTACATAAGGCAGACAGATACATCACTCGTGCACACTCCTGTCCTGCACAGATAAGGTGTGGTATCATACAGCATCCAAAACATCACAAAAGATTCATGCGTCAGTGTATTAGCAACTGAATCCTATCATAAATGTCTCAAAAGACTGTCGAGAGTCAATAAAGAAAGCTTTCAGAAGGTGATATACAACATCAAAATGGAAGTATTTATGACACACTACTTGGACTAGTTAAAAAACATATTTACTTGTGAGGAGATTGGAGTAGGAAAAAAAGGCAATTAAAAAGTTAGAAGGGAGAGTGCAAAATTAATTAAAATGTGAGGAAAAAGAAAGAACTGTCTGTGCTAATATAGGTTATATTCCTTTCATTTTTTGGAATGGAACAAAAGATCTGTGATTCTTGCAAATCCTCTGTTGTCAGAGCAAATCTATGTGTGTCCTTTCTCCTGATAGTGCAAGAAAACTATTCCCTATTAGTCTTTTCTCTCTCAGCTCAAATGTTAGATGCCTGTGGAGGAGATCTAACGGTTTCAGCTGTGAATGAGTGATATCAACACAAATGAATGCGATGAAACTTGCAGGAGAGTAAAATATTCAACCAATAAAAATCTGCTAGGAAAAATACTAATTTTGTCTTCACATACATTGTTTGAACCAGATGTACTAAAGCAGGCTGTTCACTACACACTTGGTAATAATAAGAAAATAAGATAGCAAACTATTGGTTATTAGAAAAAACCTGGATTGCACGATTTAAATTTATAGAAAAATGATACAATATTGTACGATTAAAGAATGAACTATAGTGACTATGCACAAGGAGACTAAATTAAACTTCACTTCTGACTTTTTCAATGTATTGATTGACTTTTCCCTTTTTATATTCGCTTATATCACATGCAACTGTTTTTTTCTGTTTCTAGCTTGTTTCTTAAGAAATGTATGAAATAAACATAGAGTTCCAGGGTAACTAAGCCCTGAATCTCAGCTTCAATGAAGAATTATTGAATCAGTTTGGCTGCCCACAGATAGGCTTCTAAGGCTGTATAAATTTTATATGCTGAGTATGACATCATATGGTATGGAATATCCCCTTGGCCAGTTGGGGTCAGCTGTCCTGGCTGTGTCCCCTCCCAGCTTCCCATGCATCCCCAACCTTCTCGCTGGCAGGGCAGCATGAAAAGCCAGACAGTCCTTGACTGCTTAGTAACAACTGAAAACATCAGTATGTTATCAAAATTATTTTCATCCCAAATCCAAACCACAGCACTATACCAGCTATCAGGAAGAAAATTAAATCTATCCCAGCTGAAACCAGGACAGGTGGTAAATTCCATATGTCAAAAATGAACAAAAGTATATGAATACTTGAAACAACAAGTTATGTAGATGAGAATCAAAAGACTGTGTTAAGTAACCAGTTTTCAAGAACAGCTTAGATAAAAAGAAAATGTTGATCTAAGTCAAGGTAGCTGTAAATTGGCCACAAATGGAAAGTTTCTACACAATGTGATGAAGTTTTAAAACAATGTTTCAAAAAGAGCAATAAATTCTTCCAAGAGGCAAACTTCAAGTCCTGTCTTCCTATGGAGTTGTATGTTATTTCCCTAGAAACCTCTCTGGTGCATAACTTTACAGAAACACAGAAAGCAAAATTGGATGATACTTCCAGTTTCTTTCCAGTACCACATTACTCACCAAAATCCTCATTTCCCTTCCTTGTCCCCTAATGACCAGATTGAGTGGAGCAATGGTGCAGCTGTGTAGAAATTGTACATGTGCTGACTTATTTCCAGTACTGTGCTGATCAACTAATAGGCACTCTAAAAGAAAGACAACTGTCATGATCATATGTCAGCTTTGCTGTCACTGATGGAGCTTAAAGGACCACTGTCTACTTTTCAGACAATTTTTCTTGAAACTTGGTGGAATTCTATGTCTTTCAAGCCTTAAATATTATATACAATTTGTAAGTGGACTTAAAAGTATCAGATAAGTAACTGAGAGGCACACAATTAAACATAGTGTACCAGGATGTCCTATTTCCTTAGGAAATCAAGCTAACAATATGTCAGTGTCAAGATGATCTTAACTGGTTTGGGGTAGAAATATTTTTTTCTACTTCTATGCTTCTGCTTGCTTATGCATCTTTCCAAGTGAACCTGCATGTCAGACAGCAAAACCGAGAAATTTGTTGAACAGCTAACAAACTCAACTCCAGTAGTAACAACCTGAACAGATGTAAAACATCTCTTTTAGTACATAATTGCATGTAACTTTTTTTTTCCTCTCCCATCATTCAATATAAATGTGTTACCACTCTGCAGTTCTCTTTCTAAAAAAGAGAATATAAAGGTACAATACAGCATAAAAGCAATTGTGATATTGAAGTCACACAGCCTCGCAAATCAAACACTGTATAAAAAATCCCATTTAAAAGAGCAATATAAACAAAAATTGCTCAAAGAAGGCAGTTGGGAAACTGACTTCTCCCATATATTTACAGTAAAAAAACCCCCACAAAACCATACCCTAACTTGAATCTTAACTGAATTAGGTCAGAGGTTGTCAAAGCTGAACTTTGTATTTGGAACATATATATTTTAACTCCTTTGGGACAAAGACTGAATGTCATGCTGTGATGTTCAGAATAGAACTCTTTGTATTTGACTTTATCTAGCCCTAACATATAGACACAAAATGAACCCATTCCTGTTGAATACATACATGAAGGGATTATTTAACTGTCTCTCTCCATCCATTTCCAGTGATCATGGTATAAAATACCTTGTAAAGAGTCTAAGCAAAATTTAGTGAAGAACAAAATGTGCATTTAGAGTGGACTTTAATGTGCATGAGGCATATTACTTCAGTAAATAAGAGCTACAGTGGACATAGTTCAATTATTGAGAAAGAATCAAAGATTGATGTGATTTACAGAGCATGGAAATGGGAGTCAATAGGGCTAAACATGGAGGGAGTGTCAGAGGAAAAACTATACTAGTTTTCAAAGAAAACATGATTATTTAGAAAATTACTAGGTCTGGCTGTAGACGTGAAGCTGAACTAGTTTTTTTATGTGCAAAATTGTCAGGATAAACCCAAAACGGACACATGGCACATGGCAAAATTGGGCAATGTAAACGACCTTGTCACCAAAAGTGAGGTGAAACAGGATTTTTACTATAGACAGCAGAAGAGAAGGAATTGGGATGTTGATGCATAAGTTTATCAGAAAGTGAAATCAAAACAGGCTGCATTTTCCCTCTCAAAGTCCCTCAGTAACATCAAAAGCTTTCAGCTATTTCTCTCAATACTGTACATCAGATCTCAGTCAAAGGGGTCTGGATTGTTGAAGGAACTGGGCCAGGGAACACTCACACCCTTGTGCAGCTGTCAGAAGCATTTGTTATCAACCACCATTTGTCCTGAGCATGCTTAAAGTTAACAAAGCAAAACCAAGGCATTTGTGTTGGGTTATATATAAAACTGGTAGAATTTCTGCTGTTTGACCATAACATCTAAAAAAAGAAGTAACATTTTCATGTACTTTCTCTTTGGTAGTATTTCTTGGTTTCAGTGACTGTATTTACCTTCTCAGGAATAAATTATTATAGTGGTGTAAACTGGATTTCTCACTGTCTTCAGTATGTTTTAACCTTATCAAGAATGACCTGGACAGTCTCTAGTTCTTGTTATTTCTGTCTCCTTTGATTTCCTTCTCCCTTCTTACATAAGTTAACATGGGCTGTAGCTATCCTTTACTAAGTAGAGAAATCATTGTAAAAGAATAAACAAAAATCCCCATACTTTCAGCAGTGTTACATAAGTTAAGCTTTGAAAAGACATATCTTAGAGTAAGGGGATGTACAAGACCGTGCTAAAAGGAGCATCTGGAAATGCTGTCTTGGTTTGGAACAGGGCAACCTTGAAAATCTTTTCATATAAAGAATGCCACATCCTTTTGCGTCACAGTGCTGCTTATTCTCCCAGCTACATCATTTTTGCCTGATAAGTATAATGTAGAAAGAAGTCTTACCCATACCCCAAATTTTCCTTTCACTTCTGTGAAGTGACTTCCCAGAGTCCCTCAGCATGGAAGAATTATTGTATTGCTTAGTATTTACATGGTACAGTTTGAAAGAAGTCTTTGAATACCTAAGAATTACCAAGTCCAACAATTAAAAAACCTTTTATTTGGCTTTTCTAATTTTATTTTTGTTTAAGAAAAATTTTTATTTACTTTGAGTTTAAAAAAAGAGTTCAAAACGTAATGGGGGATGCAAAATTGTCATTTCAGCTAGAAAAATGGAGGATTAGAAAAAGGTCAATGACTGGAAACTCATTTTTATTATGTACACTGAAAGCAGCTTGGCACCTTGGTATTAATTTTATCTCTGTCAAGAGCAAATGCCTTTGTTACAGTGTCTCTATTAAAATTCAAACCTCTGACCCTGTAAGCTTTACAGAGTGGGGATTTTTCAGCCAGGATAGAGCTGGTTTTCTTCACAGAAGCCAGTGTGAGACTGAGTTTTGGATTTGGGATGAGAAAATGTTGATAATGTGCTGATGTTTTGGGTTGTTGCTGAGCAGTCAAGGACAGTCCAGCTTCTCGTGCTGGCCTGCCAGCAAGCAGGCTGGAGGTGCACGGGGAGCTGGGAGGGGACACAGCCGGGACAGCTGACCCAGACTGGCCAAAGAGATATTCCCTACCATCCAACTTCATGCCCAGTACATAAACTGGAGTTGGCCGGGGGGCGGAAATCACTGCTCAGGGACGGGCTGTCGATCTGCGGGTGGTGAGCAATTGCTGTATTGGGCCTCACTTGTTCTTGTACATTCCTTTGTTGGTATTATCATTGTTGTTTCCTTCTTTCTTTCTGCCCTATTAAACCATGTTTCTGGGGATGCACGGGGAGCAAACACAGCCCTACCATTTGCCATGGGCTGATACAAACTGCACTGGAACAGGGTGAAGCTCCAGAGCATCTGCAATACATTGATGACATCATCGTATGGGGCAACCCAGCAGAAGTTGTTTTCGAGAAAGGGAAGCAGGCCTCCGTCACTCGTAATGGTTTCTTGGGAAGACAGATGCCATAACTCCGAACGTCCCTCCACAACATATATTATGTGTTTTATAAAGCTGTATGGCTATTAGTGAAGGTAGAAATATATACCTAAGCATTAATATTGTGAATTAATGTTATGGTTCATAGTATATAACAGAATTCTCTATATGAAAATATGTTTAATATTTGGTGGTTCCTATACTTCAAAAATAACTACTGTTGCAGTAATTAGCTTCCAATCTGACCTGCATGACATACCTACATTTTCAAGGTAATGGAGAAACCAATATGTTTAGGGTTTTTTTTTAAATTAACTAATAATTTCTATCAATGTATGGAGTTTGATGTGAATCTCCTTATTTATGATATCATTAATACTGACATACTGACATTTCTAGATGAAGACTACCAGATATGTATCTCAAAGATACAGAGATATTATAATTACTACTTTAAACTTTTCAGGATTATGAACTTAGGAGCAATTTGCAAGTCCTTTTCTCATTTTTATCGAACTTTTAAAAGTAGCACTTTTTGGATCAGAGAGAAACACAACAGAAATTAACATCTACATTGTGTTGTTATGAGTTGGAATAAAAAAAAGAGGCTGAGAAAACAGCAATAAAACTAGGTTTTATTTAATGGGAACAACTAATGAGAAATACATATTTTTTTAGAAGAAAACAAAAACAAAAAACAATTCTGGAGCTCTCTGTAATCAGTAAATAACTGCTGCTTCCATTAGTAATATTGAATGTTATCTCAGAATGTACCATAAAGTATTTCTAACTAGCTGTTTTTGAACCTTTTTGCTGTTTCTTAACTTTGAATAGTGTATGGTCTGTATGGGTCAATGTGATTGTGCCAGACCTGCACATGAGTAAACCTTCTTCAGGTAGACCCAGACTTTTTTGTAATGCTAAATCACAGACAGAGGGGATAAAGATAAGCACTGGTTCAATGATTGTTCACACTGCTTAACTGCTTAGTCTACTCCCTTACTCTGCTTTGAACCCTTCCAACTATGTAATTTCAAAACAAATCTGTTTTAAAACGTGCTTTATATAAGCTTTGTGTAAGGGGCTCTCTCACTTCCCTATATAAATTAAAACATACCTGTAGATGTTGAAAGTTCAAGCACTTCCCATGTATGAAAGTAAGTAAAATCTAAGAGCTTCCCCAGACACAAGGGTGGTCTGTACCAATTATTGTCCCAAATAATTCCTGGTAACTCCTTGGGGAATTAGAGTATTTCAGAGACTATTTATGAATAACGGTCTGCAGTGTGCATACTAACAGAAGTCTGAGATACCCCATGCCAGGTGACTTTGGTCCCCTGAACTGTTTTCAGGGACATTTAATCTAGTAGCATAAGGATAACCACTGAGTCACAATCAGATTGAATCTGGCAGCCCTCTCAAAAACATTCTGCAAATTATGAAGGTTTTAGTATTGAATTACATTAAAGGCAGAATAAATCTTCAGGAGTGCACCTTTTTTCCCCCCACTTACATGTCCCAAAGAGAAATGAATGATAACTGTAAAAAGTGCCTACAACTCAAATTGGCAAATCCTTGCAGTCTGGTTTGTTGCTGTACTCTGGACATATAGTAGTCTCAACATTTGCCTCCACACTCAGAAAACCATATTCCAGAGAGTATTGTAGGGTAGCATGGACAGTTGCATGTAATTTTAGGATCCAATTATATCAAGCTTTTAAAATAGTTTGTAAATCTTTGGAAAAGATTTACGAACATAAAATCTGCCAGAAGATTATAAAGCAGTATGCTGATATTCTATGTGCTGGAATTAGTAAAAGAAGTTGTTGTCTTCCTTTTGAGCTACAATCATAGTTTGTCAAGTTCAATAAAAAATCACTTTTGCTATGCAGCTGAGTGAATTTAGAAAAAAAAAATCTACGTATTGTGGCTTGTGACTTGTTCTGAAAAAAAGTAGATCTCAGAGTGAGAATACTTCTCTGAGTAAGAAAAAAGGTATAAGAATGCAGTAGAAGCTTTCATAAAATCAACATAACTTAGTCAACCAATTAAGTTTACAAAAATGAGATTGTAGCTGATTGTTTCTGAAGTGTCAGCTCATCTGAAGGAAACATACAAAAGCAATCCAAATGATAAAAAAAACAATAATAAGTGTAAAGTTAACTTTTTTGGACTGTACGTGGTTACATACAGCTGAGATTTAAGCTGCAAATTAGGGGTGAACAACCTGTAGAGAGTACAGTCAAATCCTCCACACTTCAGACTACCAGTAGAACATGCAAGAGACCAGAGAAACTGTGAGGCTGAACATAAAGAAGCATGCAGGTATTTGAAACATTGATACTCTTTGTTTTTGATGTTATTTTAGTGTGCTTTTTCACTGTCAGATATAAGCAGAAATCCTGACACTTAAGAAACTGATTATGAATATCTATGAGAAGCAAATGATTGATTCCAGCTAAGCTCCTTGTCATAGATATTTAGGTTAAAATATAGGCAGTAATACTGCTATCAGAGGAAATATTTCCTTTGATAGAGAAATATAAAAGGAGGACAATGTTTGTGAAGTAATGAAATGCATAATGAAATATATACTTGATATATCCACCTGAAAGGGGGTTGTGGTGAGGTGGGTGTTGGTCTCTTCTCCCAAGTAACTAGTGATAGGACGAGAGGAAATGGCCTCACGTTGTGCCAGGGGAGGTTTAGACTAGATATTAGGAAAAATTTCTCTACTGAGAGGGTGATCAAACACTGGAACAGGCTGGCCAGGGAGGTGGTGGAGTCACCATCACTGGAAGTGTTCAAAAAACGTGTGGACGTGGCACTTCAGGACATGGTTTATTGGACATGATGGTGTTGTGTTGATGGTTGGACTTGATGATCTTCAACCTTACTGATTCTGTGATTTTGTGCTATAAAAGTTGTATCTGAATGGTGTTTAATTATACTATAAAATCTTATTTTTCTCAACTAAGTGAGTCACAGAAATTTAATGCAATGTGAAAGAAAAAATAATTTGATGAAACTCGTAAGAAAGATTTCCCTTTTTAGAATTTCTTTTGTTGAAATTGCTTTAAGATCTTTGTATGTTTGCTTTAATATAGAGAGGACAATTCACCTGAGAACAACAACTGATTTCATTTGTAAGTTTTAAGTTTTGTTTTGAATTTATAGTTTTCTTGCTGGAGTATACCTAAAGCAATATCTGGTGTCAGGGGCTGTTCTCTCATTGTTTGAGGTTTCCTGACATCAATGGACTTGCTGCTTTTTTGCAAAGAATTTAAGACATAATTGCCTCTATCAAACTAAAGAAAAAGAAATATTCCTTTCTTTACATTCACATGCTGTTACTACTTTCATGAAAACTTTGAAGTTACAGGTGTACCAATTATGCAATGCTCCAACAGTGTACTGAACAATAAAAAGGACTAGAAATAAAAGCTAGAAAAATAAGTCATCCACTCTGTTGCTCCTCTTTTTCCAAATAATCTCCAATCACAAGGATAAAGTTGTGTCCAAAGGTTCAGTACATCACTAGGACACCTCCACTGTGTGGAAAGACACCTTGAATAATTTGCAAGTATCTGTTTTATTAGATTTTATTTACAGTTCATGCCATTGTTTATGCAAATTTTAGTTTTATTTTAAATGGTCCCATTGCTCAAAATAAAACAAAATTTAAAAGTACAATATATCCCAGAGACCATTCAAATTACCAGTATTTTCATATTAGAGACTTTCTTATTACAAAGAAAGAACAACTGTTGGACCTCTGCTGACAACCGTCAGAGTTAACTCACTAAAAAGTAGAAATATTTTCAACTGAGTTAGTAGTTGTCCAGTACTCTTTAAGAAAAATTTCACTCATTTGTTAAAGATTCAAGATTTGAAAAAGTACACTTCAGTTCTCTTTGCAACAAGTCTTTGAGAGAATTTTTGTTTTGCTTTGTTGCTTTGTCAGAGTATCATGCTTACAGTCATAATTAGTAGTCTGGATATTGCTTTCAAAATAAATTAGTAATGAGTGTCATGAAGTCAATGAATTATAGTGAAGGATTCCTGTAAGATGTGAGTAAGACATAATAGCGCTTCTGGAAGTACTGTTCACTGAAGTACAAATAAGAAAATAGTGAAAACTGTGAAGAACATAGGGAACCCTCTATCCTTCCAAAATATGTTTTAATTGTTAGAAGAGCCAGATGTCACTTAAGGAAAATAAAGTTTTCTTGTTGCATTTGGGAACAGGGAAGGAGAGTCTGTATTTGTTCAGTTCTCTTGATTTTTATCCTTTACTACAGATAGTCCTTTCTAAGTACAGAAGCCATTGTTTTGCATTCAGTATTTTATTTTTACTGAATCTTTCATGAAAATTTGTTTTTCAGTCATTTCTTCTCTAAAAGAAAATCCCTTTCTATTACACTAAGAAACACAGCTAGTTATGAAAGAAAGGAAAGAACTAACCCATGCCTTGAAGTTGAGTGATTTATACATCTAAAAAACCAGAGGGAATGTTTAGAACTCCACAAGCCAATCAAACAGATCAATGGCTTACTTCAGCAGAAAGAAAACCTTGTAATGAGTGTGACTATAATATAATGTGTTGTGTATTATATAAAAGATTTATGTGTTATAATTTAAAAATATTTCAGCATAACTTATTTTGAATAATAAAACTTAATGTGATTATCTTTGCAGTACTTAGAAACCTCCTACCATAAACAAATAATTTTTTAAGAAATATTTGCAAAATTAAAAAACTAGAAGCTGAGTATCACTCATGAATTTTGTGTAGGAACTACAAACAAGTTATATATTATTGGATGAATATTTTTACAGATCTTATTAGCATAAAATTGAATGTTTCATTCATGACTGCATATGCAGGACTGTAAAATCCCAACATGAACTCATTGATTTTTGGAATGGAGGTAGCAGAGCCTTTCTGCAGGATGCATTTATAACATAAATGATTCATATGTAATTTTTCCAGCATAACTGTGAAAAGGTGCTACACTTCAGTGCCTTTATTGTTACGTTAGATAATTTTATCTTCCCTTATGAATATCACTTGTACGTTAATCTGATTTACTCCCTATTCTGGTGTAGTTTCCTTAAGACTTTTAAAAATAAGTTGGTTCTGATGGATAGAATTTAGTAAAATTTAAACAGTACCTTTACTACAGAGAATTTTCATAATTAAATTCAGTACCAGGGTAGCCAGAATCCTTCACCGTGCAAGTTAATTATACAGTTTTCTATACATATATAAATTTATCTACAGTTGTCAGTAATATCATAGAAAATAAAATTAAAATATTTCAGACAGACGGAAAAGGGAGCTATTTAAAAATTGATTTAACTTGGATTTGTAATCTATATGTATTCTTAATAGTTTTAAATAAAATTAAATATAGTCCTGTTAAATTGTTCACTTCAAGTTGTCTTAGTATTCTGACAAAGTTACTAAACTTTCAGTGACATTTGTTATGTTACATTTCATTCATTGTTATTCTGCCTCTTTTGTGAGGACCACAACATTGCCAAATTTTCATTTTATCAGACTTGTAGATTCTGTTTCATGTACACACACATAAAATATAAAAGGATGACTTTTTTTTGGCCCGAAGCTGTGTTCATAGTATAAAAATGAAGACAAAAAGCTAAAAATTTAACTAGGAGGTGGTGGTTGTTTTGTTTTCTAATCTAGAATGGTAAATATCTTGTTAATATTTTAGAATTTCTCTGTTGGACTAATAAATGTACCCTTGAACCAGATAAATCTTAGTTGTAATTTGGATATCTTGAAAAGTTTGGAAAAGTATTAGAATCCTCGTAGGTTCTTTTCAGATTTTTTGAACTAATTGTCATTTCACAGAATCACAGAATAGCTGAGATTAGAAGGGATGTCTGGAGGTCATTTGGTCCACTGCCGTCCTGCTCAAGCAGGGTGACCTAGAGGCAGTTGCCCAAGATGGTGTCTAGATGGTTCTTGAACATCTGCAAGGAGGGAGACTCCACTGTCTTCCTGGGCAACCTGTTCCAGTGGTCAGTCACCCTCACAGTAAAAAAGTGTTTCCTGATGTTCAGAAGGAACTATCTGTGATTTTGTTTGTGCCCATTGCTTCTGGTCCTGTCATTGAACAGCACTGAAAAGAGCCTGTTGTGGCCTTGCTTTTCACCTTCTTTCCTTACCTCAGGATCCTGAACTCCACCACCTCATGGGCACGGCAGCCAAGGTTGTCTTTGACCTTCAAATGCCAAATGAACCCCTACTTGTTGGTGAATATGAAGTCCAGCACAGCATCTCTCCCTATTGGCTCCTTTATCACCTGGAGATGGAAGTTATCATCAGTACTTTCCAGGAACCTCCTGGATTTTTTATGCCCTGCTGTGTTGTCCCTCCAACATATATCGGGGTGGTTGAAGTCCACCAATGAGGACCAGGGTCTATGAACATGAGACTTTTCCTATCTGCCTGTAGAGGGCCTCATCCACTTGTTCTTCATGGTCAGGTGGTCTATAGCAGACACACACTATAATGTTACTTTTGCCTGTTCTTTTTAGTCTTAGCCCATAAATTCTCTCTCAGCTCCTCTTCTATCCACAGGCAGAGCTCCATATACTCCAGCTGCTCTCTCACATAAAGGGCAACTTCCCCTCCTTGTCTTTCTTTCCTGTCCCTCCTAAAGAGTGTGTATCCCTCCATTGCAACACTCCAGTCATGAGAACCATCCCACCACATCTCCATGATCCTGGGAAATATGTTCATCTGATTCGTGTGATGAAGTGTAATCTTCTGTACTTTCATGGATTTCTCCTGCACCATAAAAAGGGGTATTTTACAGGAGAAAGTTAAACTACTTTGCTGGTATATCAGCTCAAACCAGTTTGACCACTGACCACATAGTACTGTGTAAAGAAAGTGCATTCATAAGGTTTGGGCTCATCCTGGGGGCACGCCGAGGAAGATTCGAGAAGACTCTAGAAGGAGAAGAGGGCATGTGCTGAAGAAGACACGCCTGTTCATTAATATGTATTAGAAGACATGCCTATTCATGAATATGTATTAGCGAACAGGATCACGCTGAGGAAGAGTCGAGAAGATTCTAGAAGGAGAAGAGGGCATGCGCCGAAGAAGACACGCCTATTCATGAATATGTATTAACAGACAGGATATAAACCAGGAACAGGAACTGTACCGCGTGCATCTTGGTGGAGCGGAGACTCCCGGCGCACCCAGCGCTGTTTGCTTGTCTCTATTCGCTTAATAAATTGTAAATTTGAATTGGAATCCTGTTTGGGACTAAATCATTTATAACAATCCCAACAAGATTATAGCCCTGCAACTGCACTCAGATGACTGACTCATCATGTTTATTCCCCATACTGTGTACATTAGTATACAAGCGCGTAAGAGGGCCACCTGAACACGTTCCCAGAGAGATTTTGAGGGATTTGTCCACAATGGTGTCTTGTAGGCATCTCCTTGCTCACATGTAGGTGCTGGAGATGACCCCACCCAATCCCCATTTTGTTTACTTTGTGATCACTCCCCTTCACGCCACCCCATGCCCTTTGCTCAGCAAACCTGTCCATCACTCCCTCACAGCACTGCTGGTTGCCATCTTCCTCCCCAGTCATTCCTAGTTGAAAGCCCTCCTAATGAAGCCAACCACGCTTTATGAAATTAAAAGAAAAAATTGAAAAAGGTGAATTTTGTTCTGTTTTTTCCTGTAACACTATTTTTGTTAAGTTGCAGGTGCTGAAAAAGAAGTCTGATCATTTATTCTACTCCTATAACTGCATATAGTTCATCACTAAATCATATTCTAAATGACCTCTTTCTCTGAAAGTATCCTTCACTTGTACTGAGTCTGGCTGGGATAAAGTTAATTTTCTTATATTAGGTTGCACATTGTGCTGTTTTGGATTTGGGCTGAAAATACTATTGGTAACACAGGGATGTTTTAACTGTTGCTGAGCAGTGCTTACACAGAGTCAAGGCCTTTTCTGCTTCTCAAGCTGCCTTACCAGCAAGAAGGCTGGGGGAGCGCAAGAATCTGGGAGGGGACACAGCCGGGACAGCTGACCCCAACTGACCAAAGGGGCATTCCACACCATGTGATGTCATGTTCAGCAATAAAAGCTGGGGAAGGAAAGAGAAGGGGAGGATGTTTGGAGTTTGTCTTCCCAAGTAACTGTTACATGTGATGGAGCCTTGCTTTCCTGGAGATGTCTGAACACCTGCTTGCCAATGGGAAGTAGCGAATGAATGCCTTGTTTTACTTTGCTTACTCACACAGCTTTTGCTTTACCAATTAAACTGTCTTTATCTCAACCCACAAGTTTTCTCACTTTTACGCTTCTGATTTTCTCCCACATAAGCCTGTGTGGGAGTGAGTGAGCAGCTGTGTGGGGCTGAGCTCTCTAGTTGGACTAACCTTCAACTGTCTTGGGCAAGCTCCTTCCCTTCCCCACTCCCTATTTCTGATCCTTGGAAAAATTTCAAGAGATTATGTGCAAGAAATATTCCACCTCTGCAATTTAAAAACATTTGTTTCCCAAATGTGCATATCTCACATCCATTCATCAAGGTTCTAAGAAACCATATATCTGAAGGATGGAGTATTCACTTTGATTGCTTGGCATTTCTCAGAAGTTCATTGACCTGCCTCCTTCCTTTCAGAAATCAAGTACATATGAAATGTGATCTGTTCCTGCAGGTGATGATATAATTAGCCATGTTTTTTTAAGTCTGCACTAGCAATCCAAAAATTCTGCCAGACATACCATATATGTAAATTACTAGAGATTGTGATAATGTGTTTTTGCATTTCTGTTTACATTTTGCAAATGTAGAAAATAAATTGTGGCATATAAGTGGAAAGCAAAGCTCCTTATCCATTTGTAGTTAGTGTGAACGTTTAGAATGATAGTCTTTGCTTTAAACCAGTACCAAAAGCTCTTATGCAGACTACTGAAGTTAATGAACATCAGCATCAAGGGAGTCTGTAGTCTATTCCAATAACATAGGCTTCTCAATGAACTGCAAATGCAACCTTTAATAGTGCAACATTACATTACTATATTAGACAATATTGGCTCCATCTATATTATTTCTTACCTGCTCCAAAAATCCTGTATCTGTACCCTTGCCACATGACCCAGACACTCACATTTGTGAGGGTGATAGAAAATGTGTTTGCTATTGCAGGACAGTGGCTTAGAGGTGGCTGTTGTCTTGATAGCTTTGTTTACTGGGCATCTTGATCTATGGTTTCAGAAGGACCATTGTGGAGCATGTATCTATGTCTGGAGTAAGTCGTCATATACATTTCAGAGGCAGGAAAAAACTGCAATATGCTCAGCAAAATTAGCAACCTGATGTTGAGCAGTCTTTTGAAATTAGAAGCTACACACATTAAGACTTTAGAATGCAGATGCAAAGCAAATCTTTCAGAATCACCTGTTCAATTCCTCCTGCTATTCAGCATCCATATACCAGGAAAATAATCACCTGTTTGGATGGATTTTATGCTCTGTTTCTGTGTGTGTGAGAGTAGTAATTTTTACTGGTTATAGCATGTATGTACATAACGGAGAGGAACTAAACCTTTACAGTTCAGTTAGTTCCTCTATGGGTTGATGGCTTCTCCCAGTGTCAGTTTCCTTCCATGTCTGACTGAAATGAAGTATAACAGAAATATACCACAGGACTGCTTCTTATTCTTTCTTCTGAAGAACAGACAGATGTATTTCACATGTTTTTGGGAAAGAAATGTGATATGCTTTTAATAATTTTTGTATTTTCTACTTTGTGAGTATTTATGATAATATAGTATATCCTAACAGGAATGAAGCAGAAATCAGATTTTCCATTCTATGGACAAACTGAAACGGAATACTGAACTAATACTATTTCTATTAATTACACCTCTCTTAAGCAGCTTATGATGCTGAACTTCTGTAATTGAAATTTGTATTTCACCAGGCTGTTTAAGCTAACATTCCAAGTTATTTCAACCTGATACTCATTTTTTGTAAAGCTGTGCTATCTCTGAATAACTAGAGATAAAATATGGAAGATTTAATGTTACAGAATGCCCCAAATCAAGAGCTTATAATTAATATGTTTCAGAATCTGAAACTTATGAATCAAGAAAAAAGTTAAAGAAAACTGAAAACATCCATTGAATTAGAAAAACATGTAATGAAATTTAATTAAATACGTAATCCAAAATATTTTAAATTTAACTTCATTTTATATCTGTAGACAAATAAGTATACATATATCTTACCTACTGTGCAAATGATAAGTATCATACAGTCTAAATATTCAAGTATGATAAAGCAGTTGAAAATATTTTATTCTTGAGAAAGGGTTTGTAAAATAAATAAAATTAATTATATATCATATCTTCAATGTCAAGACAAGCACTGCAGATATTATCGTGCAGCATCATGGAACTATTAAGTATTCTAGTTCTGAGATAATTATCACAATCCTCTAGTGTGTTAAACAGCAAAATATATCCATTTGAAATATAAAGAGTTACTTTAATCAACCCACAAGCTTTTGGCATTCACTTCAATGACATTTCAATTCAAATTATTTTTTGAACTAGAAGTTGTCATGATTGGTAAATAAAATATCACAAGTTAATTTTTCTTTTACAGTAATTGTTTCTGAATTGTTAGTATCTGTATTACCCATTTGTAAACAAGACCAGAGTCTGGTAATGTGCATGATGCAATGAGGGATAGTGGACATTAGCGAAATGTACATTTCTATTCAATGATTATGTGGAAGGAGGTATTTTCCTTAGCTTTACAAGCTCTCTGTATATAGATGCTGTATACAATTTGTGTATTCTTTCTTCTGATAGGATGAGGATGTGAGGAGATCTCTTTTCTCTCAAATTTTTGTTTTTTTCATTCTGTATTACAGCTATTTTAAAAAGACTAGCTGTGAAGTATAGCGATTGGCTAAGATCTTCCCTAACATACTGCCACTCAGGAGTTCATGGTACTTGAAAATAGATAGAAAATTTAAGATTTGTTGGGAAATATGACTGTCCTATTTCCTAGTACAGTGTTTCCATGGGTCAGAATGAAGTATGCTGTTGGCTAAATCGACTGCCAAAAGGTAGAACCAGCAGGTTACCCAGGGGCTCTCTTGGGGGCAAACTTACAGCAACAGGCGATGCCATTCACCCCTTCCATAGTGAGAGGAGAGCACAGACCACCTTTTTGGTTCCAGAATGTACAAGATGCTGCAGTGCATAACAAACATGAGTCATAAAGCCTCTGCAGTGACATATTCCATATTCCCATTTCCTTTTATCTATTTTCCTTAACATGTATACTGACTTCTTTTTTTTAAATAATTGCATAGTGCATTCCTTATACAATTGTGAAAATAACTGGGTTATAAGGGTAAAACTCATGTGTTGAGATAAAGACAGTTTAATAGGACAGGGAAAATGAAAATAATAATGATAAAAGAATATACAAAACAAGTGATGCACAACACAATTGTTCACCACCTGCTGACCAATGCCCAGTTAGTTCCTGAGTTGCGGCCCCTCCCCAGCCAACTCCCCTAGTTTATATAATGAGCATGATGTCATATGGTATGGGCTATCCCTTCGGCCAGCCTGGGTCACCTGTCCTGGCTGTGCCCCCTCCCAGTTTCCCGTGCACCCCTGCCTTCTCGCTGGCAGGCCAGAGAACAGAAAGCTGAAAAGTCCTTGGCTGTTTAGCAATAATTAAAAACATCAGTACATTATCAACATTTTTTTCATCTTAAGTCCAAAATATAGTCTCATACTAGCTTCTGTGAAGAAAATTAACTCTATCCCAGCTGAAACCAGAACAATTCCATAGAACTGAATTAGGAGTTTATAGTAATTATATGAAAGCATGTGGCTTTTAATAAGAATGATGGTTTAATAATGCTGATGGTTCCTCAACTACATCCATTTTGAAACATGTATAAGGAACTTATTGTTTCATATTAAGTAACACAGGGCTTTCTGCAGAAAAGAGTATGGGAAGGGATCAAAGGCATTTTCATATTCAAACCAAACATTAAATTTTATACTTTCAATATGTTTATAGATTTCATGTATATAGATTTCAGATGATAAGGAAATACAGTAACAGACTGAGAAATATAGATGTAAAAAATGCCTGATATGAATAATAAGAGATAATGAGCTCATGTTGCTTCAGATTTGTCTGGTCACGCTATGCGTTCATGCTAGTTGAAATAAAATATAAAAACTAAGCTCCGGATAGCTCATTGTCTTCCCCAAGGCTAGCAACTGCTAAGTTTTTACTAAAAGAAATATGCCATATGGGTAATAATTTAAATATATGGACAGAAAGTTTCTTCTATGAGGTGATATCAAAGTCAAATCGATCGTTTTGACAGTACATCATGTATGGTAGCTATAGATCTTAGTCCTTTTGTAATTAGTAAGTTTATGAGGAAGTAATGGTCCATTATTCTCTACTGAATTGTTTGAAATTTGTCCTGACTTTAGAAAGGACAACTTAAAAAATTCAGAAGTATAATGGTCTTGAATTAAGGTGTTCAAAATTGATCAAAGTAATAGTAACAGCAGAACAAAACACAATCAAACCCGTTCTACAATATTTACAATAATTCAGATTTTTAAATCTTGATTTAAATTGTAAAACTTTCTACTCAACATAGTTCCTTAAAGTAATTTTTTTCTTTCTTTCTTTCAATTTTTCTGTTTCTCTTGTTTTCTATTGCAGGAAGTGAAAAAAGAAACAGATTTAATTGCAATGATTTTACCATATCTACAAACTACCCTTCAGAACATATACTAACATAAAACTACAAGTTTTTTTTAACATGTGATGAAGAAAGATCAGATGGTTTGACACGAAAACAGATAAACTGAAACTGAGAACAAAGGATATGTTTTAAAGAGAGAGTGTGATTAAAATTCAAAATTAACATGCCCAAAGACTGATTGTAGTCTGTAAACAGAAATTGTGGGGTTCAATTGACATAATTGAATACAGCTTCACTGTCTTAAATAAATGATTAGTATCACTTGGCTACCTATCCATGCGTATTGTATTCACATATATATGTTACAGTGCATCCAGGTTTTTTCTGATATTATAAAGCAAGCTTCCACTGTCTTTGTCATCTTCATGTTCATATTCTTATAATTGTTTATTTCCAGTGCCTACAGATGCTAAAATGCCTAATATATTTCTGTTATTTCATTCATATTGTCTTCAGGCCATATTCAGTTCTTTTTCAACTATTGAAAAAAAATGCAGAAATAGACATGAAGTTTGCCTATGTGTTAGTTAAAAGCACAAAAATTTTGTTAAAATACGTATATTACTTATTGTTACCATGTTATTTTACTTTCAACCTATTATAAAAATAAGACTGAAAAGAGCATTCAACTAAATATTTCATTTATGCTTTTCTTAACGCTTTTCCCAATGGACAGTAGGTAGCATTTTTGCTGCTTTTGAAATTCTGTTTAATTACTTTTTATTAGAGTTCATGTTTGTTTACTCAACTCAAGCAGATTATTTCCTCCTAAAAAGCTGCTGTGATTACAACTTCATGATATTCCTGTTGGCCCATTTCTCCAGCCTGTCCAGGTCCCTCTAAATGGCAACACACCCATCTGGTGTATCTACACTGAATTTTGTAGTGCTTGCATACTTGATGAGGCTGCACTTTGTCCTGTCACCCAGGTCATTAACAAAGATGTTAAACAGTGCTGGACATAGTATTGGTCCCTGAGAGACATCACTAGTGACTGGCATCCAAATGGACTTGATGTCATTGATCATAGCCATCTGAGCCGAGCAGTTCTGACTGTTTTCAATCCACTTCACTATCCACTTTTTAATTGCTAAATCACTTATGGATGCCAACAGTACGAAACTTCTTATTGACCTCATAGATTGAGCTATTTAACACCGGTTATGGACAGCAGTGCAGTTGTTAGAAACTGGTCTTGGCTTATTGGGAATACAATTCTGTTAGACCTCATTTGGCTGATGAAAAATAGAAACACATTGGAAGCAAGATTTATACTGATCAGAAACATTTACTTTATTCTTACTTTTATTACTTTGCAAAGGTGTTTAACTCAAGACTTAAAAATTTTATTCAGTTATTTAACTAGTAGTTATTTAAGATCATCTGATGGAGATTATCTATAGATAAGAATTTATAAACAATGTGTTTTCTGACTTCTTTTTTGGGTGACAGAAAAAACCTAAGCCAAGTAAAAGTGCCTAACAGTAATTGCATCTAATTTTAAAATATTTGTGCATCAGCTTGTGTATGTGGCTCCCTGCTTATTTTGTTCTCATTAAAATGCCCCAGGGAATCTATTTTGAATAAAACTAACTAAATAACAAAGCCATACTTGAGTTTATTCCTCTTTTTCGAAGAAAACCTTAATAGGGATACACATATGAAATCTATTCAGTCTGCCTACAATAATAATTTTGATCCTTGTTAAGAATATGAAAAGAGAAAGGTAAGAAACCTAGTTTGCATTTTACATTCCATAAATTAGCACAAAATATAATGAGCTATGAAACTATCTCAAAGTTTACATCAGTTTAAAAGACAACTTTGAATAAGTTAGGTTTCACTGTTGACAGTACTGCAAGCTGAAAATTCATACAGAAGAAATTGTACACTTGTCTATTATGGTGAATTAGATTTTAGTCTCACAGACATTTATTTACCTATTTAACTTTATTAATAATTTAAAAATATTATGATAATAATACCTGAGGGTTATGACACTAATTTAAAAATATTTTAAAATGTAGAGGGTTTTATTCAAAAGTTACCTCTATATACGAAAGTATATGCATACACACAGAAATACATGCACACTGTCCTGAGACGACTTGACTTCATAGCAACTATGGGGTTTTCACTGCATAGCCATGCTGCTGATGTCTACTCAGGTGCTTGTCCTGGACTAGTGCCAATGTCCCAGTGCCTTATCAGGTTAAGCCCTGACCATGGCAGAAAATTAAGTGTATGGCTGGAATGGCAGTCTGGATGATTAGTGAAATCTGGAGTGTACTGTGGTATGTTTTAAGAAAAATGAGCACAAATGTACCAAAACCAGTGAGCTACCTTCATGTAATCTGCTCTTCCAACAGTGTAGTGCTCACCTCATAGGGCGCTGGTGGTCTGAGCAAACTGGCTTGCAATAATTCAATATCAAACTTGGACAAAGCAAGCAAATAAAATACAAACATTACCTCTGATGTTAAAATCCACAGGACACTTTGAAGGAGTCTTAACTTAGCATTAAGGTAACAAAGAGAGTTTGGGAAGGCAGGCTTCCTTGCCCTAGGATGAAAGAGTGATTACATCACCATTCCTCATGTTTTTTTCTGATGGGAGAGAACATCTGTGATATGTACCTAGGTTTTATTAAACCCTTACTGATTATATTTTCCTAGAAAATCTAGGAACCTAATTCTTGGACTAGTTTTACTATAGTTTGAAGTATAAATTCCTTTAGATTACAACAACTCTTAACCTGACTCCTGTTAAAGAGCAGTGGTGCTTTATAATTCATGGCTTTTTACAGATACCCAAAAAGTTTAAAACTGGGTTCAGTGTTCATGTAGAACATTTTTAAGAGAAGTGATAAATCAAGTTAGGTACTTTATTTCAAACTCCAAGTGAATCTTTTTCATTAATAGGAAACGTTTAGGAACATCTTCAAAAAGGAGGAAAAAACCAAGAAAAATAGTGTGCTATGACTTTATCTCCTTTATATACACAAGAATCCCAGTTGCAGGGTGATATTTAAGCACCTTTTTTGGACTTTAGGATTCTTACATGTAGGTAAAGTTGGTTCTCAAGACCCCCACTTGGTATACCAGTTAATAAAGATACAATATGTTTATACTGATAACATGGCAAGACTGAGGATACCCTGATATTCACAGAAAATCCATTCAGTGTCTTTTTGTGGTTGTTGGGAGACAGAGGAGGGAGAGGGTTCCTAGAAAGTTATGTGTAAAAATTAAACTGATGTTTAGTTAGCAGGTTATCCAAAAGCTACTGCAGATGATGTGAAAGTTCTGCAGACCAAGGTCAGAGAAGAAGGAGGAGGAGGCAGTGCTGCAGGTGCTGGAGCAGAGATTCCCTCTCAGACCCTGAAAAAGACCACAGAACAGGCATTTCCCTGCTGCCCATGGAGGGACCATGCCAGAGCAGACATCCACACTATAGCCAATCGAGGATTCCACACCAGAGAAGGTGGATATATGCCCTGAAGAAACTGCAGCCTATAGAAAGCCCATGCTCGAGCAGGTTTATCCTGAAGGACTGCAGCCTGCGGAGAGGACCCATGCTGGAGCAAGGGAAAAGTGTGAGGAGGAAGGAGCAGCAGAGAGGAGCTGTTATGGACTGACCACAACCCCCATTCCCCATCCCCCTCTCGGGTGGGGGAGGTAGAGGAGTCAGGAATGAGAGTATGAAGTTCAACCTGGGAAAAAAAGAGATCGGGTTGGGGAGAAGATGCTTTGGGGGGAAGGGGGTGTGTCTTTGTTTCTCAACAACTTACTCTATTTTAATTATAACTAAATTAAATCAATTTTGCCTGAGTTGAGTCTGTTTTGCCTGTGATGGTAATTGGCAAGTGATCTCCCTGTCTATGTTGATGCATAAAAGTTTTCATTGTCTTTCCTCACCTTTGTCCTATTGAGGAAGAGGAGTGAGAGCGCAACTGGGTAGGTGTCTGGAAGATGGCAAAGGTAAATCCAACACATGTTTATTATAAAAAGGTACTCAGTCTATCAAATATATTCCCAGACAAATTAATGTCCAAGTAGGAAACGCTAACCGATTTTATTTATTTATTTATTTGTCTAATTTATTTATTTATTTGTATTGCTGCTTACAAGTCTGGATGTTATACAAAACAAAAATCCTATGGTCTCAGTGAATTCTTGTTATAAGTAGGATTTATATAGTAAACTCTGTGAATGAGTTTACTCCAGGTAAATGATACCCAGTTTCAAATACAAAATTAAATGCTAGCTGTTCCCCCAGTCAGAGAGTTTTGGGAGTGTAGATTATTTCAGAAGTTATTATTGAAACAAAACTACTTAATGCCCATTTAATTCTAACAAGAAATATTATGAAAGACACTTGTCAAGAGAGCATGTTTAGCAAGACCACTAGGAACAGAAAAAGAAAATAATTTGCAAAGTCAGATGAAATCCTTAAAATAATATGCAATGCAGAACAGTATGTAATGTTGCAATTTTGGATCAGTCCTTAAGAAGTGAAAAGCCATCATCTGAAAGTCCTTTACAGTCTCACTTTCTCCTGTCTTTTTGATCAAACAATGAACAGCTAATGTGACGTGAGAACTGTTTGAACTGGAAAGTACACAGTGAATCAAGATCATGACATTCCTCAGTGAACCAAAGAGAAAATGTCCTTTGTGAAACCCAGACAAACTGTTCAGTGAAAAGAAAGCAAAAAGAAATAAACCAGGAGGCTTAATCTACATCCTACCTTAATTGAGCACCAGCTGATGTACTTAATTTAAGAGCCTAGCTCATTTACACTTCCCTATGCTCACGAAAGAGGGTTAGGTATCTCCAGAGAACAATTCAGATTTTAAATTTAAATCACTTTCTATGAAAAATAAGTATAGAGTTACTCAGTTACTCTATTCCTCAGTTAGCCTTTTTGGTTATGGGCCTAAAACTCTTTCAATTTTTTTTTTTCCAGTATCTTTAAATATCTTAATGATTTTCTTAAAAAATTATTGGAATTACCATATACTTACATTAAAAGATGTAGATAAGTAACTTCCCTTCAGTATACCTTAAATTGGCTCCCACTTCCTATGAAAACAATATGTAAATGGAAATATGAGACTCATTTTTTCCGCTTTCAGAATGTACACATATATGCTTCTGTTCCCATGCTTGATCATATAACCGGATTTACATGTCTTTGCACATTGGAAAATTAATTTTTGGAGTTTCAAAAGCAGTTGGTTGAAGTATAAAAAACTGATAAGAAAAAATATTTCTGTTAGTTAGCAGCCTAATAGCAAGTAGGTAGTGGATAAGTTGCAGGAATTTCTTTTGATCATATGACCCTTTTGGGTAGTCTTGGTCCTACATTTACCGGTAACTGAGAAATCATTTGCATGCTAACATGTAACTTTAAAAAGTTACCATCAAGTCCTTCTAGAGTAAGTGCTTGCAGACATGCACCATGAAATATATTGTTATTAGTCTGCTTCTGGATGTCTTTTAATCACTTACTATGTCAATGAAGTTATTAATTAACTGCATTTGAGAATACAGCTTATCTGCTTTGCTGAAATCATATATTGTTACACTTCATTAGGGACCAAGAGTTGTACATGAAGCAGCCATCCAGCAGCAGCAGATGTCCTGAGATGGAGCATAGGCAGCTATGCTTTGTGTTCTCACTTTTGTGTTCTAGTCTCACTTTGCAGACTAGAATAGGACAATAATGTGTCCATCTCTCCCATTACCTCCTCTGGACACTATTTGCTCCAGTTGATAAGCTAGTGAGGGAGTCAGACTGCAACCCAAATACACCTCTAAATACAGTATCTGCAATTGCCCCCTTGACTGTGCAAACACCGTTCCTGTAAGTAAGCTCTGTAAAATTACAAAAGACACAGAGGGAAGATAATACTGGTATAGCTTGCTGTGGATTTGAGTCCATATTTATTTTTCTGCATTGACCACACTGCTATATATTTAAATTGTGAAGCATGAAAATATGATTTATGACTGAGAAGAGAAAATTCCATAAAAAATACACTTGCATAAGATCTGGACCACAAATAAAGGGGAAAAGAAAAAAAGAAAAAAATATCAGTCAATTTGAATATCCAGAATGTCAATTCCCTGTAACTTTTCTTGATGAAACAGTGATCATAGCTGCACTTTGTTTCCTGTTTCAAATGTTCTGATAATAAAGTTAGGCATCATACAAACTGTTTGCTTTTTGTTTTTAACAAACTTTTTATTGGTTCTTTCAGAACTGACAATCTTCAGACCAAGTCTGTTTTGAAAATAGCTGATGCAGTAAACCTTGAAAGATAGCATTTATAGTAGAAGTTATGACAGAAATAGAGGAAAACAGTAAGGATGCTTTGAAGATTAAAATATCTTTTCTCATCTTAGCTACTAACCCTTTGAAAGCTTAAGCAAGAAATTTGAATGCCACCAATTTCAGCTTTCTTCTTAACAAAAGACGACAGTTTGTTGTCAGCAGAAAGGTTTCTAACACTGACATTCTGAGCTTATTACAAAGGAGAGCTATGATCAGCGGGTTATTTATTCTGCATGAAGACATCTTCTTCCATTTAAAATAAAGTCTTTCTGCCTCTGAATGACAAATTGTTCTAGTTTTGGCTGGGATAGAGTTAATTTTCTTCCTAGTAGCTGCTATAGTGCTGTGTTTTGGTTTTAGTATGAGAATAATGTTGATAACACACTTATATTTTAGTTGCTGCTAAGTAGTGCTTACACTAAGTCAAGGACTTTTTAGCTTCTCATGCCCCGATAGCGAGAAGTTTGGAGGGGACACAGCCATGACACAGCCAGGACAGCTGACCCAAACTGGCCAAAGGGATGTTCCATACCATATGATGTCATGATCAATATATAAACTGTGGGGAGTTGGCTGGGAGCACCACAGCTTGGGAACTATCGGGGCATTGGTCAGCAGCTGGTGAGCAGTTGTGTTGTACATCACTTATTTTGTATATTTTCTTATCATTGTTATCATTATTATTATTTTCTCATCCCTTGCTGTCCTATTAAACTGTCTTTATCTTAACCCATGAGTTTTACCTTTTTTCTCGATTCTTCTCCCCGTCACAATTTCAGAGCAGGAAGGAAGTGAGCAAGCATTTGCGTAGTGCTTAGTTGCTGGGTGGGATTAAACCACGACACAAATATTAAATCCTATGTATATTGGTATATTATATTTTATATATATCATGCAATAACTATATATGAATCCTGTTCACTGAAAACATACAGACTGGTTGAGCTATTTATAGATTTTTAGAGAAACTTCAAAGCCCAGATAAACTCTTTCAAATGCATTTTAGCACCTGAAATGGAATACTGATATCTTAAGAACTGGTCTAAGGTAAATGGGATCTTTGGACACTTTCAAAGACTACTTCCACTTCAACTACTTCTCAGCTGGTTCCTCAGTTATGGAGGAAACACTCAGAATGTAAGCAATAACAAGCTATTTTCTTCCAATTCTTTAAGAACAGAAAGCAGTGCAGAGGATTTGCAAGATTCAACGTGAGTCTGAGTAGGGTAAATTCCCCACATAACCATGTTTCCAGTGAAGAGAAAGGGAGAAAAAACAGGGTGTGAGGGGGCAGTGACACAGAGAGAGATTGTGTTTTGTTTTTTTCTTTCCCTTGAAAATCATATTTATGCCACTAGATTGATATGCCATAACACAAAAGGCTTTTCACACAATGGATTGCTCCCTGTATATCACTGAATATCCTGAGATGAAAAGTAATTTTTTTCAGAGTGTTTAGACACTGGAATTGTCTTTTCTAGATTGAACCAAGCTTCTTTTAGGCATCTGTCATTCCTCACTTTATTTTCCTCTAACTTCTAGCTTGAGAAGACTGTGGAAAGTTGTTCATTTCCTTGTTACCAGTTCAAAAAACCTTCCTCTGTTTCCCTTGCAGGGTACTGGTTCCCTGTCATATTCTTCACGCACCTCCTTGTTTTTCTTACATATTGGTGTAATTTGAGACTAAAGCCTCTCAAATTAGTGATATAAAACTATCATATATGAGAAGGGAAAAAGGAATAAGTCTTTGCTGTTTCATTTGAATCAACTTATTTATTTTTTACTTTACATGTGATTATTTTTGTGGAGTATTATCTGTTTATTTAAACAGTAAATATCAAAAATGTCATGCAAATTAACAACACATTACTACTAGTGCCTATTTCAAACAGACACCTAGAAATTTTGCTAAACTAAAACTTTCAAATAAGGTTAATTAATCAGTAAGGAAGACTTATTTTATTCTGTTGACATTTACACAAAACTAGTAATATTAAAAAGGAAAATAAATGGAAGCAGTATTTTAAAGGAGATTTAACTAGAGAATTCACCTAAAAGATGGATTTCAGGTTCATGGAAATTGAATTCTTTCAATAGTTTGCTTCACTCTCAGTTGATTCCAGAATTTCTTTTTTTTTAATTAATGTTACAATGAACTATATGATGCTAAAATTCTGCATCTTGTGCTAAAATTTTTAGAAAAGCTATTTTTACTGGGCAGTTACAAGGGGTTTCTGTCATGATCCACTAGATCTTGTAAGTCTGTTTCAGACTTCCCAGGCTTATAACAGAGCATGAAATCTTCCAAAACTCACCTTAATCAAGCCTGAGGCAGAGACAGATTTCTCAGACCCTTAGGCTGCAAGTCTTGATGATCATAGGTCCTGAAACTTGGGACACCCCACCAGCCTCCATAGTTGTCTTCTTGAGAGTTGAACCTCTGTATTCAGATAGTTTTAAGCTAACTAGCTAGTCTCTAATGTATGTGAATTTTATACTAGCAGGTTTAACAGTTGCTCCCATCCTAGTTGGTTTATCCACTTAACTTAGCCTTTTGGCAAAGACATCACTACAGAATAGATATGCTTTTTGTTACGTTGGTTAAGTTCTAACCAGCTCTTCCTAAGAACATTTATCTACTCATATTTTTGAATGCCACAACTTTGAAAGAGACATAAAAATAGTACCAGTGAAGAAGGGATCCAGAGTATAAAATTGTTCTTGCCCTTGTCTCCCCTTCACCATGCTGTTCACTTCCTCTTAGTTACAAGAGTGTTACATAGTTTGCAAAATCAAAGACTCAGTAGATTGGAAATGCTGAAATTGAGACTTGCTGTGCATATTCATTTTGATACACTCTGTAACTGCATAATTTCCTGACATTTTTCCAATGAGATCTGCCATTAAATATGCATAGTTAATGTAAAATTTATCAATTCTGTACAGTATTTCACATTTTTAATCTGCATGTCATGCAGTATAAAATTGCAGATCTTAAAAAACCTTATGTATACTGCACCTGCAGAGTTTTTTCAATCAAACATAGTTGTAATGTCATTAAAGAAAGAAATCATGTTTGCATGGCGTGTCCTGGTGTTTAAAACATTTAAGTGACCATTACTGATTAGGCTTAAAATTCTTCCATCCTCACCAGCTATTGAAATAGCACATAGTGCTCAGCATATCATTTAGGCAAGACTGAAGCTACCATGAGATTCAGGAATTTTTTAAGTTATGTGAAATTCTTCCATCTAAAAGCCTTCTGCATCCTGCTTAGGAACACTGTCCTGAAATAGCTTGAACAGGTAAACAGATTTTTCTAGAAAGAGAAATCATATCTGCTTGTGCTACAAAAGCAAAAGAAATTGAAGGGCTCCATGGATGTCTCCTTGACATAGGCAAGTCTCTGCGAAAACAACAAAAAAATATTGTTGTTTTCATCAGTAATGGAACGAAAAATACAAAATACATGAGTAAAAAAATAAAATGGAAATTAACTCTGCAAGATGAAAAAGAGACTATATTACAACTAAAAGTAGAGACTGAATAAGTTAAGTCACAGAAAGATGCAAGAATAATATAGTTAAAAAAATGAAGATATAAACATTAAGATGGCACTAAATGTAACTAATGTTACTAAATGACAGTAACATTAGAATTCAGTGAAAATACAAACACTTTAGAAAGCTAGGAAAAGACAAGGTCAAATATGTTTGTGATGAGACAGTAAAAAGAACAAGAGGTATAATATAGCTTATTTTATTTTTCTATTAATTCTAGAATTAGACTGTGAAGTAATAGAAAACTCTTCCCTAAATTGCTTCCTAGTTTACATTTGCATACTCTGTGTGTGTGTGTGTTTCTGCAATGATCACAGACATAGTAATTTAAATCCTTCTTTTCTGAATTCTCAGAGTTTTTCATTCACTTTAAAAAATTTATGCTAGCAATTGTCCTTTTTGCTATACTTTAAGTGAGAAAAGAGTTACTGCTGTAGTTTATTGTCAGGATTGATTTGAAAAGTCTTCAGTTTCTGCCTTCATTTTGCAGTGTGTTTTAGGGAGATATTAAGAACTACAGACTGACAAAAAAGGTGTGAAGAAAAACATCCCTAGTCCTTGAGAAACAAACAACCATGTCTCCCTCAAAAAGTGCAATTTGAAAAAAACAACCAAATAAACTAAACCAAAAATCCCTATAGTTCATTCTGAATGAAAACTGACATAGAAGAATTAAGAAGTAAGTCCCTGTTGACAAACAGAGACTGTGAATGCTCATTTATTTTAAGACATAAAAAGGTGAGAAAATGTAGCATTCAGATATAGTGAAATTCACAAGCATCAAAATTTGCCAATGAGTTATAAAATATTGCTAAACAAGCACAAAAGAAGACAAAATAATGAGAAATAAAACTCTGTTAAGCAGAGATTAATCTATTGATCAAATGCAACTAGTTGCTAATGAGATAATAGTGTATGGGAAGTATGGGAGGAAGTTTTTAGCAATATATGTGAAATACATGTATTTTTGGTTCACTTTCAATATCCTATTATTTTCCTTTTCAGGGAACAGAAGTCTCATTGCAACCTGTGGTATCTGCAGCATTAACTGAATAGTGCATTCTGGGATATCACAAGTGAACAAGGAAAGACCAAAAGGGTTTTACAGAAAGAAAAAGACAATTAATGAAAAGCTAGTTATATCTTGGTTTCATTCTCAGTGTTCCTAAAAACTGATTGTTCAGGCTTTTCAATACAGAAACCTCAAAGTAATTAAGGTTTTTATTTTCTTTAGGGTTTCAGTGTATTTTTAAGATCAATAAACTGTGTTCTTCAAACACTCAAATCTTCTCTTGTCTCCTGGATGTTTGCTCAAGTTTAAATAGTCACTCACAAAAACTAGTTAAAAATCTATATTCCATTTATTTGTGCTAAGCAGCACATCTTTGAAAAAATGTAGTAGAAAAAAGTAGACCTGCTTTAAGTTGCATGGAGATAAAAAATGCAAAAATGCATAAGTTCAAAATTACGTTTTTATTTCAGCTCTTAAATATTTTAGCAACTGGTACAAGTCATAGAAATGTCCATTCAGACAGGAAAGTTTTATGTTTGACTTGATTTAAGAAATAAACCCAAGGTGAATAATGCAGTCCTTGACTGAAGTAAACTGTACTTATAAGAATTAGATCTACTAATTCTTGGGTAAAATGAATATTTTTCAGCTGTACTTTCAGTAATGATGGAATAATGTTTGTCATTCTTAATGGAAGCACATGCTTTTCTATTTCATATATGTGACAATTGTGTGGCGCATTCGAATGTACAAGTTTCCCCTTGAATAACCTTTGAACAGTACAGAAGTCAAATTGTGAAATATCTGTGTTTTGATTTGTAATATTTCAGCAACTCCTGGCAACAAAATTAAGCTGCCTGCCCAAAGACACATATAAGGGAATATCGTTCATCAAATTTAACTCACCATTTTTTCTTTGCGGTAGAGATCATGAACTTTTTCTTTATGTAACTTTTTCATTTTGTGACTGAGAAAATATATATATAAAAACCTCTATTCCTTACAAATATCTTACACTCCTCAAAACCTCAGTGTTCATAGATATTCTTAAATTGTGATATTCATGGAGAAAATTGTCATGTATGAGGAGCTGTTTCCTTGCTTTGTTCACACAAACACCACTGTTGATTTCCATGGAACTGCTAGGATGAAACAAGATTAAACTTTTATTTTACTTGCTTTGTGTTTTATCAAACTACAATATCGCTCTGTGCAGAAAAGCTATAAATCCAGTTCAGGTGTACATGGAACCTTTAGCCTTGAGTATACTAGAGCAACGTCTGAAATGCAAAAGAAATCCCTGCAGTGTTTTCATCACTGCCTTTCAGCAGTTCAGTGACATGTGGGGATACATAATGAGGGTCCACATCAGAAGTCAGATTAGGCGGCACTTTCGTAAACTACCTTTTCCTGTTACTCTCCAGATTGCCTAGGGGTGATCTAAAATGAAGAAAGCCAAAATGAACAGCCACTTCAGTAGCACGCTCTTACCCAGTAAAGCATGTGTTCTGAAACAGAAGCTATTTGCACAGTGGTGTCTCGAATTTTGGCAATTGCCCTCCACTGACTTTCATCAAAGAGCTGAAACCTGCAATACAACTTGGACTATGCCTGGCATTATGTATGTATTAGCTTGTTTCTGGGTCCTGAAAGTCACAGAATGGTGTTATGTTTAATCCAGTGCTACATATTGGTTTGGAATATTAAACTAGAGGAGACATTTTTAAATAATCACAACAGCTGTTTCAGAAGGTTAAATCTGTCAGAAATCAAAGGAAAACAGCTTATTTTGTAAGTTTCTATCAACTGCCAAAACAATTTCTAAATCCCAGGAAACACTTGCAAAGTGCCAGAGTTTTTATTCTTTTTTTTCCCCTTGATTTCTAAAATGTATATATACAAACTCAATTCAAAGCTTTTTTTCTGGACTAGGAAATGCATATAAAACTTACAGCTCTTATAACCACTTCTGGTTTCATTATTCAATCTAACACAACAAGAAAATATCCTGAAATTGTTGATCCTTTATGTAAGGAAGAAGGAAGCAAGGTATCTGACCTCTAAAAACCTTTTTGTAAGCCATCTTTCTGTATTCAGAGAGTGTACAATAATATTGTAGGGATAGGTGAAATGTGTGTTTGTAGCAGTAAAACAGAGAGGAGATCCTCAGCAGTCCTACTTGCTGAAGGTTCCAAAGGGAAATAATATAAAGAGGTGAAAAAAACAAACCAGAAATAAAAGCCTAAAATGTACAAATAATTTTTACATCCTATCTGTCCTGTCTATAGCAGAAAAATGTATGTCACATTACTTTGGCACTGATGTTGTGACCACTGGGGAGAAGGGTGGAGAAAGAAATAGAGATTTTTGTTTTGTATTCCAGTCGCCTAAGAAAAACAACATGAAATAAAACATAGGAAGTTGTACCTCTGCAGCCTGGTAAATCTGGATTACCATTACCAGTAGCAGACCACATGTCTGTATTCAGCTGCAGGTTCCCAGAAGGATTTATTAGCTGTGATTTGCCTAATTTGTGAAAGAATCTGAAGCTCTTTTTACTTTTTTTAGCAGTAACAATTGTCTAACAGCCAGAAGACTTGTGACTTTTGCCTAATTAATTTTAATTTTGCTTAGCTTTGAATGACTGTGTGGTGTAACACATTGTTATATTGCTTTTGATATAGTTCTGTAATTAATGGGTAGTGAAACAGTACTCTTCTGTGTAGTGCAAACAATGACGATAGGATAATGGTGCAGTGTAGAGGAGTATAACCACACAATGACTGCAGAGGTTTCAGAAGCCTGGGTGCAGGATGAAAACAGAGGTCACAGAGCTATGAACTAATCACCAATGCTCAATTACTGTTTTTTAAAGGAAAATAATCTTGGGAGCTTGGTAAAATTAGTTTTATGAAGGACAAAGAAAAAATAAACAGGCAACACAAGCAAAACATGTCATGTAAATTCAAGTATAACATGGACCTGCAGACCAGTGAATAAAAAACAAGGTGTACTGCATGGATTATCCCAAGAGGACCATAGGATGATGAGGAAGAAACCATCACCATCGCTATCACCATCATACTCCTCCTGGTGAAGATCTCCAAAAGATGATGACTCAGCACAACCTTCCTTCCCTTGTTCTTGAGGAAGAGTATGACCATCACTCTTAGATGCACTGAAACTGGAGGAGCACTGAAAGGGTGAGCATAAAAGTGGAAAAGGTGCTACATACATTTTTTCCCATCCTGATCAGGAATTTCGTCCATGACAAAAATGGCTTTTCCACTTCCACAGGACATTCCATTGTTGCTGAATCAACACTTAGAGAAATTAGTAGCCTTCCAAAGCTCTGTATAAACAGTAAACAAAAATATTTGCATTCAAAAATCTGATGGTCATCTTTATTTGTGGGTTCTACCCTATTCCCTCAGAATAACTAGAACTTTATAAACTCAGACATTTCTTCCCTTCTGTATCTTCAGTGTAGGTATTTACACCTAAGATTTTGATCTGAACTCTTTTTATAGTCAATAGGAAGAAACGGGCACATCTAATTTGAGATCCATCTCACGTCTTAAATAAGTCAATTGAATTGTACCTGAAAAATGCCTATTATTTATTAATGGAAATTGTATAAAAAAAAAATTCCTGCATTGCAGACATTTACAATGATGAGAGCTGATGCTTAACCAGTATATGGGTGCTGTGGACATACGCAAGGAATAATGGTCAGAAACATTGTATCTTGACAGGACACCAGCAGCAGTTTGCACGTACTGTCTTATTTTGAAGGCTTGACAGTTTGCAAGTGTAGAGAGAAGTTTTGTTTGTTTGTTTGTTTGTTTAGTAATTTAACCTAAATATGTGCACTAAATAGTCTCCGAGCACTAAATTTGCTGGTGTATGTATCCGAACTGGGTACTTGGATTCTCAAAGGAGCTCCTTTTAGAGCAAGTTTAGTCACTCCATGAGCTCAAAATATCCAGTGTACAGATTGATGAGGTGTCAGGGAACAGCACATAAAAGAATCAGTAAGAAAAACCTCCCATGTAAATTTTTATAGTGGGGACATCTACAACTGAATTAGTCATTCTAGGTGCTCTTCAGAAGCAATGGAAAGACAATAGTACTTTAAGGCTTCTTCTTATCCTAAAGTATTTGTTTAAAATAGGTTAATTGAATCTTAGCCCAGAAGACACATTTCTTTCCTCTTTAAACTGCAAAGGATATCTAAAGTGACCACTGAGAAGTGGAAACTTACATTATAGATAGTGGAAGTTATTCAAGAGGAATCCTGTTAATCTTGACTGTTAATCTTTTCTCAAATCTTCTCTACTCTTTCTGCAGTGAACAGACAAATAGCATCTTGCTAGGCTGTGCCAGAAGACAATAGCATTTTCCATTTTGTGCCTCTGTCTGTGTGCTTTTTTCAAACGTTAGGGTTAGAACCCAAGCTTTCCTATGAACATGTTTTATTATAAAATTAGTTTAATTTAGAAAATTTTAAATTAACACATTCTTCAGGAGAAAGAAAGCATAAAAATACTCTTCATTGTTTTTATAAATAAGGAAATATTAAGAAAACTGAATTGCAGTAAACAAAGGATCCATCTGTAACCAGAGTATGAACAATTATCCTCCTTAAGAAGATGAAGATAAAATAAATTAACTCATGCCTATAAAACATTTGGAATAGAAAAATTAAAAATTATGAACATAGCATTAGAGAAAAAAAATTGTAAGTTCAAGAAAGTAAACAATACAAAAAATGGGCATTGTCCTTTTTAATAGTTCTTTATAACTATGCAACCATGACAAGAACAGCACCACCATCACCACCACCACCACTAATAATAATAATACCAATAATAATAATATTAATAATAACTATTATTATAATATGAAAGCACTGAGATGGAAAGCTACACTACAGTAAGTAAGAACATGAAAATGGACATACACTTTCACATGCATGAACCACCTGAATTGGTATCCCATTTCCAACAATAACCATAAACGGATGCCAGGAAAGACGAAGAGCAGGGCAAATACCTCTCCTAGGAATATATCACCTAGGAACATTCCAGGCTTCTTTATTTGTTCTGAACCTGATTTGCACTATCTTCAGCTGAAGACCCATAGTTCTATATCCTGTCTCTTGAGATGGCTTCTGGCTTCTCTGAGATACACAGGTTACTAAAACTTATGACAAGAAGGGACAGGCATTTTAAAAGTATAGCCATAGTTATTTTGCAGCTGTTGATCTGAACAGACTTGTCCAACAAGAGTGACTTAAGGACAGACAGCAGAAGTGTGGAGCAGGTAGGAGAGAAAATGTGTGATATTCCAGTTTGGATGAGGTGTTATAATTTCAGCAAATGCCTGTATGCCATACTCAGTGCCTGTTAACTTACTTGAAGGACTGTGTATTTTTTATTCAGTAAGATGGCAGTTATGTAAGGACCAGAGTTTTTATAAACTAAAATTTTATGCCTTCATTAGCTGCATCTTTCAGGTACTTAATAAATTAACAGAGATATATAATCTGGTAGATTTTAATAGTATCTCCATATGTATCTTAACAAATTAAATATCTCTTCTGTGCTCCTCCCAAGAGCTACTGATACTTTAAGGCTCTGGAGCAGTTTCAAACTAAACCTTTACTTTGATAGATTGTTACCTGAGGGAAGGTTAGAAAGATAATTAGCCGGAGAAACGTGTAATCTGAGGAGATGTGGAGAGCAAGAACAGAAGAAAACTGACAGTAATCCCTAATTTATGATTAAAATCTAAGAAAGGATTTAGGTTCAGAACTGCTGCTTTACAGTACCTAAGCCCACCATTTAGCCAATGGTCGCTCTATGAAAATCAGGTTCTTGCCTAACCTTGGAGTTTCCTGTGTTTCTGCCAGGATGGCTTAAGTGTCTGTGTTTCCGCTAGGGGTATGGGCTACACTGAAGAAAATTTAGTGGCCAATGTCCTATTCATCCCTGACATAATTCAAATACTGCTTCTCAAATTGGGTATTGACCTTTACAGATCACACCTGCAGGATTGCAACTGACATATTCTAACATGATGTGTGCTAAACAAGCTTAGCATAAAAAAGCCTGAAAGAACTGTTAAGAAGGTACTGTATTGTGCTTCACATTCAGAAGTTATCTATCTCCTTGAAAACCTGCCATTCACCTAACTCTTCCCAATTTCCACAGCAGAGCAGTGTGAACATAGAGGTCTGGATTTGTCTACCTATAAAATTAACAAAGCACCAGCTCTCCATTGCTTATCTAGAGGATCTGGCATAAATAAGATGTGAGGAAATAGTGAAGCTAATAAGGAATTGTTTCTGATTTTCCAGCTTGGGGGAGAAAACTGTAACTATGCAAACAAGAAGTTAAATTTGGGATGAATGTTAGGAGACAAAACCCACCCAAACTCAAAACTAAATTTATTGCATTTGGAACTGTTTTGTTAAGAAAATGTCATTATCCTCTCCAGACACTGAGACAAGAGTGCACTGGTGATCCTCTGAATGGAGTGGTTCTACAGCAAGGGGGGATACTCTGGTCTTACCTTTGTAATTCCAGCAATGCAATACCCAAACTCCCTTGGTATTTTGCACCACGAGGTGATGATGTTTTATGATCCATTGATTCCATGATCCTCTGGACTTGAGATTTTATAAGAAAAATCACTGTTCCTTATTCAAGAGCTAATACTTTTATAATCCATCTAGAAATGTTCAGTTGTGAACTGTTTAGTATGATTAATACACTTGAACTACATTTTTTATTTCATGTAGCAATCTTTAAAATACATATTATTGATCTTTAATACTATAATGCATTCCTTAGAACTGAAAAAAAATCTAGAGAGAGTAGTATTCATGAAACTATTAGCACTAATTTTATCGAACATGCATATTTCCAAGGTTATGAGTTTCATCTTAATGTTAAAAGAACTGAGAATCTTTAACTGACAAGTTTATCCTGAGTATACATTCTTTAATGTGACAATGTAAACCTTATTACTATTCTTAAAAATGTGAATTTATGTAGTTCTTTTAAGTTCTCTTTCATTCTGTCAAGTTACTTAGCAGTCCACAATAATAGTAAAATTATGAAGTAAGAGAGAAGAAAAACTCTCTTAAAACTACAGTTTGATAAGAAGAAAAGATAGTGGAAGAAAATAACAAAAGACAGGAGATATATATCTTCATACTATTACAAAACATCTTGAGTGTAACAGTAGATTTTGGTAAATTTTCTTTAAAACTGAAAAAACAGAGACTCATATATCATCTATATAGTAAGACATGACATTCTCTAGCAGCATGTTTTTCAGGTGTGAACAATAGCTGAAGATGAGGTTTTCTTAGGCACAGAGAGTATCTGCTTTTGAGAGCATTTAATACCTCAATGAAAGGAATAATTATGAATAGAACTGCAGTGCAAATGACTGATTTTCAATACCTTACAGTTTACAAGGCTATCACAGTTAGCTAACTGCCTACAATTCTGACAGTAATTCTCCAGCCCCCTCTTTACATGAATTCACTCCTTCAGCTAATATTCTGCTTTTACTATTCTAACGACTGGTGCTCAGGTTGGACTGTATTAGCTTCTAAACACTGTATAAGTTCAAGTGCATTTCAGCTTACCATTTCAGCATATTAAGTTGCTTGATACACATTTTAAGAACCTCTGACAAATCACAGAGAATAATTTATAAAGGCTACTAAAGTTAATCATGGAGTTTAAATGTAAATTTTATTTAGATGATACTAATCTTGAAACTTGCCAACGTATTTCTGTGCAGTTACTCATTGAACGTATTGAACATATTGTACATATATTAGTACATGCTAAAAAGAACTCAAGATGTCTGTGAGCACACTGGACTTCTAGGGGTTTTCAGGTTTTTTCCCACCTCTATCTCTTTCTTTACACAAATTTATGATGCAAAAACCTCAGAAGAATGACTGTGAAATTCAAAAGATTTGAGCAAAAACATAGGAGTATGCCTCTAGTGAACAGTGATGATGAAGATGAATAATACATCATGGCATGGTAAGTTTGTGCACAGACGCTGTCTTAATTTGCTTGAAAAAAACCCAGTCTTGTCCAGGTCAAATTAAATTTGGTGTAATTCATACTCTATACAAATAGAAATATATTTGTAATAGACCCAAAGAAGAATGAGTCTGTATCTTTTGATTAAATAACCCATTCTAATTCTGTTCTGAAAAATAGAAACTATGCTGTTCTATACATTAAAGTGTTCTGTGATTTAAGCAGCTTATAATAGTTATTTGCTTACAGTATTAAGACTCAAACCAAGAGAATGTAAAACCAAATTATTAGTGAAAGTTAGTTGTAGGTATTTGGATTATAAATTATATTTTAAAAAAGTAAAAAAAAGGCTTTATTACAAAATTTACATTCTGCATTGTCATGAAGGACTTGTAATATACAGTATCTTTCTATTAAATTATTTTTCAATCATTAAGATCATGATTATAATGAGGCATATCAAATGCTGAGTTCAATCATTTTATTTTGTAGACTGCAGATGCATATGCACTTCAAAGAAGGTTTAACTGTAACATTAATTTTCTATTTTATGGATCTTATTACCAGTAAGAGGTTATTGCTATGAAAAAAATGGGGAAAATGTACTTGAAAAAATTTCCTGAGGATGGATAGGGTGTGTTTTAAATTACACTATAATTTTTATTGGGCTATAGTACAACAGCACTCAAAAACAGAACAGATAATTGATCTCCAGCAACAATGCGTAACACCAGTCATCTGTAAAGACTTCCACTGACAGAATCCTCTTTTGATTTCACTGTTGAGCTTGTGTACACCATCTTCTTTGAAGATAGCTTATTTCACTATATGAATACACCTGGTCCTCACCAAAACTTCAGACTCAAGAGAAGACGACAATTGACAAAGTTTTTTGAGACTGGAAAACTAGTGCGTAACAAAATTTTGTCTCAATGGAAGTTCATGTGGACTACTACTGCACTCTTTAAAAAGCTTCATGTATAAATATGAACATTATTCACATTTTTATTCAATACCAACCCATAACTTTCCTCCAACTCTCTTAGAAGTTTCCAGGACACTGAGCAGAAACAATGATGGAACAAAATCTGACACAAAACTTTAGAAGAGAGCTCATGGAGAAAAAAAACCCTGTGGACTCTATTAAACACTGGAAATTTTTATAAAAACAAAATAAAATAACGAAAAGGAAATAAGTTCAGCATGTCTCAAGTGCCTCCCAGCTCACAGACTGATGTTAGTAGTCCATAATATTGAAGGCAGCTGAGAAGTCTTATAGTCTATACTTCATTCACCATTAACAAGAAGAAATCAGTCAAAGCTACCATTAAATAATAATACATAAGCCTGAAGATAGATTGGCTAGTACCGTAGATCACTTGAGGACTTTGGGTACTCCCAGAGTGGTTTGTTACAAACTTCTTCAAATATCTCTGCACTCCCAAAAGGGCTAATTGAACACTGCAAATAGATCATAAAAATAAATCCTTCAGGAGATAAGATTACATTATAAGAATATGAGAGCAACTGGACTGGATGACAATAGGACTAAACACATATAGCAGTAAATGTACTAGTGCAGTAGCATAATTTACACCCTTATTGTCAAAATAGAGTGGTCTTGTCAATATTTTCTATTTATAGCAGATCCCAGCCCATGTTATTTTCTGAAACACATTTTGATATCATCTGAGAAAGTAGCATGGAGGTCGAAATAACACCATGGAGCAAGTTAGCAATTAAATAATCAGGATGACTCTGGATCCTTGTTTGGATGGTGCCAGGTTGTAGCTTACTTTACTGAGATACATATATCTAAAATTCTTCCAGCTCACTATGGCCAGGAGTGGATGCCCTGTGGAAGAGAAAAAGAACTTAAGTATTAACACAGTAACTCATCTGCTGATTAGTGAATCTGTGGCTTTCTCAGCTTTAGTGGTCCCTTAGAATTTGGTAACACCTTACAGTTTTATTCTGTAAGTTTGTTCAAACCCTTTTTCAATTGGTATTATCTTTCAGCATCCATAGCTCCCACAGCAAGCCTAACTCCAGATTGTATCAAGTATCTCTTGTCTGTTTTGAACCAATGATCAGCCTGTATAATTTGGTACATGCTACTTCTAGTGCTAGAGAAATGAACCATGTTTCTCTGTTCATCCTTCCCTATGGCACTGTTGCAGTTGGCATGTGTTGGACCTGGTTTCAAAAATGAGGGAGTAGTGTAAGGGTAAATGACATTTCAGTACCTGAAGGAACAAGCAGAGAAACTTTAAGAGGGACAGATGGTGAGCACCAGTGATTGTGACAGCCTATTTTAGGTGCTGCAGATATCTGAATGAGCTGATCAGAAACAGGTATTCTCTACTCTGCCCTATTACTGTAGTCACTCAGGGAGAAATCTGGAAGAGACCCTGAGAGACACCCTGTAGAGAGAAGATAGGGGACCTTACAACCTGGCCCCAGGAATACACTTGCCAGCCCTGTGCTGAAGTACCTGACCATGTTGTAACCCTGCAGGACAGAGGAGTCATGTCCCTCCTGAACATTAAATATAGCTGTGACTAAGTGTTTTGATATTCTAGCGTTTGTAGTCTTCACACTGTCAATTTAGTCCAAAACTGTGACAAAGACTCATGATTTCATAATCTCTTTTATATCCCTCTTCAGTCATCTGTTTCCCATGCTGAACTGTCCTAGTCTGTTGCTGTTCCACATGTGAAACCATTCTACCTCTGAGACGATCCTTCATGACCTTGTTTATACATCTTCCATCTCTACCCTCTTTTGAGATAGACTCATGGGCGCATCATAGAGATACACAATGGTTTATTTTCCATTCTTTTACTAATAATTATACTTTTTTGCTGTTTCTTTTTTGAATAAACCTTACTATTGGGTCAATGACTCACAAAATGATCTATTACAGCCCTACAATGAGCTTCTTTCCAATGAGCTTAGAGCCCAACACTGTATAAGTAAGACTGAGATCAATTTTTGAAGATTTTTGCTTTACATCTATTTATGCCTCTATTTATTTAAGTTCTTGATGATATCTCTATCCGATCAGCTTAATATCTTTGGTGAACTTTATCACTTTTGCCTTCGCTCCCTTTTCCATCAACATGCAGAGGAAAGTTCTGTTATTCTACTACACAAAGCTGATGCTTCTGTACTGTACCCTGCAGTCAAATATTAAAGGATTCAATTAAAATATTTTGAAAAATATAATTTGTGCTTTTCTGAATATTTCAGTAAGATATTTAAAGTGCACATAGTGTTTTATCAGCATAAACTCTACTGTACAGTCAAACAAATTTTGAAATTTTAATCCATTCAAGTTCAGCTGTTTCATACCAAATAAATAATTTGGTAGTTCCTCTCACAGTCTTGCCTTATCTGTTTATCTTGATGTCTGGTTATGTCAATGTACCCAGGGATCAAAAAAATGTGACTTCTGTAATGAGCAGCAAACTATTTTTTTTCACTTTGAATTGCAATAAATATAAGACAGACATGCAGCAGATTATTTTCATTTAAATTTAGTTCATATTATGCAGGTTAACTCCAGGTTTTGTTTGTTGTTTTGTTTTGTTTTTCTTTTAAGTGAAGTTTCTCACTTAAAGCTCACTGCCTTACACAGGTCACACACTGTCTATAATCTGTTTATAACCTGTAATCTTGCAACGTTAGTATAGAGTTCTTGAAGTTTTCCAATTATTACTGAAAATTATTGAGTGTAGGTAATATGTAAACCAAACAAGATTTGCTAAATTTCTAACCTTAATAATATGCACTATATCTCACCCCTTGTTTTCTTACCCATAACTGAATTTATTTCCACTTGAGAGCTGGTAATGGGCACAAACAGCATTTTGAGTTACAATATATAGCTCTGATTATAATTATTTTTTCCCTCTTAAAAAAAATCTGTAACATTTATTTATTACTTAAACCAATTACCTCTGAAATATTAGAACAATGTATACTGAATAACTATTTTAACATTTTATGTTCCATTGTGGAAATCTTGCTTCAAGTATTAAAATGCAGAATCATGAGGGAATGTTATCATACCTTATACTGCTGAGTTGAATGGTTACAGTTTTGCTGTCACTGACACAAATGTAGGTGTTTGGATCCCTAATGTAAACTAGAAAATTATCATCCTCACATAATTTACGGTCACTAATGATTTGATGCTCTGGGCAATTAGTTTCACTAATATGGTAGAACATAATCAAGGTCATGCTTAAAAACAGATTGAAGAGGCAGTAATGTAAGCAGGAAAATTCATTAATATCTGGAGCAATCAAAACAGTAAAGGCAGGTAAGATTTAGTAACCTAATTATCACAGATTTAGAAGGGATTAGAAATGAAGGAACATAAAATTACCCAATTATTTGGTACTGCCTATTTGAGGCTGGCTTGTAGGTTGACAATGCAATTTAATCAATGGTGATTTCAATTTTATTTATATTCATATAGTAAAGAAGGGTTTTGAAAAATCACCCCCTTTCTTTGACTTAAATTAAATTTTGCACCACTACAACTTACAGATGTTTACAAAATCTCCCCTATTTATTTCATAGATGATTCTTGTTCATAGTTGCATTTTAAACTAGAAAAATTCCATGTTTCAAACAATGTACACTAATTATTGAGTTTATATTACATCCTTTTTCAAATGCATTGTATCACCACTGTTGTGGTATGGTTTAAGCCCAGACAGCAACTGAGAACCACACAGCCGCTCACTCACTCCCCCATAGGAGTACGGGAGAGAGAAACAGAAGAGTAAAGGTGAGAAAACTCATAAGTTAAGATAAAAACAGTTTAATAGGCAAAGCAAAAGCCATTCAACACAAGCAAAGCAAAGCAAGGAATTCATTCACTACTCCCCATGGGCAGGCAGATGTTCAGCCATCTCCACGGAAGCAGGGCTCCAGCACACGTAACGGTTACTTGGGAAGACAGATGCCATAACTCCAAGCATCCCCCCTCCCCTTCTTTCTTCTTCATCCCAGTTTTATATAACAAGCATGATGTCATATGGTATGGAATATCCCTTTGGCCGGTTTGGGTCAGCTATCCTGGCTGTGTCCCCCCACAGCTCCCTGTGCACCCCCAGTCTTCTCACTGGCAGGCCAGAATGAAAAGCTGGACAATCCTTCACTGCTTAGCAACAGCCCAAAACATCAGTACGTTATCAACATTTGCTCATCCCAAATCCAAAACATAGCCTCATACTAGCTTCTATGAGGAAAATTAACTCTCTCTCATCTGAAACCAGGATGGTGTTACTAAAAATATGGATTTCTCTTCCTATAACACAATAGGAATAAGTGGTGCTTTAAGAGTAAAACTGTAAATAATGTGCCTACTCAGAGAAGCTCATAGTCTAAATTAGATGGAAAACATAATGAGAAATGTCAGCAGACCAGGAAGGAAGGACAAAACAAAATGGAAGGAAGCAAACTCAAATGGGAAAGTGCCCTTGGGAATGTTATTTATGAAAAGTGAAGTAGTTCTTAATAGTTTTCTTAATTTTAGCATATTTTTTCACCTTACTTTGTTGTCATTTCAGTCTTTGGAAACATGTAGAATCAGGAGAAAAAGGTCTCATCCCATCACTGGAATGCTCCCCCACCACCCATGCACTATATTAATCTAGATCATGGGAATGACTTACTGTAAATATTTAGAATAATGGAAGTAAAGATCCAGCATTCCCAGGAAGAGTAAATATTACACAGATTTGGACTAAAAAAGAATGCAGAAGGGCATAAGAAGAAGAATATAGCAAAAATTATGTTCTTCAGTGCAAATGTATACATTCCGACCTTAATGAATCTATGATTTTATTCTATGATTCTATGAACACACAATGTGATGTTGCCATATGTCAAGATGAACTGCTTCAGTCATTTTCAATGCGTCTTGCTTTTCAAGAGGGTTGACTAAGTTTTTTAAATGAGGATAATGAAACAAGTAGCTCAAAGAATACTTACTTGAAACAGATATATGTATCACAAGGAGAAAGACATAAAATACACCATTTCTAGAAGTAATAGAAAACCTTCTTTCTCACTACATCAGATTAATGAGAATGAAAAAATAAATTTTATAGCTACAATCAACAACACATCTGACAAGGTGAAGACAACATTTTACTTCCTCTGTTATTTCTGTACCATTTTTACATTTATTATCATACAGCCCATTTTTAGTCCACTTTTCCTTTTGTCTTCTTCCAGACATCTGTAGAATCATAGCTTACAAGAATAGGTCAAAGGAAGTCAACATAGATGTATGCACCATTTATACAATTTATACTTTCTTGTTTCGACATTTCACATCAATTAAGTACAGACTTTCTTGTGGTATTGTCTTCAACATTCAAAAATCTGTTATAAGCAAAAGGGAAAACACACCATATGTATGCAGAGACGAGAACTTATTGTTAGTCTAACTAAAGTCTTGGCATTATAATCAAAATATAACAAGCAGTTATTTGTTCAGTTAAAATGATACTAATACTGAGAGTCTACTTTATGCAGAAAAATATACATCAACAATTTATTAAAATTATTGCATAAATGCAACCTAGTGCCTACCTTTTTTCTTGGAGCTTATGACTTCCAGAGTCCCACTGGAGATGGACTAAGGTTGATAATGCCAGGCTTCCCCAAGGAGTGAGATAGATTGGTGGAGCCACACCCAGCCGTCCCTGAGGCAAAGGCAGCTCGTGGAGGCTCCACAAGCAGCAGGGGATCCCCTACCCTCTTGCTGCCTGGCAGAAGGAGGGGACCTAAGAGATGAGGGAGAATGGAAAGACGTCCCTGCTCGGAGTGGCAGGCGAATCCCCTCCCGGCCACCCTCACCATTCCAGCTGCCCTTACACAACAGGTATTGGGCTCTAGAACTTGAGGGCCAGGAACATGAGGACTTTGCTGGAAGTCCATCCAGAGGGGTCCCGGGGGTGAGTCAGCCAGCCCCATGCATCAAGATGTCCTCTGTCAAGGAAAAAAGGAGGGAAATTTTTGTAGGCGACTCCCTTCTGAGGGGAACAGAGGGCCCAATATGCTGACCGGACCCAACCCACAGGGAAGTCTGCTGTCTCCCTGGGGCCCAGGTGAGAGATGTCACCAGGAAAATTCCTAGTCTCGTTCAGCCCACTGATTACTACCTGCTGTTTGCCATAGAGATTGGCAATGATGAGGTTGCGGAGAGAAGTCCAAAACCAATCAAAAGGGACTTCAGAGAACCGGGGCAACTGATCGATGGGGCGGAAGCACAGGTAGTGTTTTTGTCAATCCCTTCAGTGGCAGGGAGGAACGCTGAAAGGAATAGGAAAGCACACCTGGTCAACACATGGCTCGGGCTGGTGCCGGAAGCAGAATTTTGGGTTTTTTGACCACGGGGCGGTTTACACGGCACTCGGCCTCCTGGCAGCAGATGGAGTGCAGCTGTATCCAAGGGGCAAAAGGTTTCTAGCTTATGAGCTGGCAAGCCTCATGGAGAGGGCTTTAAACTAGGTTCAGATGGGGAAGGGGATAAAACCAGGCTCACTAGAGATGAGTTTGGGGGTGGTATGTCAGAGTTGGGGCTGAAATCGATAGCCCACCTCAAGTGCATCTACACCAATGCACGCAGCATGGGCACCAAACAGGAGGAGCTGGAAGCCATTGTGCAATGGGACAGCTATGACTTAGTCGCCACCACAGAAACATGGTGGGATATTTCTCATGCCTTGAGTGCTGCAATGGATGGCTGTAAGCTCTTCCAAAGGGATAGGCATGGAAGGAGAAGTGGTGGGGTGGCTCTGTATGTTAGAGAGTGTTTTGATTGTATAGAAGTCAATGATTGTGAAGACCAAGTCGAGTGTTTCTGGGTAAGGATGAGGGGGAAGGCCAATGAGGCAGATATCCTGCTGGGAGTCCGTTATAGACCACCCAACAAGGATGAAGAGTCAGATGAAACATTCTACAAGCGACTGGCAGAAGTCTCACAACCACTAGCCCTTGTTCTTGTGGGGGCCTTCAACTTACCAGATGTCTGCTGGAAGTACAACACAGCAGAGAGAAAACAGTCTAGGAGGTTCCTGGAGTGTGTGGAGGATAACTTCCTAACACAGCTGGTAAGTGAGCCCACCAGGGGAGGTGACTTGCTTGACCTGTTGTTTACAAACAGAGAAGGACTGGTGAGAGATGTGGTGGTCGGAGGCCATCTTGGGCTTAGCGACCATGACATGATAGAATTCTCAATTCTGAGTGAAGTAAGGAGAGGGGTCAGCAAAAGTGCTGTCATGGACTTCTGGACGGCAGACCTCGGCCTGTTCAGGTCATTGCTTGAGGGAGTCCCTTGGGAGACCGTCCTGAAGGACAAAAGGGTCCAGGAAGGCTGGACAGTCTTCAAGAAGGAAAACTTAAAGGCACAGGAGCAGGCAGTCCCCATGTGCTGTAAGAAGAGCTGGTGGGGAAGATCACCGTCCTGGCTGAACAGGGAGATTTTACTGGGACTCAGGGCTAACAGTGGAGGGTCTATCACCTTTGGAGAAGGGGAAAGCAACTCGAGTACAAGGGTCTCATTAGGTCAAGCAGAGAGACAATTAGAAAGGCAAAAGCCCAGCTAGAGCTCAATCTGGCCACAGTTGTAAAGGATAACAAAAAATGCTTCTATAAATATATTGACAACAAAAAGAGAGGTAAGGACAATCTCCATCCCTTACTGGATGGGGTTGGGGAACGCTGTCACCAAGGATGAGGACAAGGTTGAGGTACTTAATGCCTTCTTTGCCTCAGTCTTTAATAGCCAGTCCAGGTATTCACAGGGTTTTCAGCCCCCTGAGCAGGAAGATGGGGATGGAGAGCACAACATACTCCTCATAATCCATCAGGAAACAGTTAAGGACCTGCTAAGCCACCTGGATACACACAAGTCTATGGGGCCTGGTGGGATCCACCCGAGAGTACTGAGAGAACTGGTGGAGGAGCTTGCCAAGCCACTCTCCATCCTTTATCAGCAGTCCTGAGTAACAGGGGAGGTCCCAGAAGACTGGAGGCTTGCCAATGTGATGCCCATCTACAAGAAAGGCCGGAAGGAGGGTCCCAGGCACTATAGGCCTGTCAGCCTGACCTCAGTACCAGGGAAAATCATGGAGCGGTTCATCTTGAGGGTGCTCACAGGGCATGTGCAGGATATCTAAGAGATCAGCCCCAGCCAGCATGGGTTCATGAAAGGCAGGTCCTGCTTGATCAACCTGATCTCCTTCTATGACCAGGTGACCTGACTAGTGGATGAGGGAAAGGCTGTGAATGTTGTCCACCAGGACTTTAGTAAAGCCTTTGACAGTGTCTCCCACAGCATTTTCCTAGAGAAACTGGCGGCTCATGGCTTAGACGGGTGTACTCTTTGTTGGGTAAAGAACTGTCTGGATGGCCGAACGCAGAGAGTCGTGGCAAATGGCATTAAATCCATCTGGTAGCCAGTCACAAACGGTGTTCCCCAGGGCTTGGTTCTGGGGCCGGTCTTATTCAATATCTTTATTGATGATCTGGATGAGGGAATTGAGTGCTCCCTCACTAAGTTTGTAGATGACACCAAGTTGGGTGGGAGTGTTGATCTGCTGGAGGGTAAGAGGGCTCTGCAGAGGGATCTGGACAGGCTGGATCAATGGGCTGTGGTCAACTGTATGAGGCTTAATAAGGCCAAGTGCCAGGTCCTGCACTTGGGTCACAACAACCCCATACATTGCTACAGGCTTGGGGAAGAGTGGCTGGGGAGCTTCCCGGCAGAAAAGGACCTGGGGGTGCTGGTTGACAGCCGGCTGAACATGAGCCGGCAGTGTGCCCAGGTGGCCAAGACGGCCAACAGCCTCCTGGCCTGTATCAGAAATAGTGTGGCCAGCAGGAGTAGGGAAGTGATTGTGCCCCTGTACTTGGCGCTGGTGAAGCCACACCTTGAATATTGTGTTCAGTTTTGGGCCTCTCACTACAAGAAGGACATTTAGGTTCTCGGGCATGTCCAAAGAAGGGCAACAAAGCTCTTGAGGGGTCTGGAGCACAAGACTTATGAGGAGTGGCTGAGGGAACTGGGGTTGTTCAGCCTGGAGAAGAGGCGGCTGAGGGGAGACCTGATTGCTCTCTACAGCTACCTGAAAGGGGGTTGTGGTGAGGTGTGTGTTGGTCTCTTCTCCCAAGTAACTAGTGATAGGATGAAAGGAAATGGCCTCAAGTTGTGCCAGGGGAGGTTTAGATTTTATATTAGGAAACATTTCTTTATGGAGAGAGTGGTCAAGCATTGGAACAGGCTGCCCAGGAATGTGGTGGAGTCACCATCACTGGTACTATTCAAAGAACAGGTAGATGTGGTGCTTCAGGACAAGTTTTAGGGGGCATGGTGGTGTTGGGTTAACAGCTGGACTTGATGTTCTTGAAGGTCCATTCCAACCTTAACGATTCTGTGAGTATGTGAGTCTGTGTAGAGAGTGGGTAATGACAAGTCATCATTGTCAAGAGGTCTTTGCCTGGAACAGTTTGATGCCGTTTGGTTGCTGTTTTTCATCCTTCACTTTGGAATCCACTTAGCGTTTTTTTTACAAGTTTTCTTAAAACTCCTTCTCTTTTAATTGGTTTCTAATTTTCCAGCTTTTCTGTTCTTTGATCACTGTAACAAAGGTTGTAGAGCTGTAGTGACCAGTGACTGATCATTGTGGTTTTTGTTGTCTGTCTGGGACTTCAGATATTGTCTTTTGTCAGCATTAATTCATACTATATTTTATTCTACAGTCACAGCCGGTTCATTCTACAGAGAATAATTGCTTGTTTTTTCTATCTGTAACTGTAAGCTTCGTATCACACAACTGCATAAAGTTAAATAAAATCCAAAACAAATTTAAGAAACAGTTACCTGACCTCTAGGCACTGCTATCACAGCTGAAAAAAAGGTAAAACCAGCTCAGGCCAAGACAAATCCTGATGAGTCCCAAGTCTCTGTGCTGTCAAGCCAATACAAAGCATGTGGCTTTTTACTAGTGTTAGCACAATCATATTTTCAGGGATACATGTCCAATTATTCTTCCCCTACTCATTTGAATACCCTCCTGCCATAAACTGAAAAAATGGAAGCTGAACGGTACCAAAATCACAGATTAAATAAAATAAGAAAACAAATTTGCTAGTAAGTCAGGAACAGGAGAGTAACTAATCTTACATCTAAGTTATAGTCTCAATTTGACACAATGACTCCTAACAGTTATTTCTGAGCAACATCAGTAAGAGCAACAGGAAAAAGAACAAGTAAAAACTAAAATTCAATCTCTCTTATGTATGCCATCACTATTAGTGACATTTCAGTGTTAAAAAACTTAATGACTTCTGTTGATCTGCATATTCGTTTGGCAAAAGAATACCTCAGCTTCATAACAGTTCATGTTTACAGAATAATTTTTCATTAGTAACACAATCTGCCTTGCACACTTTTCCTGGAATTTGCATTGTGTGTGGTATGGATGGCTGAAATAGGTTTTCCTGACACTGCTGTGTCAAAATCTTGACCCAGCCTTTGTGTTTTTTCTAACAGAGGCAGAAAGGACCTTTCACATCTTGCTAAAGAAATTACCTGTCTATAAATCTATCACTTCTGCTTCTGGGCTTTATCATCACAGCTTGCACTGAATTCAGTTGGGGTAGGGAAATAATATTTCAGATCATTACAGTTGGTTCCAAATGTAAATGCTATGTCACTTTGCCCTCAGTTTGGTTCAGTACTGGTTTACAAGTTTCTTCAGATAAAGTTCTTAAACAGAGAGAAATATACTGTGCACGTTTCTGTAAAACTTTGACTTTGCAAACTTTCTGTAATTTGCATAGGACATTATTAAAATAATTGGGTCCCACTATGGTAGGTAGCATACATAAACGAAGTGAAAGGTTATTGTGGTCAAAGAAAGTTTTCAGTAAGAATGGGTAAAACATACGATAAATGAGAGGCTGAAAACTAAAAAAAAAAACCAACTTGTTCAATTTTATACAAATAATCAATGGCTGAGGCAAGGAGAGAATCAAGATTTCCTGATTCCAGAGATAGAGTCTGGTGTTTCCAAAATTCTTCTAATTTTCACCATGTTTCAATCTGGCACATAAAAATTGTTTGATTGAGTTTTGTTTGAAAAGTCAGTCTCAGTTTTGAGAGTAATATTTTTTTGAGTAATATTTTATCTTCTTAATGTGTGAATCTTTAAAATGTTATAATAAACAAGCAAAAAGAATGTTTCATTAAGTAATTAACTTCATTCTTTAGATATTGTGTTTTTTGGTTTATCACTCCATAAATATGAAATTTCTTCACTCAAGTACGAAAAGATTTTCTTTCTCCATTATATTAGAATTCTTTTCAATATTGATTCTATACTTTTCTCCTATTTTGTATTATGGCCTCAAGTTGCGCCAGGGGAGGTTTAGATTGGATATTAGGAAAAATTTCTTCACTGAGAGGGTGGTCAGGCATTGGAACAGGCTGCCCAGGGAGGTGGTGGAGTCGCCATCCCTGGAAGTGTTCAAAAAACGTGTGGATGTGGCGCTTCAGGACATGGTTTAGGGGACATGGTGGTGCTGGATTAATGGTTGGACTTGATGATCTTAAAGGTCCTTTCCAACCTAGTGATTCTGTGATTCTGTGATATCAATAAAATTTTATTTTGAGTCACATATTTTATTTTCTCTATAAAATCTATGAAAAAAACCCTCAATTTTTAAAGAAAGATTTTTCAATATTCCTCTTGCAGTGTGTTGTGGTATGCTCAGTTGAGTCCACTCAGTGAAACATATCTCTATGTCATGGATGTACCTAAATAAGGAAAAAATAATAAAAACAATTGATTATCTGAAAATAAAAATATATATTGAATGTTCAAGGTCATGAATAATCTATTTTTAAAAATAAATATGTCTATAGAGCCCTTACATTAATCAAGATCATAGGAAATATCATCAGCATTAAAAAAATAGTAAGAAAACAAATCTTTTTTCAAATGGAAAAGACAAAAATATAATACAAATGAAAATTTAGTTGTTCTTCAAATCAATTTAGATTATCCTTATAATAATATCATAATATATATACATATTCTATACATAGAACACTTTCCAGATATATCAAGCTGTAAACAAAATTGTACAAAAACCAAACTGATACTAAACAATCCACTGAAGTATTTTTAATGACATTTAAAGAAGGAAAGACAGAAACTGGTTCCTGTTGTTTTCTATGTAATCATATTCCATTTTTTATCATATAAGCTTTGAAATTCTTCTTCCTTTCTTTAAAAGAAAGAATCTGTATTACCTTTTCTTTGACACTTTCCCAAACTGAGGATGACAACATCAGGGAGGGATTGGATGAAAAAAAAAGGAATAAACATCTGTGTGCGAGAAAATGTAGTAACTTGGTAACTTGCTGTGTGAGGCGGCACCAACAGGACACAGGAACAACCACAAAACCACAGATGAAATGCAAAGAGTAAATTTATTTTCATTACTTTGCCAACTGGGGGATCCCTGAAGCAGCACACAGGCAGAGGCACAGAAGCCGGGGCGCAGGCACTGCGGAGCTCGATCCGTGCTAGGGGATCACGGAACCTGATGGTTTTGCCTGTATATCAGGGATTCACACAGGCATAGTTTACCACTGTGCTTTGATGTTTTCCATAGCAGGGTAGGAACCTTAAGCACCTGTTCGATAGAGTGTCTTTATCACAGGGCTATGTTATCTAAACACGAATGTTCTACTTGTCAAAACACAGAAGACTAAACAACAATTAGTGTGATATATGTAGTTTTCAACACTTCAGCGGCAAGTCACTTGACTGTGTTTACAATCCTCCCTGCCAATCTTCCATTATTTTCCCACACTTGCCAAATATTGAATAATTGCTAGGCTAGCCCCTTGTCCGGTACTTGTTATACGTGAGTAGCCTGGAATGGGCTGGTGCATCATTCCCAGCTCTTCGGAGATGCAGCACTTGGACCAGCTTCATTTTATCAGACTAGAATCACAATGCAATTTAATTTGAAACTTTGAAAACAGTGGAAAATGTGGTAAATTAAGGAGATATGGTGCATTGACCTTGGCTAGACTCTAGGTGCCCACCAAAGCCACTCTATCACTCCCTTTCCTCAGCTGGACAGGGGAGAGAAAACATAATGAGAAGCTTGTGGGTTGAGATAAGGATAGGGAGAGATCATTCACCAATTACCATCACAGGCAGAACAGACTCGACTTGGGGAAATCAGTTTAATTTATTGCTAATCAAAATCAGAATAGGATAATGAGAAATAAAACTAATTCTTAAAATACTTTCCCACTACCCCTCCCTTTTTCCTGGACTCAGCTTTGCTCCCGATTTCCCTAAGAAGGACATTAGTATTATACTACTGAAGCACACAGAGAAACACTTCAATATTATTTTAATATTAAAGAGAGCAAACAGTTCCCTTAATTTTAACTTTTTTTCGTAACGGTTAGAGAGTAAACAGTAATGAGTGGTGTTCCTCAAAAGTCCATATTGGGACCAGTACTGTTTAATATCTTCATCCATGACATAGTGGGATCAAGCACACCCACAGCACGTTTGTGGGTGACACGAAGCTGAGTGGTGCAGTTCATTCAATAGAGGGAAGGGATGCCATCCGGAGGGACATTGACAGACTTGAGAAATGTGGAGGTGTGAAACTCATGACATTCAACAAGGTCAAGTACAAAGCCATGCACCTGGGCCAGAGCAATCCCCTTCTCAATTCAGGCTGGGGTATGAACAGATTGAGAGCAGCCCTGTTGAGATAGACTTGGGATTCTGGTGGACAAAAAAACTGAACATGAGACAGCAATGTGTGCTTGCAACCAAGAAAGCCAGTTGTATCCTGGGCTGCATAAGAAGAAGCATTGCCAGGAGGTCGACAGAGGTGATTCTCTCCCTCTACTCCACTCTGGTGAGATCCCCACCTGGAGTACTGCATCCAGCTCTGGGGTCCCCAGTACAGGAAAACATGGACCTGTTAGAATGGGTCCAGAGGAGGGCCACAAAAATGATCAGAGGGATGGAACACCACTCCTATGAGGAAAGGTTGAGAGAGTTGGGGTTCTTCAGCCTGGAAAAGAGAAGGATCTTGGGAGACTTTATTGTGGCCTTTCAAGACAGCTTGTAAGAGAGAGAGAGAGAGACTTTTTAGCAGGGCCTTTAGTAACAGGACAAGGGGCAACAGTTTTGAACTTAAAGAGGGTCAGTCTAGATTGGATATAAGGAAGAAATTTTTTATGATGGGGGTGGTGAGACACTGGAACAGGTTGTCCAGATAAATTGTGGATGCCCTATCACTGGAAGTGTCTGTGAAATATGTTTATCTGATTTGTGTGATGAAGCGTAATCTTCTGTACTTTCATGGATTTCTCCTGCACCATAAAAAGGGGTATTTTACAGGAGAAAGTTAAACTACTTTGCTGGTATATCAGCTCAAACCAGTTTGACCACTGACTGCATAGTATTGTGTAAAGAAAGTGCATGCATAAGGTTTGGGGTCATCCTGGGGGCACGCCGAGGAAGATTCGAGAAGACTCTAGCAGGAGAAGAGGGCATGCGCTGAAGAAGACACGCCTGTTCATTAATATGTATTAGAAGACATGCCTATTCATGAATATGTATTAGCGAACAGGATCACGCTGAGGAAGAGTCGAGAAGATTCTAGAAGGAGAAGAGGGCATGCGCCGAAGAAGACATGCCTATTCATGAATATGTATTAACGGACAGGATATAAACCAGGAACAGGAACTGTACCGCGTGCGTCTTGGTGGAGCAGAGACTCCCGGCGCACCCAGCGCTGTTTGCTTGCCTCTATTTGCTTAATAAATTGTAAATTTGAATTGGAATCCTGTTTGGGACTAAATCATTTATAACATGTCCAAGACCAGATTAGGTGGGGTTTTAAACAACCTAATCTAGGAAAGGTGCCCCTGCCCACAACAGGGGGATGGGACTAGGTGACCTTTAAAGGTACTTTCAAACCCAAACTATTCTATGATACTATGACTATCCAAGTTGAATGACAATACCTAACAGATTCCTGATTCTTTGTCTTCTTCACAGGCACATATCTTCATATCCTGAAATAGATGGGTGAAATAGTATTACATACATTGTAGTGACAATACAAAATGCCTTTGAAAGATCTAAATTCCATTCATTTAAACCATAGACTCAGGATTCATTAGTATATTCAGGAATTCTTTAGATGACAGGACTGAGATTATTTTCAAGATTATGACATTTAAATGTTGGTGTCTGCTTCCATTATCATCAGTGGAGATCAACGGAGCCCACAGAACAAATGGCACGTGAGCGTCAAGTTGGTTGTCTGGACATAACTGATAATGTCTTTCAAGAGGCACCAGGTTATGTAAGAGATCCACACAGGGATTGCAGATATGACACTCAGGAGACCCACATCACTATAGAATGGCAGTTGGAGGACAGCCAGAATTTGCTAGGGCATCGCTCATCTTCCTGGACAACTTTGTTGAGGCATTTGAACAGGGTCCAAGTGTATCTGTTAAATGTCTTCATGGAAGGCCTGGGAAGGATTACAGTTGGCAAAGATGAACTTTAAAATTAATTTAGTGGTTCATTTGCAGTTTATGGGCAATTTTCTTAATGAAAAATTTTTCCTGATCAGCATGATTGGATGTCAGAAAGGCATAAAACACAACAGAGACATAAAGAAAAGAATTAAGGACACAAAGAATATTCTTGAACAGAAGAGTCTAAACCAGTAGTCTTCATACCGTCTCACATCTTCAGAAGTCCAAGCTTGTTTGCTCTTGCTTGTTGCAGTTTTTATTTTCCAGACTAAATTAAATAGCTATGATTTGGATTACTTCAGGAAAAATCTGCCTGATACAATTTTCTAGAAATTGTCTAGGCTTCTATTATCACAATGTTTTATGTATCGTATACAATGAAACATGTTGCTCCAGTGGGGACTAAAACCCCCAGGTTTACCATAAAAATATAAGCACAAAGTCTGCAGCTAAAAAAACCCAAGATAATTAAGGTCAATGAGTACTGATTAAGCCTACAAGTCAATAAACCTCTCATACTTCTTTTTGTTAAGCAGGCAAAAATTTTTTAAATGTTTTCTGCATGTTGAATATATACTGCAGATGTTGTAAGACTTGTACTGGTTTTGGTAACTGACAACATTTTTCAAATACGCTTCTGAGGACAATACTCTACACTTTGTTTTCTAAGGAAAGTGAGGTTGCAAATGCAAATTCAGAACATCAACATTCATATACCACTATTTACCACTCAGCAGTTGGAAATGCTTCAAATATGCATATTTGCTAATGTACATTTCCCTACAGAGTCGTAGTAAAAATCTTTTACAAATTATTTCCTTCCCCCACCCCTGGTTTTTCGTATTGGAGATACATAGTGTTTTCCTAGGAGATTTGCTTGTTTTCTTCATCTACAGGAAACATTATTGCCCAGATCCTCTGCAAGTACAAACAAGTGTAGTAATGCTGAACTCAGTGGAGTTCTGGGGAGGGAAAAAAACAAACCACCAAAAAAACCCCAAAAAAGAACACAAACCAAAATAGTAATACTCAATATGCAAATCTCCTGAAGTTGGTCCTAAATTAACAAATTCATTATTAGTACCTAGTGATGTGAATCAAGACTGGTGTTGTGTGAGCACAGTTAGCTGCAGGTGGGCGCATCAGGTAAAACCACAATTTGTGATAATGGGTCTCCAGTGGGAGAGGATTCCTGTTGCTTCTAAGTCTGATCATAAGGTGAAGAAATTAAATTACAGAAACAGGGACTGTAACTGAAAGGAATACATGAATCTACATATGAAATTCAGAATGAAGTACAAATGACAAAATTTGAAAATCACTGGTATGCAGAGAAAACTGTACCATTTTGATTCAGCTCAAGGAGGAGAGCAGAATGTTTTTCTACTGCTGCTAGAGAAACCAGAGAAAGAATAGCTGCACAGTCAACATGTACTTCCTCATCCTATCTGTAAAAGGGTATTTCTAGGGACGATGCAATATAACCTTTAGATATCATTGGTAGAGTTAAACTGATATGCATATTGATAGGGTGATTACTTAAAGCAATGATCTATATTCAGACAGGGATACTACTCTGTGGAAAGCTGTCTGTTTAGTCCCTGTAACAAAGGCCCTCTTTACAAGCTTATAAGAACCCCAAACTAACCAAGCAAATGCCTACTGTCCTTTGACGTAAAAATAGCAGAGTTTGCTTGCAGAATCCAGCCCTCCATAGTTAAGCTAACACCATGCCTATCACTGATATTACCAATTTCAAATCATATAATCATCAAATCATCTAGGTTGGAAACGACCCTTAAGATCATCAAGTCCAACTGTAAATCTAACACTGACAAGTCCAACAAATGAAAAAAAGGAATTGAAATTAAGGTCCACATAAGACAGATGGAGTATAGTTTGAGATTGACAGAAACAAATAGGTAGAAGCTGTACATACTAGAAGTTAAAGTTACTGACTATCAGAACATTCTCCTGAGACAGACTATTACATAGCATGAAAAGAATCTAGCCAGGATAAGGATGATCATTTGTGGCAAAACAGATGAGTTTTATTCCTAAATTAATTTTCATCATGTTGGTTAATAAGTCAAATTTTCTCAAAATTTACATAATTCAGGCACAGTAAGCTTGTCAAAAGCATGTCAGTTCTGTTTGACATACCACAGAGCTGATGACTAACATGTGGTGATGAGCAAAATCTGAAAACAGCTTTCAACTCTTTCTGACTATGTAAATAGTTCTAGTGTCCAAATCTCAGGACCAGAAACAGGTTTTCAGAGTTTTGGGTTTTTTTTCACATTTATAGAGTAGTTAGATGTGCTTGCATATATGTGACAGAAGTTGGGGGTTTCTTTTTCAACTATGTTGGTTTACTTGCACAATGTTGTTTGTGTGGATACAAGGAACATTCAGGAATTGAAAATTTCAAAACCATATGAAGTTGTACATATATGTAGGTAAGAAAAGAAGTTGGTATGTAGGTTAGAGAGGCAGGTAGAGATAGGGATAGAAATATACTTACAACTTAGCTAGTGTTGTAAAAATTAAAATGTTATTCATGTTCTTGTCTGAAATTAGGGCTATTAAACAGTTACTGATTTACTGTTTTCATTATAAAAATTTGTCTTATAACCTATCTTTAAAAGATTCTACTTCTGTTACCTTTAACTAGCCTTGTATTCTTCAATCTCCTTGATGATTATGCATTTGCTACTCTTCTCCACCTTTAGGATACTAGTTAAAAGACCATAGACCTTCATATAAGTATGAAGGAAGAATATTAGATGGATTTAAAAATATTTTTATTGAACTGAAAGTTATTTTAAGTAAAATTTAAAATTTATAGTTAAATTTAATATTCAGTGTGGTATGACAGGATTTATCCCTAAATTAAAATCTGTCTTAGCATATTAGTGTAGTACAAGCTCTTTACACAGATATGAAGTCCGTATGCCTAGCTAGCCCATTTCTCTGACATCTGTACAGTATTTATACATAACTGCTTATGAACATATGCATAAAGCTTATATTGGTGCAAGACTGACCATCTTATTGTTTTAGTTTTTGCTAGGAAACAGTTTGTTCTGAGTGAAGGTCAATGAACCTTACCTGCTGGTGTATGACTTTCTGTGTTGCAATGTTGCATTTTATGCAAAGGATAAAAAAGGATAAAAAGCTCATGATGGAGAATATGATAAATCTTGGAGGAATGAGTAGTACATTGGTTTTGGAGAAGAATTGTGAAAATTTTTCTGATAAAGGTTAACTGCATTAGTATAGACATGAAATCTTACGCATCAAGAGATTCGTATGACCACAAGTCACTGATTAGGTATGAGGAAGTCATTATGCACACCAAATGGAAAAGCACAGTTTAGATATAAAATTTTGTATTGGATTTGTGTAGCAAAGCTTTAGTAGCGGGGTAGGGGGCTGCAGGGGTGGCTTCTGTGAAAAGCTGCTAGAAGCTTCCCCTATGTCTGATAGAGCCAATGCTAGCTGGCTCCAAGATGGACCCGATGTTCGCAAAGGCTGAGCCTATCAGCGATGGTGGCAGCACCTCTGGGAAAATATATTTAAGAAGGGGAAGAAAAAAGGGAACAGAAATTGCAGCTGGAGAGGATTGAGAATGTGTGAGAGGAACAACTCTGCAGACACCAAGGTCAGAGAAGAAGGAGGGGAGGAGGTGCTCCAGGTACCAGAGATTCTCCTGCAGCCCATGGTGAAGACCATGGTGAGGCAGGCTGTCCCCCTGCAGGTCATGAAGGTTATCAGTGGAGCAGATATTCACCTGCACCCCATGGGGGACCCCATGCTGGAGGAGGTGGATGCACTGGAAGGAGACTGTGATCCTGAACTGGAGCAAGCTCCTGGCAGGACCTGCAGACCCATGGATAGAGGAGCCCACGCTGGAGCAGGTTTGCTGGCAGGACTTGTGACCCCATGGGGACCCATGCTGGAGCAGTCTGTTCCTGAAGGACGGCACCCCGTGTCAGGGACCCAGGCTGGAGCCGTTTATGAAGAACTGCAGCTTGTAGGAAGGACTCATGTTGGAGAAGTTCATGGAGGACTGCCTCCCATGAGAGAGACCCCACGCTGGAGCAGAGGAAGAGTGTGAGGAGTCCTCCCTCTGAGGAGGAAGGAGCGGAAGAAACAACATGTGATGAACTGACCACAACCCCCATCCCCCATCACCCTGTGCCGCTCAGGAGGAAGTAGAGAAAGTCAAGAGTGAAATTGAGCCCAGGAAGAAGGGAGGGGTGATGGGAAGGTGTTTTAAGATTTGGTTTTATGTCTCATTATCCTACTCTGATTTGATTAGCAGTAAATTAAATTAATTTCCCCAGGTCAAGTCTGTTTTGCTCATGATGGTAATTGCTGAATGAACTCTCCCCCTGTCCTTATCTTGACCCACAAGCCTTTTCATTATATTTTGTCTCCCCTGTCCAGCTGAGAAGGCAAGTCATATAGTGGCTTTTGTGGGCACCTGGCATCCAACCAGGGTCATCCCACCAAAAAATTTAATAAAATATACAATTTTTCTTTTTTTGTAAAAATTAGCATAGCAATATACTTGTCTACCAAAAGCAAGAAAACTGGGTTAAAAAAAATATAAACAAAAAAACCCCTACAAACCAGAATAAAATCTGACTATTTGTTTCTTGCTAAAATGCATGTTCATTATGTTGGTTGGTGGATTTACTTCTTACTGTCTTATCCCAAAGCATCACTGCTGTTAGAATATAAGCTGAATGCTCTTTAACGTTACTTTCTAAGGACCTATTGTCTTAGGATGGACCAAATTTCCAGATTATATGATGTTGTTATAGAGTCACAACACATAAATTATTCATCTTATTATTATTCGATTCATGCTGTTCAATTTAAGGCATGATTATCATATTTTTCAATTTTTATGTCACTTTCATTTCCTATTCTGCAAAACAGAAGAAGGAAGTCCATGATGAAACACTCTCCCTCAATTAGTTCTTTATTTTATAGCTACCATTCCTGCTCATCCAGTATACAATTAATGAAAAAATAATGATAGGAAAATCCTATAATACTTTATGGTCTTCCTTTCTATTACTTCATTTGGGGCAAACCAGTTGTATTTGTCTCTTTCTTGCAGTCCATAACTCTAAAAGATTAGGCAGTGCACAATTCTGCCAAAACTTTACTGTATAATATTCTATATTAATTTCTAGCCACCTGTTACAATAATTTATAATTCAACTCAGAGCATTGGGACAGAGTCTCATGTCCTGTATTTTGTCCTTATATCTATGTTATTATCTACATTTCTATACATCTTATGTAAATGAGATGATCCTGATTCCATAAATAAGATTTTTTTTTCATGACCATTCTTTGAGAAAATACTTTTAGGTTTAGTGAATTTTCCAAAAAAAACCCTATTCTAATCCATTCATTTTGTATTTTCCTTGCACAGTTTGCTATCACCATCTGTTTATGGTTGAGAATATCTTCAACATCTCTGAGTCTTTTTCTTTAATTCTGTCTGTCAGTTCTTTCTTTCCAGACCTCCTGTTCAGCTTCCTATGACTAACATTTATTCAGTTTACTACTCCAGCAGAATACAATAAAAAACAGAGCTTAGATACTGATTATATTAATTCAGTGAACTTTGCTTTTAAGATAATTATTAGTCTGTCCCCTGTTGTTTTTTTACCTTTTGCTTTCCTCATGTTTCCATCCCAAACCTTTTTGTTTTGGAAAATACTTACACAGTTATTATGTTTGTCATTGTTGCTATGTCTATCATTTCATTATCCACCTTGTCTTCCCAAGAACCATTACACGTGATTGAGCCCTGTTTTCCTGAAGATGGCTGAATACCTGCTGGCCGGTGGGAAGTGGTGAATGAATTCCTTGTTTTGCTTTGCTTGCGTGCATGGCTTTTGCTTTGCCTATGAAACTGTCTTTATCTCAACTCACAAGTTTTCTTACTTTTACCCTTCCGATTCTCTCCCCTGTCCTGCTGTGGGGGAGTGAGCGAGTGGCTGTGTGGTGCTTAGTTGCCAGCTGGGGTTAAACCATGACAACAATTTGACAAGTCTCTCTGTTCTAACACTCTTACAGTTCCTTTATGTGATGCCCTATTCATTTATATAACAAACCTATCCTATCCCACACCTATTATACAAGGAGACTCTTGAATATTTCTTTGCATCCTGATCCCCTTCTCCATTCTCCATTCATCCTTTTTCATTCTTTCTTTCAGCACTGAAAAACAGAAATATTATCTTCATCAGGCTGCTATTCTCTTTCCCTAATGCAAGAAAATATATCTCTAGTTTCTACTTGCTGATTTCATTCTACTTCTGATTCCAGTGTGGGATCACAGTTATATGTAAAGTTATGTATGTCATTAGCTTTTAGTATCAGCTCTTTCCTTTACCATAGGCACAGTTCTCTCCTCCTGTCTAGTTAGCACCACTTCTGTCTTGTTTCAGCAGAACATATGTATATCTATACCTGTATGACACATGTATACACCCATATATATACACATCAGTTAAGGAGTTGGAGATCAGTGTGATGGCAGAATTTAATAGATTAACAAGTCAAGCCAATTTTAAACTTTAAAACAAGATTAGACTGACATTTGGCAGTAGCACACTTTGTGCTAATGGCCATTTCTTACACATGTGAATACTTATTACTACATGTACAAAACTGTTTGTCCTTAACCATCATAGCCTACACTAGCTGTGACTATGCAATGCCATGGAACTGATGACATGCAGTTAACCTTGATGGCTAGAGTCTGTGGTCACTGAGGCCAAGGTGATCAGGTCAGAGCGATCTCCCATGAAAGAAATCAGAACTGAAGTGAGCTTGTTGTCTTTGTTCTCCACAGTTTCTTACTCATGCATGGTATTTTATGTTACTTGTCCCCCCTCTGAAAGGGAGGTGTCATTTGGTCCCAAGATGCATACCTCTTTGTTGTTTTTGATGTTTGTGGGGTTTTTTTTGTTCCAAATCATCCTTCTGCTTTAGGCAGAACATCGTTCCTAACTGTAGTCCATCATGTTTATCTTGGTTTTTATTCATTATCTTACAACTTCTGTTACTTGGGTTGTTATTTACATATTATTCCATGGCTTCTAATTGCAAAAACATTTTTTTTTTTGCCACTTTGGTTGTCACATTGATAACATATCTATTTGAAATGCCTATACATCATGTCTAGCTGTGCCACCACAGTGTTACAAAATGTTTATATGCCGTTGTTAATTACACTATTTAAATATGCTTATATTCAGGTTCAAGACTAATATTATTAACTGTATCCTTATTAGTGCAACTATAATTTTTAGGTGTCACAGACCTTCATTTTGTCTGAGATCTCACCTTTCTTGTAAAAATATTCTGAAGAAATGAGTTTGATAAGGTCTTTAACTATGATGTATTAACCTTTTCTCAGAAAATGAATTTTTTGGTCTTGTTTCTACATGTATATGTATATATATGGAAGCCATTGAGGCGAAGGGTTCCAGAGTGGAGGATCGTACTGGAGGACCCCTCCTAAAGTAGCAAAACAGTGAAGGCAAAGGCACAGGGAGGGAGAGGGTGCCCCAGCCCCGCCCAGAGCAGGCAGAGCAGGTTCCTGAGGAGCAGCAGCTCTGGCTCAGCACGGGTGGGGACAAGAGTAGAGTCAGCCAAAGCCCCTCAAGTACAAGAGCAGCCCCAGGGCTGCGTCAGTTTGCGCCACAGTTCGCGCAGGCAGGGCGTGCAGGGAAGTCGTGCAGGCATGGCGCAGTCCCCCTCCTCACTCTAGAGACTCTCTCAACTAGGAGTCATTGACCTTCCGGAAGAGGACCCAGCCATGATGTCCACTCGGCTGAAAGCTGTGGCCAGAAGGAATGTGGCAACCCAGACCAAGTTCCCACACAAAGATACAGCTGTCTAGGTGTCCGGCTGCAGGGAGTGCCTGAGCCTGTCACTCATGCCAGAGGCCAGTGAAGACACCATCTGTGTGCAGTGTGACCAGGTGAAAGATCTGCTCAACCTGGTGGCAGAGTTGAAAGAGGAAGTGGAGAGGCTGAGGACTATCAGGGACTGTGAGAAGGAGATAGATTTGTAAAGCCACACCCGGCCATCCCTGAAGCAGGGGCAGCAGGTAGAGGGACCACAAGCAGCAGGGGATCCCCTGTCTTCTTGCTGCCAGGCAGAAGAAAGTGTTATAAATGATTTAGTCCCAAACAGGATTCCAATTCAAATTTACAATTTATTAAGCGAATAGAGGCAAGCAAACAGCGCTGGGTGCGCCGGGAGTCTCTGCTCCACCAAGACGCACGCGGTACAGTTCCTGTTCCTGGTTTATATCCTGTCCGTTAATACATATTCATGAATAGGCATGTCTTCTAATACATATTAATGAACAGGCGTGTCTTCTTCAGCGCATGCCCTCTTCTCCTGCTAGTCTTCTTGAATCTTCCTCGGCGTGCCCCCAGGATGACCCCAAACCTTATGCATGCACTTTCTTTACACAATACTATGCGGTCAGTGGTCAAACTGGTTTGAGCTGATATACCAGCAAAGTAGTTTAACTTTCTCCTGTAAAATACCCCTTTTTATGGTGCAGGAGAAATCCATGAAAGTACAGAAGATTACACTTCATCACATGAATCAGATAAACATATTTCACAATCCCCCATCTTTTTCTTTATAGTATTGATTCGTGTTTTCATTTCCAATTGAGTATAACCGAGTAGATTAATCTAGTAACAATCCCCCACATATCCTCAATACAACTATCCCCATTTTAGTAAGCCGATCACCACCCATAAAATCTCCCCAAAATCCTCCTAGATTGATTCCATTCCAAGTTTGTCTCTCAGGAGGCCATTCGTTCTCCCTAATTTATGGGTAATAGGAAAAAACTAGGTTTTATTGTTGATTACAGTTATGCGCTGTACAATTAGAAAAGGTCCTCACTTTTTCCATTTTTCTGGGGTAAACCCCAGCTGGACTTGTTCCAATATTGACTACAGTTATTTGCCATAGTCAGAGTCCAAGGAACTCACCCCCAAGTAGAACTAGAAGAGGTCCGGTCAGGGCCATAGTGATCGGCGGTCACAGCCGAAGGGGTTGCAGCCCTTGGCAGACCCTTTTTAAGCTGCAACACCAGTTCCCCTCCGGTCTTGCCCTCTTCTTTCCTTTAAGGGGGTGCTTTCTTAGTACCCAAATTAATTGAGCACTGCTTGTGAAGGCCAGAGCTTTGCTAGATCAGTGGTTTGTCCAGACCTGAGCAGTTGCCCGAGCCTGGCAATCCTCTTTATTTGCAAGGCTTTATGGCTACAGAAATCTGCCAGTTAGCCTGCAACACTAATCTTACAAATACACACCACCTTCTACACAAAGGACAAATTCTAGTTCCAGAATTTTTTTTGCCAACAACTCCTTCCGATTATACTCGTTTGGAGTACCCATTGTTGTTTCCTATTACCCTTTCCCATTGTTTTCCAAACTTGGGGATTACTTACATTTCTCTCCATAGCTTCTCATGGCTATCGTTCACCTTGATTTGTTCCACCACAAACGTAACAATTAGTTATATTCAATGACTTTACAAATAGGTTTTTAGCAACTGTGGGAATTTCATGTTTCACTCCTGTTTCATTACAGGAGTAGCCGCAATAAAATGCCCACAGCAATTTAGTCAGATGTGACCTTCCACTCCTTCACTGGACCTTTCACTCACGACACGTGTCCATCCTTTTTCAGCAGTTCTCACAGCTGTTTCTGTAGTTAATAAAACAAGGAAAGGTCCTTCCCAGAGGGGAGAAAAGTTTCCTTCTTTCCATGTTTTTATCAGAATTTTATCTCTTGGTTCTAACTGATGAATTGCAAATCCTAAAGGTGGTGTTTGGGCCACCATCCCAATCTCTCTTAATTCTTTTAATCTTTTTCCAATGGTAATTATATATTGTTGGATACTATGATCCTCAATTACATTGTTCCCCAGAGGCATTCCTTGAAAATAAGGCATGCCATATAACGTTTCATATGGCGATAATCCAGTCTCACTGTATGGTTTCGTTCTTATGTTTAGAAGTGCCAATGGTAAATATTTCGTCCAGGGCATTTGCGTCTCAATCATTAATTTAGCCAATTGTTGTTTTATTGTTTGTATTATTTTAGAAGTAAAATGTGTGCCCTGGTCAGAATCAATGTACTGGATTATCCCACATCTAGGTATCAAATGTTCCAATAAAATTTTTACCACCATCTGTGCCGTAGCTCGTGCTACAGGGTACGCTTCTACCCACTGTGTTAAATGATCTACTATTACCAATAAATATTTTATCCTCCCTACCTTAGGCAATTCAGTGAAATCGACTTGTACTTTCTCAAAAGGTCTGTAAGCTGTTTTTCTCCCTCCCGTGGCTGTTTGTTGAAACACTGTCTTATTTACCTTTTGACAGGTTAAGCAACCTTGTGTAATTTGCTTTGCTATTTCAAAAATTCCAATACCACCAAATTGTTTAAGAAAATGATCACTTAACGCTTTTGTATCCCAATGTGTTTGTGCATGCAAACGTTCTAATATTCGCCTGGTGTAGGCTTTTGGCAACATTTCTCGCCCATCAGGCAGTGTCCATTTTCCTTGTTCTAATTTAGCTCCTATTTTCTCCAATTTTGTTTGTTCTTCTGGCGTAAACTTCTTCTCTCTTTCCTCTCGTTCTTCTTTGCTGGTGTACTCCTTTGTTTGTATTACATTAATTTTGGCAACTTTAGCCCTCAAGGCTGCTTCCTGGGCCTCTTTATCTGCTAAGTTATTTCCTCTAGTTCGGTAATCTAATCCCTTTTGGTGTCCCCTCACATGTACCACTGCTATCTCCTTTGGTTCTCTTAACGCCTTCAAAATCTTTACTATTAATTCTTGATGTATTAAATTCCTCCCTTGAGTACTAATCAAACCTCTTTCTTCCCAAATTTTTCCAAAAGTGTGGACCACCCCATATGCGTATTTAGAATCTGTCCCACTTCTTCCTTTTAGTAATTCCAGGGCCCTACATAGGGCATACAGCTCACAAGCCTGAGCTGACCATGATGGACTCAGAGGTCCTGATTCCACAAGTTCCAAGTCCTTATTAATTACTGCATAACCTGATTTTCTCTTCCCTTCTACCACTCTGGAGGAGCCATCTATAAACAGCGCTTCTCCATTTTCCAACTCAGCATCTCTTAAATCTGGTCTCACCTTTGTCTGGGTCTCAATTATCTCTAAACAGTTATGTTGTAATACCTCTGATGGTTCTCCAAACAAAAATTGTGCTGGACTCTGAGCAGAAGTCACCCTCAGTTCTAAGTCAGGGGAGTCTATTAGTATTGCTTCATACTTTAGGATTCGGCTGTCCGTTAACCATTTTTCCGCTTTTTGTTGTAAAACATTTCTGACATTGTGTGGGGTATACACTTTTAAAGGAGAACTAAAGGTAATCTTCCTAACTTCTTCTATTAATAATGCTGTAGCAACCAAAGCTTGGAGACAAGCAGGCCATCCTCTGCTTACTGGATCAAGTAACTTAGAACAATACCCCACGGGTTTTTTGATTCCTGCCCAGTCTTGAGTAAGATTAATGTCTTTTTTACTTCCTCAAATTTCTAATCATCTTCAATAAACCATTTAAGTTGGTTATTAGTTAATTTTTCATATAAGAATTTTACTTTATCACTATAATTTTCAAGCCATGGTCTACAATATCCTAATAATCCCAGTATTTGCCTAATTTCCGTTTTAGTTTGTGGGGGTCTTAAGGATAGAATCCCAGATACCCTATCAGGATCTAACTTCTTGCTTCCCTTACTCAGCCAATGTCCTAAGTATTTTACTTCTTGTTCTACAAACTGTAGCTTTGATCGGGACACCTTTAATCCCTTTTCCCCTAGAAAATTTAACAATTTAATGGTGGCTTTTCAGATCCCCTCTTCAGTTTCTCCTGCTACTAATAAATCGTTAGAAATTTTTCTAAAGTTTGTCCAAATAGATTTGGTGACTCTGTAAACCCTTGTGGTAACACAGTCCATCTTAATTGTTGTTTTCATCCGGTTTTGGGGTCCTCCCACTCAAAGGCAAAATAATCTCTGGATCCCTCATCCAGAGGACAGGCCCAAAAAGCATCTTTCAAATCTATTACACTATACGAGATATATGACTCAATAAAGTCTAAGGATTTGCCACCACAGGGAATTTAGTGATTGTTCGCTGATTTACAGCTCTTAAGTCCTGCACCATCCTGTATGACCCATCTGGTTTCTTTACAGGAAGAATGGGTGTGTTATGAGGTGACATACATGGTTCTAGGGTTCAACTACAGGTTTTCTAATTGGGTGGTGCGGATCTATTATTTGAACCCTTATGGGGTCCATTTTTATTTCCCCTTCCTTATACCACACTGAGGGGTTAATAGCTTCTTCATCCTCTTGTGTTAAAGTGTATAATTTAATCTGCAATTTGTCCCCTTGACTCTGAATGCTCAAGTTTAACTTCAAAATCAAATCCCTTCCTAATAAATTGTATTCCGCTACAGGGAGCAAAAGTAAATCATTAAGACAAATTTTCTTTTCTGTTTCTACTTCTACATCTTTCAATATATTTACTTTAAAAGGCTCTCCTTTTGCTCCTACTACTGACACGTAACTCTTCCCTTTTTCTATTCCTTTTGGAAGTTTTTGAATGGTTGACTTTTCAGCCCCTGTATCCACTAAAAATAAAACTTCCTCTTTATGGGGACCAATTAATTATTTTATCAAGGGCTCTGTTGATGTTGAAGTCCCCAGAAGATAGGGCCCCTGACACCCCTAGTCTTCTTTGCTGTCCTCGGGGTGTCTGCTCTATTCTTTTTTCCCTTTTCTCTCCAGGAGTTGTCTTCTCTAAGTAACTCCTCTAATCCTCTTTCTTGCCAATCTTCCAATTTTTCTAATTTCCTTCTTATATCCCCCCAGGATTTAGCTACAAATAGTGTTTTAAGGAGTGCGGTCCCAGCCACTGTATTCGGATCAATTCCAGAATACATTTGTAGGTTTTTCCTCAACCTCTCCAACCATTCTGTTGGAGATTTGTCTTTCCCTTGTTGTTCATTAAATGCTTTAGTAATGTTTTGCCCTCGGCGAACCGCTTCCCTTATTCCCTGTATGATTAACGTTCTCAAATCCCTCATATTTTGTCTTCCTTGGGGTTGTTGATGATCCCAGTCAGGATCCACATTTGGCCATTTCTGATCTCCTGGGGGTCCTGCCTGATTCTGTCTTTCCCAAATTCTCATTCCAGCTTTTCTAATCATTCCCCTTTCCTCAACAGTGAATAGGATCTCTAAAATGGACTGTATTTCTTCCCAGGTATATGTATTGGGGCCTAGGAATTGGTCCAATTTTTCAGCTACTCCGAGGGGATCATCTAATAGGGTCCCCATTTCTTTCTTGAAATTTCTTACATCTGTGGTATTTAATGGGACTGCCACAAACCTGATGCCTCCCTGATTGCCTCCGAGGGGTACTTCTTGTAAGGGATATAGAGAAGCTCCCTCAGATACAGCAGTCCTACTTTTCGTACATGCAGCCGGAGGTCGATCTAATTCCAGTGCTGTTGGTGGTGGAGATAGGGGCAACGGTGGTACAGATAGAGGTACTACGGCCACCGGAGGGGGAGCCGCCGGCGGAGATGGATTATTAGAATATGGAGGCGGTAGGTTATCCAGTGGCTCCCATTTATCATCTTTTTCCTTTTCACTTTTCCCCTCTTCTTCTTCCTCAAACTTTTCATCTGTTTTTAATGTAAGTATTGAGGCTGGAAAAGAACGTAAAGTTCTGTCCCATAATCCTGCATAATCACTTTCCTCCTGACTAAAAGGTTCCTTTGAATTAACATATATATTTAAGGCCTGGCAGACCCAGTCTTCAAAAGACCCAAAAACGGGCCAAAAGACATGTGGTCTCAAAGGTTCTTTTGGCCATTCTACCATACAATATTGAACTAATTTTAATTTACTTTTTCCTTTTCTGGGGCCCCTATCATTCCAATTTTCAATCATTATTCCTAATGGACTCTCCGGAGGTATTTCTAGTAATTCGCTCCCTTTCTTCTGGTCCTGGGTTCTCGATTTCGTCTGACCCATCTAGGAATTTTTACTGTGGCAATTCCTACAGCCCTTGGCTACCAGTAAGAGTGTCTTGCAGGGGGTTTAGGACCTATCACCCACCCACGAATCCTCTAAGAATCGCTTCGGTCCTTCACCGGCCAAGTCCCTCGCGGGAGATTGGAACCGCGGTTAGAAGATCTCCACAATCGCTTCGGAACTAGGTTCCGTCTCAGTCACACTCTTACACACACAGGCAACCGAATCCTACCCAACCGAATGGTATACACCTTAAATACTTACGACTCCGTCGTCTTCGTTCGGATCTTCGCGCGCAGAATTACGGGCAAAATAAACTGCTGCAGCCGGCAAGGGAGCTCATAAAAAATCAAATTCTTTGCTTGCCCCTATTCAGGTTCAGGATGGCGTTAGTCCCGACCCGACCCGATCAGGAGCCACCAAAAGGTGGGGCGCCCCTCCTAGATCAAGTCAGAATTCAGGAACCAAGACCATCCCGGACGAGCCCCCAGTTGTTATAAATGATTTAGTCCCAAACAGGATTCCAATTCAAATTTACAATTTATTAAGCGAATAGAGGCAAGCAAACAGCACTGGGTGCGCCAGGAGTCTCTGCTCCACCAAGATGCACGCGGTACAGTTCCTGTTCCTGGTTTATATCCTGTCCGTTAATACATATACATGAATAGGCGTGTCTTCTTCGGCGCATGCCCTCTTCTCCTTCTAGAATCTTCTCGACTCTTCCTCAGCGTGATCCTGTTCGCTAATACATATTCATGAATAGGCGTGTCTTCTAATACATATTAATGAACAGGCGTGTCTTCTTCAGCGCATGCCCTCTTCTCCTGCTAGAGTCTTCTCGAATCTTCCTCGGCGTGCCCCCAGGATGACCCCAAACCTTATGCATGCACTTTCTTTACACAATACTATGCAGTCAGTGGTCAAACTGGTTTGAGCTGATATACCAGCAAAGTAGTTTAACTTTCTCCTGTAAAATACCCCTTTTTATGGTGCAGGAGAAATCCATGAAAGTACAGAAGATTACACTTCATCACACGAATCAGATGATAAACATATTTCACAAAAGGGACCTAAGAGATGGGGGAAATAGAAACAGGTCCCTGCTCAGGGTGGCAGGCAAATCCCCTCCTAGCCTCCCTCACCTTCCCAGTTGCCCTTACACAACCAATACAGGGCTCTGGAACTTGAAGGCCAGGCAAATGAGGAGGTAGGTGAAGGTCCATTGTCGTAATTGTTGTAGGCGACTCCCTTCTGAGGGGAGTAGAGGGCCCAACCAGACCCAACCCACAGGGAAGTCTGCTGCCTCCTTGGGGCCCAGGTGAGAGAAGTGACCAGGAAACTCCCTGGTCTGGTTTGGCTCACTGATTACTACCCACTGTTGGTCCTACAGGTTGGCAACGATGAGGTTGCAGAGCGAAGCCTAAAACCGATTAAAAGGGACTTCAAAGCACTGGGGTGACTGGTTGAAGGATAAGGAGCACAGGTAGTGTTTTCATCAATCCCTTCAGTGACAGGTAGGAACACTGAAAGGAACAGGAAAAGACACATGGTTAACACGTGGCTGGTGCCATCAACAGATTTTTGGGTTTATTGATCATGGGGAGGTGTCGTGGTTTAACCCCAGCCAGCAAATAAGCTCGCTCACTGCCCCACGGTGGGATGAGGGAGAAAATCAGAAAAGTAAAGGTGAGAAAAATAATGGTTGAGTTAAAGACAGTTTAACAGGTAAAGCAAAAGCTGCATACGCAAGCAGAGCAAAACAAAGGATTCATTCACTACTTCCCGTCGGCAGGCAGGTGTTCAGCCATTTCCAGAGAAACAGGACTCGATCACGTGTAATGGTTTCTTCGGAAGACAGATGCCATAACTCCCAGCATCCCCTTTCCTTTTCTGTTTTCTTCATCCCAACTTTACATACCAAGCATGACATCATATGGTATGGAAAACCTCTTTGGCCAGCCTGTGTCAGCTGTCCTGGCTGTGTCCCCTCCCAGCTTCCCGTGCACCCCCAGGCTTCTTGCTGGCAGGCCAGCATGAGAAGCTGGACACTCCTTCACTGCTTAGCAACAGCCCAAAACATCAGTACGTTATCAACATTTGCTCATCCCAAATCCAAAACATAGCCTCACACTAGCTTCTGTGAAGAAAATTAACTATATCCTAGGTGAAACCAGGACAGGATGTTTACACCGCACCAGGTCTGCTGGCAGCAGATGGAGTTCAGCTATCTCCAAGGGGGAAGAGGATTCTTGCTCATGAGCTGGCAGGCTTATCAAGAGGGCTTTAAAGTAGGTTCGAATAGGAAAGGGCATAAAACCAGGCTCACTAGAGAGAAGCCTAGGGGTGGCATGCCAGAGTTGGAGGTGAAATTGATAGCCCAGCTCAAGTGCATCTACACCAATGCACGGAACATGGGCACCAAACAGGAGGAGCTGGAAGCCATTGTGCAATGGGACAGCTATGACAGTAACTGTCACAAAAACATGGTGGGATGCTTCTCATGCCTTGAGTGCTGCAATGGATGGCTATAAGCTCTTCAGGAGGGATAAGCAAGGAAGGAGAGGCAGTGGGGTGGCTCTGTGCATTAGGGAGTGTTTTGATTGTATAGAAAACAACAATTGTGAAGACTAAGTCAAGTTCTTCTGGGTAAGGATGAGGAGGAAGCCCAACAAGGTAGATATCCTGCTGGGTGTCCGTTATAGACCACCCAATCAGGACAAAGAGACAGATGAAACATTCTACAAGCGACTGGCAGAAGTCTCACAATCATTAGCCCTTGTTCTTGTGGGGGACTTCAACCTACCAGATGTCTGCTGGAAATACAACACAGCAGAGAGGAAACAGTCTAGGAGGTTCCTGGAATGTGTGGAGGGTAACTTCCTGACACAGCTGGTAAGTGAGCCTACCAGGGGAGGTGCCTTGCTTGACCTGCTTTTTACAAACAGATAAGGATTGGTGGGAGATGTGGCGGTCAGAGGCCATCTTGGGCTTAACAACCATGAAATGATAGAATTCTCAATTCTGAGTGAAGTAAGGAGAGGGGTAGCAAAACCACAATCACGGACTTCTGGAGGGAAGACTTGGGCCTCTTCAGGTCACTGGTTGAGGGAGTCCCTTGGGAGACTGTCCTGAAGGGCAAAAAGGTCCAGGAAGGATGGACATTCTTCAAGAACGATACCTTAAAGACACAGGATCAGGTGGTCCCCATGTGCCATAATACAAGCTGGTGGGGAAGACGACCGTCCTGGCTGAACAGGGAGCTTTTGCTGGAACTCAGGGAGAAAAGGAGAGTTTGTCACCTTTGGAAGAAGGGGCAGGCAACTCAAGAAGAGTTCAAGGATCTCGTTAGGTCATGCAGAGGGAAAATTAGAAAGGCAAAAGTCCATCTAAAACTCAATCTGGCTGCGGTCGTAAGGGGTAACAAAAAATGTTTTTACAAATATATTAACAACAAAAAGAGAGCGAAGGAGAATCCCAGTCTTTATCTGATGCAGGGGGGAAAATTTTCATCAAGGGTGAGGAAGAGGTTGAGGTACTTAATGCTTTCTTTGCCTCAGTCCTTAATAATCAGACCAAGTATCCACAAGGTATTCAGCCCCCTGAGCTGGAAGACAGGAATGGAGAGCAGAATAACCCACCCATAATCCAGGAAGAAGCAGTTAAGGACCTGTTAAGCCACCTGGGTACACACAAGTCTATGGGGCCTGATGGGATCCACCTGAAAGTACTGAGAGATCTGGCAGAGGAGCTTACCAAGCCACTCTCCATCATTTGTCAGCAGTCCTGGTTAACAGGGGAGGTCTCAGGCAAAGGAAGGCTTGCCAATGTGATGCCCATCTACAAGAAAGGCCGGAAGGAGGATCCTGGGAATTACAGGCCTGTCAGCCTGACCTCAGTACCAGGGAAGATCATAGAGCGGTTCATCTTGAGGGTGCTCACAGGGCATGTGCAGGAATATCAAGGGATCAGGCCCAGCCAGCATGGGTTCATGAAAGGCAGGTCCTGCTTGATCAACGTGAAGTCCTTCTATGACCACATGGCCCGCCTAGTGGATGAGGGACAGGCTGTGGATGTTGTCTACCTGGACTTTAGGAAAGCCTTTGACAGCATCTCCCACAGCATTCTCCTAGAGAAACTCGCGGCTCATGGCTTAGACAGGTGTAGTCTTCACTGGGTAAAGAACTGGCTGGACGGCCGAACTCAGAGAGTCGTGGCGAATAGCGTTAAATCCGGCTGGCGGCCAGTCACAAGTGGTGTTCCTCAGGGCTCGGTTCTGGGGCTGGTCTTATTCAGTATCTTTATTGATGATCTGGATGAGGGGATCGAGTGCTCCCTCAGTAAGTTTGCAGATGACACCAAGTTGGGTGGGAGTGTTGATCTGCTGGAGGGTAAGAGGGCTCTGCAGAGGGATCTGGAGAGGCTGGATTGATGGGCAGAGGCCAACTGTATGAGGTTTAACAAGGCCAAGTGCTGGGTCCTGCACTTTGACCACAACAGCCCCATGCAACGCTATAGGCTTGGGGAAGAGTGGCTGGAAACCTGCCCAGCGGAAAAGGACCTGGGGGTGCTGGTTGACAGCCAGCTGAACATGGGCCGGCAGTGTGCCCAGGTGGCCAAGGCAGCCAACAGCGTCCTGGCCTGTATCAGAAATAGTGTGGCCAGCAGGAGTAAGGAAGTGATTGTGCCCCTGTACTTGGCGCTGGTGAGGCTGCACCTCGAACACTGTGTTCAGTTTTGGGCCCCTCACTACAAGAAGGATGTTGAGATGCTGGAGCATGTCCAAAGAAGGGCAACAAAGCTGATGAGGGGTCTGGAGCACAAGTCTTATGAGTTGCTGCTGAGGGAACTGGGATTGTTCAGCCTGGAGAAGAGGAGGCTGAGGGTAGACCTTATCGATCTCTACAACTACCTGAAAGGGGGTTGTGGCAAGGTGGGTATTGGTCTCTTCTCCCAAGGAACTAGTGATAGGACAAGAGGAAATGGCCTCAAGTTGCGCCAGGGGAGTTTTAGACTGGATATTAGGAAAAATTTCTTTACGAATGGAGGGATCAAGCATTGGAACAGGCTGCCCAGGAATGTGGTGGAGTCACCATCACTGGAACTATTCAAAAAACGTGTATGCGTGGCACTCTGCGATATGTTTGAGTGGCATGGTGGTGTTGGGTTGACAGTTGGAGTTGATGATGTTAGAAGTCCTTTCCAAGTTTAATGATTCTATGATTTTATGGTTCTATGATTCTCGATATAGATGATATGGTAGTCAACTGCTTAGTCATACAACTTGATTTATTTTTTATTCTCTTCATTCAAGCTTCCTAAAAGGTTGCATGGTGTCTTTTACTTCACTGTTCTTCATCTTATTTTGACATGTATTCTATTTAGTGGTTTTGCAGTTGCTGTAATTGTCATCTTTGGCATATATTAGGTTTGTTCTGAAAATTGATGAGGAATTAAAAGAATTCATTGAAATTGCTACCATACTCACATTGACAGAAAACCTTGACTGAATTTTTAGTCTTGCAAGCAGGAAGGATTATGGAGTTTACATGTGAATTTTTTGTCACTTTACATTTTTGTCATTATGTCCAACTTCATTGAAATTTATATTACAAACCTTGTAGCAGGAGCTTGCACAGTTTTTTCCTGTCCAGATGCTTATGTATAAACATCTGGATATTTTAGTCATGAGAAGCAGGAAGACAGAACCTTAATAGACAAATGGACTTGTGAACTGTACAGCCACAGCCTTGTGACTTTTAATTTGAGAATTAGGCTATAGAGTACCCTAGAAGAATAAAACTTCACATAACTAGCAGTTTCAATACATGAAAAATCCTACCAGCTCTCAATTTGTTTTCATCAAAGAAAATAAGACAGGGAGGTGAGAAAAAGAGAGAGACGCATCTAAGAGATGTATTTGCAGATGATACAAAGCAGGGAGAAATGGTTGATACTTCAGATGGTTGTGGTGCAATTCAGAGGGACCTCAACAGTCTGGAGCAATGTGCCAACAGAAATTTTGTGAAGTTTATGAAAGGGAAATGCCAAACCCTACATGTGAGGAAAAGTAACTCCAGGCACCAGCACAGGCTGTGGGCTGACCTGATGGAAAGCAGTTGGGCAGAAAAGGCAGTAAGAGCTGACCATGAGTCAGTGATGCACCCCTGCACCAAAGAAGGCAAATAGTTTCCTAGGCTCCATTATGAAAAGCACTGCTAGCTGATCAAGGGAGATGATCAGCTCTACTCTTCCCCTCTACTCAACACTGATGAGGCCACAATTGGGGTGCTAGGTCCAGGTCTGGGCTTGCTAGTATGATGGAGACATGGACATACAGTTGGTCCAAAGGAAGGCCATGAAGATGATTGAAAGGCTGGAGAATTTGTGCTACGATGAAAGACTGAAGGAATTAGATCTTGTCTTCCTGGAGGAGACAAGGCTCAGCGGAGGATCTCATCACAGTATACCTGTACTTAAAGGGAGCTGCAAAGAGGGCGGAGGCGCTCTCTTCACAAGGAGCCACATGAAGTCCCCCAGCAAAAGGCATTAGAGAAGTGTTTAGTATAAGCACACAACTCCAGTCTTTCCATCTCATTCCTTTGTCCACCTCTCCACAAGGAGCCACATGAAGAAGACTAAGAGTAACAGGTAGAAGTTGCACGAGGAGAGGTTTCATCTCAACATAGGGAAGAAATTTTTTACAGTGAAAACAATCAATCATTGGAAAAAACTCCCCAAGGACATGGTAGAATCCCCATCAGTGGACTTTTTCAAATTGTGATTGGACAGGGAGCTAGGTAATCTCATCTAGGCTCCCTTTGCCTTGAAAGGTTGGACCAGATGATCTTTTGAGGTCCCTTCCAACCTGGGCTATTCTAAGATTCTGTGATTCTGTGATACTAGAGCAAGTCTGGCAAAGATGATTACAGGATCACAGAAGGCCAGAAGGGACCTCTGGAGATTGTCTAGTCCAACCCCCTTACTCAAGCACTGTCAGCTTGAGCAGGTTACCCAGGACAGTGTCTGGTCAGGTTTTTAATATCTCCATAGACAGAAACTCCACAGTCTCCTTGGGCAACCTGTTCCAGTGTTTGACCACCTTTGCAGTAAAGATGCTTTTTCTTTGATTAAGGGATTGGAGGTGATCAGGGGATTGGAGCATCTGTCACATGAGAGGAGGCTGAGAGAGCTGGGACTGTTCAGCCTGAAGAAGGGAAGGCTTAGGGGGGATCTTACCAGCATGTATAAACAATGGGACGGGTAGTAAAGAAGATAAAGGTAGACTCAGCTCAGTATTACTCAGACACAGTACAGAAAGCAATGGGCAAAAACTGGAATACAATATAGTGAAATCTACTCATTTGTTCATTTCACCTGCCAGTTTGGTTATTTTTTTGGTTATTTTAAACCTTTAGAAAGTTCTCTTCACTCTTATGAAATATTTTAATCACTCATTTTCTGAATGTTTTCTGTATGTTGTCTTGTATGCTCATTAAGCTCCTTCATTTAGAAGTTTGTTGGTTTTTTTTTCTTCTGCCAGGAATCTGATTATGATTTGTGTTTCTAATTGGAATGAATAGCTCATTATACTTGCTAAGTGGAGCAGTGCCCATAACCTGCAGTTTCTAATTCTGTATATTCAGAGCTGTCCATTTTATGAAGGGCAAGATTCTTAATACATAGACTTGAGACTTCATATCAGGTGTGTAGCTTTTGGGTTACTAAAGGAGTTACCTAGTAATCCTGCAGCAAGTGCTTTAATTTTTAAGACACATAAGTCAACCTGAGCAACCACGATCTTGCTTTGAGAAAGAGAAAGTTTAATCTCATGAAAATTCAAGGAGAAAATATTTCCCTATCTTTGTGAAACATATGATGTATAAATATGCATGCATTTAAATAGTTATTTTTGTTTCCTATAATTCCTTGGCACATAAAGGAGTTATGGAGCTAATAAAAAAAAAAAGTTTTGATGAATACTAATATGCCAAAAACCTACATCTCCAAGGCACCAAAATTTTCATAAATTTCACTGTAATATGATGAAAAGTCTTAGGCAAATACAGGGGAAGTGAATATTGGAAATTGTTTCTTTTTTCATTATGAAGCATTTTTATATTAAGATTACTACAGATGAGAAGAAAAACAAAATTAAACAGTCAAAAAACCTGAAATAAAAATTATTTATTGGTAATATCACAGAACAGTATTGATCAAATTAAAAGTGAGTTTCATTGCTGCTGTTTTTTTATTTATGTTTTAAAATTCTGTTATAGACTGAATGAACACAGTTTCAAGTCCAGCAAAATATATTTCAGCCATCTCTGGAGATCTGGAGAGTGAAGGAGTAGTTACAGAGTTACTCCTTTGCAAATGCAGATTTATTTATTTATTTATTTACTTACTTATGTTTTCATTCTGCTGGGATTTACAGGGAGCCTTGATGTGTCTGCCTTTTTTCCTTTCTTCTATTGTCTTGCAGCTTGGGATATCACCAAAGGTATCATTCTTTATTAATATATCACTGTGTAGAAGGGAAAGGAAGAAAAGATTACTTCTTGCATGCTTGTTCTTGTAACTCCCACAAAGAACTGGATGGAAAAGTGAGTATTCAGTAAAGTAAGTTTTTGTAAACAAAGGAGGGCATACACAAACCAAGCATAGATTAGTATGGTTTCAAGGTCAGGTTGGATGGGGCTCTGGGCAACCTGATCTGGTTAAAGATGTCCCTGCTCATTCCAGGGGGGTTGGACTAGATGACCTTGAAAGGTCCCTTCCAACCCAAAGATTCTATGATTCTATGTAGTAAAAACTGTCAGTTCCTACAACGTTAAACTATAGGTGAGAAAGGCTTTAGGATGCACCTAATGGCTTAACATTTTGCCAGAAATGGCAACTGTAGTATTCAGGGCTCAGATAGCATCCAGCTGAAAAAATCTTCAGACAGTGGCAGATTATGTCTATGTATATAATTAGTAAACAGCTCCATGCAGCTAAGCTTCAAATTTGACAGAAGTTGACATCCTTCACTATGGTTCACTCCCTTTCATGAAGATTAATGCTTCTTTCCAGCTAACTATGCTGACAAAGATTGGTCTGGGAACAGTATCAAATAAGTAGCATGTCTCATGTCTTAACCATTAGCAGCTGGAAAGCAGGTGTGCAATCATCTAGTATCTTTCTGCAACAATTCAGGTCTACATTGACTTTCATCAAGGAAAAAAAACAAAAACCCTGTGCTTCATGGCACAACTTTCCATACAGAAATCTGGTGGAATTTGCTTAATGCTAAATTTGCTACATTCATATAAACATCTTTTCCTGTGAAATTTTTTTAGGACAATTAATTAAAAACTGACCAACACACATTTGGAGGACAGGTGAGATAACAAAGTGCACCTGAAATTTCAGTAACTGAATTTCATCCCAGATGCTCATTGACTATTACTGGGATGTAGACACCCAAAGCTTAATTAAACTACTTAGGTGAATTAAAAAAGTTGAACTAAGGCACAAGACTCCTGCCCTGTGACAAAGCTTATAGAGAAGACGTAGGATCTGTAGGACACCCTAACCCTTCTGGATAAACAATGAGAAGCCAGACTTGATAATGCTGGGTATCAAAAATGGTATTATATGTTTGACTGTACCTTGTGTCAAACATATAGGCCTCCACAAGTGGGCACCTTTATTTAGACATTTAAAAGTAGGAATCTACAGTCTTGACCTGAAACCTGCCCTGAATACTGAACTAGCAAGAATTTATTCTACCGGAACTCCTTTTTCTCACATATTAACATTAATGTTAGATACTTTTACTAACTTGAGAGAAACGTCACTCTATTCCTGTTTGATCTTGATGAGAATTTTGTAAATGGTTGATCCAGATGTTTATAGGTCCCTAAAATCTCAGCAGTGTTTTAATCGCTTTCCGTGAAACTTCGTAGTGCAGCCCAAGATCATGGTAAGGGGCCATTAACCTCAGTTCCTACAGAAAGACACTGTTTAGCACTGCCTATCAGGATGTAAGTTAAGTTAACCTGCCTGTGAAAACTGTTGAAGTTCACATTTAAGTAAACACACCCACAGTAGCTGTAAATCTGAATAACCAATGAACTACATATACACCTTCCAGAGAGAGAAAGCCTGATTTACCACTGCATAGGTCCAGTTTTACAATGGACATCATTCAATTAGAATATGTGGGGTTATTTCTATATAAAAGTGAAGAAACATTGGTAAACCACCCATTCTTAAAATGTTTTTCAAAAGTTTCTAGAACTTTTGACTGCATACTACTGTATGTTCATTAAACCACCTTGTCATTTTATTCCTGTTCTTCTGTCCTTTAGGAAAAGGTCCGAGAAACACACTTCACATTAATTTTTTGTAGAGATTTGTCATTTTTCCTCTTTATTTAAACTAAATGCATAGTTATCCTTGTTTTTACTAAAAATAGGATAAAATTTCATTGGAAGTTCTTTTGTTGAGGTACATCAGGTAAAGAACTGCAGTAGGTGCCTCAACAATACACCAGCATGGTAAAGACTGTGATTCAGGAACAGTTGTAGGTTGTGTGGCAGCTTCAGTGAAAGAAAGATTGGCTGACTATTGGAAATGCCTGCCACCAAAAAAACCCCCAAGAACAAAATCTATACATTGGGTGTAGGTGGCAAGGTTTTTGTAGCTGTGGGACTGCAGAGGTGACCTCAGTGAGAAAAGGCCACGGGCTGCCCCATGCTGGACACAGCCAGTTCCAGCTGACTCCAACAGACATACCAAAGGACATAGCTGAGGCCCTCAGGAAAGACGGTGGTGCCTTGAATTAAAAATATTTAAGAAACGGCAAAAGACTGCACAGCAGTGAGGAGTAAAGAAAAAAGATTGTGAAAAACAGCTATGTGAACAGCAATGTGAGAGAAGAAGGAGGAGGAAGAGGTGCTCCAGGTGGTGGAACAGACATTCCCCTGCAGCCCACACCAGAGCAGATATCCATACCACAGCCTGTGAAGGACACTATGCTGGAGCAGGTGAATATGTCCTGAAGAAACTGTGGCCCATGGAAGTCCCACACTGGAGCAGGTTTACCCTGAAGGACTGCAAACTGTGGAGAGGAACCATGCTGGAGCATGGGAAAAATGTGAGGAAGGAGTGGCAGAGATGAATTATCATGAGCTGATCACAACTTCCCATTCCTCACCTCCATCTGCATCACTCAGAGTGATGGGAGGCAGGGGATGTATTAGAGTTGTGAATGAAGTGAAGTTGAGCCTGGGGTGGTGTCTGTATATCCCTACCATCCAACATTATTTCAACTGGCAATAAATTAAATTAATTTTCCCCAGGTCAATATTCTGCCCATGGCTGTAACCGGTGAGTGATCTCCCTATCTTTATCTCAACCCACAAGGTTTTAATCTTATTTTCTCCCCCTTGTTCTGTTGAGGAGGTGGTGTGGCTTAACCTCAGTAGGCAGCTAAGAACCACACACTTGCTCCCTCTCACCTCTCCCTGCCAGTGGGATGGGGGAGAATGAAAGGAAGAGTAAAAGCAAGAAAAGAGGGACACTGCCTGATTGTGTAGGAATGGAGTCAGGAAGGCCAAGGTATGGCTGGAGCTGAACTTGGCAAGGGTTGCAAAGAATAATAAGAAGGGCTCCTACAGATGTATCAGCCAGAAAAGGAAAGTCAAAGAAAGCGTACTCCCCTTGATGAGCAAGACTGGCAAACTGGTAACAATGGATGAGAAGAAGGCTGAGGTATTCAACAACTTCTTTGCCTCAGTCTTCATTGGCAATCTCTCTTCCTACACCTCTTGAGTGGATGGCCTGCAAGACGGGGACTGGAGGAGTAAAGCCCCTCCCACTGTAAGAGAAGATCAGGTTTGCGACCATCCGAGGAACTTGAACATATACAAGTCTATGGGACCTGATGAGATGCATCCCAGAGATCTGAGGGAATTGGCTGAGGTAGTTGCCAAGCCACTCTCCATGATCTCTGAAAAGTCATGGCAGTCAGATGAAGTCCCTGGAGACTGGAAAAAGGGAAACATTTCATGCATTTTTAAAAAAGGTAGCAAGGAGGACTCTGGGAACCAACAACCTGTCAGCCTCACATCTTTAACAAGGCCAAGTGCCAGGTCCTGCACTTGGATCACAACAACCCCATGCAACACTACAGGCTTGGAGAAGAGTGGCTGGAAAGCTGCCTGGCAGGAAAGGACCTGAGGGTGCTGGTTGACAGCTGGCTGCATATGAGCCAGCAGTGTGCCCAGGTGGCCAAGAAGGCCAACAGCATCCTGGCCTGTATCAGAAATAGTGTGGCCAGCAGGAGTAAGAAAGTGATCATCCCCTTGTACTCAGCACTGATAATGTACTTCGAATCCTGTGTTCAGTTTTGGGACCCTCACTACAAGAAGGACATTGAGTTTCTGGAGTGTGTCCAAAGAAGGGCAACAAAGCTGATGAAGGGTCTAGAGCACAAGTTTTATGAAGAGCGGCTGAGGGAACTGGGGCTGTTCAGTCTGGAGAAGAGGAGGCTCAAGGGAGACCTTACTGCTTTCTACAACTACCTGAAAGCAGGTTGTAATGAGCTATCCCAAGTAGTAAGTGATCGCGCAAGAGGAAATAGTCTCAAGTTGCCCCAGGGGAGTTTTAGACTGGACATTAGGAAAAATGTCTTCACTGAAAGGATTTTCAAGCACTGGAACAGGCTGCCCAGGGAAGTGGTGAAGTCACCATCCCTGGAGGTGTTTAAAAGGCATGTAGATGTGGTGCTTAGGTACTTGGTTTAGTGGTGGACTTGGCAGTGTTAGGTTAATGGTTGGACTTGGTGATCTTAAGGGTCTTTTCCAACCTAAACAATTCTATGATTCTATGATAATCCACTACCTGCTCAGAGCAGGGTCATAAAACAGAGCTAGTAATATCACTGGGTTTTTTAATAATAAATTAGAGGATAAATATGTCACAGAAAGTCACCTATACTTATTCCCTCTTTTAGCTTAAGCTCAAAAGAACTTCCATCCCAGGGAAGTGTCTTAACCACTGACTGTAGTTTCATTTTTCTCCTCGTGCCACCACATAGTTTAACTCAGGCAGGAAAAGAATATAGGAAGTCCTTAGTCTAATCTCCTGCTCAAAACAGGCCAGCTCTGAGGCCAGAACAGGTTGCTGTCCAGTCTTGAAAACTCCCAAGGATGGAGATGGTATTATATGTCTGGGGAAACTTCTACACTGCACGATGGTCTTCAAGACCTCACGACCTGGTCCCTCAGCCACTCCTCACAGGGCAAGTGCTCCAACCCTGACCATCCTCATGGTCCTCTCCTGAACTCACCCCACTTTACTGATGTTTATTCTATACTGGGGGACACCAAATCAGGTACGGTAGTATTGGTGTCATCTAAGAAGTATTGAGTAAAGGCGAGGATATTCACTTCCCTGGACTTGCTGCCTGTGTTGCTGTTAACACAACCCCAGATGCTGTTGGCCATTTCTGCTGCCAGTGCACACTGCTGGCTCAAGTTCACTTCATTGTCCCCAGAGATTTTTCCTCAGAGCTGCTCCCCAGCTTGTCTGTATTACTGTTGAATTTTCTGAGGTTCCTGTTGGCCTATTCCTCCAGTCTGTCACTGTCTCTGTGGGGGCCAAGGTCCCTGCACTCATATTGACCAGTCACTCGACTTTGTTGTCATCAGCGCACTTGATGAGAGTGAACTGTGCCTTCTCCACCAGATGCTTTATAAAGATTTTAATCAAGATTCATTGATGTCTTCAGAAACACTGCTAGAATAAAGTGTTAGTTTTCTAAAATATTTTGGAAATGGATGGAATTATGTCCTGGTTTCAGCTGGGATAAAGTTAGTTTTCTTCATAGAAGCTAGTGTGAGGCTATGTTTTGGATTTGGGATGGGAAAATGTTGATAAAGGGCTGATGTTTTCAGTTGTTGCTAATCAGTCAAGGGCTGTCCAGTTTTTCATGGTGGCATGCCAGCAAGAATGCTGGGGGTGCATGGGAAGCTGGGAGGAGACGCAGCTGGGAAAGCTGACCCAAACTGGCCAAAAAGATACTCCATACTGTATGATGTCATGCTTAGTATATAAAGCTGGGATGAAGAAGAAGGAAGGGGTGGGGGGACGTTCAGAGATATGGTGTCTGTCTTCCCAACAAACTGTTACGCATGCTGGAGCCCTGCTTCTCTGGAGACAACCGAGCACCTGTCTGCTGATGAGAAGTAATGAATGAATGCCTTGTTTTGCTCTGCTTGCAAGTGTGGCTTTTGCTTTACCTGTTAAACTGTCTTTATCTCAACCCATGAATTTTCTTACTTTTACTCTTCTGATTCTCTCCCTCCCTCCACCATGGAGGAGTAAGAAAGTGGCTGCATGGTGCTTTGTTGCTGTCTGGGATTAAACCACAACAAACTACTTTGTGTAAAGTAGTCTATTTTTGTGTGCAATGATGTCTAAAATTTACAAATATGCACATATGTTTTAATAGAAAAGTCCTCATGCAATTTAATGAATCATAATGAATTTAATGAATCATAACATTTTGACATGAAACATGAAAACATAACTACCTTAATTTAAGCTAAGAAAATTATGAAACACATTCTATGTGTTCCTAAGAGATGTTCAGAATGTAATGATGCACCATTCAGACAAATCAGCATTAAAGTCTTTGAAATAAATACCTGGGAAATAATTTTGGGTCATTTGTAAAGATTCTTTACATATTATACATCTGATGTAACTTCCTGGATTTGTGTGCAGTAAGTGCTGGTGAAATTAAGATTGATTTTAAGAAGACTGGAGGAGAGAAGGATGGAAACAAAATGTTAATAAAATAGTGTTACAGTTTAACCCAATAATTAACTGATCTTCCTCCTACTCATTAGCCTGAAACTGGACTGGTTCTGAAACTCTGATAGCCTGAGCTTCTCAGGTATGTAATCACCTGGCATTGGTAACAGACCACTGAATCATAATGAATTTGGGGAAGAAGGTTTTTTTCCCAGGTGAAAATTATGCTTTGCTTGGTAATTTTTCTTTATTTAAATCTGACATTTCAGCATCTGTAAATTACTCTTTGAATATCTGAACATATTTTTGTTGATGCAGTCAATGTCAATCAACATATTCTTACTACATCCTGCTTTCCCTAAGTAATTTATCTCAGAGAGGTGAAAAATGTCTAAATAGATTTCAGTTTGACACAAAGCTCCTAAATAATTTAAGGTTTTTTTGGATATGAAATTGTCATGGTTTAACCCCAACTGCAACTAAGCACCACACAGTTACTTTATCACTCCTCCACAGTGGGATGGAGGAGAGAATTGGAAGAGTACAAGTGATAAAGACAGTTTAATAAGCAAAGCAAAAACTGTGCATGCAAGCAAAGCAAAACAAAGAATTCATTCACTACTTCCCATCGGCAGGCAGGTGTTCAACCATCTCCGGAAAAGCAGGGCTTCATCATACATAGCAGTTACTTGGGAAGACAAACACTGTTAACTCCAGATGTCCCCCCTTCCTTTTTCTTTCCCCATCTTTATATGCTGAGCATGACGTCTTATGGTATGGAATATCCCTTTGGTCAGTTAGGGTCAGCTGTCCCAGCTGCGTCTCCTCCCAACTTCTTGTGCACCCCCAGGCTACTCACTAGTGGGATGGTGTGCAAGGCAGAAAAGACCTTGACTCTGTGTAAAGCACTGCTCAGCAGTAACTAAAATATCCCTGTTTTCAGCACAAATCTAAAATAGCCTCATACTAGCTACTATGAAGAAAATTAACTCTATCTAAAACCAGCACATGAATGTAGAATTAAAAAAATATCCTCTGTAAATCAGAAAGTGTGAAATACTTCATTATTCTTAAATAGAAAATAAGTACTGTCTTAAGTCAAAAAATGTTATAGATTGATTCGGTGAGATTGTACACCTGAGTCTGCAAAAGTTTTTCAAATACGTTATTACTTTTTTAGTGTATTACATAATAAAAAAAAAAACCCAACAAAAAAAAATTACTTAAAGGACTCTTCCAAGGTATTGCCAGATAAGAAGAAAGCTTTATTTCATCTTGCAAAAAGAGAGCCTGGCTCCATCTTCTTTGCACACTTCCTTCAGATACGTGCACACATTTATGAGATCCCTCTTCAGTTTTCTTTTCTCCAGGCTAAATAATCCCAGCTGACTCAGCCTTTCATAGGATCGTGGAATCACAGAATGGTTTAGACTGGAAAGGACCTTTAAAGATCATTTAGTCCAATCCCCCTGTCATCAGCAGGGACATATCTCAGTAGATGCAACCTGAGTTTGCTCAAAGTCCCATCCAACCTGTTCTTGAACAATTAAAGCAAATACTTTCCTCATATGAGAGATTCTCCAGTCCCTTAGTAATCTTCTTGGGAAGATTTCCCTTCTGTAATCTTCATATCCCTTCTCTGGACTCTCTCCAATATGTCCATGTCTCTCTTGTACTGAGAAGCCCAGAACTGGACACGTTACTCCAGGTGTGTCTTTACAAGTGTTGAGAAGGGAAGGATCACCTCCCTCAGCCTTCTGGTAACACTCCTAATGAAGCCTAGGATGCTGTTAGCCTTCTTTGGCACAAGGGCACATTGCTGGCTCATGTTCAGCCAGGTGTCTCCAGGTCCTTTTATGCTAAGCTGCTTTCTTCCCCAGGTGCAGGACTTTGCACTTCCTCTTGAACTTCATGATGTTCCTGCCTTCCCAGTTCTCCAGCCTGTTGAGGTCCCTCTGGATGGCAGCACAACCCTCTGGCATAGCAGCCACTCCTCCCAGATTTGTGTCATCTGCAAACTTGTTGAGGGTACGCTCTACCTCATCATTCAGATCTTTACTGAAAATGTTAAACAGGACTGGAACCACTATTGATCCCTGGGGTACACCACTAGTTACCAGCCTCCAACTAGACTTTGCTCTACTGATTACCACTCCCTGGGCTCAGTTGTTCAGGCAGTTTCCAAGCCACACCACTGTCTGCTCATCCAGCCCATAGTTCAAGAGCTTCTCTATGAGGTTCTTATGGACATAGTGTCAGAAATCTTACTGAAGTTTAGGTAGATGATATCCTATCTACAAAGCCAGTCATTTCATCATAGAAGTTCATTAGGTTGGTCAAGCACAGCTTCCCCTTGGTGAATCCATGCTGACTACTCCTGTTGGCTTTTCTGTCCTTCATATGCTTGTAAATGGCCTTCCTAGGGACCATGAGGCTGACCGGTCTACAGTTTTCTGAGTCCTCCTTTTTGACCTTCTTGAAGATAAGAATCACCATGATAATTTAAAAAAAGTTACATGATTTCCCAATCACCATGATAATTTAAAAAAAGTTACAAGAAGAGTTGTATAGTTAGCACAAAATCTGTGTTAAAACAAATGTTCCACTTGTTAAAAAGTGAGCCACGGACTCACAAACTTCCTAGTATGCACTATCACATTGTTAGAAATTTCAGGGTAAACTTGACTTTTGACTTTGGTTTCTGGGACTTTTTAATTATCTGGCCCAGTGTCAGTTTACTCATTCTAAAGGGTAACGACAGGCCAGAGGAAGTCAGAGGATATAAGGCTCCATAGGACAATACCACACTCCTGTAGATGAGTTCTTGTATGAGCTTCCAAAATTGTGCTTCCCTTTCATGAGGATATTGTGATCAGGTCATTGAAGAGGATGATGACCATGCACCTTCTGAGACCATTATGTTGAAAGGTCATCTGTTATGAAAGAAAGATGATATAGGCAGCTTTACATGAGCTAATTCATACCACGTGTGGTAGAATCTATGTAGAGAAGCAAAGTCTAGCTATTCAGATCTCTGGTGGTGTCAAATACAGTCCACAGATACCATGTAAGGTGGATGTGAGGTTTCACCACCAAGTGCATTGTTCTAGAGGACCTCTTATTGTTCTACACTACCTCTTCATGGGAATTTAAACAACTAAGTTAATAAAATTTTTCCTGGATATCTGGGCTGAAATACAGGGTGCAAATCATGTAGTCTAGGTGAACTGTGATATTCATAGCTGTATTAATCAACTACAGACATGAAGTCATACTCCACATATTGCGATTCTTTAGTTATTTCACTATGTTTATACCAGATATTTGAGGCTGAATTTGTCTGGCCAACTACATACTTCTTTTTGTATGTTGGTCTCTGTAGGCTCCCTTTAAAACCAATGAGAAGATGCATAATTTTTATGTAATTTTACTACTACACTACATCTGCTTTTAAGATACTCTTATACAACAAGCTAGATAATTGTGCTTCAGAAACACTTATGGAATTATGAAACTGTAGAAAGTAGAATATGCTTTTTACTATATAAATATATGACAGACTGCATTTTAAAGATGCCAATATTCTCTTCAGACCATAATATCTGATTAGTCAGATAGAAACATCTACATTACACTTGTCTAAAGCTAGGTGAGATGAATCCCACTCTAGCTAAGAAATCAATGAAAATTTTTATGTAGTCATTGTTTGTGTCCTTCTGGTACTGCAGTAGGAATTGCTAGAAAGAAATAAAGTAAGAATTTAATAAATTAATACATACATGTATACATAACTTACAAATTTGATAGATATTCATTCTACAGGATTTTGCTATAATTTTTTAAGCCTTCTGCAGCAAGTATAACTCTTCTGTGTTCTCCTTCATTCATTTCATTCTATATTTGAAGGAAAGAAATGTTACTTCCTACAAAATCTCCTGAAACTTTCTGTAAGAGAGGCCAGCAAAAACAATGCCTAGATTTTAAGAACATTTTGTTCTAACATTTCCATCTCCACTTTCAATGTGCAGTGTTCTGTGGTAACAACCAGCAAGAAATCAGAGCATGTAGCTGTGATATACCTTTAGTACAAGAGCAAATGTTTCAGTAACATAAAACGAAAGCTAGTATGTGGGAACGTAATGGGTTTATGTGTCAGGCTGCTAATACCAGTTTTTCCTAGCTTACAATGATCAGCTTAACCCAGAAGGTATTATAAGTGCTGAATTTCTAAAAGGGCCAGTTGTCCTTGCACAAACACACCTGACTGCAGGTGCTATCTTTCTTCTCAATAAATGGTATTCTAAATCATTAGTGATATATTCTATGTAAACAAGCAAAATTTTCTAGATACTGAATTAAATTCATTATCTTCCAACATTTAAGAGTTAATTAATATTTGTCTTCTTTGTTTGTCACTTTAGGTCTCACTGTATTTCAATACTTTATTCTGTTGTACTCACTTTCCTAAATTATTGCCTTATATCATAAGTCATTTAAAAACACACTGCTGTTTAAAAAGTCAACAGACTTCAAAAGTGGGACTACTAGTTTAAAAGAAGTCCTTAACTTCAGGATTATTCATTCACAGTCAGACACAACTGCAAAAGTGGTAGAAGAGTACTGATATAAAATTCTTTGTACTTGATTATTCATAATCTAGAACATAAGTATTGATAATTTGTAACAGCTATTTAACAAATTATGCATATATAAGTGTAACAGAAGTAAAGGGGAAATAAAGTCATTAAAACCATAATATTAGGAGTGACATGGAGTGACACCAGCATAGGCTGGGTGACTTAAGGTTCCTGTGTAACGTGATGATTGCAAGCAAATTGCAGATGAAGCTTCCCCAGTTTCTTTTTTCCTTAATATTTTAGTCTGAAAACTGTGATAAACCAGAAGATGCTTCAGAACAGCAAACTGCCACAAGTTAGGCGCCTGGGAACTGTAGCAATTTTCACTTTCTGACTTTAATCCACTAGTAGTGAGTCACAGTCTTTAGAATTAATGTACTCAAGAGAAACTGTTTATAACCACCACAGAAACATGAAAATAATTTTTAAAAAGCTGTTACACTATATGGAAAAATCTTTCCTTATTTATGTACATTAACTTTATATTTCAAAGAATGAAAAAACTTTACTACAGAGAAAAAACCTTATAAAGATACTGGTCAGGATTTTATTCACATCATAAATACTGTACTGTTATATTAAAATAAACATTTTTTCCCCCAGGCAGTATTTAAAATGTGCTTTATATCTGACCAGATACATTATACTTACTCTGTTTTCAATTTAACTCTAACACATTAAAACACAGCACAGAATGATCTAGAAGGTAGAGCACAGAAGCTTCATTAGGTTGCCTAACTGTAGACATCTGTTGTCATATGAGATCCTCTTGTGTATCGTACCTGGCCTCCAGCTCCTCTTGTAGGATCATGTAGGTATTCCATTGGTTCCATGTCATATCTGTCAGCCCCAAGCAGATACCAGAGATAGGCTGAGAAGTTTTAGATGGCACTCCATGCGAGTCTAGAGTCAGCTGAATTGAGTCTTAGTTACCTAAACTCCCATTTGTGCTCAGTGAAGAATAGCTAACTATCAAGCTGATTAAAAGTGTGTATCTAGTGAATTTGGTAACTTCTACACTATCCAAGATATCAGCCTAGGGATGACAGAAGAGGCCTATAAAAGTCCAAATCTTTCTGAAGACAAAATTGAACACCAGATAGGGAAACTGTGATAGCACTATATACTTGTGTTTCCGTAACTGAATGAGCTCATTACACTGTAGAAATCCACATTAGGTCGTATGAACCCTACTTTAAACATCATTGATATCTCCAGTATAGTTGTTGTAATGATGTAGTTTTGATATCTACATAACAGGTTGTGTAAATGAACAATAATAACATTTTTGCATAAGCTACAGCTAATGTTTTTAAATGTGAACCAAATAACTGTGTTTTATGCATGTTTCCAAAACCAAATCAAACTGATCATAGATTTTTACAGTCAGATTTGACAGCAGATATTTTAGATTTTCTGATAATGGAAGGCTTAGACTTTTATCCACTAATTCCTAATAAAACACATCTAACTTCTTGTTGACTGAGAACACATTTAATACAAAAAATACCTAATCTTGTGTTTAAAATTTTCTATTACCTTTCTTAACTACTTTGAATGTATTGCCTTTTTTTTTCCAATTTTTGAACCCCAAACTTTACATTTTATTGTGCCATCACTGAAATAGAAATCTTAACTGCAAGAAATATTGCCATTCTAAATGGGCATTTGTTATTATTACCCTCTAAAACACAGGAAAAACATGTTCTTGATCTGATGCCTGCTATAAGACACAAAGCAAAATGTCTCCAGAATCAATCTGTGATCATTTTTTTCTTCGATGTTATCCTAACAAGCACATTGAATCAACTCATCTTCTGACACTGTGAATGCATTACTTGCAAAGTATAGCTGTATCCAGATCGTCTGCATATACTTCATTTTATTTTTCTGACCAACTGGGAAGATTTGGCACATGTAAGTGAACAGAAAATATAGTATTTTCTGCACGAGCATGTTTGATTTATATTTTGATGTAGCAAGTGAAAGTGGAATGCCCATTGAGAAGATCAAGGTTCAGTATGAGATTGAATTTTCAAAAGAGTAAACATCATTTCTCTCTAGACTACAGAGAGAAGTAGAAAAATATAGCAAGTTTAGTTATGTCTGAACTATTCCTTAGGCAGCTAGGAAACCCTCATCTAATCTGGATCAAGATGCTCAGGTGAATCCAGGCTCTGATTTCCTGATGTAAGTTTAATCAGTCTCAAATGCAGAACAGGACTGATGCTGATGAATTATTCTGTCATTTAGTATGAGAGATTTTGAGGCCTCTTCCTCCTAAAAAAACATCATCCCCACTTTTAGTTTGTATTGTTTTTCTTTTAATGTGATTACATTGTGACGGTACTTTTTCATGGTTATTTTGATACTCTTCTGTGTTGCTTAGTTAAGGCTTGGCCAATGTACTGACATTCAAGCATTGTTGTTCTGTTAATAATACTATTTAAAATGCAACAAACCTATATGAAACTGTAGAAAGTAGAATATGCTTTTTACTATATAAATATATGACAGACTGCATTTTAAAGATGCCAATGAAAGTCTGACTGGCAGTTGTGCGGTAGAAAATGTTGGACACGTACTCAATTTTTTTCTTTTTATTTCACTATTCTTGTGTGTCCTGGTTTCAGCTGGGATAGAGTTAATTTTCTTCACAGAAGCTAGTGTGAGGCTGTGTTTTGGATTTGGGATGAGAAAATGTTGATAAAGTGCTGATGTTTTCACTTGTTGCTAAGCAGTCAAGGACAGTCCAGCTTTTCAAGGTGGCCTGCCAGCAAGAAGGCTGGGGGTGCACAGGAAGCTGGGAGGGGACACAGCTGGGACAGCTGACCCAGGCTGGCAGAAGAGATATTTCATATCATATAACGTCATGCTCAGTATATAAAGCTGGGAAGAAGAAGAAGCAGGGGGTGGAGGGAAGTTCGGAATTATGGTGTCTGTCTTCCCAAGTAACGGCTGCACGTGATGGAGCCCTGCTTCCCTGGAGATGGCTGAACACCTGCCTGCCCATGGGAAGTAGTGAATTAATTCTCTGTTTTGTTTTGCTTGTGTGTGGCTTTTTCTTTACCTATTAAACTGTCTTTATTTTAAACCATCAGTTTTCTTACTTTTACTCTTCCAATTCTCTCCCCCATCTCACCACAGGGGAGTGAGTGAGCGGCTGCATAGTGCTTAGTTGCTGGCTGGGGTTAGAGCATGGCATTGTGAGAGGTAGGACTTCAATTGGTCACTGAACAATGTGTTGTAGAGTTTTAGGACCACTATGATAATCAGCTTCCCAAATAGTTTTACATTTTTTTCCAAGTCAGCTGTGTTAAGCAAAATGCCTTGGATGGTCTAAGATCCATCCATCATGATCAGAAGCAATCGTCATTGCAGAAGCTGAGCAATGTGGGAAGAAGACCTAGCCGATTTTATAATCGGAAGTTGACAGTTAATAGGTAAAAGTTTCTTGAGGTAAACAGTATTGCCCCAAAAATGGAACTAAAGAACATTTGCCTGCCATTACTTTGATTGCTTTGCTTATTCTACTCTCACTTGCCAAAAAATGCATTTCAATGCATTTAAAAATCCTTTAATGAAGCCTTTCTCTCACCTCTTAAGATAAGTGCCTTTTAGACTCTAAGTTCTTCAAGGCAGGGCATATGTCATTTTATTGTGTGTGATTGTGGGGCTTTTAACACCATGAGCTCCCTTTGGAAATTATGACTTTAATAATTAGTAATAATACTGTTCAAATCCTTAAAAATGATCTTTACTGGAAAGTTTCCACTGCAAAGAAAATGATGGGTGAAACTTTCTCTGATGAGTAGCACAAACACAGAAAAGCATCAGAATAATGGTAATGGCTAAGTTCTGCTGGCTGTTGTGTAATATAATGAAGTCAGTGCCTGCTATGGCCAGGTAAATCAAATATTGCTTCATGGTATGGAGCTAAACTTTTCAGTCAGATTACTCACAACAGTGATACTCCCATCATGGCCATTATGAACAGCACATTCAAAAAATAAATAAATACACAATATGCTAAAGTAATTTTTGGATTATTTAGTAGCACCATGCAAAATGTGCTCAGAGGAACTCTTAATGTTGTCCAGAACACAATGATTTATCAATCTCTATATTGAGTTACCCAAGGTCAAAATAAGAATCTCAGAGGTAGAAAACTTTTGGATGATGTTCATAGTGCAAGTGAAATATTTTTTCAAGTGCAGTAGAAAGACTTCACTCATTTTGGCACACCTGGATGCTTTGGGCGCATTCAGAATAAGATAACCTATTCTACAGACTTCTCAGGGCATGGTTTTCACTAACCAAAGCAAATGTCCCAGTATTTCATAGTGAAACTTAGAGTCAGATACAAATGTCATATCTACTTGTCCTTGCTATCATTTGGGTCTAGGATTCTCTTAGTAATACAACAACAAAGATAACAGGCAGAATATGGTGTCAAGCAATGATCACACTTAACTATAATGTAAAGATGTGTGTATTGAGCGAGAATCCTCAAGAAGGGAGAAGGAGGAAGGGAGCGTGTTCAGAATTACGGCATTTGTATTGCCAAGTAAACATTATGTGTGATGATTGCCTGGAGATGGCTGAACACCTGCCTGCCAATGGGAAGTAGCGAATGAATTCCTTATTTTGCTTTGCTTTTGTGCGCGACTGTTGTTTTACCTGTTAAAACTGTGTCCTGGTTTTAGCTGGGGTAGAGTTAATTTTTTTCCTGAAAGCTGTGGGTTTTTTTTTTTGCGCAGCTCTTGCTTTACTTATTAGAAGTTTTTTATCTCAATCCATGAGTTTTCTCACTTTTACCCTTCTGATTCTCTCCCCCATCCTACTGTGGGGGAGTGAGTGAGTGACTGTGTGAGACTGAGCTGCCTATTGGGCTTAAACCATGTAAGTCACCAGTAAGTGACTTATTTCCAGGTACATATTTACAGATAGTAAGAATTAATTTTTATAAATGGGGAAAATTTTTTTCCCAGGCTGAAAAAAACCTGAGTGACTTATTACATGATTCCCTCTGTGGCATTCAGGATGAGAGTTTAGTGTCTGTTTTTCCATTATATGACTCCTTGATTTGTTGAAATTTTATTTAGATTCCATGTGTTTGGACAGACTAGTCTGTTAACAGTTGATAGTTAATTTTATCTGTTAGTATAGAGTAAACACTTAATAAACATAAATATCTTACTTTATTAGTACATACTCAGTATAAAACGTACATTTTCAGACAATCAGAAACTCATAGCTCTAGTAACTATAAAGGATTATGTCTCAGTGTTCTGTATCAATAAATTGTATTTCACTTGGAATATTAAAGCATAAAGAAAAGAATTTGTATGAAGGAATTATTAACATTCTATTACATGCTTGCTGGTTGGGGTTTTTTTAAGGAAGATTTTTTTTCTGTGTTTCATATGTGAAATGTGGATATGTGGCTTTATCACAAGTCTACTGAATTAATTGTAAAAATTTCCATTGAAACCAGTGGGGTTTGGATCAAGTAATATTTCCCTGCTGAGAAGACTTATTTTAGGTATTTATTCCCTTTCTGTACTAGATCTGTTTAAACAAATTCATTCTCATGGGGTTTAAGTGCTGTGTAAAATTTAACCAAACATGTTAAAAGTTCCCCTCCAACCCAAACTATTCCATGATTCTATGTGAAAAGAAAATTTAATGTATGCTTCAACATTTATGGCAATTCACCAGACATCTAGGAGACGATTAGTTCTCTCTCTCTCTCTTTGCATTTTCACTTGCATTTGTCCTCTTTTTGACTTTGAATAGTTGTTCATCTGTTCGTTATTATTTGCGGTTTCCTTTCTTTGTGGGCCTAAGTTCTGCTGTTTTTGCTTGTTTAGATGTGGTATGTGTTTGCAAGGAAAAGGGTTTATAAAATTACACTATACATCAGCCTGTCCATCTGTCACTATGACTTGTGAGTCCATCAGCCACTTGCAGCTAAATTTCACAAAAGGGCTGCAGGTCTAAGTTACGGAATTCCTACAAGTTTCGTGACACTGGTAGCTGAAAGCTGTTGTTTTCAAAGCATCCAGTAAAAACGTATTTTTATTTCAGCTTCTTACCAGACAGGCAGCAGTCAGATGGCCAGGCAGGACCTACTTCTTGATCTTAGGCTGGTACAAACATATCGCCAAACTGTTCACAGCATCTATTGCCATTTGCTCAAAAATGGGCTATAAAAAGAAATATTTTCTGTTTTCTCAGTTTTGTTAGAAGTGGGATACTTCTTTACATCTAAGCCAGAATCAAGGGTACATTGTCCTAAATCCTGTACAGCGTATTTTTACTAATCCTGTGAGCACACACTTAAATTTAGATAAAGATAATCCCATTAATATAGTTTATGTGGAGTTTCCTGTGTTGGATTCTGCAAAATGATAGCAATCATTTGTATCTTCTTACTTAGAATCTAAAGAGAAAATATGGTGTAAAACACTCCTCCCAGTTCTAACAGTAGCATGTTTATTTTGGTCAGTTTTCTTTCATCTGGCTGCAAAATGAGAGATGGTTCTTTTCTTGTGTTTACCTTTGCAGCTACATGGTCTCTATTCTAATATTTCTTTTTCAAAATTAACAAACTTGAGTATTCCTAAACCACTTTGAAATACCTAGAAGAACTAAATTCCTTCTGCAGATCCCCTTAAGAGCTCATGCTTGCAAGTGCTGTCTGTGTTGAAAAGAATGAAAGTTTTAATAGGAATAGAAGGAAGAAGAGAGCATTGAGTCGGAAAATTCAGCCAAGGATATGCTTGTGCTTGTGTCAGTTATTCTCCCTAGCTGATAAAGCATTCTAAGAGGGAAGCTTCCTTTTCTTGAATTTTCACAGCTTTCCTTTCTGCTGCATTTGAGTTTCATTTAGTATCTATGACTAGCAAAATGCTGATATACATAGACAGCCCTTACTGATCTGCCGGAGGTGTTTTCTTGGTGCAATCTTAAACTGCATCTTCATTTCATTGTGTGTTTTTTCTCTGAAACCATTCCTTCTGGATCATGAGATGATTCCCAGTTCTCTCTGTGCCCGTCATGTTTAGGCCTGGCCTCCATGTGCCTCACTTGGTCATAGAGATTTCATCTTGCTGGTGCTGAATAAAAGCACATCAGTACATGTAACTCCACAGAGTTCATTCAGCTCTGTCATTGACCTGTGAAATTTTATCACTGACAGTCCAGTTCTGAATGTTGTCTATATTTCAGCAGGGTCAGGCTGATTTTTAGATCCAGACTTAGACGTAGGTCAGTGCAGTGGTTAGAATTATCAGAAGCTGAAAGGTGTCAAGAGAAGGTGACAGGACATATGGGATGCTGCAGAGAAGCTATTGGGGACCATTATCAGCTGGTGGAAGGAGATGTAGAGGGGTTATTCTGAATAAGCAGAGGAACTATTACGGATCTTGGAGTAGTTACCATTTTCATGTAGCAAAATGCTGGACACGGTGTTTGTTCCAGGTCCTGAGAAAACAGTACATAGGTACTTAGGAAGTGAAAAGCTAAGAGCTCAGAGTGCTTTTTTTCCAGCTTTCCAGGAGCCAGTTTTATTAGGTGTGAAGTTTGTTTGGAAAGCATTTTCCCCGAGAAATTGTGAAACATTCCAAATACCACTATTTCTGCAATGTGTTTGAGGTTGTTTTCTTTGACTTTGTCTCTGCCATTTACATTGAGTCTCCATTATGTACAGCAATAAACAGATGACAAAGTTCATATCTGCCTAGAAACTTCTGAAAATAATAGCACCGAACAACTGCAGTGCAAACATATCTGAGAAGAAGATGACAGAACTTGCATGGCACAGATGTTACTCCTGCCTTTAATGCACTGCTGCTCAGATGCAGCAACTATGAGCACCATATAAAACATTGTGCAGGATGGAATTAGGATATTCTTGGGTGAAGTGCAAGCCTATTCAGAAATGCAAAACAAAACCCATGCTCCATTTAACCCCCAGTAAAACCCTTATAATACAACTGAAGTGGAGCTTGAGTGATATACATGAAATTGTTTCGTCTCTCTGCAGTAGACTAAATTCTATCCAAGGTGAATCACTGACAGGTCTAGCCTATTGTCCTTCGGAATGAAGTAACTAATAATTTCTTCATAGCATTTCCACTTGTAAATTGAAGTGCTTCTCACTCACAAAGATCAAGAGCAAATCATAATCAAGTCATGTGTTTCCACATAAAGAATATACATTTTCACTTGGATATTTCATGCTTAATTTTATGGCTGTAAAGAAAAGTTATCTTATATACAATATTGCCATGACTGCTTAATATATCTTCATTTATTTCAATGTTGATTTTCATTGCTTTTTTACTCTAGTTCCTACTGAAAAATAATTTGAAAAAAAGAGAGGAAAAACATGACAACAAAGCATCTATAGTTCTGGCTCTAGAGATTTTGACAACCTTGACAAATCACAGTGAGGAAAAATATATTAAACTGTCATAATGAAGTTTGCACAAGGAATAAGAACCAGAAACCTTTAGAACACCAATTCAACCTTAAATTATTCCACTGTTTTCAGTAACATAATCACAGAGAACAATTGGAAACAAACTGTGAAAAAAAAAAAAGGAAATAGCTGATTGGTGAAGCTCTACTGAGACCTATCACATTCTTGTTATTCTCATTTTAAATATGTCTCTAATTTTAATGACTAAAATGGATCTTTTTAACTCCCTTAGCATAATTAATACCTTTTACAACAACTAAAGATATCAAAATTCTAATGAATTTTCAAAAGAACCTTATAATGCAAAACAGTGTGTGTTTGTATCTGACCAAACGTTGTACAAGGTTGTTATAGGGAAGCTGCTGATAACATGATTTACTTCAGTAACAATTTTGATCATGCCCTGCCTTATTCTCTACACAAAGAAAGATTTAAAGAGATGTTCTTCATATACCTTTTATGTATTTTATTCTATTCCCATATTACTTTTAATTGCTTTTTAAAGATATTATTATTATTATTCCTACTATTAAAATAATAATTAAGAAACCAAGAGTGAGGTGTTGGACTCAGACTCTTATAAATTATTTCTAAATATGTAGAGGGTATTCAGCACTCATTTCAGTTGCCCATATAGAGATACCTACTGTGGGTTTAGACACCCCTGGGTAACATGCCCGGGCTTCAAGCCCTGCTGCAAATGAGCATAGTACACCTGGTAGGCTCTATTTAGTATCTGCAAGCTTTGTCTGAGATAATCCCTGTGATCTCAAATGAAAACAAGTACCTGTGTTTAGGCAATGGAAGCCCACCTCTAAATCCATGTGAGCTGAACCTTCCCCAAGCTTTTGGTGTAAGTTTCCCTTCAATAGGACCTTAAAGTAAAAACCTGCACTTTGCACAGTCTGTGCAGAGATACAGGAAACATCAGTAAATTGTTAAAGTAAATCAGATGTTGTCCCTAACCTCTTAAGCCCTCTGCTGGTTTTGAAATATATCATTCATACTATTTTCAGTAGTAGGCCAAAGAAAGCCCTCATTAATTTTGGATGTGGCTGTTGACAGGTGTAAACTATACAATAATCTAACATTATTCTGTCTTTTCTGCTTAAAATTTTATTTTATGTCCATCAGCACAAAACATCTTGATATGAAAAAAAAAATTGCTTGTGTTTTGCGTATCATTATACACAAACAATGAAAGGTACAGCTAAAAAGGATATTTAAAACTCATCACCAACTGATTAATTTTTCTCACATAATAAACAGAACTTTGAGTAATTTGCGATAATTTCAGAATGATATAGACTAATGACTATATATGTTTTTCTGCAGCAACTGTGTTATATTAGAATGAGCCAACTGATGAATCAATGTCATTAAGCAATGAATATATTATTAAAATTTGAAATAGAGACACAAAACAATTATGACATCCGAAGGCATTGTATAATGCTAGAGCCTAATCTGGCCACAGTCATAAAGGATAATAAAAAATGTTTCTATAAATATATTAACAACAAAAAGAGAGGCAAGGAGAATCTCCATCCCTTACTGGATATGGCGGGGAACATTGTCTCCAAGGATGAGGACAAGGCTGAGGTACTTAATGCCTTCTTTGCCTCAGTCTTTAATAGCCAGACAAGGTAGCCGCAAGTTATTCAGCCCCCTGAGCTGGAAGACAGGGATGGAGAGCACATAACCCGCCCATAATCCAGGAGGAAGAAGTTAAGGACCTGTTAAGCCACCTGGACACCCACAAGTCTATGAGGCCTGATGGGATCCACCCAAGAGTACTGAGGGAGCTGGCGGAGGAGCTTGTCGAGCCACTCTCCATCATTTGTCAGCAGTCCTGGTTAACAGGGGAGGTCCCAGGCAACTGGAGGCTTGCCAGTGTGACTCTGCAGAGGGATCTGGAGAGGCTGGATCAATGGGCCGAGGTCAACTGTATGAGGTTTAATAAGGCCAAGTGCCTGGTTCTGCACTTGGGTCACAACAACCCCATGCAATGTTAGAGGCTTGGGGAGGAGTGGCTGGAGAGCTGCCTGGCGGAAAGGGACCTGGGGGTGCCGGTTGACAGCTGGTTGAATATGAGCCGGCAGTGTGCCCAGGTGGCCAAGAAGGCCAGCAGCGTCCTGGCCTGTATCAGGAATAGTGTGGCCAGCAGGAGTAGGGAAGTGATTGTGCCCCTGTACTCGGCACTGGTGAGGCCGCACCTTGAATCCTGTGTTCAGTTTTGGGCCCCTCACTAAGAGAAGGACACTGAGGTGCTTGAGCATGAAGGGCAACGAAGCTGTTAAGGGTTCTGGAGCGCAAGTCTTATGAGGAGTGGCTGAGGGAACTGGGGTTGTTTAATCTGGAGAAGAGGAGGCTGAGAGGAGACCTTATCGCTCTCTACAACTACCTGAAAGGGGGTTGTGGCAAGGTGGGTATGGGTCTCTTCTCCCAAGGAACTAGTGATAGGATGAGAGGAAATGGCCTTAAGTTGCACCAGGGGAAGTTTAGATTGGATATTAGGAAAAATTTCTTCACTGAGAAGGTGGTCAAGCATTGGAAGAGGCCTCCCAGGGAGGTGGTGGAGTCACCATCTCTGGAAGTGTTCAAAGAACGTGTGGATGTGGCACTTCAGGACATGGTTTAGGGGTCACGGTGGCACTGGATTAATGGTTGGACTTGATGGTCTTGAAGGTCCTTTCCAACATTAGTGATTCTGTGATTCTGTGATTCTGTGATAATAATGTAAATTACAATTTTCCTTTCCAGAAGTGAAGACTTCAAATGAAATGGTGATGTTTCAATGAAAAGTAAGGGTATCACGTATTCAAGAGATAAAAAAAGGTAATCTATAAGCTCAAACCATTTAAAAAAACTTTTTCAATGTTGTGGTGGTTTGAACATAGCTGTCGACCAGGTGCACGCCAAGCCACTCTATCACTCTCCCCTTTGAAATAGGAAAGGGGGAGAAAAATGTCATGAAAAAGCTTATAGGCTCAAGGTACAGGCAGGGACATCACCTACTAATTACCATCACAGGTAAAACAAGCTTGACTTGGCAAAATTAATTTATTGCCACTTAGAGTAAGAAAATTAAGAGTAAGAACAAATTTAAAAAACACTTTTCCTGCACCCCTTCCCTCTTCCCAGGCTCAAATTCATTCCCAACTCTTCTACCTCCTCCTCCTTAGCTATGCAGGGGACAGGGAATGGGGGTTACAGTCAATTCATAACTCTTCATCTCTACTGATCCTTTCTCCTCACACACTTCCTCTGCTCTAGTGTGGGATCCCACCCATGTCCTCCATGACCTTCACCAATATGCGTCCTTCCCATGGGCTGCAATTCTTCAAGAACTGCACCAGCCTGGGTCCCTTCCATAGGGAGCAGTTCTTCAGGAACAGACTGCTCCAGTGTGGGCTCCTCTCTTCATGGGGCCACAGGTCCTGCCAGGAGCTTGCTCCAGCATGGGCTTCCCACAGGGTTACAGACTCCTTTGGGCATCCACCTGCTCTGGAGTGGGGTCCTTCAGGGGCTGCAAGTGGATAGCTGGTCCACTGTGGACCTCCATGGGCTGCAGGGGGACAGCCTGCCTCACCATGGTCTTCACCACAGGCTGCAGGGGAATCTCTGCTCTGGGACCTGGAGCACCTCTTCCGTCTCCCTCTTCACTGACCTTGGTGTCTGCAGAGCTGTTCCTCTCACATTTTCTCACTCGTCTCTTTGGCTGCAGTTGCTGTCTGCAGTTTTTTTCCCATCTTTCTTAAATATGTTATCCCAGAGGTGCTACCACCAAAGCTGATTGGTTCAGTCTTGGCCAGTAGCATGTCCATTCTGGTGCCAGCTGGAACGGGCTCTGTCTGATATGGGGGCAGCACCTAGTGTCTTCTCGTAGAAGCCACCCCTGCAGCCCCCTGCTACCAAAACCTTGCCATGTAAATCCAATACAGATATCTTCTGTTTTTCTTTCAGTTTTAGTTTTCCACAAAACACTTGAAAAAGCCCTGTAGTTTGTAGTTCTGAAAAGTGAAAACGGGTCTGAGATAAACAATATTAGTTACAGTACTATTGCTGGCGTATAAATCTGTGATATTTATATATATATCACCTTTATGAGAACGTCTAGGAATTAGAAGAAATATGAAGAGCAAACTAATGTTTGTCATTACACAATCACCTTTCTGTGCATGGATTAATGTGGTCATATAGGACGGCCTTTGTTTAGCAGTTAGTCTCTTTAACCTGCAAGTTCTTTGAGTACCGTAAAGTAATATAAAAGATGGAGGCAGTTTCTTTCTCCACTTTTGCTCTGGCTTATCCTTGATTCTTAAGATAGATTTATCCCACAATTTGAACAAAAAAACAAAATACAATGAAAAAAGAACTGCAACAGGCTCTCCCTTCCTTGATTTCTTGACATTGCACATAAGCACTGTTCAGTGAGGATGTTATTCTTCATGGGAGAAAATATAGATAAAAATATTTCACTGGTGCCAGTGAGGATAAATATAAGAATCATCAAGAAAAGAATACCAGTTTCTAAGAAACAATCATGATTCTGTTTCATGGTAAGATATAAAGAAGTAATTTTCTATTGAAATAGTTAATTTTGTGACCAATACAACAATTAAACTCAAAGCAATATTAAAAAAGAACAGAAAACCCTCAACAGCGCCTTCCTTTGAAATATAAGAATAAAACTATTGCTATCATCATTAAACACAAGATAGTGCTGAGTGTATTGCTTCCAGTTACTCACTAGAGATTATTAGACACAATGGCAATGATTGATATGCTTCCATCTTAGTGACTACAGTTGCTTTCATTTTTACTTTATATTCAATACCTTTTTTTTATTCCAGGTAACTACTGAAACATTCTGCATACTTATGGCATCCATCTGACATGGATTTAATATTCTGTTTGGAGCTAAAAACCCATTTCCTATTTCTTTCAGTGAGTATTTGATTAATGGTTTAAATATAAATATATTTTTGTCACTATGCTCTGGTCTAGGTCATATGTCTGCTAACTCTACTTAAATGTACTTAAATTGTTCAATTTAAAAGGTTATGGCAGATGATAATAGCAGAGAATCTGAATATCAGTGCTTTAGCAATGATAGCCACAACTGCATTGGCAACTGTGTGTAGTTGCAATCATGAAATTACAACAGTTTTGAAATACTTAAAATACGGTGAGAGATTTTACTGTGAATAATAATTGGAGAAAGTTTTTATGACAGTTTCGTACTGCTCTGTGAGTGAGACACATTGCTAGATAACCTTAGTTAGCTGTGTCACAGGTATTGTAAATCCCCAGCACCTTGCCTGGTGGTGTCAAGGTATCTGTCTGCAGAAATTCTGATACCTACATTTTTGCTATTAAGTCTGCCCATTCCTGACAGCGTAAAAAGCTTAGCAAAATTCACAGCTTATCTATAATCTCCCTAGACTGCATATGGGTCATTTTAGGGTCTCAAGCTATAATAGAAAAAGAAAAAGCTTTTCTCTCTTTTTTTTTTTTTTAAACTCTATAGAATAATACTTAATAGCATGAGATGAGCTGAGTATGCATAATGAAAAAAAGATTTTAAAATGATCTTCTACTTTCCAGAAAAGCAGCTAATCACTAGTCACCCGTGTGTAACTCTGCTTCTTTTTGGAGACTGCCCACTTCCTGTAAGTAATTAAATATTTATTGCAGCAGACATGAGAGATAATATAGAAATATAGATCTGTGGTTAGATCATTCCCTTTACTAATAAGTGCTTATTTTAGATAATTATTACATTAGAAGTGGCTTTGTATCTGCTACGGATTAGAGAATTTAGTGGCATTGCTCTGTCCTTTGAAATATATTGCAATTCATATGTAAATTCACTGAAAAAAATATTTCTGTCTCAACTGGTGCACTGAAGTTGTACAAACAAACCAAACCCAAACCAAACTAAACAAAAACCAAACCAAACCCAACCCAACCCAAACCAAAAATTGCTTTATACTAACTAAAACATCAAACTTCAGGGTCAAATCTGCCCAGACTGTGAGAAATTGCAAAGAACACAGGGTTAATTCTTGAAAAACAATATCCTCATTAAATAACAATGTGCATTAAGAGGTTTGTTTAGAAGAATGACCAGACTAACTTTTAAAATAATGCCCTGATACATCATAATAGAGCTTGTTTTATTCTACCCTGCTATTCTACCCTACTCTACCTCTACTTCATAAGATCACCTCTTCTATTAGGGAGGAGCTTTTCTCAGTGTAATTTCCTAACAGAATGTTAACAGACTGTAAATTAAAAAAGATAGTGCATGATCATCCACATAAATTATACAGAAGATTTATTACTGAGCATAATTTCACAATTTAGGTAGAGGACTGCTCTCAATGTATAAAGTAAAAAAAAAAAAAGTTTAATTTAATATGTTAGATCTTTCTGTAACAGAACCTTTGTTATATACGTGTAATAAAATGAAAATGTATAAAAAGGTAGTCAAAGCTTTTATGCAAGTTGTAATGATCTATGTACATAAAAACTAAATTAAGTGCTTAAACATGTTGCCTTTGTTAAATCTTTCAGTGATCAATATTGTTCACTGGATTAAGGAGATACAATGTCTAGGCAGTCAGTATAATCCGTGTTTGAATATATATTAATTACTTCTTTAATTGCAAACTATTGAATTAAAATATATTATTATAATTTTGAATCTGAAAACTATTTCAGTAACTGTGACTTAATTTCAGAGTTAGAATTGAGTAAAGATATAGTTAATACACATACATAAAATCATTGCTCTACCAATATTGTTATATACATAAAAACATACACAGAAAGATTGAAACCAGAAAAATAAAATTAAAAATATTAATAATGTCGACAAGTAAAGAAATCAGAACAGTACTATCATTTTCTGTGCAGCCCATGATAATTTGGAAGGTTAATTTGACTCTGCTGATCAGAAAATACAGATCTTTAAAAAGGTCTTCTAAAAACACAGAAGTGTCTTTTTGATGATGAACCTTTTATTTAGTAAAATATTGTTCCTTTCTGTACTATACTGATTTACTCTTTTGCTATATTTACCACTTGATAACTATTTTCTGATCACTGAAATCCTTTCCCTTTCCTGTTCGGCCAAGTTTTAGATGACATCATCTTTTTCACTTCTTTTTCTAGATGTAGTTATTTTCTGGAATAGTTGTTGTTTATTCAGGTATGACTTCTCTTAAGAGAAGTAGCCAAAGCAGAGGCCTGTTGCAATGATGAGTAAGTTGCAACCATTAAGATATTAAAACATTTGCTTTGAACCCAGACATAGGTGTACTGAAAAAATGTGATGGAAAGGGTGCCATAAGCATTTTGTAACATTGTAACACTGCTGACAACATAATTATTATGCAAGAATGTATTAATATTTTATGAGCGAGTTAAGCATAGAGAGAGAAATACAATACATAATCACAAAGGGGCAAATGGAGAGTTGTGATATAGTTGTACAAGTAGGAGTACAGGAAAATATGCAAGTAGTACGATCTGTCAGATCAGAAGGAAGGGTGTAGAAGAGTCAGGAGAGATGCTGTTGGAACCAGAAATGGCAAGGTGCCTGATGAAACTAGAACAAGTCCCGCTCCTCATAATAATATCAAATATGTCAGGAGTGTTTGAGATCACCACCTTTTATTTTGGGGAAAGAGATGATGAACATAAAACACCATTGATGGCTGAGGATAATTAGGGGATGAAAGAAGGGGCCTAATTGGTTTCAGCTTCCATCCTCAAATTGGTCTCAAGTCTTACCACTTTGACCTTGGCAACTAAATGACCTTCATGGACCATAGCCATCAGCACTGACTGCACAGGACGAACACAAGAAAGGCAGAAAAGGAAGGCTGAATAAGCACCATGCAAGGTGCAGGAGTCCTCTTGGTCTTGCAAGTGGAAAATTACCATGTAAGATTGTGAACATGAAGGTTTTAATCTCATATACAAGACATATTGCTTTATGACTCCCATTTAACTTGGCAATAAATCAAGCTGTCCTTATCACAGGAATGGGCTGAGATCACTTTTATTGTTACTGCCTGTATAACTTAGAGTTTAGCATCTGGTGCAAATGTCTCATGTTGCAACCAAGAATCATATTAGGGGGCACAGGACTGTGTCCTAATGAATATGGAGTCTGTGTAACAGACCACAAGCTTTGTGTTCAGTTAACAAAGCAGACCTTGAGATTTCTTCAGGGTTTTCCTTGACTTTTCTTGACCTGCCTTAAGCTCTGTTTTAGTTTACATAACCGTCATAGAAACTGTCAAACGACAGCATCACTATTACCCAATACGGTTTAGTTTCTACCTAGCTTTGTACAATTGTGCAAGGTAATGCTTATTGTCACACACAGTGGTGAGTTGATCCTGGCTGGTAGGTAAGTCCCCACACAGGTACTTGCTGACGCCCCCCAGGTGGGATGGGGGAGAGAATCAGAAGAGTAAAAGTGAGAAAAGTCATGGGTTGAGATGAAGACAGTTTAATATTCATCACTGGAAGTGTTCAAAAAACGTGTGGACGTGGCACTTTGGGACATGGTTTGGTGGGCATGGTGGTGGTGGGTTGATGGTTGGACTTGATGATTTAAAGGTGTTTTCCAACCTTAATGATTCTGTGATTCTGTGATTCTGTAATAGGTGAAGGAAAATGAGCTGCTATGAAGAAAATTAACCAAACCATCCAAAACCAGTACACACACACATACACCCCCCCCAATTATTATTAATAACAAGTGGTTCTGTGTTAAATGAGCCATCTATGACTCTAGACCAAGAATGCAGTGTAGGAGAATAGAGATCTGAGATGACAGCAAGGGCCTTGAAAGCACAAACAGGGGACAATAGTCCTCAAGGCTATAAAAAGGGTTTAAGTAGTTAATTTCTGGTCATTAAAGCACTATAACCTTGGCAGCTGTGTAAAGTTAATATCTGGAATATAAAGGGAATAAAAAACAAGTTTCCAACACATGTAACACACCTGGAACTTAATAAATTAGGTTGCAATATGGAATTACACAGCAGCGAAGAAAGAACAAGGTGTAGAGTAGATTAGCAAGCATATAAAAATGACCCCAAGGTGACCTAAGATTTAAGAGGAAGAAACTATTGACATGGCAATCTTTTGTCTCCTGGGGAAGGATACTAATGACTCACCATAATATTTTTCCTTTTTTTATTTTATTTAATGAGTTCTGACTTGTCAACACCAGGAGCCAGAGGAGTACTGAAAGGAGGTGGGTAACACCATAAGAAGGTGTAAATACTAAAAAGTTTGTGTATACAACTTTTATTGTCTATAGCTCAAACTATTACTTTTAAATCATTGTAATTGGATTAAGAGTAATTCTTCATTCAGACTAGTAAGATTTAAATTTTACTAATAAGAAATTAATCACACATAAACTCAGAATTTGCACTGTAACAAGTTGGTAGAGAATTTTGATAACCTACTCTATAATAGGATGCAAAAAATTCATCAGACAGGGAGAATGTTTACAATTAAAAAAACTAATAGAAATGTAGAGCTCAATTCAGTTGTGTCTAGTGTTAATATAAATATTTACAGTATTCAAAACATCTTCAGTGGGCTAGAAAAGATGACACAGGACCTGCTGGAAAATTGTGCCCTTCTGGACCAGCAGATATGGTGAAGAAGTATGTGCTAGGATACCTTAAGTGACACTAAACATCTATCATTAGGCAACTGAATTCTGCCCATCTGAGACCAGAGGTTCATCCAGCTCCTCTAAGAGTAAATATGTACATATAATCAGCTAATGAGGTTCTCAAACTTTATTGACTGTGATGCTTAGACAACTTAGACAGCAAACTAAGGTATAAACATCCAAGTAAAGATATCTTAACCTGTGAACATACTTCTAGCTATTGAAATACCATTGTCTTCAAAATTATTGGAACTTACTGTATAATGTACTTAATTATAAATAAGAACTACTTTTCCTTCTCAATTCCATTTTCTCTACAGGACTAGCAGGATCAAGTAGCTATACATATATTTAAAAGCTAGTGTACTTTTGAGACTTCTTAGACAGCAGAAATATTGAGCAAAGAATTGCATTTTTCACAATCACTTTTTTCTGAACAGAACAACTTATAAATTCTTTAATACTCAAAGTCTACAACACTCATAAACTGCAGATACCCACAAAGTGAAAAAGATGAAGTTCTGGCATGCTACTGAATAGAGCTGGAGACTGAAATATCTAATATAATTTTGATAGTAGCCAGTGGTCTAGTTAGGTTATCATACACATACGTCTAAAGGAATTTCACATAATTTTTCTGCTATATCAATTTATTACATCTAGCAAAATATTGCTGGAGTGAACTCTTTGCCAACAATCTATGCAAATAAGCCCTTTGAAATTTACCTGCTCAAAACATTCTCTGTGCATTTATTTTTTAGAATCCTCAGTGCATGTTACTCTAAGAAAGTTTGTGAACAGGAAGAAAATCACTGTGTTGTTGGCCTACTCTGTTGTGGACTACCTGTAAGTCCACAAAACGAGTTCAGATTACAGTTTTACAGAAGTTTATACAGAACTAAATTCAAAACTCTTGCACAATATCAAGTCATATTGAGTTATGTCAGCGTTATCATATATCATTACATCATGTTTTTGATATGATCTTTATCATCACAACATGAACTAATGTACATGTGTTTCAAAAGAAATAAAAATTGTTTTCTCACATCCCAATCCTACCTCAAATCTAACACAATCTCTATACAGGTTTTTATCAGTTTTACCTATTCCATTGCTTTTCAGAGACTTTGGGGATATTATGACGTTTCTCTGTACCAAAAGAAAGACTGAACTATTGGGACCCTTGAAGCAAGGTCTCTAGAAACATTGGTATTCAAGTCCTCTTCCTGGACCTAAATAACCTAAAATCCCTACTCAATTCTAAATTAAAAGTTCCACATTTTGGTGTAATATTGCTGTCAACTCTTTATTGCTGTTTGGAGCACTGCTACAAAAAGAAACAGAAAGCATTGGCTGAGTCCTATATCTGCATTCCTCTAAATGGAAAGGGTGAAGAGAGAGATTAAAAAATCTATTAAGGAATAAAACAAAAAGAAAAAAATCCACAAAATACAAGTCATGACACTTTATAATATACTTGTAAAGGTGACATGTGAAAGAAATAATAATGATATTTTAGAACAATGTAAACCTGATGATATTTCTGGGGTGCTTCATGATACTAAAATACTTTATAATGAAAAGTAAGCAACAAAAATGTAGTAACATCCTGGATAGTAGTCAGTCAGCTTTTTAGAATGTCAAGTCTTCATCTGGCCAAAGTTTCAAAGCACCTTTCACATTCTAGAAATACCAGTTAAGTGTTTGGTTTTGAATACTAATATTTCCAGAGTGGGAGGTGAGGGTGGAGTATAAAGAATACTAAGATGAAGTTGAATGAGAAATACTTTTCTCCACAAAATTTCTTCCTGCTCTTTCTTTTACACCAGTGTGCACTTTAATAAAGCAAGTAACATGAGTGACTAATGGGAGTTGCTCTCCTGGCTACTGTTTGAGAGAATTGTATCTGGGTTGAACAAAGTCTTTTTTCATGTGGAGATCAATCAAAAATTAATATTCCCATTGCAACATTGAGAGAGGTACAGCAGAACAAAATACAGAGGATTCATAGAACATTTCTTGTTTGAGAAAACTTTGATAAACCCGAAGTTAGGAACCTAACTCACCTGTACATGAGAAGTATTTAAAATTTTCCTTAAATTAATTTTCTATCTTAAAAGACATGAAACATTTTAATGGTTATATATTACATAGTTCAAATTAAAATTTTTCTTCAAAATTTGCTCTGAGTTATAACTAAAATATAATATCATAAGTTCAATCTGGAAAGGACGTAAATGTAGTCATTTAAAAAAAAAATCTAGGAAAAGTAATCTTCAAAGCCAAAGAGAGAAAATATTTGTCTGGCAGTGTCATGGTTTAACTCCAACTGCCAACTAAGCACCACAAAGCTGCTCACTCATTCCCCCCCGGAATCATCCCTCTGATGGGGGAGAGAATCAGAAGTGTAAAAGTGAGAAAACGCATGGTTTGACATAAAGACAGCTTAACAGGTAAAGCAAAAGCCATGCACACAAGCAAAGCAAAACAAGGAATTCATTCCCGACTTCCCATCAGCAGGCAGGTGTTCATCCATCTCTAGGAAAACAAGGCTCTACCATGCGTAACAGTTACTTGGGAAGAGAAATCCCCCCCTTCCTTCCTCTTCATCCCAGCTTTATATTGACTCTGTGTAAGCACAGCTCAGCAATAATGAAAACATCTCTATATTATCAACACCGTTTTCAGCACAAATCCAAAACATAGCCCCATATTAGTTACTATGAAGAAAATTAATTCTCTCCCAGCCAAAATCATCACAGGTAACTGTACCAACATTAGTAGCAGATTAATAGAATTGAAGAATCACAAAGGTAAAATTCAAAAGCAAAATAATTTGAAAAAAATGAAGCAACACAATCAAGTGAAAGTCAAATATGTTCACAAAATTACAAGTGCTAACAAATATGTAACAGAAGATGGCCACAGAACTGTGGAGGAGAGGAAAGGCAAGGTGAGGAGAGGAAAAAGGAGCTGGTGGGTTTTGCGATGGTGGACATAAATAAATGAACTTTATGCAGCAAATACTGGAAAATAACAATACAAATTTAACACTTTGAATATATGATGATATCTCAATGCCTGTGATATCTGAAGAGCCAGATATCTTTAGTTGATAGGTATGGATGATGAATACAAAGCTACGAAAATTTCTGTTTGGAAAGCAGATTTCTAGAGACCTGAGACTTTCTATTCTTTTTAGAACCATACAAACTTCATAAAGAAGATTGATACTGGAAAGAGTAGAAAGGCGTATCACCAATATGCTCCAAGAAATGCACAGGAAATGGACAGATAGCTTTTATGACATCAGCAGAAGCATGTTTAAAACATTAAAAACTCAACTTTAAAAGGATTGATACAACAAAATATATTTAGTATCTTTAAAATATCTGTATTGATGTATTTATAGATCTTTCTGCATTGTAAATTATTGCTCTTATTGAGCTTTTTAGCTTCATAATACATTATAGATACCCTGGCTATATGAGGCCAATTTATTCCTCAGAAGACATTGCACTAATAAAGTTACAGATTTTCAACGTTCAACCTTTAGTCCTCAAATATTTTTATACATAATACGAAAACTTCTGAGGTGTTGGAGTAAACTGAAGCCGTACTGAGGACAGAGAATAGATGTTTCATAAGTTTTTTTTTCTTTCTCAGTGCTGTATCAGTAGCATTGCACATAGAGAAACTGTATTATTCTATTAGCTGTGCGTTAGAGATTTTTTTCCTTCATGTGGAATAATAAATAACATTGTATTTGATTATGATTGAAAATATTATGATTAAAAATAGCTACAGATTATGATGTATGGTTGGATATACCAATTTAAGCATCTAGATTGCACGTGATTCTACATTGCTAATGCATGAACTTGCCTTTTGAAAGATGTTGCTAAATTTCCTTTTAGAAGAAATGATGAAAACTAGGCATAAAATGTTTCCATTGATTCCATAGCAATTAAACCATTTACATTAAAAAGTGTCCACCAAGTGCATTGTTTCTGCTGCCTCTTCGTCCTCAGGGGGAGGAATCCTCACAACCTTCCTCTGCTCGCGTATGGGGTGCCTCTCACGGGAGACAGTCCTGCATGAACTTCTCCAATGTGACTCCTTCCACAGGCTGCAGTTCTTCATGAACTGCTCCAGCCTGATTCTCTTCCACTGAGTGCAGTCACAGAATCACAGAATCACTAAGGTTGGAAAGGACCTTCAAGATCATCAAGTCCAACCATTAATCCAGCACCACCGTGACCCCTAAACCATGTCCTGAAGTGCCACATCCACACGTTCTTTGAACACTTCCAGAGATGGTGACTCCACCACCTCCCTGGGAGGCCTCTTCCAATGCTTGACCACCCTCTCAGTGAAGAATTTTTCCTAATATCCAATCTAATCGTCCCCTGGCACAACTTGAGGCCATTTCCTCTCATCCTATCACTAGTTCCTTGGGAGAAAAGACCAACACCCACATCGTCACAGCCCCCTTGCAGGTAGTTGAAGAGAGAGATAAGGTCTCCCCTCAGCCTCCTCTTCCCCAGGCTAAACAACCCCAGTTCCCTCAGCCACTCCTCAGAAGACATGTGCTCCAGACCCCTCACCAGCTTCATTGCCCTTTTGACACACTCAGGCACTTCAACATCCTTCTTGTAGTGAGAGGTTCAAAATTGAACACAGGATTCGAGGTGCAGCCTCACCAGTGCTAAGTACAGGGGCACAATCCCTTCCTTACTCCTGCTAGCCACACTATTTCTAATACAGGCCAGGACGCTGCTGGCCTTCTTGGCCACCTGGGCACACTGCCAGCTCATATTCAGCCAGCTGTCAACTGGCACCCCCAGGTCCCTTTCCGCCGGGCAGCTCTCCAGCCACTCTTCCCCAAGCCTCTAACATTGCATGGGGTTGTTGTGACCCAAGTGCAGAACCAGGCACTTGGCCTTATTAAACTTCATTGACATCCGCCCATTGATCCAGCCTGTCCAGATCCCTCTGCAGAGCCCTCCTACCCTCCAGCAGATCAACACTCCCACCCAGCTTGGTGTCATCTGCAAACTTACTGAGGGAGGACGCGATCCCCTCATCCAGATCATCGATAAAGATATTCAACAAGACTGGCCCCAGAACTGAGCCCTGGGGAATACCGCTTGTGATCGGCTGCCAATTGGATTTAACGCCATTCACCACAACTCTCTGGGCTCGGCCATCCAGCCAGTTCTTTACCCAGAGAAGAGTACACCTGTCTAAGCCACAAGCCGCCAGTTTCTCCAGGAGAATGCTGTGGGAGACGCTGTCAAAGGCTTTACTAATGTCCAGGTAGACAACATCCACAGCCTTTCCATCATCTACTAGGTGGGTCACCTGGTCATAGAAGAAGATGAGGTTGGTCAAGCAGGACCTGCCTTTCATAAACCCATGTTGATGAGGCCTGCGAACTCGTAAGCTAGAATCATTTTCCCCCTTGGAGACAGTTGCACTCCATCTGCTGCAAGGAGGCCCGGTGCCGTGTCAACCGCCCCATGGTCAAAATACCCAAAATTCTGACGACAGCACCAGCCCCTGAGCCATGTGTTGACCAAGTGTGCTTTCCTATTCCTTTCAGCGTTCTTCCCTGTCACTGAAGGGATTGATGAAAACACTACCTGTGCTCCTGCCCCATCGACCAGTCGCCCCAGTGCTCTCAAGTCCTTTTTGACTGCCTTTGGTGTCCTTAGTGCAACACCTCATCGTTGCCAACCTGTAGGACCAACAGTGGGTAGTAATCAGTAGGCTGAACCAGATCAGGGAGTTTCCTGGTGACATCTCACCTGGGTCCCAGGGAGGCAGAAGACTTCCCTGTGTGTTGGGTCTGGTCGACATATTGGGCCCTCTGTTCCCCTCAGAAGGGAGTTGCCTACGACAATTACCCTCCTTTTTTTCTTAACAGAGGATGTCTTGATGCGTGGGGCTGGCTGACTCACCCTAGGCACCCCCTTTGATGGACCTTCGTCAGGGTCCTCATGTTCCTGGCCCTCAAGTTCCAGAGCCCCATACCTGTTGTGTAAGGGCAGCTGGGATGGTGAGGGAGGCCGGGAGGGGATTTGCCTGCCTCTCCAAGCAGCCACATGCTTCCATTTCCCCTCACCTCTTAGGTCCCCTTCTTCTGCCTGGCAGCAAGAGGGCAGGGGATCCCCTGCTGCTTGTGGAGCCTCCACCAGCTGCCCCTGCTTCAGGGATGACAGGGTGTGGCTCCACCAATCTATCTCCCTCTCATACTCCCTAATTCTCCTTCAGCCTCTCCACTTCCTCTTTCAGCTCTGCCACCAGGCTGAGCAGATCATTCACCTGGTCGCACTGCACGCAGATGGTGTCTCTGCTGGTCTCTGGCACAAGCGACAGGCTCAGGAACTCTTTGTAGCTGGATACGTGGACAGCCGCGTGCTCGAGCAGGAGCTCTGTGTCACTACATTCCTTCTGGCCACAGTTTTCAGCCGAGTGGTGACCATGGCTGAGTCCAGTCCTTAAGGAATGGACTGTTCCAGTGTGGGTCCACCAAGGGGTCACAAGACCTGCCAGCAAACCTGCTCCAACACAGGCTTCCTGCTGTGTTACAGCATCTTTCGGGCATCCACCTGCTCCAGTGTGGGGTCCTCTGTGGGCTGCAGGTGGATATCTGTTCCACCGTGGACCTCCATGGGCTACAGGGGAACAGCCTGACTCACCATGGTCTTCAACATGGGCTGCAGGGGAATTTCTGTTCTGGTGCCTGGAGCACCTCTTCCCCCTCCTTCTTTACTGACCTACAACTCTACAGAGTTGTTTCTCTCATTTTCTCACTCCTCTCTCTGGCTGCATTTGCTGTGTGCATGTTTTTTCTCTCCTTCTTAAATCTGTTATCCCAGAGGTGCTACCACCATTGCTGATGGGCTCAGCCTTGGCCAGCAGTTGGTCCATCCTGGAGTGAGCTGGCATTGGCTCTCTTGGATATAGGGGAAGCTTCTAGCAGCTTCTCACAGAAGCCTGTAGCCCCCAGCCCCACTACCAAAACCTTGCCATTGCAAAAGCAATACATGCATAAAATAGAAATATGAGATAGGTTCTCAAGTTTTAGGGTCTGACTCTCACTGTGTCCCACAGATGAGTCTGAAGAGCTACTCTGATGAAATACTTTTACCATTCCTCTCTATGTCAAGAAGTTTTATATCATGTATAGTCCAAACCTTTTCTGGAGGTACATTTCAAGTTTTTCTAAAATGACCTTTGAACAGTTCCCTTAAAATTCCTTCACATGTTTACTTCTAGTTCCTTTGCTTTAGAGGAAACTGTCCAATCTCTATTTCATTATTTAGTTGCACTAAATGGAACTTCAGAGCACTGGAGTGACTGGTCGATGGAGCGGGAGCACAGGTAGTGTTTTCATCAATCTCTTCAGTGACAGGGAAGAACGCTGAAAGGAATAGGAAAGCACACTTGGTCAACACATGGCTCAGGGGCTGGTGCCGTTGGCAGAATTTTGAGTTTTTTGACCATGGGGCGGTTGACATGGCACCGGGCCTCCTCGCAGCAGATGGAGTGCAACTGTCTCCAAGGGGCAAAAGGATTCTTGTTTATGAGCTGGCAGGCCTTATGGAGAGCACTTTAAACTAGATTTGAAGGTGGAAGGGGATAAAACCAGGTTGACAGAGATGAGACTAGGGATGGTGTGCCAGAGTTAAGGGTGAAATCAATAGCCCAGCTCAAGTGCATCTACACCGATGCACGCAGCATGGGCACCAAAGAGGAGGAGCTGGAAGCTATTGTGCAGCGGGACAGCTATGACTTAGTTGCCATCACAGAAATATGGTGGGATGACTCTCATGACTGGAGTGCTGTAATGGATGGTTATAAGCTCTTCCAAAGGGATAGGAAAGGAAGGAGAGGTGATGGTGTGGCTCTGTATGTTAGAGAGTGTTTTGATTGCATAGAAATCAATGACTGTGAAGACCAAGTCGAGTGCTTATGGGTAGGATGAGGGAAAGGCCAACATGGCAGATATCCTGCTGGGAGTCTGTTATAGACCACCCAACCAGGATGAAGAGGCAGATGAAACATTCTATAAGCAACTGGCAGAAATATTGCAATCATTAGCCCTTGTTCTTGTAGGGGGCTTCAGTCTACCGGACATCTGCTCAGAATATAAGACAGCAGAGAGGAAACAGTCTAGGAGATTCCTGGAGTGTGTGGAGGATAACTTCCTGACACAGCTGGTAAGTGAGCCTATCAGGGGAGGTGCCTTGCTTCACCTGCTGATTACAATCAGAGAAGGACTCATGGGATATGTGATGATCAGAGGCCGTCTTGGGCTTAGTGACAATGAAATGATAGAATTCTCATTTCTGAGTGGAGTAAGGAGGGTGGTCAGCAAAACTGCTACAATGGACTTCTGGAGGGCAGACTTTGGCCTGTTCAGACCATTGGATGAGACCACTGGATGAGACCACTGGATATGGCGGGGAACATTGTCGCCAAGGTTAATGTACTTAAAGCCTTCTTTGCCTCAGTCTTTAATAGCCAATCCAGGTATCCGCAGGGTATTCAGCTCCCTGAGCTGGAAGATGGGGATGGAGAGCACAATAAACTCCCCATAATACAGCAGGAAAGAGTTAAAGACCTGCTAAGCCACCTGGACACCCACAAGTCTATGGGGTCTGATGGAATCCACCCAAGAGTACTGAGGGAGCTGGCGGAGGAGCTTGCCAAGCCACTCTCCACCATTTAGCAGTCCTGGTTAAACAGGGGAGGTCCCAGACCATCGGAGGCTTGCCAATGTGACGCCCATCTACAAGAAAGGCCGGAAGGAGGATCCCGTGCACTACAGGTCTGTCATCCTGACCTCCGTACTGGGGAAGATCATGGAACGTTTCATCTTGAGGGTGCTCACAGGGCATGTGAAGGACAGCAAAGGGATCAGGCCCAGCCAGCATGGGTTCATGAGAGGCAGGTCCTGCTTGACCAACCTCATCTCCTTCTATGACCAGGTGACCTGCCTAGTGGATGAGGGAAAGGCTGTGGATGTTGTCTACCTGGACATTAGTAAAGCCTTTGACAGCGTCTCCCACAGCATTCTCCTGGAGAAACTGGCAGCTTGTGGCTTAGATGGGTGTACTCTTCATTGGGTAAAGAACTGTCTGGACGTCCAAGCTCAGAGAGTTGTGGTAAATGGCGTTAAATTCAGCTGGCAGCCAGTCAGAAGTGGTGTTCCCCAGGGCTCGATTCTGTGGCCAGTCTTGTTCAATGTCTTTATCGATGATCTAGATGAAGGAATCGAGTGCTTCCTCAGTAAGTCTGCAGATGACACCAAGCTGGTGGGAATGTTGATCTGCTGGAGGGTAGGAGGGCTCTGCAGAGGGATCTGGACAGGCTGGATTAATGGGCGGATGTCAATGAGGTTTAATAAGGCCAAGTACCAGGTCCTACACTTCAGTCACAACAACCCTATACAATGCTACCTGTCTGGGGAGGAATGGCTGGAAAGCTGCCCGGTGTTTAAAGGACCTGGAGGTGCCGGTTCACAGCCAGCTGAACATGAGCCGGCAGTGTGCCCAGGTGGCTATAGAAGGCCAACAGCCTCCTGGCCTGTATCAGAAATAATGTGGCCAGCAGGAGTAGGGAAGAGATTGTGCCCCTGTACTCAGCACTGGTGAGGCTGCACCTCAAATACTGTGTTCATTTTTGGGCCCCTCACTACAAGAAGGATGTTGAGGTGTTCAAGTGTGTCCAAAGAAGGGCAACGAAGCTGATGAGTGGTCTGGAGCACAAGTCTTATGAGGAGCAGCTAAGGAAAATCTGGTGAGGAGCGGCTGATGGAACTGGGGTTGTTCAGTCTGGAGGAGGCTGAGGGGAGACCTTATCGCTCCCTACAACTACCTGAAAGGGGGTTTTGGCAACATGGGTGTTGGTCTCTTCTCCCAAGGAACTAGTGATAGGATGAGAGGAAATGGCCTCAAGTTGCAACAGGAGAGGTTTAGATTGGATATTAGGAAAAATTTCTTAACCAAGAGAGTGGTTTAAGCATTGGAACAGGCTGCCCGGGGAGGTGGTGGAGTCACTATCACTGAAAATATTCAAAAACTTGTGGATGTGACACTTCAGGACATGGTTTAGGGGGCATGGTGGTGTTGGGTTGATGGTTGGACTTGATGATCTCGAAGGTCCTTTTCAATCTTAATGATTCCGTGATTCTGTGAAATAATGATCTGATGAAGGCAAATGTCTTAAACTGAGTGTTTCTTCTTGGTTATGATCTATGAAATAGCTTTTATCTGAAGCAAAATATCTTTTTATAAAATAAGTTTCTTTACTTCTCCACATCAATTTTTAAGTTAATTTCTCTTAAAATATAGTTTCAACCTTAAACTTTTTTCTTATAAGTAGAATTTTAATATGTTATCTATATAACAGCAATGTTGTAAAAATATACATTATAAAAGTGGGCAACATGTATCAGCCAGCAAAACCATTGTTCATAATACTTTTTTTCTTTTTTAATTATAAGAGAAATAATAGCAAAATTGTTTGGTGATTAATAAACAGCTCCCTAAAGTCTTCAGTGAAATGAGAAGTGAAAGTAATTTAAGTTGATGTCCTCTGCAGACAGCACTGGCAGCTAAAAATCAGAGAACAGTAATTAAAAGGACACACAACCAATACATTTTTTTATATTTTAGGAGGTAATGAAGAAAGGTGAAAGTATTGATTTACCATTAAATGAAATGATGCCCGAATTTTTATTTTAACCTTGGAATTATTTTTGCAGTAAATTTGTAGATGGATTTGTAGATATGGTTTAAATGAGGCTTCCTCTGTAAGTCATTGTTAAACTTCTCTGTAATCTTTTGATTAATTAAGATATTCTGAAGTCCCCAGTACAGCAGCACAGAGCTGGAATTTCTGGCTTTTATGCCAACTGAAATCATACTTACTACTTGAAATTCATATTGATAGTTCAAAACAAATCTTGTGTTTAATGTAAATTTCTGACATTCAGTATGGAATCATGTTGCTTTTTGGTCAGAATATGTCACATTTTGTTATGTCACAAACTGTCTTGAATGGTATTACCATAACAAGCCATGACAAACCAATGAGACATGCTAAAAGAAATTAAGTATTTTTAAGACTATTTTGCAATCACTGGAATCACAAGTAATAAGTTTGAATATTATACATCAAATAGATGAGTGTAATTTTAGCTGCATTTGTGCCAGTCAAGTTATATGGCCTTTCTTTACACAGAATTATTCTTCATGTATATGCAGGTATAGATATATTATCTATATATAGGTATATATAGATATATATAGATATATATTTTGGTCTGTGTAATTTGCTATATATAGTCCTTTGTACTGAACCTAAGAATGGTGGCAGGGTGTCCTGATTCTGTCAGTGCATCAGTGTTAAAAACCACAACTAATGAGTTAATTCTAATGGGTGCAGTAACAGCCCTAGGAGACTGTCCATGTGAAGGTTTATCTAACCCCATGCTTGAAGTATCTTTCAGTGGTCTTCATACCCTATTCTTTCCTTTTTGGGACAAGGACAAAAGAACCTATTTAAAAGATTCATTTCAACCACAAGTACGTGACAGTTACTATACTGTACTTCCCTGAAGGGAATATTTTGAAGAGAATGGCTGTCACACTCAGAAAAACTTATCTAAAAAGACTGGTTAGGAGTCTTGATCAGCCTATAACCAGCGTTTCTATGGTCTTAAGCATAATTGACATAAAAACTACTTTTTTAAGATAAACTTTCATGGGTGTCCAAGGAAATATTGCTTCAGAAAAATTAATAAAGATTATGAAAAACTTTAAAAATTTAACTTCTCTGGAGAGTATTACATCACAAAGGGGAGACCTCCTCTCAAGTGATACACTTTCAAATCCTTACAGGAAGCAAATATTTATTTGTAGCATGGTCAGAAGCAAGACCATTAACTATGTCCAATCCAATTAGTTGTCTCCTAGACAAAACTGCTTTAGAAGGAACTATTTGGAAGCCTTGGAGATGCGAGCAACTTGATCTGTTCACCTCAGGGCCACTGTTGGTCTTTGACTTCCATGTATTCAGTAGAACAGACATACGCAATGGACTCCCATGGTTATTTTTAATTAGTTACCACGTAATTTATTTTCCAAAGTCAAATCTGATATCGTCTGGGCTTTTTCTAATTGATTATAAAGAAATTCTTCATACAGAAGAAGTACTGCCTTCAGCTCTGGGGCCCCCAGCATATGAAAGACAAGGACATGTTGGACCAAGTCCAGAGGAGGACCACAAAAGTGATCAGAGGGCTGGAGCACCTCTCCTGTGAAGACAAGCTGAGAGTGTTGGGGTTGTTCAGAGTGGAGAAGAGAAGGCTCTGGGGACACCTTCTTGCAGCCTTCCAGTGCCTGAAAGGGGCCTACAAGAGAGCTGGGAAGGGACTTGTTACAAGGGCCTGCAATGATAGGACAAAGGGTAATGGCTTTAAACTGAAAGAGGGTAGATTGAGACTAGCCGTAAGGAAGAAATTCTTCACGGTGAGGGTGGTGATGCACTGGAACAGGTTGCCCAGAGAAGTTGTGGATGCCCCATTCCTGGAAGTGTTCAAGGCCAGTTTGGATGGGGCTTTGAGCAACCTGATCTAGTGGAGGGTGTCCCTGTCCATGGCAGGGTGATTGGACCAGGTGATCTTTAAAGGTCCGTTCCAACCCAAACCATTCTATGATTCTATGATTCTATAAATAAACAATAGTTGAAATATACTGTAATGACTTTTACTACGAACACTGTTTACATTTGTTCTATTTGCAAATTATACTCAGTGCAAATATGCAACATATGTGAGATCAGAAAGAACTAAGACTGTAGATCTGAGGACAGAAATTTGTTGTTGACATATACGCATACAATGATTCAATTTAATCCTTCATCTTACAGCCAGATGTCCAGAAATCTTAACTTTAGCTGGTCAAGAACAGTGTTGAGTCATCCAATACAAGCAACAGATAATGTTGTACCACCATTGGGCAGGTTCCTTGTTGGAGATAAACACTGACTGACGTAACACACAGTGTCTCGGGAATCAGGCACATACTGATTCCTGAGTCAGAAGTTCTCTACATAAAATTTGTGATTTTCATCACACCAACATCATGCATTTTGCTTCAGTGCCTATAAGAAGGCCTCAGGGATTCACTAACCTTTATGGGAAAAGTCTTTTAAAACTTAGTACCTGTTCTAGATGGCTTTTTTTAGCTTTCCATAAAATTTAATAGAGGATAGAACTGCTATAAAATTCTACAGGAGAGGTGAGAACTTATAGAAGCAAAGCAATTCTCATTCAGTCCCATAGTTATGACTTCCACAAAATGCTCCTGAAATATACTTTTCCTACATGCTGTGCTATACTTTCTGTTAGCACATATTCTTACTTGCTCTGAAATTTATGAAAGTAATACTGAAAAGCAGTATTTTAATGCCAAAAGTAATTTTCCTCTTATTCATCACATTATTTTAAATCTTATAAGGAAAAATAAAATATACATGCTTGTATTTTAAATATCTTCATATATCCTAACATTTATTTAAAGAAATTATAACAAATTATAAAACTATTTTGAAGTGTAATTTCCAATTCACTTATATTTTGGGTTTCATTGTTTACTTAATTTATATATTGTATAGCTGAGGTATACATAATATCTTATATTTTATTGAAATATACAAATAATCATTGTCTTATGGAATTAATGCATTAGATTTCTAAATAAATTTTTTTTTCTAAAAAAAATATTACTGGCTATGTTATGTAGAAACAATATCTAAAGATGCCACATTTTATAGACTCATTACCATTTTGTACATTGATTTCTCCCAAAATTTTTAATGAAAAATTATACTACCCCAGCTGTTAGCCAATACTCACTCTTTTAAGTACAAAGTTAATAAGCTAATTCTGCACTTTTTGGGATAATGTTTTATTAGGGATTATTAGATCATTGTTCTAACTTGCTATTAAAGAATTCAGTTGTTTTCCACTCCAATAAACCATGTGAGTGTCACTTGTCAAGTACAACCATGGAACTTGACATGTTCATCAGAGAATCCATGCTTGTCTCATGCACACCTATTGAAGACAGTTTTATTTTCTAGCATAAATTTAAGATAATTAGGGGAAAAACCAGCAGAAATAGCTACAAAAGCATACTTCTTATAAATAAATGTATTCATGCACTACCAATAGTAGCTCTAAATATTTTCAGAGCTTTAAGGTAAAATCCTTATAATGAAAAAAGTTAAAGCTAAAAAAAGTACATACTTTTTGCAATAAATGATCACGAACTAGTTTAATAAATAACATTTTATATTATAAAAATATTGTAATTTTCATTTAGAATTGGAGCTCCAGGTTAAATTAAGATATGTATGCTGTGTTACATACTAGATTAATCACGTCAAGGTCCTTCTGTGCAAAGCTGGAGAATGGGATCTTAAAGGGACTGTGTTTGCTATGGGGCAGGTGATTTCTGCTGTGAAGTCCCCAAGTTTTGATTCCCTATGCTCATCCTGCTTGGACTAAGACTGCAAAACCTGACAAGATATGGATAACATTATCCTAGGTACTTTAATTTCTTTTCAAAATAAATGGAGGGTAGGAAGGGAGCTGTAGTTCTTTGCAATAGTAGTACGTTTAGGGAATTGTCAAGTACACTGGCCCTGTAGCTCAAGTCTGTCATTAATGATGAAAGGCTAGAAAGGGAGCTTTCTGCAGATTATCTAATAAGCTTGGCAGTAAAGCCTGGAGTTCCTTACCTTAAGCAATATGAGAAATAAAGGCTGTTTGGAAAAATTGGATGCACCTCTGAGCAAAGTGCCAGTTCCCAGAGAAAAAAAAAAACAAAAACAAAAGACCAAATTCAGGACAGATCTTAAAGCTTGCCCATTTTAATAATAACCACATTGAGCTGACAGACAGCAATGAGATCAAACCAAGAATGGAATCTTGTGTAAGCCAATATTTTTATTAACATTTATTAATAAATGATAATTTATTAATTTGCATTAATATTTATTAATTAATATAACTACCTAATATTTATCAATAAATCTTTAAATAACTTATTAATTAATACCAATGAAGTATTTAATATTTATTTATTTGTTTGTTTGTTTGTTTGTTTGTTAACTCTAAGGAGTTACCGCAAATGGAGCTCTTACAGACTGGTGGTCATCAGGGAAAATGTCTAAATTGGTACTTTGGCCCAGCTGCATCTCTGGTTACATGATGTTTGTGGTTGGACTAGTCATCTGGCAAAGTGAACAGAGGAAATTCAGACACAGGTTCTAGGATCTGTATCTGAGAATGTATTTATGAGGCCCAGAACAAGGATCAAAGTCTGTTTTCCGTTTCTGTTTGAAAGGCTCGTAGGGATGAATGTTTAAAATACAGTTATCATCTTTTTGATTCCCCTTTGTAGCAGGTACCCCTAAGAGCATAAGCAAAAGATGGTAGCAGAAGCCTTGAAGGTACACACAGAGGTTGATAACAAAGGACCCAAGGATATGTAAATATTTTATTACTGGTCACTAAAGAAATGCAGCTTTGTGATCTGGGTAGAACCAGTTTCAGAACTTGTATATTTAGACTCTGTAAGAGTCTATTTCAGCTTGTCATGTCGGAAAACATAGGCATAGATATCATTACATTGCACCTTACATTGGAACAAGGCACCTATCTTCAGAATTCAGCAAGCAGAATGGATCAGTAGGACATTCCATATTGTTACCTTAACATTAAATGGAAATATAGCACTGTGCTTTGTGTGCCTGTATTAAAGGTGTGGTGGGTAATTTGGATGCAATTCTTGTTTCTCTATCTCTAGAAGGAGAGTAGATGCATGCCTACAAGAATACTACATGGATGAAAGAAAAGGAGTGCACAGGCCATGGAATCAGGGACAGGTATCCTGGGAAGAGTATAGGGAGATTGCCTGGATGTGTAGGGGTGGGGCCAGGAAAGCTAAGGCAGAGATGGAGATTAATTTGGCATGGGATGCAAAGAATAATAACAAGGGCTTCTACAGGTATGCTGGCCAGAAAAGGAAGATTTTTTTTAAAAGTACCCCCCCCCCCCCGACAAATAAGACAGGAGAACAAGTGACAACCTACATGGAGAAAGCTGAGGTACTCAGCAATATTTTTGCCTTGATTTTCACTGGTAATCACTCTTCCCACATCTCTCAAGCCCATGAACCTCAAGGCAGGGACTTGGGGAGTGAAGTACCTCCCATCATAGGAGAATATCAGGTTCAAAACCACCTGAAGAATCTGAATGTAAACCAGTCAATGGTACCCAATGAGATGAATCCCAGCGTCCTGAGGGAATTGGCTGATGTAGTTACCAAGTCAATCTCCCTCATATTTCAAAAGCCATGGCCTTTCAGTATTTAAAGAGGAATTGTAAGAACGTTGGAGAGAGACTTTTTACCACTGTTTGTAGTGACAGGATGTCTCTGCCCACGGCAAGGAAGTTGGACTACATGATCTTTAAAGGTCCCTTCCAACCCAATCCATTCCATGATTCTATGTTATGACTATCAGTTAATAGTGAGAAAGTGCTTCTAGTCCCTAAAGTGAAAGATTCTAAGTACAAAGTTCTATAAGTAATGTAACTTACATTTCTATAACTTCTTATTCTTCTAATAAGGCACAGCATAGCATACGCATATTCTCACTTCTTTCACCACTGTCAGTTAAAACCCACAACAGTAATAGACAAAAGTTACCATTTTGAGCTAACTTGAGCTGAAACAGCTATCGCATTCTGTAATGTTGACGGTTCTACTGGACAAAAAAAATGGAAATGCAACAGAAGTTTAATTACAGAAGAGATATTCCCCAAACATATTAAGGCATAGAATACAGATAGCAAACATTTTTTAGGAAAAACAAACAAACACCTTTCACATGAAACAACATATTTTTAAATTGTGTTTTTTTATACATTGTACAGAAAATATAGCATGGCAAAATTTTCAGTACGCCTGCAATATTTTTTAATTACTACTATTATTTTATTTTATTTAAAGGAGCTATGTTGTCCTGAAAACTTAAGTTTCACTCCCACAAAACTTCAAATTTTGTATGTGGAATTTGTATACAATTGGACCCTGAATGTACCTTAAATAATCCTGCTATGCCATGTATAAGATCCTTACTGAAAAAAACAAACAAACCAGACCGACCCATCGCCATTGAATAGGAAAAAAACATCCTGCTTAAAATCTAGTGTTCTAAAAGCAGAATTAAAAAAAGGACTAAATAGTAGGCAGATTGTGAAAATCACAATAAGACCACACAGATGTGCAGATATATAACTGGCATACTAAATTTTATGAGCAGAGTTTGCAGAGTAATTTTGTTGGATTCGAGTCAGAAAGACTTTTCAGTGCATTCAAGAGACAAGAAGAGAAATTTCCATCAACCCAAAGACTAGCAGAAAATTTTCTTCAGGGAAAATGTATCCACTTCTCATGTCTCCCATTTTAGTATTTATATTAATGCACATCATGTATTTGGCTTCTGTCTATGCTTTTCTTTCCCGGCATAATTTTTGCAACAGATTTGCCCTGCAGCATTAACTACCCTTGATAGTTTTCTCTCTTACTGTGTGATTGCTTGCTTAGCATAATGACTTTTCTGCTTTTTCAAATTAGCGTTGTTTCACAGGAATTACTGGATAAAAATTTGACTTTAATGCAATATGATAATATCAGTAATGGGAAAAACATATAGAAAGTTAATGTAACTACAGTTCAGATGTCCTTAGTAACCTTTCACAATTTCCATGTTAAATTTTGAAAAAACATTTAATACATTCAGAACTATAATATGAAGAGGTGCATTGAGCCTGGCTGGGTGCCAGGTGCCCACCAAAGCCCCTCTATCACTCCCCTTCTCAGCTGGACAGGGGAGAGAAAATGTAACTAAAAGCTTGTGGGTCGAGATAAGGACAGGGAGAGATCATTCAGCAAATACCGTCACGGGCGAAACAGACTTGACTTGGCAAAATTAATTTAATTTATTGCCAACCAAATCAGAATAGGGTAATAAGAAATAAAACCAATTCTTTAAACATCTCCCCCCCACTCCTCCCTTTTTCCCAGGCTCAACTTCGCTCACTATTTCTATACCTCCTCCCGCCTGAGCAGCACAAGGGGATGGGGAATGGGAGTTGTGGTCAGTTCACCACACATTGTCTCTGCCACTCCTTCCTCCTCAGCGGGAGGACTCCTCACATTCTTCCCTTGTTTCAGTGTGGCATCCCTTCCATAGGAGACAGTCCTCCATGAACTTCAACATGAGTCTTTCCCACAAGCTGCAGTTCTTCATGAAGTGCTCCAGTGTAGGATCCTCTCCTCATGGAGCCACAGGTCCTGCCAGGACCTTGCTCCAGTGCAGGCTTCCCACGGGGTCCAACATCCTTCAGGCATCCACCTGCTCCGGCATGGGGTTCTCCACAGGCTGCAAGTGGATATCTACTCCACCGCTAACCTCCAATAGCTGCAAGGGGGCAGCTTGCCTCACCATGGTCTTCACCATGCGGTGCAGGGGAATTTCTGTTCTGGTGCCTGGAGCCCCTCCCTGGAGCTCCTCCTACTCCTTCTTCGCTGACCTTGGTGTCTGCAGGGTTGTTTCTCTCTCACATATTCTCACTTCTCTCTCCCACTGCAGTTGCTGTTACCATTGTTTTTCTCCCTTCTTAAATATGTTATCCCAGTAATGGTGCTACCACTATTGTTGACTGGCTCAGCCTTGGACAGCGGTGGGTCCGTCTTGGAGCCGGCTGGCATCAGCTCTACTGGACACAGGGGAAGCTTCTAGCAGCTTCTCACAGAAGCCACCCCTGTAGGTCCCCAGCTACGAAAAGCTTGTCATGCAAACCCAATACATACAAAAATGACAAAACAGAGTTGAACAAAATTTCAAACAGAACATTTTTTACTTATTAAAAAGTGTTGTGCAAAAAAAGCCAATGTTTCATTAAAATATTAATTTTATATGTGTTTTTCTAATATTAAAATGACTTACCATATCAGATTATGAGCATCATCACATATAATCTGTATAATAATATACATTATATTTCAGTAACATAACTTCCTCTTCTAATCTTCATTATGTTTATGTTATTAATTATACATTAATTATAAATTATGCACAATTTTGTTTTATGCAACTTTAGAATTATTTGATATTTCCAGAATACTTTTTTTTTTCAAGAAACTTCTGAAATTAGTTCACTTTTATTTCTTTGTAAATTTTGAATATTTTACTCTTTAATCAAATGCTTTTATTGATTTAACTGGAATTTGAGGTTACCAAAGTTCCAGTTGCTAACCCATCATATGACTTAGTATCACAAAAATGTTCAACATTGTTCTATCACTGTTTTGTTTTATTTTATTCATGTCCTAGAACTTTGAAAGAATTCTGGAGGATGGATGATTTTTTAATCAATAACCACAGTTGACAGTGAAGAGGTTTTACTGTCAGGTTTTTACTGCTCTGGGCAGTGATAAGTGTAAGCAACATTACAGTAAAAATGAACCAACATATTATTTATGTTCCCTTCTTTCCCACTGATTCATGTTAAAATAATGATGTGAGAAAACTACCAAAGGAGATACAAAGCCTTTTCTTTTAAAAGTATTAAGCATTTAAATTGTGTAACCCCACTTACTGTTTTGAGTGAATCTCCATATAAATGCAGAAATTAACTTATTCTTTTGTTAGTAGAAAAGATTTCCTACAACATATGCTTATGTTTCCTACAACATATCCTACAGAAAAAGAGAAAGAGTGCTCCTCATAAACAAGCCACTGAAATTCTATTCTTTTGCACAATAAAACTGTATAAGTTCTGTTCTGCTTAGTATCCAAGCCCAGGGAAATGCAGATGCACTCGTGGGTGACTAGCTAATAAACTATGCTTAACTGTATTGAAGAGGTCATATAAATCTTAAATTAAAATATCATTAGTTTTCACCATTTAATGGCATATTATGCATAAAAATGTTGATACTCTCACATAAGTGTTTTCCTAATATAAGAAAGATTCTAAATGCATTTACATATATTAGTCACAATATTTCAGTGTTAAAGTAGTTAATGTAATTTAGCTTTAATTGAATTATCACCAACTTTCAAGCACAGGGAATGTTTAATACGGTAATCATAAGGAGGCCTTGAAAGAAATTTAAACCAGCCTGTGATCTCAAGGAAAAATAAAATCCACTCTTAAAATAGCAAACCTGACCAAGCTTTTACCACTTTGTAAGCATAATGAAGTTCTCAATGTATTTACTATTTACTTTATTAATGATGCAAAAGTTTGTGGTTTCTTCCCAAAAAGACATTAAACTGGAATCTAATTAAAAACATAGTAGCTGAGAATGAATGTAAATGTTTCTGGAATTGTGAGATTAATAACACTGGCATGACTTAACAATTACATGGAGTATATTGGTACATTTTTTACATACAGCTTTTCCACTGCGCTTCATTTCTGAACTACAAGACCCCTGATATTCAGCATTGGTATCTCAGCCAATTTAATGAGTGGTAACTGTGTCATTTTTGTGAACAGATTCAGAGAGCTATTTCAGGTATTAAGCAAATATCGTAACTTCTCTTCAATTAGTGAAACTTTTGACCCAGGAGTTCTGAGGTAATGGCATAATGTTCTTGGGGTTTCTCCCCCCTTCTTTATCAGCAAACAAACAGAGCTAGTTGAATGCTGTTCATTGTCTTTTCTTTTGATCTGGATGCTTTATACAAATGCATTCTTGTATTTCCCACATCTTCCTTTCTGCTAACTAGTTTGAATATTTTTCTTTCATGTTTCATTATATGAATCTTAGTGTTTTAAGGCTTTTATACACCTCATGAAAATTCTTCAATTATTTTTCACAGTGTAACAACCAAAAATCTCCAGCATGCCCTGTGGCTGGATCTACATTTCAGTACATCCTGCTCTAGGCAGATTGGACTCACTGGCCTAATTTCGTTTACAAAGAAAATATGCTCCAATTATCTCCATGAAGAAACCTTCTAGAACATATTTTTGATATCTTCCCTCTGGAAGGAAATTTGTATGTGCAGTGGAGTGAAGCTAACACAGTTCCCCACTACATGGAGCTGCAACCAAGGCAAAATACACTTAATGCCAGAATTGAAGGATGCATTGCAGGACATGCTCACCTCACAGGTACAGCTTTTCACTCTTAAAATATGTATTGGATAATTACATGGAATCACTCTGCTACTTTTTTCCCATGTGCCAGGTCCTCATGGATTATAACATTAGTAATAAATTAATTGTGTTTGGGCCATGAGGTAAACAGACACAAAATAACAAAACTCACAAGACCTCCAAAACAGTAGGAAAAAAATGTTTCTATGATTGAATTCTCTCTTGAACACATGGAAATATCTAGCACGAATTGCCTCTGGTCAATGCTAATGCTCAAATGATGATTTGGAATTTTCTGAGAGAAAAGCAGCTATCACAGACAAAACTGTGCCAGGGACCATTGCAGCAATTTAACAGGATGGTTGATTGAGTTCCAGTGCCTGGGAATTTTCCCCGTTTCTGTATAATTTTCTAATATAAACATAGCTACTATATATTTTTATTATTATTATTTTAAAAGAGAATTCTGATGCACATTTAGGGTTTGTCTAAACTTTCCCCTTAAGTTGCCTTATGGCATGCTCAAGACCTTTTTTAAGAACCAGGCAAACAATGAATCTGAAACAGTGAGCCCAGCAAAAGATGGGAAATAATAACCTACATAAACGAAAAGAATTCCTCACACGTCAGTTTGTCAGGCAAATTGTTAACCTACCATCCAGGCCCACCAAGACAGACTGCTCCGCAGCTGTCCACCATAGTCAGGTGGAGAGGACACAGAGAGGAGGAGGTGGAGCATAAGTGAGGAACTACATGTCAGGAGGACTACCCCTCTGTCCGGTATCTCTTTCTGAGCAATTCACAATCTACCGATAGCAGCTTAACTTCACAATATTTTAAAACACAGGAAAATAAACAGATTGTTCTTTAGCTATCTCATCATTTTCTTCATGGAGTTTTAAGTGAATGGGGAAATTTTGATTACCAAATTAAAATAATGTATCTAATAGTCTACACAAGTACAGATAGGATCATCCATATATAAATATAATTCAAGTAGTTTGCAATGTATTCAGCTCAGACATGACAGTCGCTTGGCAATTAACTCTTGAAAGAATTAATCCCTGAAGAAATTATATACATTTTCACCTTATATAGAGACAGAGAATTTAGAACATACTCACAGAAGACTCATGGACAGCTGCCATTTTTAGTAATGCTTATTAATTACTGTGGCAGTTAGGATGAGTTAAGTCTTGTTAGCATAGCTGCTAGCATAAGCCCATCAACTTTAATCAACCTTTTGTTTAAGTAGGCAATACATGACCAACTTTTTGTTCTGAATGACAGAATGAACCTTGAATAGTTTTTGTGAGCTCAAAGAAATAGATAGCTAAACTATGCAAACAACCTATCATCAAGAATGGCAGCATGTGCAGAAGAATCTTCTTTTGACTGCCATAAGCAGCAACACGAAGTGAGAAACCAAATGTGCAGGTTGAACACCTGACACCAAGGTGGTAGTCTCTATCTAATCCTGGGAACCTGGGAACCAGACAGACACTGGGGGACTGATGACTCTGCACCAAGCATGTCTGGACTCCCAGTACTAACCCCCCAACCCTTCTCATGGACTGCCTGATTTCTCTCATGGTATAGGAAAGCTGCGTAAGGAACTGCTACACTTGCCCTTATAACTTCCCATTGAACAGGAATGTCATGTAATTTCTAAAATAGCATATATCTGTGATTATGGTGTTTTAGTGTCCAAATCCATTTTTTATCTACACATTCAGTGTAGACATTCAGTGTATACATTCAGTCTGGAGAAGAGGAGGCTGAGGGGAGACCTTATCGCTCCCTACAACTATCTGAAAAGGGATTGTGGCAAGGTGGGTGTTGGTCTCTTCTCCCAACTAACTAGTGATAAGACGAGAGGAAATGGCCTCAAGTTGTGCCAGGGGAGGTTTAGATTAGATATTAGGAGAAATTTCTTCACCAAGACAGTGGCCAAGAATTGGAAGAGGCTGCCTAGATTGGTGGTGGAGTCACCATCACTGAAAGTGTTCAGAAAACTTGTGGATGTGGCGCTTTGGGACATGGTTTAGGGGGCATGGTGGTTTTGGATTGATGGTTGGACTTGATGATCTTGAAGGTCTTTTCCAACCTTAATGGTTCTGTGATTCATTTGGTCTTGGACCATGACAATTGCATCTTTACACAATTAATGATCAATGAGAGAGATTTCTGATAAGAGAAAAAACATAATTCTTCTTTTTATATTCATTTCACATGTGTCAGCAAAACCAAAGTATTAAAGGAAGAAACAATAAATTAAGAAAACATTGTCTCAACCTCTGGAATACCTACTGTAGAGATGTTGGACAATCATTTAGTAGAAACTCCCACTGGAAGCAAGACTAACTTCAATGTCAGGTCAGATTGCTCAGGGCCTATCCACTTGAATCCAGAATAGCTCCAGGCATGGAAGTTCCTCAACCTCTTTGAGCAACTCACAATGCTTGATTATCCTGATGGTAAAAGGTTTTCTTCTGTTATGAGTTGCCAGAATTTCCCTTGCTTCAACCTGTGACTGCTGCCTCTTGTTCTTTTGCTGTGTACTAATGTTAAAAGTCTAACTCCTTTTTCTGTATAACTGCACATTAGAGCCCTGAAGAATGAAATTAGTTCTCTCCTTAGATTTCCCACCCCTTCGTTCCTCTCCTCCAGGATAAACAAACCTCAGGCTCTATATAATGTTTTCTGTTCTGTATTTATTCAGTTCAGCTGTGAACCTACGCATATACAGCAATAAATAAATGAGAAATTGAATCAGAGATTCCACAGTCATCAGAAGGGAGCACTGGGGCATCTGGTTCAGGCCACTCAAAGCAGGGAGAACTTCAAAGTTAGATCCAATTATTTCTTTATTTTTATTTAGTTTTTTTTAAAGTAAAATCCAGTCTTCAATCTATCATGGACTATGAGCTGTCATCTGGCTATTCCTACGTGTAGCACTACCATTTCAGTTAGATTGTGCTATTTCAGTTCTCAGTACAGTGGTGGCTTTGAGAACAGGAGTATTGTAACAGTACATTCTGTAGAAGAAGAAAAAGTGAACATTTCCAGAGAATTATTAAAATCTCAGTTAAGATGAGCTGGCCATGCCTGAACTGAAATATGGCAACCTTCTTCTATGGACTCCAAAAATATCCCAGGTGACTAAGCTAAGTAATTTAGGTACCTATAGTATAAAGGATGAATACAGGATAGTAGTCTTAAAAAGCCGTTCATCATGCTGTGTAGAGAGATCACGTTTCTACAACTTTTCAAAATATATATCCAAAAACTGTCATAACTGTCTCTTCTTATGCTATTGCCTGAAAATTCTTATATGATTGATTAGCTATGACAATCTTAGAATCATAGAATGGTTTGTGATGGAAGGGACCTTAAAGATCATCTAGTTCCAATCCCCTGACACTGGCAGGGACACCTTCCACTAGACCAGGTTGCTCAGAGCCCCATCCAAACTGGCCTTGAACAATTCCAGGAATGGGGCATCCACAACTTCTCTGGGCAACCTGTTCCAGTGCATCACCACCCTCACCGTGAAGAATTTCTTCCTTACGGCTAGTCTCAATCTACCCTCTTTCAGTTTAAAGCCATTACCTTTTGTCCTATCATTGCAGGCCTTTGTAACAAGTCCCTCCCCGGCTTTCTTGTAGGCCCCTTTCAGGTACTGGAAGGCTGCAAGAAGGTGTCCCAGAGCCTTCTCTTCTCCACTCTGAACAACCCCAACACTCTCAGCTTGTCTTCACAGGAGAGGTGCTCCAGCTCTCTGATCACTTTTGTGGCCTTCTTCTGGACTCGGTCCAACATGTCCTTGTCTTTCATATGCTGGGGGCCCCAGAGTTGAAGGCAGTACTCCAAATGAGAACTCATGAGAGCAGAGCAGAGGGGCAGAATCACCTCCTTTGACCTGCTGGCCATGCTTCTTTTGATGCAGCCCAGGATATGATTGTCTTTCTGGGTTGCGAGTGCGTATTGCTGGATTTTATTCAGTTTTTCATCCACCACCACCCCCAAGTCCTTCTCCTTGGGACTGCTCTCAATCCACTCATCACCCAGCTTGTATCCATGTTTGGGATTGCACCAACACAGGGGCAGGTCCTTGCATGTGGCCTTGTTGAACTTCATGAGGTTCATATGGATCCACCCCTCCCGCCGGTCAAGGTCCCTCTGGATGGCATCCATTCCCTCTGGTATGTCAACCGTACCACACAGCTTGGTGTTGTTGGCAAACTTTCCGAGGGTGCACTCAATCCCACTGTCCACATCACGGACAAAGATGTTAAACAGCACCAGTCCCAATAAAAATCCCTGAGGAATGCCACTCATCACTAGTCTCCATGTGCACATCTAGTGTTTTACCATACACACTTTGAATATGACCATCCAGACAATTTGTTATCCACCAAGTGGTCCATCTGTCAAATCCATGTCTCTCCAATTTAGAGACAAGGCTGTCATGTGAGGAAGTGTCAATAGTCAATAACGTTTTAAACAATAGACTTAATCCATATAATATTTGCATTTGTGCTTAAAACATATATTTAAAAATAATATTTAATGAAAACCAATCCTTGCTTAAGATGTGTATTTAACTTTTGCCAAGAGAAGAAAATGACCTAAAATAAATTTCATGTCAAACTTTAAGTACTTGTTAGTTCCTGTATACAACAGAATATTTGAAAAGTTGTCAGACAGAAATTTTCTTGTCCAGCTATGTTATTAAATATATTTTCAGACAGATAGCTTACTAAAATGTTGGATTCTATTTTTAGTGTATTGTCACTCTAGTGTATCTAGCTTGCTCAGACTAATACTCTGCTGTTCTTCACTTTGCCAGTGTAAGAATCATGTAAAAGGATTCTAAAATTTACAGACAACAAATTTAAAGGTTTCTTGGCCTAACCCAGCTCCCTTGATTTTTGGAAGTTAAACTTTGCATCTTAATCCGTTACACAGGCTGTCTAATAATTAATGGAAGGTTTTCAATGAATTCTCAAATATTTTTTCTTTTGGAGAGAAGGGCAAAACAGGCAGAGTGATTCCATAGGGTTCCTCTATAATATGGAAATAAGAATTAAGCCCTTTTCTATAACCACACATACAAAACTAATATGCTGCTCCATTATTCTGAAAAAGAGGTAATTAAAAATAATGTTAAAAAGGTTGTTTGAAATCATACAATAAACTGCCTGTACATAAGAGAATTTCCTCTTTTTATGCAGTCACTTAAACTGCTAATTATCTGAAAAAAATGCCTATTTAACCTTATTACTATTCAGTAAAGCTTTACTGAGGAAAGTATAATGGTATGCACTACTGTGAGAAATTATATCTAATCCAATGAGCCTTAAATTCTGTTGTACAGAAACTTAATCCAGTCACAAAATTTTATGCAGAAATAGGGGAATATGGAGGAAATCAGGTGTTTGATCCCACAGAGCTCCTTCCACTAGAGGGACATGAAACCTCATTTGAATGGCTATCAAGCATTGTGGTCATATTAAAAAGCTGTATTTAAAAATGTACCACTACTTTCCCTCCTGTACTTTGGACTTAATAGATTTGAACTTTAATGTTCAAATACTATCTCCTGATGCTATCTTCGTTGAGGTTTTCGCCCTTTTGATGAACATTTTGCCTCTTACCAGGCAACAAATAGATACAACAGTACACAGAAAACAGTTAATATTTATATATATACTAAAAATTTTGTATATATATGTATTTATATATAGTCAATATTGTGTGATTTCAATGATGCTATGTTAAGCAGTAGCATCAAATAGTTTTGTTTGTTGAATATCCTCCACATTTAGGATGCTTTACAAATATCAATAACAATAATAATCATCATTTTTAGGAAAGTATTAAGCTACTATCAATACTTAAGGCACCTTCAATAGTTCCAGTTATGCACCATGTGGCCAGCTCTAAAAATTCATTTTTCTGAGAGTAAGTAGGAAGAGGTATTCTTTCACAGATTTATTAATATTTATAGTATTTATTAACATTGTAGAATACCAGTTCTTTTAACTTCCTAGATTTTTATACAAAAAGAAGATACTAGCTTTAAATTCCAAACTATCTATGTAGACAGAGAGGACACATTATCACCTTGTTTCTGACCTACAACAATTTTTTCTGTTCTATTTTGGCTGCTTTTACAAGGTGGGCCTAGTAAGCGTGCCTGTAATATATTATGTTTGGCCCCTCTTTCATTCTTCTTTCCTCCTGCTTTTATTGCTGAGCATGGCATCATATGGTATGGAATATTCCTCTGGTCAGCTGGGGTCAGCTGTCCTGGCTGTGTCCTCTCCCAACTTCTTGTGCACCCCCAGCCTATTCACTGGTGGGGTGGTGTGGGGAACAGAAAAGGCCTTGACTCTGTGTAAGCACTGCTCAGCAATAACTAAAACATCCCTGTATTATCAACACTGTTTTCATCACAAATACAAACCATAGACCCATACTAGCTACTATGAAGAAATCTAACACTACACCAGCCAAAACTAGTACAATCTTTACCCCTTATTCCATACCAATTACATCATGCTCAGGTCCCACACTCTCCCAATGCATTCTCATTAACCAACATGCCCTTCCTTTCCTTTTATATATACACAGATATCATTCCCTTAGTCTACAGACCAAGCCTGTACAATGTCCATTAATGTCCACAAAATGTCCATTGAACTCATTTAGTCCATGACTTTGGGCTCCATCTGTTCTAGGGGTCACTCAGGACAGACAGGTGGTGTGTTGTGTGGAGTTATTGGGCCCCAAGCCAGCTCAGCTCAGGTCACTGCTGCATTTCCACTGCTTCACTGCTTCCCATCTATGTACATCACTTTGTCCTAGATAAAAGAAAAATTTGCACTCATAATTTACTTCCTTTACATTTCCTTAAACCAAGAGATAGTTTTTACACTATTTATTCTGGGATCAGTTCTATCAGAATCACAGAATCACAGAATCACTAAGGTTGGAAAGGACCTTCAAGATCATCAAGTCCAACCATTAATCCAGCGTCACCATGTCCCCTAAACCATATCCTGAAGCACCACATCCACACGTTCTTTGAACACTTCCAGAGATGGTGACTCCACCATCTCCCTGGGCAGCCTGTTCCAATGCTTGATCACCCTCTCGGTAAAGAGATTTTTCCTAATATCCAATCTAAACCTCCCCTGGCGTAACTTGAGGCCATTTCCTCTCATCCTATCACTAGTTACTTGGGAGAAGAGACCAATGCCCACCTTGCCACAACCCCCTTTCAGGCAGTTGTAGAGAGCGATGAGGTCTCTCCTCAGCCTCCTCTTCTCCAGACTAAACAACCCCAGTTCCCTCAGCAGCAACTCATAAGACTTGTGCTCCAGACCCCTCACCAACTTCGTTGCGCTTCTTTGGACATGCTTGAGCACCTCAGCATCCTTCTTGTAGTGAGGAGCCCAAAACTGAACACAGGAATCAAGGTGCAGCCTCACCAGTGCCAAGTACAGGGCCACGATCCCTTCCCTACTTCTGCTGGCCACACTTGTTGATATAGGCCAGGACGCTGTTGGCCTTCTTGGCCACCTGGGCACACTGCCGGCTCATATTCAGCCAGCTGTCAACCGGCACCCCCAGGTCCCTTTCCGCCGGGCACCTCTCCAGCTACTCCTTCCCAAGACTGAAGCGTTGCATAGGGTTGTTGAGGCCAAAGTGCAGGACCCAGCACTTGGCCTTATTAAACCTCATACAGTTGACCTTGGTCCATCGATCCAGCCTGTCCAGATCCCTCTGCAGAGCCCTCCTACCCTCCAGCAGATCAACACTCCCACCCAGCTTGATGTCATCTGCAGACTTACTGAGGGAGCACTCGATCCCCTCATCCAGATCATCAATAAAGATATTGAATAAGACCGGCCCAGGAACTGAGCCCTGGGGAACACCGCTTGTGACTGGCCACCAGCCAGATTTAACTCCATTCACCACAACTCTCTGGGCTCAGCCATCCAGCCAGTTCTTTACCCAGCAAAGACTACACCTATCTAAGCCACGAGTCGCCAGTTTCTCCAGGAGAATGCTGTGGGAGACACCGTCAAAGGCTTTACTAAAGTCCAGGTAGACAACATCCACAGCCTTCCCCTCATCCACTAGGCGGGTCACCTGGTCATAGAAGGAGATCAGGTTGGTCAAACAGGACCTGCCTCTCATGAACCCATGCTGGCTGGGCCTGATCCCTTGGTTGTCCTTCACATGCCCTGTGAGCACCCTCCAGATGAACTGCTCCATTATAATCCCTGGAACAGAGGTCAGGCTGACAGGCCTGTAGTTCCCAGGATCCTCCTTCCGGCCTTTCTTGTAGACGGGTGTCGCATTGGCAAGCCTGCATTCACCTGGGACCTCCCCTGTTTAACCAGGACTGTTGATAAATGATGGAGCGTGGCTTGGCAAGCTCCTCCGCCAGCTCTCTCAGTACTCTTGGGTAGATCCCATCAGGCCCCATAGACTTGTGGGTGTCCAGGTGGCTTAATGGGCCCTTAACTGCTTTTTCCTGGATTATGGGTGGGTTATTGTGCTCTCCATCCCCATCTTCCAGCTCAGGGGGCTGAATACCCTGCGGATACCTGGACTGGCTATTAAAGACTGAGGCAAAGAAGACATTAAGTACCTCAACCTTGTCCTGATCCTTGGCGACAACGTTCCCCGCCATATCCAGTAAGGGATGGAGACTCTCCTTGCCTCTCTTTTTGTTGTTAATATATTTGTAGAAGCATTTTTTGTTATCCTTTACGACTGTGGCCAGACTGATCTCTAGCTGGGCCTTTGCCTTTCTAATTTTGTCTCTGCTTGACCTAACGAGAGCCTTGTACTCTTTGTGAGTTGCCTTCCCTTTCTTCCAGAGGTGTTAAGCTCTCCTTTTTCTCCTGAGTCCCAGCAAAATCTCCCTATTCAGCCAGGACGGTCGCCTTCCCTACTAGCTCTTCTTATGGCACATGGGGACCACCTGCTCCTGCGGCTTTAAGATTTCCTTCTTGAAGACTGTCCAGTCTTCCTGGACCCCTTTGTCCTTCAAGACTGTCTCTCCAGGGACTCTACTCAGCTACCTAGATAGCTCTTCAAAACTACACATTTAAAGGTATAAGTTGTTAGTCTATTTTTTTCATTATATTCTTTAAAACTCCGTGAAATTATTTGGCCTATCTTATCTCCTTTTCCTCTTATATGTATATGGATATATAGTTATGGTGTAGCTATATATATAGTTAAATGGATATATAGTTATATGTATACATATGTATAACTCATTTTTTTAAACTGCAAGTGTTTATATTTTTGAATTTTTAAACAATTATTTTCTTTTTCTATGTTCAATGTCTTTAAGAAAACAGACTAAGTCTTTTTTTTCTCTGAAAAAATGTGTGTTATAGAGAATCATAGAATCATAAAATGGTTTGGGTTGGAAGTGACCTTAAAGATCATTTAGTTCCAAACCCCTGCCATGTTCAGGGATACCTTCCACTAGACCAAGTTGTTCAAATCCCCATTCAACCTGGCCTTGAACACTTCCAGGGAATGTCTACAACACGCATGGCTGTGGTTGCAGGTTTGCATGGACCCACCTCCCAAGCCTGTAAAAGCCTCTCTGGATGGCACCCCTTCCCTCCAGTGTGTTGAACGCACCACACAACTTGGTCATCCACAAACTTGGGGAAGATGTTGCACTTAATTCCACCATGTAGCATATTGCCAAGTCTTATAAGCAGTCCTATTCACATAGCTTCTAGCAAAAATAACGGATTTAAAGAAAGTGAAATCGTCCAAAGATATAGGAAAAAATGGTTTTTCTGATCATAGTCAGGAATAAGACCTTTTAAAATTTTTTGTTCCTGAGGTGTATAGCTTAAGTATCCACTCATGGGCACTTAAAACAAAAAGACATATAGAAATTAATTAATCTTATTGATTTTTGGAAAACACTTTAATCTTTTTTTTTTCTTTCTGTGTAATCAGTGTTCATCTTCAAAATTAAATTCATTCCACTTTATCTTTGCTAACCTTGGCAACAGTATTTAATTCCTGATATTCATTAATTTTACAATCAATATGTTTCTATACACACACACACGTAACAACTGGATATCTGATAGATTGCACATGTTTGTGCCTGTGTGAGTACATGTGTGTGTGTATAAAGTATACATATTAAGACTGTATAGTGTAAAAATAACAACAGGAGGAATTAAAAGAAAAAAAATCAGCCTGAAGGTCAATCTGCAGAAATAATTTCTAGAGGATATTAAAGTGAGGTAGGCTTTGACTACCCCTGGGAGACAACCTCTGGGAGACAGTAAAACCTTCCTCCTTCAAAAAAGTTGTTTCACTCTAATTAGAGTGACAGTCACACCCTACAGACTACAGTTTTTCCCCAATTCTTCAAAACTGCAAGCTGATCTCTTCGTAAGCTTTCAAAAAAGCAAAAAAACAAAAGGTTGTTACACTTTCCTTTTTATGAAGGAATATTCTGTGGCTACAGTCCAACCCACAGCCTCCAAGGGCTGGAGAGTGGGGGACTCGTCCTCCCCACAGTATGGAGCCTGACCATGGCTGGAGCACACATATTTCTCCGAAAATGGAGTACACTCTCATATTCTCTCTTTTGTACATAGCTTTAAAATCCACTAAGGACATGGGAATCACCAGCATTTATTACATATAAGACACAAATAATGAAAAGCAGAAAAAGCAAAACAAACAAAAGCAAGCAGATACCCTTGCCTTTGACTGGAGCTGTGTTACTTATGTGTGTATTAGTCACATACATAAAGAAGATTCTTTGGGTCTAGGGCCCTAGACTACCATTTGTGATGTCTGATTTGCAAGAAAACTATGTTCTTCAATGTGCCAGTTACTTTCTACTCAACTTACAAAAGCTTCCAAACAGATCAATTGCCAAATAACAATTACCTTGGGCAAAGAACACCTCTTAACAATGGCCAAACTATTTGGCTGGTGGAAGCAGTGCTACCTGTTAAATTAAACTGCAGCTTAAAAAGAGGTTTTTAACAAGAGACTTGAAATGTTAAATAATTCCAAATGCATTTTTTTCAAGTGTAATTTTTGGTTCCAGGCATGTTATAATTTCAGTATTAGTAAAATCATATTTGCATTAATATTGAATCATTTGTTTTGGAAAAATCTGATATCCTGTAAACTGAATGCACCAGCTGCTGGCTACTTGCAGTTTTATTTTAATAAGACCATTAATTATTAACCAAGGCAAGAGCTAAAAATTTGTAATCTTAAATTAAAAACAGATTAATCAATAGAACTTCTAACTATACACCTGCCACATTCATCTAAATTTATTAATAATTTACCATTCAATCATAGGCACTTATTATACAGAATGATGCTACAAGTCAAAATAACTACAAATGTTACTAAAGAATGAATAGGAAAAAATAAAGTAAAAACTTATACATTAATGTATATCTTATAGATGAACAGATTTTTTTCTGTAGTCTGTATTAAGACCAGGGCCAATTCTTTCTGTATTAAAACTCCAGATACTTTTCTGCTGAGTACACTGAAGACCAAAATTAGACTAAATTTCTCATAAGCAGAGCCAGGACTAAACTACTACATCATTTTAGTTCCTTTATTCTATTATTCAAACATATTAAAGAATGTGAATTTGTGTTTAAAGAGCTAGATGTCGTTACAAGGAATCTGCATTTAGACCTCTGTTTCTGTCTGTGGATTTTTTGGTAAGAGAAGAAGCCTGTCGATTAATAGCTAAACAGCAATAACAGCTATAACTTCAATCTAGCACATTCCAATCAAACCTGTCATTATCTCAAACCCTTCGTGCCCAATGTTTGGAGCCAAAAAGGGCTGTCGTGGTTTAGCCCCAGCTGGCAACTAAGCACCATGCAGCTGCCTACTCACTCCCCCACAGTGGGATGGGGGAGAGAATCGGAAGAGTAAAAGTGAGGAAACTCAAGGTTTGAGATAAAGACAGTTTGATAAGTAAAGCAAAAGCCGCGCACGCAACCAAAGCAAAACAAGGAATTCGTTCACTACTCCCCATGGGCAGGCAGGTGTTCAGCCATCTCCAGGGAAGCAGGGCTCCATCACGTGTAATGGTTTCTTGGGAAGACAGACGCCATAACTCCGAACGTCCCTCCACCCCTTCCTTCTTCTTCGTCCCAGCTTTATATACTGAGCATGATGTCATATGGTAGGGAATATCTCTTTGGCCAGCTGTCCTAGTTGTGTCCCCTCCCAGCTTCCCGTGCACCCCCAGCCTGCTCGCTGCAGGCCAGCATGAGAAGCTGGACTGTCCTTGACTACTTAGCAGCAACTCAAAACATCAGAACGTTATCAACATTTTCTCATTCCAAATCCAAAACATAACCTCACACTAGCTTCTGTGAAGAAAATTAACTCTACCCTGACTGAAACCAGGACATTATCCCTAAACTCTTCATTTTGCTTAGGTTAGTCTGGAAGCCAGGGAAAATGTTCCTCCCACAATTACTATTAGCCTGACTCTCTGAGTAACTCCTGGCTCCCCTGCCCTGGCAGATTATGGCATAAAATTATGAAGTGGCACCCTATGCTATGATGTGGCACCCTCTGCTATGATGTGGCACCCTCAAACAGTGGGAAAAAGCATCTACATTCTTCTCCTGAGGACCTATCAATCTGCAATACTTTCAGTACAAGGTGTTAACAGAAGCCTTTGCCCATCCCTTTACCTCAGGCCTGTGTAAGGTGTGATTGTCTCATAGAGAGGGAAAGAGGGAGGTTGTGAATCTTATTTATGAAGACTGCAGTTTCTTGGGAAGAAAGACTGCACTATCCCACTGTAGCACATTGAGGGTCAGATTTCATTTACTCATATCTTCAGAGAGTTCAGACTTATTGTAATGATACTTTGAATACATTTCTTAAAAATTGCACAATTACACCATAAAATATTTCAAATTTTAGTAGAATTTGCGTCCAAAAACAGATTCAGAAAATGTTGTCTCTGTTATCTTTTGCTGTTCCGTTGAATTCCAAAAGTTCAAACTCAAATTTGTTGATTAAAAAATACCAGTCACTGATTTATTTTACGTCTTATCTCCCTTTTATCGGATCACACAGAGGAAAACAACCCACTCTTGCTTTTGGTTATTCTGATGGTTCAGGCATCATAAGACCTTTGCAAAAAAGAGCATATGATCATGCAAGTGAAGGCTATGTAATGATTTCATATTTCCTCAGCAGAGACATCTCCTATTAAATTTCTTTATCTAATTTTGGCTGAAAATTGAACAAACAGATAACTTTCAAAAGCTGAATCAAAATGCAGAAATGTTCTGAGGTATTTTTTAGTTTAAGGGGTTACATTTGGTAAGTTGCAATTGACTGAAAACATGATGTCACCACTGTAAATGTGTATCAGACCTATAAAATTATAGATTTATAAAAAAACATCCAGAGGAATAATTTTCAAGTATACACTTCTTAACCTTACAGGTTTTATTAGTGTCTTATAACTAAGCGAATCAACTGCCATAAAGCTCCTGCTATTCTTAAAATAATAACATCGAAAAAATTAGTGGGATAAATACATGAATTGTGTGAATTATGTTACCTATAACGCAATTTGAATGGAGAAACCTATTTATCATACAGCAAATATATGTCTGTGCTGCATTTAGTCCAATCTAGTAAGTATCTAGGGGAATATCGCTTATGGGGAATATTGCTACTGAATTAACATGCATTTTCATCAAAAGTTGGGTTATATTTGACTATAACCAAATATATAATATATATATAATATATATCTGAATAATTACCTTTCAACCTTGATCCTTTCTCAGTGCTTTTCACAAGTGCTTTTCAATCCTGTCTACCTATCTCAGTACCATGAGAATCTGAAGTTCTACATCTAAAAAGATTTCAACTTTATTTAGTTCAATACTTAGAAGAATTCTGATAAAGTATGATGTGAATTTTTACAGAACATCCTTTCTGTCTTTCAGACACATGTAGAATTGATAACGAAATAAGACAAAAATGTATATGGGCTGAGGAGGGGATTTCTATAATTTCAAATCATTTGCAGATGACTTCTATAATTTGAAAAATTTATATTGACTCCTAGCAGCTTGGGTCTGTGTGGATAATAAATACATTCTGAAATATGTCTGTAGGGTTGTAACACAAGTGCTCATTCAATACGTATGAATGAACAAAACTTTTAGAGCAAGAATTCATTCAGCCAATAGAACTCTTTCTGGCTTTTAAATCTACATTTACAATTCACTTACATTCCTAAGGATATTGCATCTGTATTAGTAATTGTTACCCTATGCACCTCAGACTGGTGAGCTCTGCATAATCTGAATTGTTTACTATATGTAGAAATGTGCCATAGATTGTGTGTCAACTGACCACTGTAAAAATTTAATAGTAAAGAAGTAGTAAAAAAAATTTTATAATTAGAACTGGAAAGAAGAAACATTTCTATCACAAAAATATAACTTCATGTGGATTATACTTTGTCTTTTCTTCATGTCTCAGATTTTATTTGCTAGGTGATAATTATAAGATGCATGATCATCTTGCTTTCAGAAGGGTTAGCAAGAATTAGCAGAGATAGCAGTCATGCAGTTGACACCTTGATGGCTATACAATAAGGACATCCTCACCCCAAAAAACCCCCAGCAAGATAATATCTGTAGATAGTCAGAAGATAATTTCACAAGCTATGTTGATTTTAATATTATTTTATCTAAATTAGAAAAGATTAAAAAAAAGAGGAGACACTTAAATATATCTCTGAATATATCTTAAACGTATTTGTAATATTTGTATTGTGATTTGAGTAAAACACTTAAAATATAGTAAGTGTTTCTCAGAAAACATAACGGCTAAAAATTCTTATGCTTCTATTGTTAGTTCAATGAGTACACTATACCTTTTTTTTTTCCAAAAAAAGCAATGAAGTATGTTTATAGCTAACAAAAAGTATCATACAATAATTCAAAAGTTCGCTTAATTTACAATGAAGATATTTAATCCATTAGTATTTTAGATAACTTTGAATATCGTTTGGGTAAAGCTAGCAACTCCAAGACATACAACTTCAAAATAATGTGGCAGGAGTTTGCTCTAAAAAATTATAAGCTTTTGCAGGCTATTTTCAGAATGTCAAGGTATTTATTTTTCCTTTTATTCTTTTTCTTTGTAGCAGGTCTGGCTATGAGGCAAAAAGAAGGAAGACTGTATAGTGGATAGATATATTCTGTCTATTGGGAGGAAAAATCTGTTCTTGGTTATATTCAACAAGATATGTTTCATTCAAGTATATTCAACTACATACATTTGTCAAAAACGATGTTTGAATTCTTCTTTTGAAAGGAAATCTTAATCTTTAGCTATATACTGTTAATGTCATATTAGAAACAAAATAAATTTTCTTTCTTGTGACACTGCTTTTTTTTTATTGTCCCTTTGCTTTTTATTAGTGACTGAAAATAGGGATATTATTTTGGATTAGGTAAGAAAGAAACTGATTTTGAAAGAGAATTGCTTGAGGAACAAAACTAAATTCTGAGAAAGACATACACAAACCTGCTATAGCTTAAGGTTTATAAAGATTTCAGCCAACTATGATGTGCCTCTCTAAGATGATGTGTGCTTAGTTTTCCTGCTCTGACATTGTATGTTAAGAAATAATAATACTTTAAAAAAGTCTAAGAGAAGCAGAGGATCAATTAATACAGACATTTAAGTTATGTAGAAATGAAAGTGCTGAGAAATAAAAGACTAAGCAAAAATTAAAATGCATGATACTAAAGGACAACGTCTTGAACAAAGATGGATAGGATTTTTTTTTTTTTCCTCTAGAATAAAATGTGTTGAAATATCAAAAAAATCTAATTCAGCATAGACTTGATGAAACCCAGCCTGTTTAAAATTTTTCAGTAAGCAAGAAACTAACCACTAGTCTGGTGACTGAGACACTTCACTGGCTTGTGATAGAAGTAAGTTTAAATCCTCGTGCTGTTGTTCATCAACATCACAAATCTGTGTGCTTATAACTGGCCCTTATTAAGGGTACGTCTCTGATTTTGACAACTAAACAAAAGAAAAAATCCATTTTGAACTGGTAAATATTTATAACTGAATAAACACATTCAAGTAATAAGTTCATAGGACTTTCTTCAACATCTCAGTTCTTGTAACATGTCAAAATTTCTTTCAGAGAAAAATAAAATAACTAAATTATTGTGAGATTTCTCATTTTCCAATTTGGCAAGTATTATAAGTAACAGAAAAATGATAAAGATTGCACCTTTATGTTCACCTCAGTTTCAAAGACAAATTGTGATTCACTCAGCTTTAGCAGTTACTTTTAGGCAGATCACTTGAGTTTTCTCTTTTCCTTTTCCTTTCCTGCCCCAGTGAATACCTACACAAGGCCAGTCTGGATCACACCATGCTTTTCTCCATGGTCCTGTTCTACCAGTCACCTACTCATGTCAGGTTGCCCTTGGATTTCCTTCTAGGATAGGACAACATCCCTGCCTAGACAAAGCAAAGGAGTCTTTTTTTAAATGGGTAGATTTAAGGTATATTCCAACCAGTAATGAGGAGAGAACTGTAACAGATATCATATCTCATCTCCTATGCTTAGTCTTCCAGCATTTTTTAAATGCAGTTTTATGCAAACAATAAATTTAGTGTTATGCTATAAAGGCATAAATATGGTGGGTTTTCAAGGCAGCTGCCTCATCCTCTTCAGAATGTTAGAAAAAAATATTAATTCTTAAAGAACCATAGCAATTGTTAAAAGACTCACCAAATAAGGCTTAGAGTTGCCTCCAGATTTTTCCAGAGGCAAAAAAGAAGATTAGTTATTGCAAGACACCTACAGAACTGTGAGGAAGTGGCTTTAGATTGAAGCATTTGAATACAGTGCTAAAGAGTTCCTCTTAAAAATTAACAAAGGCATAAAAGCTTTTCCATTGTGGTCCTCAAGAAGAATACAAATAGCGATATCACATGCTGGATATAAGTGCATAACGTGTTAGGCAGGTTGCTCTCTTCTGTGGGAGAATTATCAAGTCTAAATCTTACTGCAAACATTGTGGTTTTGGGAAGCGACTAGTCAGCCCTGTCAGACCTTAAAAATCAGCAGTGTGGACACAAGCTTTGAGACACTAATTAAAACAGGAAATAAGGACCAGTCCTTGCACTGTCCCACAGAAATAGCTGTGAGCAAACAGCCGACTGAAATCCAGTCAAAATTCTCAGTAGAGTATTCAGCTCACCCTACAGTAGATATCCACCTTTAACTGACCTTTAATTTAGTTTTACATTCTTTTACTTGTATCAATTGTAAGTTCAGCTTAGGTATTTAAACATGAGTATATAACCATTTGAATCACTTTGAGGTATCCAAGACACATGCACATGGCCAACAGATGCAACATGGGATGTCACAGTATATCATGAGGCCTATCAAATTTCACCAGAAAGCTATGAGGGAGCAATTGAATCACACACTAGGTCTTTACTGACTATAATGGAAACCTTATTCAAGTGTAAGCACATGAACGTAAATCTTGAGCCAAATCCCTCTATAAGTGTCTTTCAGAAGAATTTAGGGTGTGAGGAAATCCTGGAAAACAGCACCAGTTGAAAGCCAGAATATACCTTTCTTTATGATTTTATGTGATTGAAAAACCTGTTAGTTTGAGCCATGTATTATGACATAAGCTGTAATGGCTAAAACTCAAAAATATTAAAGACATGCTGAAAGGACCAAAAGCTTTAAAGTGGGATGGAGAGAGATTAGGACATAATTTAAAATTCTCATAAGAGCTATAGATATTTTTGCAGAAAGAATGGGGGAGATTAATGTGGCCAAATGTATGACCTAAAAACATGATGATAGTGGAATGAATATATGTTGACATCATTAGTAAAGGTAATGAAAAGAAAAAAAAGGTAACAGTTATATTTAAATAAGTAATCAAGTATGCTTAAAAACTATAGTAAAATGTATATAGTCTAAGTACATGTACCTACTTTTTCATTGAGAAAATTATTTGCTTGTGAAAAATAAAGCAAAACACAGTGTTATGTTCCAAGTTCAGCTTAATCAAACTTTTTTTAAACAAAATCAAGATAGGAGACTTGCATGTAACCACTATGAACTGAGGTAAGACAAATTCCTTAAAAGATTCCCACAGGTATTGAATAAATTCTACTTTTTTTTTGTTAAATTTCATCTTAATTTGTGACAAAAATTAAATCCATGTCCAGTGTCAGCATTTCTTTCCAGTATCATTGGTTTCCTATGTGGATTATATTCCACATATCTGTGATATCCCAGCGTGTTTGACTATCTGAAAATATTGACACAGAATAAAATATTAACATGGAAGGATATTTGTATTAAAGACCATACTGTAAATACAGCTGGTTTTTACTTATTTGTATTCAAATATATTACTATGTGGGGAAAAAAGTCATCAAACCAAAGGTGAAATCTTTAAGTTTCTAACTTTTCAGAGTTGAATACAAAAGCAAGTTTTAGGCACTTAGCCTCTCTAGCCAGAACACAGGTTTCTAAAGAAAGAAAAGAGGTAGCATGAAATGGGATCATCTTCAGTCAGTATGCTGAACAACGAGCTCCCCAAAGGCAGGCACTAGAGAAATGTTTAGGATGAGCATGCATGAGTCCTTCTCTCCCATCCCTTTGCCCACTCCTCCACAATAAGCCACATGGAGAAGACAAGGGGCAACAATACAAATTGCAACAGAAGATGTTTCGACTCAACCTAGGAAAGATTTTTATTACAGTGAGATCAGTCAGTAGAACACCCTCCCTAGGGACATGGTAGTCCCCATCACCGGAGGTTTTTAAGATGAGATTGGACAGGGTGCTCGATAAACTCATCTAGGCTCCCCTTCCCATGAAATGTTGGACCAGATGATCTTTTGAGGTCCCTTGCAATCTACGCTGTTTGGTGATTTAACGGTTCTATGATTCCTTCAATCCGAGGTGATGAGGAATATTGCAGAACAAAGTAATGGTAATAAAAGAATAAAGAATGAAAGATTACCCTTACAGTAAACATTGTTAAATAATCCTTCAAACACACACTTCATACAGCTCTGTTCTATGAGACTGACATTTCTTCGTTACTCATGCATGACATCTGACTGTATGATAAATTTCAGTGTAAATGTGAAAACTAAAAGCTTTGTCTCACACTTCAAAAAGACTGGAAAATTTTAAACTCTCAGTGTAGATCCAAATTTTAGCAAAAACTAAAATTCTCTGGCATATAAGTTTTTACAGAACTTAGCATAAGCAATAATGGATGTGAGATAAAAAAATATTCTTAAGATGTTTTGTAGTAGTTTAAATTTGATCATTCTGCTGGAATTTGCTTTGGTCTGAAATTTAAAATATCCGTCATACCTTATGTGCAGTGGGCAAAATGCTAAAAATATTGCCAGTGGTACCATGTGAAAAGCCAGAGTAGTGAAAAAAATTATAATATTAAATATTTGTTAATATTATAGCTAAAAAATTAAAACTCTTAAAACCTCAACCATTTAATGTCATATATTTCAAGTTATTTAGATAACCATTTAATGGGTAGAATTCCTGGTAAAGTCGTTGCTGTAACTTAATTAATTGTTTCCAAATATATGGGGAAAAGTCTATAAACTATGTCTTAACATCAGAAGCGATTTTCTGTACAGTTTGAAATTTAATTTACTGAAGAAAAAATATCACCATCAAGTAAAGTTACCTCTTATTATTACCAGCTGTCTTTGATGCCTCCTAGTAAAGGAGGAATTTAACTGTTTGTATACAATACACATGCCTTCATTTCCAGAAATACCTGTTTTCACAAATTATGACAAGAGTAGAAGAGACACTGCTGGATGACTGAATACAGTACAAACATTGAGGTGCCCAGGAGATAAACTGTTTAGAAGATGAATGTTCTCAGAGATTTAATATAGATACAATGGAGTAAAATCTTACACCTGTGCAAAATTCACTAAAAGGACAATATCTGCAAATAGCTTTAGTTGTCCTTATGCCTTCAGAAACACAAGAGTTTCAGCAGGTTTTTGTGTTTCCCAATAAATGAGACTTTAGGCACTATTATGCAATGTCTAGCAAAATCTGAAGACATCAGAAGTCTTACTAATATATTACTTATTCTCATTAAAAAATAATTTAGCCCCAAAAAATTGTAATGATGTTTTAAAATAGATATTGTCGTAATTTACAGTTTAAAAATTATTCTTAGAATTAAAATAAATTAGCAGCTCATACTCCCAGTACTTTGGATATATAACCTGCCCACGGCTCAGGACAACCTGAAGCACAGGCTGGGCAGAGGATTGATTGAAGGCAGCCCTGAAGTGAAAGATTTGGGGGTTTTGGTGGATGAAAAACTGAATATGATCCAGCAACAAGCACTCGCAACCCAGAAAGACAATTGTATCCTGGGCTGCATCAAAAGAAGCATGGCCAGCAGGTCAAAGGAGGTGATTCTGCCCCTCTGCTCTGCTCTCATGAGTTCTCATTTGGAGTACTGCCTTCAACTCTGGGGCCCCCAGCATATGAAAGACAAGGACATGTTGGACCAAGTCCAGAGGAGAGCCACAGAAGTGATCAGAGGGCTGGAGCACCTCTCCTGTGAAGACAAGCTGAGAGTGTTGGGGTTGTTCAGAGTGGAGAAGAGAAGGCTCTGGGACACCTTCTTGCAGCCTTCCAGTACCTGAAAGGGGCCTACAAGAAAGCCGGGGAGGGACTTGTTACAAGGGCCTGTAATGATAGGACAAAGGGTAATGGTTTTAAACTGAAAGAGAGTAGATTGAGACTAGCTGTAAGGAAGAAATTCTTCACGGTGAGGGTGGTGATGCACTGGAACAGGTTGCCCAGAGAAGTTGTGGATGCCCCATCCCTGGAATTGTTCAAGACCAGGTTGGATGGGGTTTTGTGTAAACTGGTCTAGTGGAAGGAGATATCAGAGATTATTTTATGTTTGCCTCTGATATTTTTAAACAATTTTTTACATGTAAAAAGAACATTTTTTCTTGTTAATATTGAAGAACATATGTTGTTCTAGAATGGAGTTTTATATTCCTGGAACACTTCTGAAAAACCCTGCCTGGTATTGGAATCTGGGCTATTCTGAAGAATCATACAGTATGGAAGTCCCCATCACCTTCTATAGTCTTTGCATAACACCCTGACTACCAAAATTTGATTAATTTTCTAAATAAGCAGATCTGTTAGAATCTATGCACACAGCATAAACAATTATTAATATTAGCATCAGTGGTTTGTATTAATACAAAGACTGTTTATGATGCAGGTGCACTGGAAGATTCATAATAAGGTCCTTTTCCAGTTCCTGTGAGAAAACATGCCTGTGATTTCTCATGCCAAAAATGTATGTAGTACATTACAGAATTACTATAAATTTTTGTTCTAATAAGTCTGATGGCAACATCTGTAAAACAGGAACTTTGATACTTGCCAAAAATGTTCAAATCAGTGTGCACTTTTTTCTAAGCTATGACATATTATATAAAGACTAATATGACAGTTATCCTTGGAAATTTGGACACAATAACTTCAGTTCCATGGAACAAATCCAAAGAGTTGTGAACCTTTAATAAACCATTGCTAATCTTTTTTTTCCCCCTTCTTTTTTTCTTTTTTTATGGATGAAATATTTTATGTTCTTTTTAATAACTTGGAGTTAACAAATTATTAGTTTCCATTCAATAATGAAACAAAAATACTCTGAAAAACACTAAGAAGGCAGGAGGTAAACAGTAGTTTCAAGTAATCTTTGAGCTTTATCTTGTGTATAAAGGCAGAGACATAGACAAAAAACAGGTTTTTTTTTAAAAAAGTTTCATACAACAGTATTATATTCAAATATTTGTTTCAACAACTTTAGAAATACTATATTTAAATATCATGACCAAGTCAATAAATTTAATGACATCTAGAAAACTGTTCATATTAACAGTTATTTGTCCTTTATTGACAATAGTCTATAAAGGGTATTTCAATCTGTAGTGCACTGTAAAGACTGGCATATAGAGTCCTGAATTGGGATATATTAATCTGGATCCCCAGCTAAAGTCAAAACCACTACTAGTAGGTTTTTCAGGACAGACACTAGACAAATATGCACAAAACTCCTTATGTCCCAGATTTGTACTTCACTTCCAACAACAGATAGAAAATTGTTAGAAAAGTTTGTTGCTATTTTGCAAAAATGTAGCTACAAGAAGAAAATCAAACATTAAAGTATCAACTGTTTATGATTATTTTATTTTTCTGTAATTTGACCAATAAATCACTTCTATAATTACTTTTACAGTCTCCTTCCCCATAAAGTAGAAATTACATAACAATCTGAGGGTGATATATTACATGGCATTTTTAAGATAACTAGTTTTTTTCCCTTCACAGCTTTTGGATTCTTGTTACCCTTAGATTTCCATGCATAAAACCAGTGTAGCACCTCTTGCACTGTGTTGCTGTCATTTTTTTTTTTTTTTTAATAGTTCTGGTTTGATTGCTCTCTTAGCACATTTATTGATCATGGACTTTGCAGTACATTTCTGATCTTTTTTTAATATATTTCTTTACCTGCTTCTGAGGCATTTAACAAGATTTTCTTAGCCTTTCAGGTTCAATGAGCTTGTGAAATTTCCCGCAATGTCAGTTTACAATCTTATGCCTTGAGAAGCAGAGGGAATTGAGGTGGTTGGGGGCTGCTGGGCAGAAGTCAGCTACTGCAGTATAAAAAGTAATAATAGCTATGGCTCACTAAATAAGGTAGCAAGAGAACACAGAACCTAGCTCACAGTGGAGAAAGGAAATATTGACTTTGTAAAAATAAACAGTATATATAAAACACAGAAAGTTTCTCGAAGTAGTCCAGAGATTAGGTCAGACCTCAATTAATTTACTGTAAACCAACCAAATTAACTACATGGGGTTGTTTCTTTCCTGTACTATTTCAGGATATTTGACTGTAGATAGCTTGATAAACCTTTGCTCTTTGACTCTCTTTCAATGTGTTACCTTTGAAACCTGCATGATGTTATTTAAAACCTAAATCATATGCTGTCTGTGGAGTACTGTGTATTGTAGTCCTCTGTTTTAAGATAGAACTATGGCAAAACCCAATACAGAGTTCAGGATTACAGTTTCTATCCCATGGCATCACTTGTTCCCAGGATTGTAGAGTAGGATACTGAATTTGATTGGAAGGAAAAAAAATCAAACCAAAATGCCATTTTTAAATGACATATAAAATTGGAAAAGTCAGCATTTCAGACTGTGAAAGGCCCGGTCTCTCCATAACATATTTAATCCAGTATAACCAAGTGATAATGATATTAATAAATTAATTATGTTTTCCATTGTTCCCCACCCAGAATTCTATGGCTGACAGGGCATCTTAACACAATAGTTTTTATTTAATGTGTTTTTGAGATTTGGGTAAATTCTGCCAGGGAAGTTTTTAGTTTTCAGTGCCTTTAGCTACTCAGCATTGGCTTTCCAGACACACTGTTCACATGTGTTTCACGAGAAAAACAAAAGAGGACATTTTGAGTGCTGTAAATGGGAATCTAAATAGTGACCTACTGAGTAAATCTCTGGCTTTACAGGAACAGTTATCAGCATCTCTTCTTCCCACGTTTGGGGGCAGTGTTCCCATAGCCACTATGCTGAATGCTTGTGTGATGTTACTTCCTTTGTGGTAATACAGTACGTGGTGCGTGTGACTTAATTTGATATGTAAGAAGTAAAGATGATCTTCCTGTCTTTTGATTTCCCTTTATCTCTGCCTGTCTGTTGCTGCAGTCTGGGCTGCCCCATTATGGAAAAGGACTGTTGTGGTTTAACCCAGCAGGCAGCTAAACACCACAGCTGTTTGCTCACTCCCCACTGCCCCAGTGGGATGGAGGAGAGAATCAGGGGGGAAAAAAAGTAAAATTCATGGCTTGAGATAAAGAG